>NC_133513.1:13455000-14080000 GCF_049354715.1 Callithrix jacchus | reverse complement strand
GTTTAAAAAAAAAAAAAAAAAAAAAAAAAACAGAGAGGGCAAGCAATTAGCCCAAGGTCACACAGCGAGGTGGTAACAGAGCCTGGTCTGGAACCCTGTACTTGGGGCTGTCTCTGCTTCTGCAAACTACCTCTCTATGTCTGTAGCTTCTCCTCTCCCCTCTCGCATCCTTCCTTCTCAGAGCCTGTATGTGGTTAGCTCATGCCAGCTGAGACGCTTGGAATCAGCCAGCTACTCATCTGTCTGCTCCCACATGGCTGAGACATTCCAGGGCAGCACAGTGGTCCGGGCGTTCCGAACCCAGGGCCCCTTCGTGGCTCAGAACAATGCTCGCGTGGATGAAAGCCAGAGGATCAGTTTTCCGCGACTAGTAGCTGACAGGTAGGAAGAGCCAGGGCAGAGAAGATCTTGTAATTCATCCATATCCTTGGACGGTGAGACCTGAGGTCATACTGTTTGGCTAGAGAGGTCACCCGGAGAGTTGGGGACATGGTCAAGGCTAGATCCTACAGGCAGTCTCTTGGTTCTGACTGTGGGCAGATGGACCATGACTAAGAGGCTCCCAACAGCAGGTGAGCAGGAGGTACAGGAAGAAGCTTCTGTTGCCAGGCAACTGGATCAGCCACTTTTGCCTTGGTGATAAAGCAGCCATACGAGCATCCTCAGCTATCTTTAGATACTAAGCAAGAACAACAACACAAGTTTAAGAACAGATAAACACAGGTTCAAATCCCAGCTCTGCCACTAACAGCTGGTTGATTTCAGGCAAGTTATATAACCTCTCTGAGCCTCATTTGTCAGACAGGGATCATGCTCATGGAGTGGATGTGAGGATTAAATACACTCATAGATAAGACTTAACATGCTTACTGTATGCTTGGCACTGTTCTGAGCAACCTATGTGGATTAATGTATTTAATTCTGCCAACAACTTCACCACGCAGAAACTGTTTTATGCATGATAAACCCTAGGCACAGAGAGGTTTGGAAACTTGTCCAAGGTCACACAGCTAATGCCGAAGAGTCGGGATTTGAATCCAGGCAGTCTGGTACCAGAGTGTGGAGAGGGTTAAGTACACACGAGGTACTCAATACATGTCAAGTCCTTTTCCCTTTCTACTAAGGTCCCCAGCCAGCTGGGGCTGTGTCATAGTCCATCTTCACACTGCTATAAAGAAACCTGAAACTTGGTGATTTATAAAGAAAGGAAGGTTTAATTTACAGTTCCACATGGCTGGGGAGGCCTCAGGAAATTTACAGTCATGGTAGAAGAGGAAGCAAGGCATGTCTTACATGGCGGCAGGCAAGAGAAAGCACAGAGGGGAACTGCCGTACCCTTTTAAATAACCAGATCTCATGAGAACTCACTCACCATCAGGAGAACAACCTGGGGAAAACTGCCCCCATGATGCAATCACCTTCCACCAGGTCCCTCCCTCCACATGTGGGGATTACAATTTGAGATGAGATTTGGGTGGGGATACAGGCCAGGGGAATGGCGGGTGGACATGGGTTGGCAAATTCCAGGGACAGAAAAGCAGTCACATAGGGAAGCTCTGTGACGCACCAAGAGTATCCCATACCCGGAGCTGAACTCAGTCAAGACAGGACAGTGACATCTTCCTCTACTTCCTGAGCCAGGATGGGGCCTTGCATGTGGTGGCCATTGCTGGGAGCCCTGTGGGTACAAAGCTGGCGTGGTGACCAGTCCTTGTGCCCAGAGAAGCATCTCCCTGCAGATGAGAGTTCCCACTCACCCCACTGTTGTCTCTCATTGCAGGTGGCTTGCGGCCAATGTGGAGCTCCTGGGGAATGGCCTGGTGTTCGCGGCTGCCACGTGTGCTGTGCTGAGCAAAGCCCACCTCAGTGCCGGCCTCGTGGGCTTCTCTGTTTCTGCTGCCCTCCAGGTACTCCCCGCACCCCCAAACTGGGCTTAGGGGACAGACAGAGGCAGAGACCGTCAGACCCCTGCCAGTGGGACCTTCAAAGACCCCAAGTCCAAACCACTAAGGGGTCTGGAGTCCCTCCGCCAAGGAGGGACACACAGCTCCACAAAAGCCAGACACAGCCAAGGTGACCTTGCAACCTTGGGCAAGAGTCTTTCATTGTGGAGCCTCAGGGCGCTCCTTGAAAAAATAGGCCAGTAATCCCACCATTTCTATGTTATAAAGACTAGTTAAGATGGAGAATATCCTGTGGAGGACATTTCTAGTGCATTGTTAACTTTTTTTTTTTAAGAGAGAGTCTCTGTCACTCAGGCAGTGGTGCAGTCTCGGCTCACTGCAACCTCTGCCTCCTGGGTTCAAGCAATTCTCATGCCTCAGCCTCCCAAGTTGCTGGGGTTACAGGCATAAGCCACTATGCTTGGCTGTTTTTTAGTATTTCTAGTCAAGATGGGTTTCATTATGTTGGCCAGGCTAGTCTCCAACTTCTATGCTCAAGTGATCCACCCACCTCTGCCTCTCAAAGTGCTGGGATTACAGGCATGAGCCACCGTGCCCAGCCACGTTTTAACTATTAACAAGAGAGTGTAATGTCAGTTCGTGACATCTATGAAGAAAACGTGTATATACACATGTAAGCATTTGTAATGGAGGTGGCACTATTCTAAGAGCTTTATACAGTTTTGTTCATTTTAGTTTGTTGTTTGAGACAGGATCCCATTTTGTTACCCAGGCTTGAGTGCAGTGGTGTGATCCTGGCTCACTGCAGTCTCCATCTTCAGGCTCAAGGGATTCTCCCACCTCACTTTGCTAGTTAGCTGGGACTGCAGGCGTGCACCACCATGCCTAATTTTTTTTTTTAGAAATAGTTTTACCGTGTTGCTGAGCCTGGTCTCAAACTCTAGGTTCAATGGTCTGCCTGCCTCAGCCTCCCAAAATGCTAAGATTATAGGTGTGAGCCACCATGCCCTGCTCTTTTGGTTTGAGACAAGGTCGCACCCTGTCACCCAGGCTGGAGTGCGGTGACGTGATCACAGCTTGCTGCAGCCTCCAACTCCTGGGGTCAATCTTCCCATCTTGGCCTTCCAAAAAGCTGGCATTATAGGCATGAGCCACAGTGGACAAGAGCTATATAAATCTTAACTCACTTAATCCTGCCCACAACCCCACCAGAGGTACTGTCATTGTCCTCATTTTATAGTCCAGGCTGCTAAGCTCAAGGATGAAGTAAGAGGCTGGAGCATGTTGGGTGGCGGGTGGGGGGTATTTTCCTACTACATCCAGAAAGGCCTCTCTGAGGAGGCGACTTAGGAGAAAGTGAGGTAACAGCAGGAGAAAAAGCCCTGGGAGTTGAAGGTTCATCTCTGGTGTGTGAGAGGAACAGCAGGAAAGTGGGTGTGGCTGGAGAGGGTAGGCAAAGGCAGGGGTGTTGGGAGACTAGATTGGGGATGAGATGGCAGGGCTAGAGCTGGTAATGGCTCATAGGAAAAAGCTTGGAGCAGTTTCAAGTGTCATGGGAAATCAGTGGCCACCTGGTCACTGTGGGGAAGCTGTCAGAATGGAATCAGTGACCCTGGATCCTGCTGGCTGTCCTTGGGAGGGCCACACACCCTCTCTGATCCTGTCTTCCCACCTGCATCAAGGCAGTTTGTACAGGCTGATGTCTGAGAGCTGCTTTTTGCTCTGCATGCTCTGGTTCTACTGAAGGAAGGGGAGCGACCTGTTGGTTGCATCCAAATCCCAATTCCCTGGGTCCAGGTCCTCAGACTGCCCCATTCCTGCCTCCCCTCTTTGCTCCCCTGAGTCTGGCCTCCCAGCAAAAGCTGGGAAACCAGGGGGGCTGATGCAAGTCCTCAAGTGGCCTTGCCAAACCCAGCCTGAGATGCCTTCTTGCACCAGGTGACCCAGACACTGCAGTGGGTTGTTCGCAACTGGACAGACCTAGAGAACAGCATCGTGTCAGTGGAGCGGATGCAGGACTATGCCTGGACACCCAAGGAGGTGATGGGTGGGAGGTGGGGAGGGGGTCCCAGCAGGAACATATCGGGGGACAGTGGGTCCCTGTTGACATCTGCTGCAGGCTTTGGAGCTTGCACCCTCTTCTCCCCTGACTCAACCCGACCACTATGGGTCAGAGTCACAGACAGGGTATCAGCAATGGTTAGGAACATAATGTTTGGAGCCAGGCCAAATCTTGGTTCCTTTGCTTCTGAGCTTGAGGAAAGCTGACCACCTATGGGAGTGGCAGGGGACCATGAGGAACAGCACTGCAATAGCAGTGTAGCTGCAACATGATAGTAACATAACGGCAACAGCAACATGATAGTAACACATCCCATGCCCGCTCTTGAATTCCCATAACCCTGTAAAACAGGAATAAATATGTCAATTTTGCAGAAGAGAAAACTGAAGCTGAAAGAGGTGGGCCATCTTGTGTGAAGTCTTAGAGGAAGGCTCCTCTGACTCAGTGTTCCCCCCTGCTCCAGGCTCCCTGGAGGCTGCCCACGTGTTCAGCTCAGCCCCCCTGGCCTCATGGAGGGCAGATCGAGTTCCGGGACTTTGGGCTAAGATACCGACCTGAGCTCCCACTGGCTGTGCAGGGCGTGTCCTTCAAGGTCCACGCAGGAGAGAAGGTGAGTGGTTGTCTCACAATGTCCTCTTCATGGAGTTCAGGCCAAAGGACGCCAGGGGCCAGGCCCTAAACCCAGGGCACCAGCTGACTCCTCAGTGTCCCCACCTCAGGTCTCCTAGCTTTCAGACCTTTTACTCCCTACACAGAAGACCTCACCTTCTCCAAACCTGCTTCCCTCTTGTGATTTCCTCATCCACCTTGGTGTCCCCAGATGAGGAAGCAACTCCCTGACTTTCTTCTTCCTTTAACATTAATTAACCCAGCACCTAATATGTGCTGGGCAGTGTGTTGAATGTTCCAAGTACATTTTCCACTTTGCACAAGTGGGTATTGGCTTTGCTGTGGGCGGCGTTGTGAAAATCACTTCATAGCTCTCAGTTTTCCCGTCTGTAAAATGAGGCTGGTAATACTCATCTTTGAGTTGTTGCAAAGTTTGAGTTAACAGATAAAAAATGGTTGGCTCATACAAAGTGCTCCAGAAATGTTTACTAATGCTTTTATTATTTGCATTTTTGCTCTCGCAACAAACACATAAGGGAGATGCTAGTGCTATCCCATTTTATAGAGGCCTCTTCAGGCCCCTTTACTGAATCCCTTTCCTCCCTCCCTCTGAAACTACAGAGGCTTCCTCCCTGTCCCCTCCTTGTCCCCAGTCCCCACTTCCTACTCTAGGTTTCCAGTGGATCCTGTCTCACCAGCTCCAGTCTGGTCTCTTGTGATTTTTAAAAATTAGATCTTATTTTTTAAATTATGCTTTAAGTTCTGGAGTCCATGTGCAGAACGTGCAGGTTTGTTCCATAGGTATACACGTGCCATGGTGGTTCGCTGCGTCCGTCACCCTGTCATCTACATTAGGTACATTAGGTATTTTTCCTAATGCTATTCCTCTCCTAGCCCCCCACCCCCTGACAGGCCCCTGTGTGTGATGTTCCGCTCCCTGTGTCCATGCATTCTCATTGTTCAACACCCACTTAGGAGTGGGAACAGGCAGTGTTTGGTTTTCTGTTCTTTTGTCAGTTTGCTGAGAATGATGGTTTCCAGCTTTATCCATGTCCCTGCAAAAAAACATGAACTCATCATTTTTTATTGCTGCATAGTATTCCATGGTGTATATGTGCCACATTTTCTTTTTCCAGTCTATCATTGATGGGCATTTGGGTTGGTTCCTAGTCTTGGCTGTTGTGAACAGTGCCACAGTAAATATACGTGTGCATGTTTTTATAGTAGAAGGATTTGTAATCCTTTGGGTATACACCCAGTAATGGGATTGCTGGGTCAAATGGTATTTCTAGTTCTAGGTCCTTGAGAAATCACCACACTGTTTTCCACAATGGTTGAACTAATTTACACTCCCACCAACAGTGTAGAAGTGTTCCTATTTCTCTACATCCTCTCCAGCATCTGTTGTCTCCTGATTTTTTAATGATCGCCATTCTAACTGGCATGAGATGGTATCTCAATGTAGTTTTCATATGCATTTCTCAATGACCAGTGATGATGAGCTTTTATTCACATGTTTATTGGCCACATAAATGTCTTTTGAGAAGTGTCTGTCTGTATCCTTGGCCCACTTTTAGATGGGGTTTTTTCTTGAAAATTTGTTTGTTTGTAGATTCTGGATATTAGCCCTTTGTCAGATGGGTAGATTGCAAATTTTTTTCCCTTCTGTTGCTTGCTGGTTCACTCTAATGATAGGTTCTTTTACTGTGCAGAAGCTCTAAAGTTTAAATAGATCCCCTATGTCTATTTTGGCTTTTGTTGTTCTAGTCATGAAGTCCTTGCCCATGCCTATGTCCTGAATGGTATTGCCTAGCTTTTCTTCTAGAGTTTTTATGGTGTTAGGTCTTACGTTTAATCCCTCTGGAGTTAATTTTTATATAAGGTGTAAGGAAGGATTCAGTTTGAGCTTTCTGCATATGGCTAAGCCAGTTTTTCCAACATCATTTGTTAAATAGGGAATCCTTTCCCCATTGCTTTTGTCAGGTGTGTCAAAGATCCGATGGTTATGCATGTGTGGAGTTACTTCTGAGGCCTCTGTTCTATTCCATTGGTCTGTATCTCTGTTTTGGTACCAGTACTATGCTGTTTTTATTACCATAACCTTGTAGTACAGTTTGAAATCAGGTAGCATGATGCCTCCAGCTTTGTTTTTTTTCTGCTTAGGATTGTCTTGGCTATGCAGGCTCTGTTTTGGTTCCATATGAAGTTTAAGGTGGGTTTTTTTTTTTTTTCCCCAATTCTGTGAAGAATGTCAATGGTAGCTTGATGAGATAGCATTGAATCTATAAATTACTTTGGGCACTATGGCCATTTTCACAATACTGATTCTTCCTAACCATGAGCATGGAATGTTTTTCCATCTCTTTGTGTCCTCTCTATTTCATTGAGCAGTGGTTTGTAGTTCTCCTTGAAGAGGTCCTTCACATCCCTTGTTAGTTGTATACCTAGTATTTTGTTCTCTTTGTAGCAATTGTGAATGGGAGTTCATTCATGATTTGGCTCTCTGTCTGTTACGGTGTATAGGAATGCTAGTGATTTTTGCACATTGATTATGTATCCTGAGACTTTGCTGAAGTTGCTTATTGCTTAAGGAGATTTTGGGCTGAGGCAATGGGGTTTTCTAAATATACAATCATGTCATCTGCAAATAGAAACAATTTAACTTCCTCTTTTCCTAATTGAATACCCTTTAATTGTTGTGGGCAGAACTTAAAATATTATGTGGAATAGCAGTGGTGAGAGAGGGCATCCTTGTCTAGTGCCAGATTTCAAAGGGAATGCTTCCAGTTTTTGCCTGTTCAGTATGATATTGGCTGTGGGTTTGTCATAAATAGCTCTTATTATTTTGGGATATGTTCCATCAATACCTACTTTATTGAGACTTTTTACCACAAAGTGCTGTTGAATTTTGTCAAAGGCCTTCTCTGCATCTATTGAGATGATCATGTGGTTTTTGTCTTTGGTTCTGTTTATATGATGGGTTATGTTTATATATTTGCATATGTTGAACCAGCCTTGCATCCCCAGGATGAAGCTGATTTGATCATGATGGATAAGCTTTTTGATGTGCTGTTGGATTCGGTTTGCCAGTATTTTATGGAGGATTTTTGCATTAATGTTCATCATGGATATTGACCTGAAATTTTCTTTTTCAATTATGTCTCTGCCAGGTTTTGGTATCAGGATGATGTTGGTCTCAAAATGAGTTAGGGAGGATTCTGTCTTTTTGTATTGTTGGGAATAGTTCAGAAGGATGGTCCCAGCTCCTCTTTGTACCTCTGGTAGAATTCGGCTGTGAACTCATCTGGGCCTGGACTTTGTTTTCGGTTGGTAGGCTATTAATTGCTGCCTCAATTTCAGACCTTGTTTGGTGTATTCAGCGATTCAGCATCTTCCTGGTTAGTTTGGGAGGGTGAAAGTGTTCAGGAATTTATCCATTTCTTCTAGATTTACTGGTTTATTTGCATAGAAATATTTGTAGTAATCTCTAATGGTAGTTTGTATTTCTGTGGGATCAGTGGTGACATCCCCTTTATCATTTTTTATTGCATCTATTTGATTCTTCTCTCTTTCCTTCTTTATTAGATCAGTTAGTGGTCTATTTTGGTTTTTTTTAAAAAGCTGCTGAATTTATTGATTTTTTTTTTTTTGAGGGTTTGTGTCTGTCTCCTTCAGTTCTGCTCTGATCTTAGTTATTTCCTGTCTTCTGCTAGCTTTTGAATTTGTTTGCTCTTGCTCCTCTAGTTCTTTTAATCATGGCATTAGGGTGTTGATTTTAGATTTTTCCTCATTTCTCTTTTGGGCATTTAGTGTTATAAATTTCCCTCTAGACAATGCTTTAACTGTGTCCCAGAGATTCTGGTATGTTGTGTCTTCATTCTTAGTGGTTTCAAAGAACATCTTTATTTCTGCCTTCATTTTATTATTTATCCAGTACTCATTCAGGAGCAGGTTGTTCAGTTTCCATGTAGTTGTGTGGTTTTGAGTGAGTTTCTTAATCCTGAGTTCTAATTTGATTGCACTGTGGTCTGAGAGACTATCATGATTTCCATTCTTTTGCATTTGCTAAGGAGCATTTTACTTCCAATTATGTGGTAAATTTTAGAATAAGTGTGATGCGGTGCTGAGAAAAACATATATTCTGTGGATTTGGAATGGAGAGTTCTGTAGATGTCTATTAGGACTGCTTGGTCCAGATCCAAGTTCAAGCCCTGGATATCCTTGCTAATTTTCTGTCTTGATCTAGTGTTGACAGTGAGTGCTAAAGTGTCCCACTACTATTGTAGGGAAGTCTAAGTTTCTTTGTAGGTCAGTAAGAACTTGTTTTATGTATCTGGGTGCTCCTGTATGGGGTGCGTGTATGTGTGTGTGTGTGTGTGTATATATATATGTATGTTAGCTTTTCTTGTTGCATTGATCCCTTTACCATTATGTAACGCCCTTCTTTGTCTCTTTTGATCTTTGTTGGTTTAAAGTCTATTTTATCAGACACTAGGATTGCAACTCCTGCTTTTTTTTTGCTTTCCATTTGTTTGGTAAATCTTCTTCCATCCCTTTGAGCCTGTATCTTTGCACCTGAGATGGGTCTTCTGAATACAGCACACCCATGGGTCTTGACTATCCAGTTTGCCAGTCTGCATCTTATGATTGGGGCATTTTAGCCCATTTACATTTAAGATTTATTATTATGTATGAATTCAATGCTGCCATGTTGACACTAGCTGGTTGTTCTGCCTGTTAGTTAATGCAGTTTCTTCATAGTGTTGATGGTCTTTATAGTTTGGTATGTTTTCACCGTGGCTGGCACTGGTTGTTCCTTTCTATGTTTAGTGCTTCCTTCAGGAGCTTTTGTAAGGCAGGCCTGGTGGTGATGAAATCTCTCAGCAGTTGCTTGTCTGTAAAGGATTTTATTTCTCCTTCACTTCTGAAGCTTAGTTTGGCTGGATATGAAATTCTGGGTTGAAAATTCTTTTCTTTAAGGATGTTGAATATTGGCCCCCACTTTCTTCTGGCTTGTAGAGTTTCTGCTAAGAGATCTGCTGTGAGTCTGATGGGCTTCCCTTTGTAGGTAACCCAACCTTTCTCTCAGTCTGCCCTTAGCATTTTTTTTTCTTCATTTGAATCCTGGTGAATCTAACAATTATGTGTCTTGGGGTTGCTCTTCTTGATGAATATCTTTGTGTGTTCTATTTCCCGAATTTGAATGTTGGCCTGCCTTGCTAGGTTGGAGAGGTTCTCCTGGATGATATCCTGAAGAGTGTTTTCCAACTTGATTTCATTCTCTCCATCACTTTCGGATACACTGATCAAATGTAGATTTGGTCTATTCACATAATCCCATATTTCTTGGAGGCTTTGTTCATTTGTTTTCACTTTTTTCTCTCATCTTGCCTTTTTGTTTTATTTCATTGAGTTGATCTTCAATCTCTGATAGCCTTTCTTCTGCTTGGTCGATTCGATTATTGAAACTTGTGTATGCTTCACAAAGTTCTCGTGGTGTTTTTCAGCTCCAGCAAGTCATCTGTGTTAGTCTCTACACTCGTTATTCTAGTTAGCATTTCATCTCAACTTTTTCAAGGTTTTTAGTTTCCTTGCATTGGGTTAGAACATGCTCCTTTAGCTTGGAGAAGTTTGTTATTACCCACTTTCTGAAGCCTCTTCTGTCAATTTGTCACACTCATTCTCCATCCAGTTTTGTTCCCTTTCTGGTGAGGAGTTGTGATCCCTTGGAGGAGGAGGGGCGTTCTGGTTTTTGGCAATTTCCATTTTGTGGTGGTTTCTTCCCGTCTTTGTGGATTTATCTACCTTTGGTCTTTGAAGTTGGTGACTTTTGGATGGGGTCTCTGAGTGGTTGTCCTTTCTGTTGATGCTTCTTTTTGTTAGAAGGAAAACTAACAGGCCTCTCTGCTGTAGGTCCACTCTTAACCCTGCTTGCCTGGAAACCACCCCTAGGGGCTGCAGAGCAGCAAAGATTGCTGCCTGTTCCTTCCTCTGGTAGCTTCCTCTCAGAAGGGTACCCACCAGATGACAGCCATAGCTCTCCTGTATGAGGTGTCTCCCAGTCAAGATAAACGGGGTCAGGGAACCACTTGAGGAGGCAGTCCGTCCCTTATCAGAGCTCAAGCACTGTGCTGGGAGATCCATGCTCCCTTCAGAGCTGCTGGGCAGGGACATTTAAGTCTGCTAAAGCTGAGCCCACAACTTCCCCTTGTCCCAGGTGCTCTGTCCCAGGAAGGTTGGGCCTTTATTTATAAGTCCCTGATGAGCTGCTGCCTTTTTTCAGAGATGCCCTCCCCTGCAAGAAGGGAGTCTAGTGACAGTCTAGTGGCCTTGCTGAGCTGCTGTCGGCTCTGCCCAGTTGCTGTGTAAATTTCCTTGTGAGTTTGTCTACACAGGCAGCAACCATGGCAGACGCCCCTCCCCCTGCCAAGCTCGAATGTCCCAGGTTGAGCTCAGACTGCTGTGCTGGCTGTGAGAATTTCAAGCCAGTGGATCTTAGCTTGCTGCTCTTCTTGGGGAGTGGGATTGACCAAGCCATATCACTTGTCTCTGTGGCTAGAGCCCCCTTTTTCAGGGGAATGAGCGGGGCTGGCTGCCTGGCTGGCATTCCACATGCCACTGGGGTATGAGAGAGAAAAAATCTGCAGCCAAAATGGCCACCCCATTTTGTGCTGGAAACTTGGGACACTGGTGTTCTAGGCACTGGAGAGAATCTCGTGGTCTGCAGGTTGTGAAGAATGTGGGAAAAGTGCAGTATCTGAGCCACAGTGTAGGGAACTGTTCCCAATGGCTTCCCTTGGTGAGGAGAGGGAGTTCTCTGGCCTCTTGTGCTTCCCAGGTGAGGCGACACCCCGCCCTGCTTCGGCTTGCTGTCCTTGGGCTGCACCCACTGTCTCATCAGTCCCAATGAAATGAACCTGGTACTTCAGTTAGAAATTCGGAGATCACTTGTCTTTTGGGTTGCTCTCGCTGGGAACTGCTGACTGGAGCTCTTCCTATTTGGTCATCTTGGTGGAAAACTTTTTTTTTCTGAGACAGAGTCTCACTCTGTCACCCAGGCTGGAGTGCAGTGGCACTGTCTGCTCACTGCAAACTCTGCCTCCCAGGTTCAAGTAATTCTCCGGCCTTAGCTTCCCGAATAGCGGGGATTACAGGTGCACACCACCATGCCTGGCTAATTTTTGTATCTTTAGTACAGACTAGGTTTTACCATGTTGGCCAGGTTGGTCTCGAACTCCTGACCTCAAATGATCCACCTGCCACGGGCTCCCAAAGTGCTGGGATTACAGGCATGCCACCATGCACAGCCATCCTCTGATCTTTATCAGCGTGACTGTGACACTGCATGTCATTCCCCTGCTCAAAACCTTCTAGTAGTTCCAGCTTCTCCTGGGCTAAAGTCTGAATTCCTGAGCTTGGTATTCAAGGGTCTGCCTAGCCCAGGTCCTGCCCCCACCTACTCTTTCATTGCTCTGCCAAGGCTTAGCCAGTGTTGTGGAGGAGCTGCGTCTCTGCCAGGGGGCACGTGGTGCCATGAGCTCCATAAGCTTCTAATTTTGGAAGCCCACTTGGTGGGTTCGTTACCTGGAGCATTCGCCTCCCTTGAACTCCTATTCATCCTTCAAGCTTCCATGCAACTATCTCCTCCTCTGCGAGGCCTTCTCTTTTTACCGCTATCAAATCCCAGGCAGCAGGAGCAGCACCGCCCTGCTTCCCTGAATTGCCACAGGTCCAGAGCTTGGTAATAAACAGTGTTGTTGGTGGGGTGCTGGGTCTTACACCTGCAATCCCAGCATTTTGGGAGGCCAAGGTGGGCAGATAACTTGAGGCTAGGACTATGAAACCAGCCTGGCCAACATGGTAAAACCCCATCTCTACTGAAAATACAAATACCAGCCAAGCATGGTGGCAGGAACCTGTAGTCCAAGCTACTCAGGAGGCTAAGGCAGGAGAATCCCTTGGCCCTGGGAGGTAGAAGTTGTAGTGAGCCAAGATCACGCAAATACACTCCAGCCCGGGTGACAGAGCAAGACTCTGTCTCAAAGATGAATAAATCAATCAATAAAAAGAGCATCGTTCATCATACTGTATTACATTTACTCAATTGCACTGTTTCCTAGACGAGAGGATGGCACATTGGAGCTAGGACTCTTTAATTCCTTTACTTTTGGTGCTGTACGTGTGCCTGGCATACTGTGGGGTGACCCACATGTTTCAGTCATTTATTAAACAAATAATGTTGAACCCCACCTTGTGTCAGACACTGGGGATGCAATAGTAGCAAGAGAGATAAAGATGGACGATGGGTAACAGATGGGAGATGGATAAGAGAATGGATACATGGATAGGATGGACGAATGAGAGAAAAAAGTGAATGAAAGGATTAATAAATTGATGAATAGAGGAGGAGAGATGGAATGGGGTAGAAGAATCAGAGAGGGATGGGACGGAAGAATGAGAGAGAGAGAGGGATGGGATTGGGGATGGGTGGGAAAAAGGATGACAGAGGGATGGATGAATGCCTGGATCGGGTGGGGGAGTAGAAATGACAAGAGCTGATGGAGAGGTGTAAATAGAAGGATGAGGAAAGACAGAGGAACTAAAGGATGGATGGGGAGAAAGATGGGAGAGAGATATCAGGTAAGGGGAAGACAGAGAAGAATGCAGATGGAAGACTGGATGGATTGATGGGTGGATATACAGAAAGGTAGATGATGGAAGGGGGGTCTTTACACAGTGAGGGATGGGCAGACAGATCCTGGGCATAGTGGAAACATAACTCCAAAAATGCCCATGGACCCTCCAGTCAGACCAGGGCTTTCCTCCTGGGCAGGTGGGCATCGTTGGCAGGACAGGGGCTGGAAAGTCCTCCCTAGCCTGTGGGCTGCTGCGGCTCCAGGAGGCAGCTGAAGGCGGGATCTGGATCGATGGGGTCCCCATTGCCCACGTGGGGCTGCACACACTGCGCTCCAGGATTACCATCATCCCCCAGGTGAGGCCGGTTGCGGGGCGGGCAAAGGTGGGAGGCATGGTGGAGCCCTGCTCTGATCCACTGCCCCTCCCTGACAGGACCCCGTTCTGTTCCCTGGCTCTCTGAGGATGAACCTTGACTTGCTGGAGGAGCACTCGGATGAAGCTATCTGGGCAGCCCTGGAGACGGTGCAGCTCAAAGCTTTGGTGGCCAGCCTGCCCGGCCAGCTGCAGTACAAGTGTGCCGACCGAGGCGAGGACCTGAGGTATGGGCATCCCACCATGGCCGGGACCTACAGGGAGGCGGGGGAGAGGAGGGGATGGCCAGGCTCTCCCCAAGGGCCCTCAGGAAATGCCTCCCCTGGTAGGACTATTACTCTTACATGAATGAACACGTCTTTTTTGAGATAGTTTCATTGTTGTTGCCCAGGCTGGAGTGCAATGGCACGATCTATCTGCAACCTCCGCCTCCTGGGTTCAAGCGATTCTTCAGCCTTGGCTTCCTGAGTAGCTGGGATTACAGGGCACCTGCCACCACATCCGGCTAATTGTATTTTTAGTAGAGATGGGGTTTTGCCATGTTGGTCAGGCTGGTCTCAAACTGCCGACCTCATGATCTTCCCGCCTTGGCCTCCCAAAGTACTGGCATTACACGTGTGAGCCACCGCGCCCGGCCAACATGTCTCTTATCTGCAATTCCAAGCTCCAACACAGTCTCTGAATACCAAGATTTCCCCCCCTAAATTAGCCTTCCAAACTTATTTGCTGGTAAAAACCCAACCTCAACTGACATGGGGCTCCTGATAGCCTTTATTGCTCTTGCTCAGTATTCATTTTGCTATAAAAATATTGTTTGATATTGGGTGGTAACCTCACCATTCACTGGGACTGTAAGTAACATAGAATTTTTCTTTTTTTTTAATGTCAACTGTGGGTTGGGTGCTGTAGTTCATGCCTGTAATCCTAGCACTTTGGGAGGCTGAGGCAGGAGGATTGCTTGAGTCCAGAAGTTCAAGACTAGCCTGGGCAACATAGCAAGACCCCCATGTCTAGGACTACAGGCATGTATCACCATGCCTGGCTCATATTTTTTTTTCATAGTTACTTGGGAGCCTGCGGTGTGAGGAAAGCTTGAGCCAGGGATGCGAAGGTTACAGTCAGCTGAGATCATGCCACTGCACTTCAGCCTGGGTGACAGAGTGAGATCCTATCTCAAAAAAAAAAAAAAAAAAAGTTTGCAGGAGTGGTGGCTGACATCTGTAATCCCAGCACTTTGGGAGGCTGAGGTGGATGGAACACCTGAGGTCAGGAGTTCAAGACCAGCATGGTCAACATGGTGAAATCCCATCTCTACTAAAAATAAAAAAATTAGCTGGGAATGGTGGCAGGCACGCGTAGTCCCAGCTACTTGGGAGGCTGAGGTAGGAGAATTGCTTGAACCCAGGAGGTGGAGGTTGCAGTGAGCCAAGATCACACCGCTGCACTCCAGCCTGGGCTCCATCTCAACAACTAAAAATTGTGGGGAAAAATACACATAAAATTTACTATCTCAACTTTTGTTTTGGAGACAGAGTCTGGCTCTGGCACCCAGGCTGCAGTGCAGTGGTACAATCTCAGCTCATTGCAACTTCTGCCTCCCAGGCTCAAGCCTTCCTCCCACCTCAGCGTCCTGAGTAGCTGGGATTAGAGGTGTGAGCCACCACGCCCAGCTCATCTACTTCTGTAGAGACAGGGTTTCGCCATGTTGCCTAGGCCTCCCAAAGTTCTGGGATTACAGGTGTGAGCTGCCACGATGAGCCCATCTCACCCGTTTTTCAGTGTGCAGTTTCTGTAGTAATACATACATTCAGTTCCACGACAAAACTCAAACTCTGTACCCGTGAAACCCTAACTAACTCCCTGTGTCCCCCTCCCCAGCCCCTGGCCACAGGCATTTTACTTTTTTTTTTTGAAACAACAGTTTGACTCTTGTTGCCCAGGCTGGAGTGCAATGGCGTGCTCTCCGCTTACTGCAACCTCCGCCTCCTGGGTTCAAGTGATTCGCCTGGTTCAGCCTCCCAAGTAGCTGGGATTACAGACATGCACCACCACCCCCAGCTTATTTTGTATGTTTTAGTAGAGATGGAGTTTCTGTGTTGGTTAGGCTGGTCTCAAACTCCTGACCTCAGGTGATCCGTCCACCTTGGCCTCCCAAAGTGCTGAGTGTTAACCACGGTGCGCAGCCTCTACTTTCTGTATCTCTAAGTGTGACTACTCTGGGTGAAAGTGGAATCATAGTATCTGTCTTTCGTGACTGCCTTGTTTCACGTAGCATGATGCCCTCGAGTTTCATCCATGGTGTAGCACTGTCAGATTCCCTTCCTTTTTTTTTTTTTGAGATGGAGTTTCGCTGTTGTTACCCAGACTGGAGTGCAATGGCACGATCTCGGCTCACCACAACCTCTGCCTTCTGGGTTCAAGCAATTCTTCTGCCTCAGCCTCCCGAGTAGCTGGGACTACAGGTGCGCACCACCATGCCCAGCTAATTTTTGTATTTTTAGTAGAGACGGGGTTTCACCTTGTTGACCAGGATGGTCTCGATCTCTTGACCTTGTGATCCACCCGCCTCGGCCTCCCAAAGTGCTGGGATTATAGGCGTGAGCCACCGTGCTCGGCTGTTTCCCTTCCTTTTTAAGGCTGAATCCTTTTCCATTACAGGGATAGACCATATTTTGCTTATCCATTTATCTGCCAGTAGGTACCCAGGCTCTTTCCACCTTTTAGCCACTTTGAATAATGTCACTATGAACATAGTTGTACAGGTATATGCCTTTAAAAAAACCAAGTTGGCCAGGTGCATTGGCTCACCCCTGTAATCCCAGCACTATGGGGGGCTGAGGTAGGCAGTTGAGACCAGTCTGACCAATATGGTGAAGCTGCGTCTCTACTAAAAATACAAAAATTAGCCAGGTGTGGTGGCAGGTGCCTATAATCCCCACTACTCAAGAGGCTGAGACATTGAGGCAGGAGAATCGCTTGAACCCAGGAGGCAGTGGCCGCAGTGAGCTGAGATCGCGCCACTGCAATCCAGCCTGGGCAACAGAGCAAGACTCCCTCTCAAAACAAAACAAGGTGTTCAGGATTTATAAACCCCTCTGACCCTGAGGGTGTCAGAAGGGCTCACAGTAGGCAGTAATTTCCAGCACTAGAGAGGCAGCATTGCTTGATGGGTGAGAGGATACACAGGTGACAGACTGCCGGGGCTCAAACCCAGGCCCCCCACTTGCCAGCTCTAGGATCTTGGGCAACTTACCCACCTCTTGTGCCTCAGTTTCTCATCTGCAAAGTGGAAATAGCACCCACCTACTTTGCAAGGAGTGAGTTATGTGCACAAAGTTGTTGCCACAGTGCCAGGCAGAGAGGAAACAGTAAGTACTCATTACAGTCTTCAGAGTCACCCTGCTGATGATGTCATTTCAGAGTTGGAATTGGAGGCCTGAGCCTTGCCTGAGGTCACACAGCTTGTAAGTAGTGAGGTCGGGACAAGACCCAGGCCCTCTAACGCCTGTGTGACCATAGTGGGTTCTGATTGTCTAAAGGTATGCTTTAGATGTTTTGTGGAAGGGTTTATTATGTAAGACAGCCATGCGGGGTCCCAGGGCCCGGTTCCCACCTGGGTCAGGGACTCACTGGCCTCATGACCTGGAATCTCAACTCCTCCACTTGTAATTAGAGGATGCGACTCCATGCCAAGGGCTTACTCTGTGACAAGCCCACACATTTTTACATGACTTGTCTTCACAATTCAGTGGGGGGGATCCACAGACTCTGGAGTCAGAGGACTTGGGTTCAAATTAGGGACCCACCACTAGCTTGAGATCTTGGTCAAGCCACTGAGCTTCTCTGTATCCATGTCCTCTTTCAGAAGAGAACAATAATACCTTCCTTTGTGGACATAAGGAGGGTTGAGTCAGCATATATACAGGCATTTACAGTGTGTCTGGTACAAGGTGAAGATGCAGAAATAGAAAGAGCTATAGACAGGCCAGGTGCGGTGGCTGATGCCTGGAATCCCAAGTCCCACCCGCGTGTTGTACACGTGTACATTTAAGGCCCGCTTGACAGCAGCCTGGACTGTCTTAGGAAGAGCGTAGATTGTATTCTGGAAGCAGTGGTGGGTCATCGTAGGTTTGTTGGCAAGGGCAGGACTGAGGTCAAAGCTGTGCTTTCGCTGTTGGAGGAAATGTCAATTAGTGCAGTGTTACGGAAAACATGAGGATTTCTCAAAAAAAACGAACTACAACTACCAGGGCGCGGTGGCTCACGCCTGCAACCCCAACTTTGGGAGGACAAGGCGGGTGCATCACCTCAGGTCAGGAGTTTGAGACCAGCCTGGACAAAATGGTGAAACCCTGTCTCTACTTAAAAAATAGAAAAAAATTAGCCTGGTGTGGTGGCGCATGCCTGTTAATTCCAGCTACTTGGGAGGCTGAGGCAGGAAAATCGCTTGAAGCGGGAGGTAGAGGTTACAGTGAGCCGAGATTGTGCCACTGTACTCCAGCCTGGGTGACAGAGCGAAATTCCATCTCAAAAAAAAGGCCATCAACAGAAAACAATCAAATATTCATTTCACAGGAGGGAAACCTGAGACAAAGCATTTGAATGACCTGCCCATAGTCGGCCTGCTCAAAGCTGGCAGGAAGGGATTCCTATCAGCTCTGCAGCCTGCAGACCCCGTGTATGGGGATGTCTGAACACAGGCACCTCACTCCTGCACGCACTCTCAGACCTGTTTCTGGGCACACATCCCACCTAATTGTCCCACTCATTCCCAGTGTGGGCCAGAAACAGCTCCTGTGTCTGGCGCGTGCTCTTCTCCGGAAGACCCAGATCCTCATCCTGGATGAGGCTACGGCTGCTGTGGACCCGGGCACGGAGCTGCAGATGCAGGCCACACTCGGGAGCTGGTTTGCACAGTGCACCGTGCTGCTCATCGCCCACCGCCTGCGCTCCGTGATGGACTGTGCCCGGTAAAGCCCCCGCCCCGGCCAGACCTCACGGCAGCTCTGCAGTGGGGTCGGTGGGTGGGGGGAGTGGAGGCAGTCCTGGGCCACTGGCTCCAGGTTAGAGCTGGAAGGGCCCTGAATGGGGCCAGAGCAGGAGGAATGCCCGAGAACACCCGCCAAGCAGGAAGGCTGCCCAAGGACATGTGCCCAGCACACGCTTTCAACCCAGCTGCGAGGGTCTGGGAGTGCGCAGAAAGCTGGAGGTCTATGGAGAAAACCTCAGTGCAGACACACAGGGCTCTCACAGCTGCTGAGAGCCTGGGCTGCTGTGCAAAAAGCCTTTCTGTCTCCCTCTCCCCCGTAGGGTTCTGGTCATGGATAAGGGGCAGGTGGCAGAGAGGGGCAGCCCAGCCCAGCTGCTGGCCCAGAAGGGCCTGTTTTACAGGCTGGCCCAGGAGTCAGGCCTCGTCTGAGCCAGGCTCCTCAACCGTCCCCCACGCCACTGGGCCAGCCCACAGAGCCTGCAGTGCTGGAGATGGAAGTGGTCCCGGGGTCATCGACAGCTCCACGCGATGATGAGTCTAGACCTGTTTTTGCTCTCTGGGAGGAAAATGGCAGAGAAAGTGGCCGATGATCACACAGCACCAATGCTGGAAGGACCTAGCAATACACAGATCAAATCACCTGCAGCCCGTGTCAACAGTGACCCTCAGCCCTGGCTGAGCCCTGGACTCACCTGAGGACTCAAGCACCTGCCCAGGCTCACCCTAGACCCTTAAATCAGAATCCCTGGGGCTGGGGACTGCAATGGTGTGTGTACGTCTTACAAAGTAAGTTCTATTTTCAGATAATCCTAGATTCACATGCAGTTAAAGGAAACGATATCGAGAAATTCAGGTACTTGTTACCCCATTTCTGCCAACGGCAACATCTTGCTAACTCTAGAGTATCACCACCAGGGAATTGCCATCAACACACCAGTCTTGCTCGGATTTCCCATTTGACTTGTGTGTTTGTGTGTATTTTGGTCCATGCAGTTTCATCACACACGTAGGCTTGTGAATCCACACCATGGTGAGGATATGGAAGAGCCACTATTTTCCGACCACACCATCTCCTGCCCCAGAGACCATGCTCTGCCCCCAGTTTTGTGCATATATAGATAAATCTATATATTTTTTGAGACAGTCTCACCCTGTGGGCCAGGCTGGAGTGCAGTGGCACAATCTCGGCTTACTGCAGCCTCCATATCCTGAGTTCAAGTGATTCTTGTGCCTCAGCCTCCCGTAGTAGTTGGGGTTACAAGCGTGTGCCACCATGCCCAGCTAACTTTTTTGTATTTTTTAGTAGAGAGGTTTCGCCATATTGGCCAGGCTGGTCTTGAACTCCTGGCCTCAAGTGATCCACCCTCCTTGGCCTCCCAAGGTGTTGGGATTACAGGCATTAGACACTGCGCCTGGCTGAGCTTGTTATATAATTGTAAAGCTGCCCCATAGGATTCCAGAGTGCAGCCAGGACAGAACTACAGCCCCAACATCTCTGCTCCTCCTCCCCCACTGGCAATGAGCTCCAGGGACACAAAAGCCTGGTCCCCCCATGCCAAGCATGGGCCCTCTCCACTCATGAGCAAGTCAAATGTGCGTCTTCCATGTCTAAAACAACAGACGAGCCAGGACTACTCGGCCCTCAAGTAGTCCTGTAATCCCAGCTACTTGGGAGGTTGAGGTGGGAGAATTTGCCGAGGACTTGGTGCATTTCCTTTGTTTTGAGAGTGTTTTGCTCTGTCGCTCAGGCTGGAGTGCAGTGGCGCAATCTCAGCTCACTGCAACCTCCACCTCCCAGGCTCAAGCAATTCTCCCACCTCAACCTCCCAAGTAGCTGGGATTACAGGTGCCCGCCACCATGCCCAGCTAATTTTTGTATTTTTAGCAGAGGTGGGGTTTCACCATGTTGACCAGGCTGATCTCCAACTCCTGACCTCAGGTGATCTGCCCGCCTCAGTCTCCCAAAGTGCTGGAATTACAGGCATGAACCACCACACCTGGCGGATGTGTTTCTTACATGTGGTTGCTAAAGACCAAATTCCAGCTTCCTGGGGGCACCCCAGCAACCATCAGAACACCTGGAGTGTTTCTGTTCACCATTCCGCTCCAGATGCTGCTGACATCCACAGGCCGGACCCCGCTGAGACTTG
Organism: Callithrix jacchus; assembly: GCF_049354715.1. Taxonomy (NCBI): domain Eukaryota; kingdom Metazoa; phylum Chordata; class Mammalia; order Primates; family Cebidae; genus Callithrix; species Callithrix jacchus. The sequence goes on along the minus strand of NC_133513.1, from coordinate 14,059,276 downwards.
CTGTAACCCAGGGTGGCCAATGCACAGCTCCTTGCATTCCTCACACATTACTTTCTTTTCGAGACAGAGTCTTACTCCGTTACCCAGGCTGAAGCCCAGTGCCATGATCTCAGCTCACTGCAACCTCTGCTTCCCAGGTTCAAGTGATTCTCCTGCTACAGCCTGCTGAGTAAGTAGCTGAGATTATAGACATTCACCACGACACCCAGCTAATTATTTTTGTATTTTTACTAGAGCTGGAGTTTCACCATGTTGGCCAGGGTGGTCTTGCACTCCTGACATCAGGTCATCCGCCACCCCCCCCCACCAACCTTCCAAAGTGCTAGGATTATAGCTGTGAACCGCTATGCCCAGCTGCCTCACACCTGTTTCTGACAGCGGTCAGAATACTAACATTGGACTCACCAAACCAGCTTCGGTCACCAGGAAAGAGGAACCACGTTTAATACAGCCAAGCTTAAGGCCACAGAGAGATCGCTGGGGAGGGAGGGCAGCGAGAGACAACAGCTAACTCCCTTGATCCTAACTTGACACTAGCCAGGGCGTCTCGCTCACCTCGTGGCACTGCTACAAGGATAACCTAAGTTAATACATGGATTTGAGTGTGTGGAAGCAGAGAAGGCAATACCCTAGGCTTTCTCAACCTTAGCATTACTGACACGTCGGGCCACAAAGTGCTGTGCAGACACGTCCTGCACACTGTAGGATGGTCAGCAGCGTCCCTGGCCTCTTCTTCACTAGATGCCAGTAACATCCTCCTCATACCACCACCAGAGTTGTGACAGAGCATCTTCAGACACTGCCCCACATCCCCTGGGGAGTCAAAACCACCTGGTTGGGCCAGACACAGTAACTCACACAGTAACACACATAATCACGCTTTGGGAGGACGAGGTAGGCCGATCACTTAAGGTCAGAAGTTCGAGACCAGCCTTCCTAACATGGTGAATCCCTGGCTCTACCAAAAATATAAAAATTAGCTGGGTGTGATGGCAGGCTCTAGTAAGCCCAGCCACTCGGGAGGCTGAGGTAGGAGAATCGTTAAAACCCAGGTGGAGGAGCCTGCAATGAACTGAGATCATGCCACTGCACTCCAGCCTAGGAGGCTGTCCGAAAAAATAAACCCCAAACAGACCCACTTGGTTGAGAATCCCCGGTCTAACCTGCCCCACTGCCATCCATCGTCCACAGATACTTGGGCGGTGGCTGTGCTGGTGCCAGGCAGAGCAGGGAGGCAGGGACTCCACCTTTTCTTGAGGACACAGGGGCTGCTCCATCCATCTGGTCAAGGGACTTTCTGATGGCCCATCCTGACAGAGGGTTTTGTGATGCCTCATTTGGCCTGGAGTAATCTAAATCTAGATGGAAATGCAGCTTCTACCTCCTTCAGAGTGAGGCAGAGAGTCGGCAGTCTTCACCTGCCCCGAGTCATGCCCACACAGCTGCGGACCAACAACTCCCTACTCCTAACTCCATTTCACAGGTGAGGAAACTGAGGCTCGAGGAGTCGACATGACTTCACAACTCCTCCCAAGTGGATGACCTAGTTAGTAAGGACAGAGTGGGGATCTGCTTCTGAGTCTAATGCCAGAGTCATTGCACCGGGCACATGTGTGCTGTAGACAAAGGAAGGGCAGCAGATGCAGCCTTTGTCTTTTCTCTGCCTGGAGCTGAGCCCCCTGACAGCCTTGCAGAGTGACCCCAGGCAGGGGCTGCCGTGTGGGCGTTTGGCAAACTCAGCTGGGCATGAGGCAGGGCCACCAGACCCTCTTTTCTAGGACATGTGCCAGGGAGCAGAGTGTGGGCCACGGGCGGCTGGCACGTGGGAACTGTTGCCTGCCAGTCTGCTAATGAGGCTGCTGGCCAGCCTGCACCACAGCTGCCTGGAGATGTGCCAGCAGGACTGCCCGGGCTCTGGCCAGCAGCGCCTGGCTGGCAGGTGGAACACGAGTTAGATCCAGCAAGGCTGTGGACCTCCTCCCTCAGTCAATGCCTGCACCCAGTAGGCTCTTCAAACTCAACTCTGTCCACATTGCCACTGCAAACACCAAACTACCTGCACCTGACACTGCTCTAAATGCCTGCCACACACTCACCCAGCAGACCTGGGGAGGAAGCCACCATCACTGGGCCCCTCAACAGGATGCTTTGATAAGGAAGGTCCCACCATCAGGCCCTTTTAGCAGATGAGAAAGCAGAGCGTGAGCAGTGTGTCTGCACCAGTGGTCTGGCTTCAAAGCCTGTGTCCTCACCACCAGGCTACCTTGCCCCTTTTTCTTTAAAAAAAAAAAAAAAAAAAAAAAAAATTACAGGCAGGAGCCACTCCATCCGGTCAATACTGCTAATTCTAATGATCACAACTTCACCAGCTTCTCACTGGGCACCTTCATATTCCGGTTCCTAACGCAAGCCAATGGCTTCATTCAGGCATGAGCCACCACGCCTGGCGATACTACCCATTCTCATGGTTATGACCTTACTAGCCTTTCACTAGTCACCTTCATACTCTGTGGTTCCCAGTGCACGCCAGTGGTTTCAGTCGGGTGTGAGTCACCACACCCAGACAATACCACTCGTTCTAATGGTCACCACCTCACCCACCTTCTCTGGACACCTTTGTACACCACAGTCCCTAGTGCAAGCCAACAATTTCAAACAGGGACAGCAAGGCTTGAGGAAACACGTGGCAGCGCTAGAATGTTCCATGTGCACATATACTCGGTACATGGTTTTAGGAGTGGGAGAAATGGTGTGCTTTCCAAATGTAAGGAACGTTCCTTACTGCCCAGATTCACCCAGTTTGAAGCTAGAAACCAAACACTCTAGTCTGACTACTCCACTACCCATAACTTAGGGACCACATCAATTAGGAAAGGGGGAAATACTTCTCTTCCGCCAACACTGCTCCGTTTCCGGCCTCCCACAGTGGTTGAGTGGGGGCCATGTGACTCATTTGGGCCAACAAGCTGTGAGTGGGATTCACTGCGTCAGTTCTGGTTTTAGACACAGAACTGGGGGGAGAGTTGTCCACTTTCTTCTCCCAATGTGGGGACCTGGAAGCCAGCCCTTGGGAGGCCATGTCATAAAACCAGGACAGTCTGGATCAGCTGTCACAGGGAAATCAGCTACCCTAGAGAGGCAGCTGACTCTCAAGAACCGCACGAGCAGGAAATAAAGCCTTGCCTGCATCTCCCAAGAGCTCACGGCGAATTTTACACTGCAGCATGGCCTTGCCTCTCTGGACTGACCAAGGGATTTTCAGGCCAGCCACGGTGGCGCTCGCCCGTCATCCCAGCACTTCGGGAGGTTCAGGTGGGCAGATCCCTTGAGCCCAGGAGTTTAAGACCAATCTGGGTAACACGGCAAGACTGTCTCTATAAAAAATTTTAACAATTAGCCAGGCATGGTGGCACATGACTGTAGTCTCAGCTACTCTGGAGGCCGAAGCAGGAAGATTCTTTGAACCCAGGAGGCTGAGGCCGCCGTGAGCTATGATTGTGCCACTGTACACCAGCCTGGGCAACAGAGTGAGACCCTGTCTCTAGGAAAAAAAAGCAGGAGGCAGGATTTTTCAAGGATCATTCTGCCCACACGTGATTTCTGCCTCACCTGTGTCTTAGAACCTGACCAAAGCTACATGTACCAGACACATCACTGCTCACGGTATGTACAATCGGCCTCATTTTACAAAAGTAAGTGAGGCTCAGAGGCTAAGTGACCTTCTCAGGTCACATGAACAGCAAATGACAAGAACAGGACTCAAGCTAGGGTCTGTCCACCCTGCGGCTGCCCCGCCTTCCCAGTGAACCTCATCTGACGCGTGATCTCTAGGACTTGCTCTTTCTGGCAACAGCTCCCATCAGAGGCGACGTGTTTCTCAAAAGGGAAGAGAAACAGGAAGATCCCACATCCTGACCGTGCCAGAGGAGATGGCTGGAACCCTGGCTGACGCTTGAAGGAAAGGAAAACATTGTTTAGAAAGAAATAAAATATATATATATACATATGTATTTTTTTACTGCAAATGTTCGTATTTCGAGTGTAAGTCATTACAAAAGGATCCCCCAAAACTTGGTTTACCTAATGCAAAAGAAAGGTATAACTTACAAAAAATAAATATATGTATTTTCACCTAAAAGAAAGATGCTCTCTGGGTGTGAAGTCAGCGGTGTAATTCTTTTTTTTTTTGAGATGAAGTCTTGCTCTGTTGCCCGGCTCCAGCTGGAATGCAGTGGCACAATCTCGGGTCACTGCAACCTCTGCCTCCCGGCTTCAGGCGATTCTCCTGTCTCAGCCTCCCCAGTAGCTGGGACTACAGGCCTGTGTCACCAGGCCCCGCTAATTTTTGTATTTTTAGTAGAGACGGGGTTTCACCATGTTGGCCAGGATGGTCTCCATCTCTTGACCTTGTGATCCACCTGCCTCAGCCTCCCAAAACGCTGGGATTACAGGCATGAGCCACCGTGTGCGACTGAAGTTGGCGACGTAAGTCTTAGCAAGTATGAGTCTTGGGGCAGCCTCAGCTCTGGCTGCTTTCTGGATTTCACTTTGGGCGCCAACCAAGACACTTGAAAGAACAGGCTTTAGAAGATGCTGCTTCTCCATTTTCTTCCAGGAACACAAATGCAGGGCGCACTTCTCACTATTTCCTGGGAACGTTACTTCTCAGCACAACAATTCTCTTAAGAAGTTCAAGTTTTGAGACTGTTTTTCTTCCTGGAGCAGTACTTAAAAAAAAAAGAAAAAAAACTAATATTCAAAGTTCTTTTCATGTCCTGGAAGAGCATCAGAGACTACATGTCAGGTTCTCCCCTTGGCAGCTAACTGGATGCCAAGGGGGAAGGACTAAAACCTAAAAACAAGGAAAAGATGCACGGGGATGCTTTTTGGTACCCACTAGTAATACTTGGGAGGTACTTGTGTTATTTACTTTGAAAGCTTCATAACCATGACCAGGTACCAGGAGAGGGAAAGAAAAGAGGCAGGAAGAAAAAAGAACAACACAGTCAACACTGTAAGCAACCAACACAGCTCTGGGCCAGGCCCCTAACACTCCTGCTAGGACTGGTGCAGTAGCCTTCCAGCCAGTTGCTCGCCCTCGATCTCTATTTCTATTCAATGTCAAATCCCCATGAGGCCATCTCCTTAATATTTACCCCACATCAATCATGGGGGGAACAGCAGTGTTGATTGTTCTTACATTGTTGAACAAAAGAAATAAGCAAGGGAAAGCCTGGAGTGGGGTGGGTGGGGAAGGGAGTCCAAGACGGAAAGTCGACTAAGGGACAATCCCCCAGTGCTGCAGTTCCAGCCAGGTCCCTTCCAGGACAGGCGCGTGAGTGCACAGGCTGCCTCCAGCCCAAAGCAAGACCTGGTCAAGGTGGCGCTGGGATGTCAGATCCCAGTTTCTGAGTGCCTGGAAGACCGGATGTCAGTAAGAGGGCCATCCAGGGTGCTGGGACACTGCCCACGGGAAAGAATGATTTTCACCTGGTCCCTCAACCTCAAAACAGCAGCCTCAAGGAAATGAAGCATTCTGGGTGGACCCAGACAAGGATGTTAGAGGTGATGGGAGCCAGAAGCATCTCAAAGACTTGGAGTCCACAGACTTCGGCTGGAGAGATTCGAGGCAGGAGACTGGATTTGGTCACTAGGATCTTCTATACAACCCATGACTTCTCTGCGAAAGCACCAGAAACACACTTGCCTTCCCGGGGGCATGAGGTTGTGCGTGTGTCTCAGGGCATCAGAGGCCAGGGCATGCATGTTTTGGGTGGCACACATCTCTATGTCTCTCCTGTGTCTTCGCAGCCAGTTCCAGGCAGGGGACCAGATGGTGGTAGCTGCTGCTTTGGGTATGTTTTGGTTTTCTGGGTTTGGTTTTCATTTTTTGGTTTCAGTGTGGGAGGCTTTGTTTCCCAGGGGCGCTGACTCCTCCCTGGACGCTCGCATGTAGGCCCTGCAGTTCCGACCAGATATGCCAGCTCTGGGGCTCACACCAAGCCGGCATCTTTGGCCATGCTATAGAAGAGACCTCTCTGCTGCAGGAGGTCCGAGGGGGCGCCGTACTCCTGGATTTCTCCTTTGTCCAGGACGATCACCCTGTAAGGGAGGGTATACAGACATGAGGGGAAGGAGAGAGAACCTCATGCCCCTGGGACACCACCTGGGAAGTCACTGCTTTGGGTCAGATCCCTAACACTTTCTGCTAGGACTGGTGGAGTAGCCTTCCAGCTGGCTGCTCACACTCAATCTCTATTTCTAGTCAATGTCAAATTCCCATGAGGTCACCTCCTTAGTATTTACCCCACATTAATCAAGGTGGGAACAGTAATAACAGCGTTGACTGTCCACATTCACTGTTCCATTACATTCAGAGTAAAATAAAAAGATCTTACCATGGTCTACAATAAGGATTGGCAGGATTTTTGTGAAAAAGGCCAGAGAGTAAATACTGCAGGCTGTGCAGGCCACATGGTTTCTGTTACAACTACACATCTCTGCTGTATTTAAAGTGTGAAAGCTGCCAGCGACAACAGCAAATGAACAGGTGTGGCTATATGCCAGTAAAACTTTATTTACAAAAATAGGCAGGAGGCCAGATCTAGCCTGTGCACTGTAGTTGACTGACTCCTAAGATTTGAGGACCTATAGGATCTGACACTGCCCAGGTCTGACCTCATTTCTATGTCCTATATCTCAAAAGCACCAACTCAGCATCCGTCACAGAGTAGGTGGTACTCAGTGAGCCTGAAACGTCATGTCTGTTGGGTGCAGAGGCTCATGCCTGTAATTCTGGCACTTTGGGAGGCTAAAACAGGAAGAACGTTGAGGCCAGGAGTTTGAGGCTGCAGTGAGCTGTGATCTCACCACTGCACTCCAGAATGGGTCACAGGGTGAGACCCTGTCTCAAAAATAACCAAAATAAAATAGAAATATCATGTCACTCCCCTTCTTAAAACCTTCCTGTGGCTTTCCAGGATTCGTAGAGTAAGTTCCAAGCTTCTCACCGTGGTTGCATTCTGCTCTAAGATCTAGCCCCTGCCTACCTTTCTGGCCTCATCATCTACCCATCTCAATTCCAACCTCTGGGTACAATGGCCTCCTCGTGCTAGCCTTCAAATTCATTAAGCACATTCATTGAGTTTTACATTCAGCTGTACCGGCTGCCTAGAATGTTCTTCCTGTAGATGAGAGGCTGGCAAACTGGTCTGCAGGCCAAATCTGCCACCCTGCCTGTTTTTAATAAGTTTTATTGGAACACAGTCATGCTCATTCATTTGTGCACTGGCTATGGCTGCTTTCACAAAGCAACATGGGAGTCGAGTAGCTGAGAGGCCACGCCGCCTGCATGGCTGAAACTATCCCAGCCCTTACAGAACAAGGTTCAGGATCTCTATTCCAGATCTTCCCACAGCTGACTCCTTTTCATGGTCCAGGTCTCAGCTAAAATGTCACCTCCTCAGAGGTGACCCATGCAAAACTCCAAACCCCCCAAGAGCCTGGCAGCAGGGCTGCATTTTGACTTTGTGGTTCTGGGCACTGATGCCTGACATGTGGGGGTGGCGTTCTCCGCACAAAATGCTGAAAATTCTATTTTATGACTGTTGGCATCAATAGAACCCAGGTTGGATTATACTCTTTTTTGGCTTTGAGATGGAGTCTCACTGTGTTGCCCAGGCTGGAGTGTAGCAGCATGATCTCAGCTCACTGCAGCCTCCATCTCCCAGGTTCAAGCGAATCTCCTTTCTCAGCCTCCCAAGTAGCTGAGATTACAGGCACGTACCACCACACTTGGCTAATTTTTGTATTTTGAGTGGAAACAGGGTCTGACCATGTTGGCCAGGCTGGTCTCAAACTACTGACCGCAGGTGATCCACCTGCCTCAGTGTCCCAAAGGGTTAGGATTACAGGCATGAGCCACCGCACCCAGCCTCCTTCTGACTTTTAAAAGAAAAGTAAACCTTTCCAGGGGCCCCAGGCACTGGGCCTGCGGGGCTCAATGGACACCCTGGCCCTGCCTGGCATTCGCTATCCTGTCTCCTTGGCAAGTGCCCTTCCCAGCACCTGCTGCCCTCTGGAATCCTGTTGGTTTGTTGCTCTGTCCAATTTTTGTCTCCCCCATCTAATAAGCTACTTGGTCCCAGAAGCAGGGACCTCATCTGACAGCAGCCTATAGAGTCTGCAGTGTCTGGGAGCAGGGCATGTGCACTATGCGGACACACTGACAGAATGAACGACTGGAAGATGTCAGAGATACCTGGTACCGCTAGGTATCTGGTCGTCTGTTTCCAGTGGCTCTCACCTGTACTCCCAGCACTCTGGGAGGCCGAGGAGGGCCGATTACCTGATGTCAGAAGTTTGAGACCAGCCTGGCCAACATAGTGAAACCCTGTCACTATTAAAAATAGAAAAAATAGCCAGGCATAATGGCACACTCCTGTAATCCCAGCTATTTGGGAGACTGAGGCAGGAGAACTGCTTGAATCCCAGAGGTGGAGGTTGCAGTGAGCCGAGATGGCACCACTACACAACAGCCTGGGTGATGAGGCAAGACTCCATCTCAGAAAAAAGAGAAATACTTGGTACCATCAAGGATGAAGAGAGGATCCACTCACTGGGCTGTCACTTGGCATAAGGACAGTGTTGAGTGAATGAATAAATGAATGAGCCAGTGAGTGAGGCCAACTCCCCAAGCTCAGAGGCCACTGTGCAGGGGCATCACCTTGTGTAGTCCATGATGGTGTTGAGCCGGTGGGCGATGGTGAGGACAGTGCAGCCCTCGAACTGCGTCCGGATGGTGGACTGGATGAGGTCGTCTGTTTCCAGGTCCACGGCCGCCGTGGCCTCATCCAACACAAGGATCTTCGTCTTCCTCAGCAGGGCCCGGGCCAGGCACACAAGCTGGCGCTGCCCAACACTTGACCGGAAGAAAAAGACCAGGAGACAATGTTGGGTTGAATCACCCCGACCCTGAACCTAGGCCCAGGCTGGAAGGAGTAAGACGAGACACTCTGTATTGCTTGACCAGGACAGCCCAGCACTCCCAACATCTGTGTCTGCAGCAGACATCACTAATCAATCAGAACACATCTCCCATTCAGCAAGATGCAGGTTCAGAATATTCTTAAAACAGTGGCTCACACCTATAAACCTTGCACCTTGGGTGGCCAAGGTGTGAGAACTGATTGAAGCCAGGAGTTTGAGACCAGCCTGAGCAGCAAAGCAAGACCTCTCTCTCTCTCTAAAAAACAAAAATAAAAAAATTAGCTGGATGTGGTGGCACGCTTCTGTAGTCCTGGTTACTCGGGAGGCTGAGGCAGGAGGACTGCTTGAGTCCCCGAGTTTGAGGCAGAGATCAAGCCACTGTACTCCAGCGTAGGCAACAGAGTGAGAACCTGTCTCTTAAAAAAAACTTAAACAAAAAACAGCCGGGCACAGTGGCTCACACCTTTAATCCCAGCACTTTGTGAGGCCAAAGCAAACAGATCACTTGAGGCCAGGAGTTCCAGACCTGCCTGGCCAATGTGGTGATGATACCTCTTCTCTACTAAAAATGCAAAAATTAGCTGGGCGTGGTGGCAGGCACCTGACATGCAGCTACTTGGGAGGCAGAGGCAGGACAATTGCTTGAGACTGGGGGTAGAGGTTGCAGCTGAGATTGCACCACTGCACTCCAGCCAGGATGACAGAGTGAGACCCTGTCCCCAAAAAAAGAAAGAAATGGCCTCATATCCATGCATCCCTACCCAACTGTGGGGCCATGACGGTTGGCTCTGGACTCAGACATGTACCTGGCTTTGGCCAGTGGGACACCATCAAACATAAGACCAGCCAAAAGAATACTGTGAGATGCACACTGGGACTTGCATGCTCTGGTGCCCCTGTCACTGCCATGAAAACATGCCCAAGCTGGTCTGCTAGAGAATGAGGGACATACCCTTCTTGCCCCACCTGAGGCCAAGTAGATGAGCCAACAGTCAGCTGACCCGAGACACGCAATGTGAGCCCAGCCAAGATCAGCAGAGCCACCTGGCTGGCTGCTGTCACATGGCAGCAATGATCACTGCTTTACGGTTGAACGTGACTGAGGCTTTGTGATTGTCACAGAGACGGACAACCAAACCAGAAGCAGGCACTAACAAGGAACACCACAGCAGCACCCCAGAGGTCCCCACACTGTGCCAGGCATTCATGCTTTAGTTGATGGGTCAGGGACAGAGCTCCAGGATCCTGGGAGAAGGACCAAGACAGCTGGAATAGTGCATGGGGACTTGGGGGGCTCAGAGCAGTGCTAGTGACCAACTGTACAGAGCCTTTCTATCGTTTATCAACTGACAGCCACTCTCAACTGAATGGAGCTGGTGCGTATAAAAGGAAACACATTGGCCATCCTGGTTATACAAAGCCTCATGGTATAAAAAGCCTTGATTAAGACCCATTTTACAGATACAGAAAGGGAGGCTCCAAAAGGTGAAGGGACAAGTGGGTTGTCTGCAGCACAACTGGGACTCAAATCCAGGTCTACCACAGGTCTGTACAGAATCTTCAAACACCCCTACCGAGGTGGCACCTAGGAGACCTTATCCAGTGTCCCCCAGTTCACCCCCGCCCACCTGAGGTTCTCTCCGCCTTCCGCGCACTCGTGGTCCAGCTTGTCAGGAAGGGCTGACACGAAGTCCTTCAGGTGAGCCAGCTCCAGGGACATCCAGACTTCTTCGTCCGAGTATTGGCTGAACGGGTCCAGGTTCATGCGGAGGGAACCCGAAAACAAAATAGGGTCCTGTTCAGAGAGAAGAGAGTGGCGGCATGTGACACCTATGTCACACTGACGTGGATGGAGAAGAGGTGAGGCATAAGGACTTCCGGCCAGGACTGGTGAAGGTGGGGTTTCAGAGCTCCTTGGAATCACTATTTCCTGAGATGTTAATAATGCAGAAAAAGGCCAGGTGCAGTGGCTCACGCCTGGAATCCCAGCACTCTCTGAGGCCGAGGTGGGCAGATCACTTGAGGTCAAGAGTTTGAGACCAGCCTGGCCAACATGGCAAAACCCTGTCTGTACTAAAAATACAAAAATTAGCTGGACGTGGTGGCGCACACCTGCAGTCATAGCTACTCGGGATGCTGAAGCAGGAGAATCACTTGGACCAGGGAGGCGGAGGTTGCAGTGATCCAAGATCCTGCCACTGCGCTCCAGCATGGGCAACAGAGCGAGACTCCGTCTCAATTAAAAAAAAAATTTTTTTTCTTTAATAATGGGAAAAAAAAGAGTCTGGAAAATCCGAGTTTGGCAGAGTAAGACCGACTTCCTTTCCATACAATTCGTAAAGCCTTCAATATGCAAGTAGGTCGAGAACCTTGCAGAAGTGAGCTGCAGCACAGGTAATTCCTGATGGTAAAGTCCTGTAGATTTCTCATCTGCCCTCCAACTCCAAAAGAGAATCTTCTAAGAAGCGTTATGGAAGATGACACTGAAAGGCAACATGTTAAGGAATCCACCTGCAGGGACTGGTCTAGAAAACCCTTATTTTGGCCGTGCATGTGGGTTCACCCCTGTAATCCACTCCTTGGAATCACTATTTCTGGAAATGTTAATAATGGAGAAAAAGGACAGGTGCAGTCGCTCACGCCTGGAATCGCAGCACTCTGGGGGGCCAAGGCAGGCAGATCACTCGAGGTCAGGAGTTGGGAGACCAGCCTGGGTAACATGGTGAAACCCCATCTCTACTAAAAATACAAAAACTAGCCAAGTATGGTGGTGCATGCCTGTAATCCCAGCTAACTGGGAGGCTGAGGCAGGAAAATCACTTGAACCCAGAAGGTGGAGGTTGCAGTGAGCCGACATCGCACCACCACACACCATCCTGGGAGACCGAGTGAGACTCTGTCTTAATTAAAAAAAAAAAAAAATCCTTATTTCCTACCAAATACTACATGTTCTCACTTATAAGTGGGAGCTGAACTGTGGGTACTCATGGATATAAGGAGGGGAACAACAGAACCGGAGCCTCCAAAAGTGGGGACAGATAGAGGAGGGTAATGGCTGAGAAACTCTCTCGGGTACTGTATTCAACATTTGGGTGATGAGATCCACAGAACCCCAAGCGTCAGCATCACACAATATACCCATGTAACAAGCCTGCACGTGCACCCCACAAGCCTAAAATAAAAAGAAAACATTCTTATTTCTTGTCTAGCTCTCAGAAGGGTGAGAGATTCTCAGTCTGACGCTGACAGCAGAGAGAGAAGACGGTGTCTTTTTGGATTTTTCTAGATGCTTGGGAAATTACCCCTTGCAGGCACAGGAGGTCGGGAATGATACTCAGTGATTTCCCACATTGTGAATCATATGCAAAGAGGAAACTGAGGGAAGCAGCAGCATAGCCTAAATTCAATCCAAATAATGAAGGCCAGTCAGGCACGGGGGCTCACGCCTGTAATCCCAACACTTTGGGAGGCCAAGGCAGGAGGATCATTTGAACCCAAAACTTCAAGAGCAGCCTGGGCCACATGCTGAGACCCCACCACCCCAAAAATACAAAAGAGATTTAGCTGGGTGTGGTGGCATGTGCCTGTAGTCGCAGCTACTCAGGAGGCTGGGGTGGGAAAATCGCTTGAGCCTGGGAGGTGGAGGTTGCAGTGAACTGAGACTGAGCCGCTGCACTCCACCCTGGGCAACAGAGTGAGACTCTGTTTCAGAAAACAAACAAAAACAATGCAATGAAGTAGGGCCAAATGTACGTTTGTCCCCAAAATATACATACATCACTGTGAGTGCACCCACAGGACGCACCAGGCCTGGCTCACCCCCGGCCGCACTCAGACCCACCTGGGGGATGATGGTGATCTTGAAGCGGAGGTTGTGCAGGCCAATCTTGGCGATGTTGATGTCATCGATGATGATTTCGCCTTCGGCAGACTCGTTCATCCGAAATAAGCCCAGGGTCAGGGACGACTTCCCAGCTCCTGTCCGCCCCACGATACCAACCTGCAGGACAGAGGGCCCAGGTGTGGTAGGAATGCTGGCGTCTGGACTTGTCCCTGCCCCACCTCAGGCATCAGTCATCTGGTCGACCCAGCTCCACAGCCCTCTCTCTCACCCAATGCCCAGAGACACTCCTTTAATGGTGTTTTGGCGAAAGGTTACAAAGGACTCTTTGCCAGGCTCCCAGAAGGAAATCCTCAGCTTTTTTAAGTTACTAGAGACCTCAAAAGAGATACACGACAGGCAGAAGGAATTTCCAACAAAGCCCTATTTGTTTTGACTCAAGTAACTACTAACTAACAATCAGGTAGCTTCCCCATGCTGTTTTTCACCCCTCTCATGGTGAGTTTCCCATTATGAGCTGTTGAAATATCTGAAAGATTCAAGTGGATCTTCTGTGCCCTTTGCCACGACCCAGTCTCCACACAACCTCCCTTGAAGGAACTAGTTTCTCCAGCTAAAGGCCAATGATGCCATTCCTCATCTGCAGTTCTCCCTGGGCTCTTCAGAAACGGGCTTCCTCTACCATCCTACAGGGGTGTCACAGGGCAGCATGTGTGCAAAACTTCTCATGACCTAAGATAAGCCATAAAGACTCAGCGAGGGCTGGGGTGCGGTGGCGCACACCTGTGATCCCAGCACTGTGGAAGGCCGAGGTAGGTGGATCACAGAAGGTCAGGAGATCGAGACCAGCCTGGCCAACACGGTGAAACTCCGGCTCTACTACTACAAAACGTAGCCAGGTGTGGTGGCATGTACCTGTGGTCCCAGATACTCAGAAGACTGAGGCAGGAGAATCACTTGAACCCGGGGAATGGAGGTTGCAGTGAGCCGAGACCAAGCCACTGCACTCCAGCCTGGGCAACAGAGTAAGACTCCATTTCAAAAAACCCCAAAAAACAAAAAAACTTCCAGGGGCCAGGCATAGCAGCTGACTCCTGTAATCCCAGCACTTTGGGAGGCTGAGGGGGGCAGATCGCTTGAACTCCAGACTCCCAGGCCAGCCTGGGCAACACAGTGAGACAAAAATGAGCCGAGCGTAGTGGGACACGCCTGTAGTCCCAGCCACTTGCAGTCCCCCCACTTGAGAGGCTGTGGCTGCAATGGGCTGAGATCGCACCCCTGCACTCCAGCCTGGGTGACAAAGTCGGTCACTGTCCCAAAAAAGAAAAAAATCTTCCAAAACATATCTGTGGGACTCATTCGGTCTTCGGGCTATCAGTTCGCCTAAAGCCTTCACTTCTGCAAGTTGGATGCGTGCTAACATTTACAGCCACAGTCCACTCCCACCCCCCAACAGCCATTCTCGTGGAGGTGTGGAGGTGTGAGTGAAGGGCAGAAGCCATAGCCAGGTTCACCTGCCTCGTGGCACCCTGCGAATGTGGAGGCGATGTGTACCCACCTTTTCTCCCCCATTGATGGTGACATTGATATGCCTGAGAACAAAATCCAGGTCCTCTCGGTAGCGCAGGCAGTAGTTCCGGAATTCCACTCGGCCCACCTGGGGCCAGCTGTTGGGAGGAGCTGTCTCCTGGATTTGCCAGGGGGCCTTCGATCACAGCAGCAGAGGGAGAGAGTAAGGAATTTCCAGTCTATCCTATAAAGCCGTGACTTCCCCGACCTCCCCTCCCTCTTACTCCCTCTGCTGTCCCGGGTGACCTCCCAGGCTTCAGCACTGCAGGTTTGTGCTTCCTGGAATGCTCTTCCCCAAATGACCCCCTCGCATCCTGAAGATCTCTGGTCCATGCAGAGTGCCCTCCCACCCCTTCATCCCTCTGCCCCCTCCTGCACTGCCTTCTCCTTCAGAGCACTGCCTGCCTCTGGCCCTCCTGGGGCTCTGATACTTGAGTGTATTCTGTCTCCCACACTCACTGCACCATCCACTAAGTGAGGACAGTCTCTAATTGTTCACCGCTGTATCCCAGGGCTCAGAACAGATAGTAAGCACTCAGTAAGTATTTATGGACATAAACAACAAGAGTGACACAGCTGCTGACGTGGTAAGTGAACCAGTGGCAGAAAGCAAAGAAACTGAGGGGACATGGTCATCAGAGGTACCTTTTGTAAAGCTGTCCTCTCTCTGTAACTGGTAGTGGCTGACTAGACCATATGTGTTCACTTTTGTCTGATATTCATGTTCACATTTCTCTTAAAATAACTGCACAAATGACTTGTAAATACATTGTTCTTTTCTATTTTTAATTTTTCCATTGTCCTCCAGCATGGGCAACAGAGCGAGTTTCCCAGGCTGGAGGGCAATGGCATTTCAGCTCGCTGCAACCTCCGCCTCCCAAGTTCAGGCAATTCTCCTGCCTCAGCCTTCCAAGTAGCTGGGATTACAGGCAGGTGCCACCACGCCCAGCTAATTTTTGTATTTTTAGTAGAGACAGGGTTTCACCATGTTGGTCAGGCTGGTCTTGGAACTCCTGACCTCATGATCCACCCACCTCGGCCTCCCAAAGTGCTGGGATTACAGGCGTGAGCCACCGCGTCCAGCCATAGATATTGTTCTTAATATGAACATAGCAGGTAAACTTTGTAAAATTTAAATCGTTTAATTTGTAACTTTTAAAAATATAATATAAAATAAATGTTGCCCCCAGATTTTTTTTAATTAATTAATTTTTTATTGCATTTTAGGTTTTGGGGTACATATGAAGAACATGCAAGATTGTTGCATAGGTACACACATGGCAGTGTGATTTGCTGCCTTCCTCCCCATCACCTATATCTGGCATTTCTCCCCATGCTCTCTCTCCCCAACTCTCTACCCGCTGCTGTCCCTCCCCTATTTCTCCCCGCCCCCAGATTCTTTTAACATCAAGGAAATGAGTAACAGCTTGTCAGAGACTTCCTATGGAAGAAATAATTTTTTAGGTAACTATCATTAGGTTGGATAAGGTAATAGATATATTTCAAAATAACAAGTGGTGATACATTGTATCCGTATCTCTAGGCTGATGCAGAATTTTAAGGTTATAGACAACAGAGTGATATTTTACGCACAGACTGGCAGTAGGTATTTGAGGAACACCATACAGAGATTTGTAAAAGTGATTCTGCAAAGTCTACACCATGGTCTGTTTCTCTAAAGTAAGCATTTGTGATATGTTCCTCACACAAAGTCAAAAAGAAACAAGAAAACAGCTGGGCGCGGTGGCTCCCGCCTATAATCCCAGCACTTTGGGAGGCCGAGGCAGGTGGATCATGAGGTCAAGAGACTGAGATCATCCTGATCAATGAGGTGAAACCCCGTCTCCACTAAAAATACAAAAATTAGCTGGGCATGGTGGTGCACGCCTGTAGTCCCAGCTACTCAGGAGGCTGAGGCAGGAGAATTGCTTGAACCCCGAAGACGGAGGTTGCGGTGAGCCGAGATCGTGCCATTGCACTCCAGTCTGGGTAACAAACAAGAGCAAAACTCCATCTCAAATAAAAAAAAAAAAAGAAAACGAAAAAAAACAATCACGAGCAGGGCGCAGTGGCTCAAGCCTGTAATCCCAGCACTTTTGGAGACTGAGGCGGATGGATCACGAGGTCAAGAGATCAAGACCCTCCTGGTCAACATGGTGAAACCCTGTCTCTACTAAAAATACAATAAATAAATAAATAAATAAATAACTAGCTGGGCATGGTGGCGCGTGCCTGTAATCCCAGCTACTCAGGAGGCTGAGGCAGGAGAATTGCCTGAACCCAGGAGGTGGAGGTTGCGGTGAGCCGAGATCGCGCCATTGCACTCCAGCCTGGGTAATAAGAGCGAAACTGTCTCAAAAAAAAAAACAAGAAAGAAAGAAAGAAAGAAAACGATCACATCAATCTTGAAGTATGTTTCAATGTTGGGTAAATTTCTGTTTTTAGACACCAATAAAAGTTATTTGTTTGACGAAAAAAATCTAAAATAATAAATATTTATGATGGAGTCAATGAAATGAGTGGTCTTCTCTGGACAGGCACGAGAGTGGACAGGCACGAGAATAAAAGTGGGTGACCCTGGCTGCCCACCCCAGCAGGAAAGCAAGGAGAAAGGCAGGGGCTGTGTCACAGGCCTCACCCAGTCCTCACAGCAATCCCATGTGGGGTCCATCACCCCAGTTTACACACAGGGGACTGAGACACAGAGAGGGGAGGCAGCTTGCCCCAGGACACACAGCCTACTTCTGAAAAGCAGGAATTCAGCATTTCCTGAGGCCACACATGCATGTGGACTGGGCCAGGCTCAGTGGTTTTAGCCTCAGAGAAAGCATGTCCCTCAGGGCACACACAGGTGGGGAACCAGGCTAGAGAGCACATGGCCAAGCTCAGGGGCATGGTGGCTCACAACAAGAAAACATCAGGCAGCCTTTAGGCAAGACGTTCAGCCCTTTTGTGAGTGTGCTATAAAACAACAGTGCAGCATGGTGGCTCACGCTTGTAACCTCGGACTTTGGGAGGCAGAGGCGCGCAGATCACTTGACGTCAGGGTGCGGGTAGGCGTGCCCAGGCATCACTGTGATTATTTATATCACTGCTATTCCTACTCGTGCTGGTGTTCAGGGCCTAAGAAGGTAGTTACGAAGGGCAATGTGACAGTCCCAGCTGCTCTACAGAGCCATGTGGGACCTTGAAAAGACCACCATGTTGGCCAGGCTGGTCTAGAACTCCTGGCCTCAAGTGATCTACCCACCTTGGCCTCTCAAAGGGATGGAATTACAGGCATTGGCCACTGTGCCCAGCCTTGCATTAATTTTTAAAAAAAAAAAACAAAAAACCAACAAGCATATTTCTATTTTATAATTTATATACGAAATTGAAGGGGAGATGCTATGAGAGCACAGCGAGGGGAATGGAGAGAAGCACGTGGAACTTTCTACCCACATATGAAAACACTTGTATATACAGACAGAATAGTGGTAGGACTAATGAGGGCAATTACTTTCTCTTGTGTTTGTCAAATATGCTCCTAAAAATATGAAAGTAACTCAAAAGTAAAATGCTTTTAAAAACTGAATTTGGGACAGGTGTGATGGATGGCACAAGCCTGTGATCCCAGCACTTTGAAAGGCCGAGGTGGGCAGATCACAAGATCGGGAGTCTGAGATGAGCCTGGCCAACATGATGAAACCTCATCTCTACTAAAAATATAAAAATTACCCAGGCGTGGTGGTGCGTGCTGTGTAATCCCAGCTATTCAAGAGTCTGAGAATTGCTTGAACTCAGGAGGCAGAGGTTGCAGTGAGCTGAGATCACGCCACTGCATTCCCGCCTGGGAATAGAGCAGAACCTGGTCTCAAAAAAAAAAAAAAAAAATTCAATCAAACTGCATGCTTTAACTGGGTGAACTGCATGGGTGAACTGCATGGCATGTGAAATTCACACGTCAATACGGCTATTATAAAAACCAATGAAATAAATTAGCTGGGCGGCATGGTGGGTACCTGTAATGCCAGCCTACAGCCTGGGCAAAAAACACAAAATTACATCTCAAAACAAAAACAAAAAACACTAATGAAATACCCTGTAAATAAATTCAGCGTCAAGTTGGAAGCTGCCAGTGTAATGTACCCTTGGTTCCTCAGGGGGGCACTCACGCCCTTCTTACATTGCTCACCCGTGATGGGACCTCGTTCACCCAGTCAGAATGTTAAAGGAGGGGGCAGAGGCCACCTCTGTGAATTTGGGGTGGACAGACCTTACCCTCAGGGAGGACAGACCTTACCCGAGGCCTTGATCTTACTCTAAGGGGCATTTCCTCAGGAGGCAGTGTAACATGACTCCCATGGCACTGAATAGGGCCTCCGAGGAGGCACAGGCTCAAAGCCTAGGTCTGCCATTTACCAGCCATGGAATCCTGGGCAAGTAACTTCACCTTTTTGACTGTTTCCTCACCTAAAAAACGGGGTAATAATAGCATGAAAATCATACAGCTGGGCCAGGTGTGGTGGCTCCCACTTATAATCCCAGCAGTTTGGGAGGCCAAGGCAGGCAGGTCACTTGAGCTCAGGACATCAAGACCAGTCTGGGCAACATGGCAAAACTCCAACTCTACTAAAAACACAAAAACCAGCCGGCCGTGGTGGCGTGGTGGTCCCAGCCACTCAGGAGGCAGAGGTGAATCACTTGAGCCTGGGAGGCAGTGAGTGAGATCACATTACACTCCAGCCTGGGCAAGAGTGAGACCTGCCTCAAAAATCAATCATAGGGCAAGGTAAAGGTTGAGTGCATTACTCTGTTAAAACGTTTAGGTTTGGGCTCAAGCCTGTAATCCCAGCACTTTTGGAGACTGAGGTGGGTGGATCAAGAGGTCAATAGATCGAGACCCTCCTGGTCAACATAGTGAAACCCTGTCTCTACTAAAAATAAAAAATAAAAAAAAATTAGCTGGGCATGGTGGCGCATGCCTGTAATCCCAGCTACTCAGGAGGCTGAGGCAGGAGAATTGCCTGAACCCAGGAGGTGGAGGTTGCGGTGAGCCGAGATCGCGCCATTGCACTCCAGCCTGGGTAATAAGAGCGAAACTCTGTCTCAAAAAAAAAAAAAGAAAGAAAAAGAAAACAATCCCATCAATCTTGAAGTATGTTTCAATGTTGGGTGAATTTCTGTTTTTAGACACCAATAAAAGTTATTTGTTTGACGAAAAAAATCTAAAATAATAAATATTTATGATGGAGTCAATGAAATGAGTGGTCTTCTCTGGACAGGCACGAGAATAAAAGTGGGTGACCCTGGCTGCCCACCCCAGCAGGAAAGCAAGGAGAAAGGCAGGGGCTGTGTCACAGGCCTCACCCAATCCTCACAGCAATCCCATGTGGGGTCTGGGCCTGACATACTACAAGGCGTGTCCCCATCATTAATTATGGGGTGGGGGTGTCGCCAGGCATTACTGTGATTATCTGTTATCGCTGCTGTTCCTACTCATGCTGGTGCTCAGGGTCTAAGGCAGTTACTAAGGACAATGTGACATCATAAAAGTCTGCAGACATGGGTCCCAGTCCCAGCTGCTCTACTGTGCCACTTGGGACCTTGAAGCCATCGTTCCTCCCCAGGTTCCCTTTTTCTCCATCTATAAAAAGGGGACTGAGGCTAAATGACTGCAAGGTTTCCCAAACTTGGTTCAGGTCCCGACTGCATCATTTGTGTAGTATGCAGGCACCAAATCTCTTGTTTGAATACACCTAATCAACTCACTTACACCTCAGTTCTTAACTTACTTCAGAAGAAAATTTATTACCATCACAAAAGGAAGAGCAGTATTACTTTCCATAATAGGAGTCTCCCATACAAACACATAACAGACAGGCCGGGAGTAGTGGCTCATGCCTGCAATCTCAGCACCACTTTCCGAGGCCGAGGAGGGTGGATTACCTGAGGTTAGGAGATCGAGACCAGCCTGGCCAAGTTGGTGAAACCCCATCTCTACTAAAAATACAAAATCTAGCCAGGTATGATGGCAGGTGCCTGTAATCCCAGCTATCCAAGAGGCTAAGGCAGGAGAATTACTTGAACCTGGGAGGTGGAGGCTGCAGTGAGCTGAGATCATGCCACTGCACTCCAGCCTGGGCAACAGTGAGACTCCATCTCAGAAAAAAAAAAAAAATACCAAACATATAAATAATAGAAGGTTATTTCTGATAACAAGACAGAGGCTGTCCTGTTGAAGGCTCCATGTGTGAAGGCTGCTGTTTATCCATCTGTTGAAGGGAGATCATCTCAATTGCTAAGGTGTTAAAGACCTGCTCGCACCAAACTGAGATTTTCTCTGTGATGTCAAAACGTATCAGAGAGAATCGGGGGGAAACGTCTTCACGATGTGAGTACCTTCTGAATGCCCTGCCAGCATCCCAGTCTCGTATATGGATACCCCAGATCTTGGGGAAAGCTGGCCAACTACAGCCAGGCTCTAAGTGATTGCTGCAAAGAGACTGGACAAGCGTCAGATGCGCTTCTACCTGGGGTGGGGGAGGTATCCAGCTCACTCTCCTGCTCAGAGGCAGAGGTACACAGGACAGGGCTCAGAGATGTGCTTGGGCTAAAGCCACACCAAAGACCGAGAGGTGAAGCCAGGGCCCTTGCCTACCTCCTTCTCCGTTTCGGAATACTCCTTGAGTCTCTCCACTGCCACAATGTTGGTTTCCATCTCAGATGACATCCGGACCAGCCAGTTCAAGTACGTGGTGACCTGCAAGTGGAAGAGTCACATGGCATTTCTAGAGTGAGTAGGCGGACTTTATTTTCCTTTCTTTTTTTTTTTTTTCCACTGAGATAACAGGAAACAAATTATTTCCAGTAAGATTGAATTATGGGAGGCCAAGGAGGACAGGTCACCTGAGGTCACGTGTTTGAGACCAGCCTGGCCAACATGGTGAACACTGCCTCTACTAAAAATACAAAAATTAGCCAGGCACAGTGATGCACACCTGTAATCTCAGCTGCTTGGGAGGCCGAGGCAGGAGAATCACTTGACCTGAGAGGTGGAGGTTACAGTGATACGAGATCACACCACTGCACTCCAGCCTGGGTGACAGAGTGAGACTCTGTCTCAAAAAAAAAAAATAAGTTACAAATTATGAAACATTCAGGTAAGCAATGTACAGAAAAAATGAACAACCCCAGGTATAGCCATCACTCAGGCCTGCCACACTGCCTCCTAAGGATGTATCATGTTTCCAAAATAACCCACGGGCCACATAAGTAATCAGAAAGAAAACTGGAAAATACTTTGAACCAGGTGACAATATGAAAACATAATGTATCACCATTTGAGAGATGCAGCTAAAGCAGTGCTTAGAGGGAAATTTATAGTTTTAAAAGCATTCCCCTCATAGATGCAAGTATCCTCTTGGCCACCAAGGAGTATCTTTGAGTAATGGGGCAAATCCTGGCTACAGGTCAAATTCCTCTCCTTCTCTAGTTGGTCACCAGGCACCATACCCACTCCTCAAACTCCATGCCTCTCACCTGCCTCTTCCCAATTCCTGTTGGAGTTGGAATCCAAAGCAAAGGACAACTGAATCCCCTATTAACAGACATTAATGACCCAGCCGCGAGCATCCCCTCTTACCTGCAATGAGTAAGACACGGAGAGACCCACCAAGCCAGCGCTGAGGCTCTGCCTGGAGATCACCGCGAACAGGGCCGCGAACAGGACAATGCAGTTGCCCACACACTCCAGCCTCACGGCCAACCACCTGTCGAAGACACACAGACAGACAGACAGGCATGGAGTCAGCTTTTCTGAGACTTGGCTCCCAGCTCTTGGGGACAGAAGGGGGACTCTGCTAACTCAAGTAACTCTGCAATAGTTCCACAAACAGGCCTTCTTGGCACTGCTTTTTCAAAACATGCACAACGGGCACATGGCAGGGAGGATGGAAAGGGCATGATGGCAGTAAATCCTCATTAATCTGGCAGACCCATGGATTAAAACAGAGCTCTTCACAGGCAATCTTCTCTGGAATCTGAAGCTTGCCTTTTTAAGAACCAACTTCTCCTCATTGAAGCCTTTAAAATACATACATATAGGCCAGGCACGGGGGCTCAAGCCTGTGATCCCAGCACTTTGGGAGGCGAAAGTGGGGGATGACTTAGGTCAGGAGCTCGAGACCAGCCTGGCCAACAGGGCAAAACCCCATCCCTACTAAAAATACAAAAGTTAGCTGGGCGTGGTAGCACACACCTCTGATCTCAGTGATCTCAGCTACTCGGGAGGCTGAGGTGGGAGAATTACTTGAATCTGGGAGGGTGAAGGTGCAGTGAGCCCAGATCATGCCACTGCACTCCAGACTGGGCTAAAGAGTGAGACCCTGTCTCAAAAAAAAAAAAAAAAAAAAAAAATATATATATATATGCATTAACCCAAAAAAGAAAATAAAAAGACATCCAGAAATTCCTAAATACTAAAAAGACAAAGACATCAACTATTAGAGGCACCAGTGATTTAAAATAACTATCACTGTTTCTCAGCCTCCTGGTTAAGAACAAGTATAAAATAACAGTCTCTTCTCACGAGACGGATCTGAGGGGAGTGAGAAACACAATACTACGATCAAACATCACTGTAATGTTTCCAAAGCCAGACTAGCCTTCATTTCAAAATGTTAAAATATACTTTTTTTTTTTAAGACGGAGTTTCGCTCTTGTTACCCAGGCTGGAGTGCAATGGCGTGATCTTGGCTCACCGCAACCTCCGCCTCCCAGGTTGAAGTGATTCTCCTGCCTCAGCCTCCCGAGTAGCTGGGATTACAGGCATGCACCACCATGCCTGGCTGATTTTGTATTTTTAGTAGCGATGAGGTTTTTCCATGTTGGTCTAGGCTGGTCTGGAATTCCTAACCTCAGGTGATCCGCCCACCTTGGCCTCCCAAAGAGCTGGGATTATAGGCATGAGCCACCACGCCCAAACTAAACCATACTATTAAGCCCTATAAAATATAAACAGAAATCTTGTTTTTTATTGTTTTGGTTTTTGAGATGGGGTCTTGCTCTATCATCCAGGCTGGAGTATGGATGACATGATCACATCTCACTGCAGCCTCAACCTTCCAGGTTCAAGTGATTGGCCTGCCTCAGCCTCCTGAGGAGCTGGGATTAGAGGCCCATGCCACCACACCTGGCTAATTTTTTTGTTTTTAAGATATAAAGTCTACCTACAGTGCCCAGCCCAGTCTCAAACTCCTGGGCTCAAGCGACCCTCTTGCCTTGGCCTCCCAAAGTGCTGGGCTTACAGGCATAAGCCAATGTGCCCATCCATCTTATTTGTTTAAAGCTAGGTGTCATGTGATATCATGTGGCATTAGAACTATTTTATTTTACTTTTTACTTTACATTTTATTTTATTCTACTCTTCTATTTTATTCTATTCTATTCTATTCTATCCATTTTGAAATGGAGTTTCGCTCTTGTTGCCCAGGCTCTTGTGAGCCAAGAGTGCAAGGGCACTGTCTTGGCTCACTGCACCCTCTGCCTCCTGGGTTCGAGTGATTCTCCTGCCTCAGCCTCCTGAGTAGCTGGAACTACAGGCACTCATCACCAGGACCAACTAATTTTTTTGTATTTTTAGTAGTGACAGGGTCTCGCCATGTTGGCCAGGCTGGTCTCGAACTCCTGACCTCTGGTGATCCACCTGCCTTGGCCTCCCAAAGTGCTGGGATTACAGGCATGAGACAGTGTCCCTGGCCATCTCATTTGTTTAAAAGGTAGGCTTCGTATGATATCATATAGCACTAGAATTAATATTTTAATTTTCTAAAATATAAACCTTTCTAGGAAGATGGCGTGTTGATCTTTTCTTCATTGCAGCACTTATGAACCATGTGACTGATCCTCCTACTCTGACAGACACAGCTCGACCGTGACAAACCCCTACCTAAAAACTGTGCGAGGAAAGTCAAGGTCTCTCGTCATTCAGTGTTGGCCTGCCCAGACTTACACTATGGGAGTAGAGTGTGTGAGATGGGCTGATGTTATGGGTCACCTCTGGGGTGCTGCTTCTGCTTCATAAGAGTCTATCAGGATGCAAATGGGTGAGAGGGATTCTATTTTAGGGGTAAGTCAGACACTTCTCTAAATTCAGCAAATAATTAGCAAACTTCTGCCTCCTTTGGACTGATGGTATTATCTGTGATCCACAAGAGGTCAATCCCTCACCCTCCTCTCCTTTTTTTTTTTGAGACGGAGTTTCGCTCGTTACCCAGGCTGGAGTGCAATGTCGCGATCTCGGCTCACTGCAACCTCCGCCTCCTGGGTTCAGGCAATTCTCCTGCCTCAGCCTCCCGAGTAGCCGGGATTACAGGCACGCGCCACCACGCCCAGCTAATTTTTTGTATTTTTAGTAGAGACGGGGTTTCACCATGTTGACCGGGATGGTCTCGATCTCTTGACCTCATGATCCACCCGCCTCAGCCTCCCCACCGCGCCCGGCCCTCCCCCCTCTCCTTTTTTCCCCCAGAGACAGGGTCTCACTGTACCACTCAGGCTGGAATGCAGTGGTACAATCATAGCTCTTCAAACTCCTGGGCTCAGATGAGCCTCCAGCCTCAGCCTCAGCCTCTCGAGAAGCTGGGACTACAGGCACACACCACCATCAGAGGCTTTTTTTTTTTTCTTAGAGAGAAAGATGGGAGTCTTGCTATGTTGCCCAGGCTGGCCTTGAATTCCTGGCCTCAAGGGATCCTCCTGCCTCGGACCCCAAGGTACTGGGATTACAGGCATGAGCCATGACATCTGGCCCATAAGATGACAATCTCATATGGTTCAGCTTAATATTAGCGAATTGCTTCTGACACACTTCATCCAGGGATGCATGACCCCCAGACAGAAACAGCAGTGTGAAGACACTCAATAGCAGAGCCTGCCGCTGACAATCTTCAAGCCTCTCCATCCTTTCTGCCAAGGCCCAGATTTGCCTTTACACCCAGCCCAAGGTACAAGGATGAGATGGAAGCAAAGGAACAAGGTGCTCAGGTACCTCCTTCGCCCCCTCCTGCGGGTCCCACCATGCCCACCTGTTGGCCACGATGCTGGGGTAATAGGCCTTCTGGTTCTCGTCCACCTTCAGATCACTCTGGCGGATGAAGCGTTCCTGCTCCTCGAAGGCCCGAATAACGCTGACCCCCAGCAAGGTCTCATTGAAATGGGAATAGACGGGGGAGCGGCTGACCGACTCGAGGCGCTTCAGCTGCCGGGAGGTGGCCACGTAGAACCTCTAGGGTAGAGAACGGACACAGGGAATTGATGAAAGTTCCTCCATCCATCCTCCCAGGGCTGAGCTGGAGAAAGTCTAGACAGAACCGACACCTCCAGGAGGCACCATGTCAGAGCCAGGCTACTCTCACAGGGGTGTCTGCTCACCTGGTGAGGCCTCGACAACAATCAGGACAGTGACAATAGGAGCTCATGCCTGTGCAAAGCCCACAGCCCCAGGCATTGTTCTTAGCATTTTTACAACCATCAGTTCATTCAATCCTCACAAAAAAACCTATGAGGTGCTGATTCCTGTATATGATGGGTAAACTAAGGCACAAAGAAGCTAGTTTAATCTCCTCCCCAAGGTCACCATGTTTCACCATGTGGCTAGCAAGGCGCAGAGCTGTGATTCAGACCCAGACTATCTGGGCTTAAAGCACTACCCTCTACCCTGCACAGCCTCTCTGAAGCCTTTAACCTCTAGTGTTTTCTGGAACCAGCAGCGTGGTTTTAGCACAGGCTTTGAGGTCAACCAGACCTCAGTTCAAATCCTGACTCAACTACTGATTGGCTAACACCCTGTTTCTCTAAGCCTCAGTTTCCTTATCTGTAAAATGGGAAGGATGATGGTTGCTCAGCCAGTGTGGTGGCTCACACTTGTAATACCCACACTTCGGGAGGGCGAGCGGGGAGATCACTTGGGGCCGGGAGTTTGAGACCAGCCCAGGCACATGGCATAACACCATCTCTACAAAAATGGAAAATTAATTTAAAAAAACAAAACAAAACAAAATCAGGGCTTACTTCACAGGGTGATTGTAACGGTGACATGCAAAAATTAGACAGTCATACTTCTGATGTAAATTTGCATGTAAATACACATTATTCCATAAATCATACAGACATACATGATGTCACTCAGCACAATGCCCGGTCATATTAGGGTGAACCATAAGATACGGCTGTTTCTGTAGATAAGAAATGAGTATTAGCAATTTCACATAGTTTGACCTAACAGGAAGCACTCCATTCCATGGTGACTACCGTAATCATTAAGGACAGAATTCTGCCTGCTGATCACATGCCCTCAAGAGTGACTGGCCAGGTAATGGCCGGTGCCCAGCACTCTCAGCTCAGCTGAGATGCCCACGAGGACATGGCAAATCTCATCACCTGTCTCCCTTGATGGCCTCCCAATGCTCTCAGAGGTGCCAACCATGCTTTCCCCACTCACCTGGTTCTGTAACTCTCCTCTCCCCTTCCTTCCCTACAGGCAGGCTGCCTGCCTCCACCACTGTCTCTGTCCCTTCTGGGCCATTCCTTATCACCCAGCAGATGAGAGCACAAATGTCACTTCCTGTCGGAGCCCCTCCCATCCTCCAACATGGGCACCATCTCCGGGCTCAGTGTCCTAGTTCCTGGGCTGCGATGACATTTCACCAGCAGCTCCACCCACCTGCTGGGCAGATGCCTCATCTGCTCTGCCTGCCCCAACCTGGGCATTCCGCCAGTGCCAGGCACCAAGAGCCACCTGAT
Source organism: Callithrix jacchus (assembly GCF_049354715.1). NCBI lineage: Eukaryota > Metazoa > Chordata > Mammalia > Primates > Cebidae > Callithrix > Callithrix jacchus. Next base: position 14,032,095 of record NC_133513.1, on the reverse strand, counting down.
GAGTCTCGTTAGATTCAGAACAAAAGCTACCACCCTCTCGAAGTTTTGAGGAGCTGTGGAACAGATGCTGGGCTGGTGGTTTGAGGACACGTGTGCTCTCCTAGCCTAGGTTTCCTCATCTATGCAAAAGAAACTGCTGAGTATGGGGTTCCTGATTCCCAAAGACACCTACAATTGCTTATCAACAGCAGAGCGGGGAAAACTAAGGAAGGCTGCTAGGAACTTGGCCTCCCTGCCTCCTGCCCTGGGCCAGATGTACTGGGCCACTTTGGGGCAGAGTCCAACAGAGAGCATCAATAGCAGCAGGTGGCTTTTACGAGGCCTCTGTAGTTGGCAGCTTCTTTCTGGGTGGCAGCACGGGAGTGAACCGGAACCCACAGATGGAGAGCCCTCTGGGGCCCCAGAAACTCTGTAAGTGAACCCAGGCACCGCACAACCCCAGACACTCTCAAAACAGCTGTTCTGCCAATTTCTGGAATGTAGATCAGATATTATTTCTCCTCCAGCTGTTTCCATCCTCCCTGCCGTGAAATCCAGACCCCTCTGCATGGCTGAAAGCCCAGGTGATCTGCCGCCATCTTACCTGGGACCACCCTCCTTCCTCTCTCACCAGCTGTCTTTCTCAAAAGTCCAGATGCAAGTCGCCCTGAAGTGTGTTACCTGTTCAATTTCCTCCACTTGCCTCTGCCTCTGAACCTTATTTACTGGAAAAATCTAACCTGAGACAGATATTTGTTCAAGAATGATCTGATTTTTTTTTTTCTTTGAGACAGAGTCTCATTCTATCACCCAGGCTGGAGTGCAGTGACATGATCTCAGCTCACTGCAATCTCTGCCTCCTGGGTTCAACCAATTCTCCTGCCTCAGTCTCCCAAGTAGCTGAAATTGCAGGTGCCTGCCACCACACCCGGCTCATTTTTGTATTTTCAGTAGAGACAGGGTTTCAACATGTTGGCCAGGCTGGTCTCAAACTCCTGACCTCAGGGGATCCACCTACTCTATTGATTTTTTTTTTTTTTTTTGAGACAACTTGCTCTGTCACCAAGGCTGAAGTGCAGTGACACAACCTTAACTCACTGCAACCTCCGCCACCCAGACTCAAGAGACCCTTCCACCTCAGCCTCCCAAGCAGCTGGGACTACCTGCTACCACACGAAGCTAATTTTTGTATTTTCTATAGAGACCAGGTTTTCCCATGTTGCCCAGGCTTGTCTTGCAAGTGATCCTCCCGCCTCACCCTCCCAAAGTGCTGGAATTACAAGCATGAGCCACCATACCCGGCTGAGCTTCATATAAAGGAAATCCCACAGGACACGCTCTTTTGTGTCTGACTTCTTTTCAGCACTGAATATCTATGAGATAAACCCAAACGATTTTGTATATGAGCATTTCATTCCTTTTTACTACTCAGTCATAAACTATATAATTATATCACAATTTATTTCTCACAGTCCTGTTAATGGACATTTGAGTTGTTTCTAGTTTGCGGTGATCATGAATCTAGATGCTAAGTACATTCTAAGCGCTGCCTTTTCTTTTTTTTTTTCCCCCATATACGCTTAGGAATGAGATTGCCTGATAAGAGGATAAATGTACATTTAGCCAAAAGTGATTAAAAATTAATTATCCTATGATCTCAACCCTTAAAAAGATGATGTTTTCACGTATCTGCCTCCCCTCCAGTCCTGCCCACACACATCGTGCATTTTGTCTCAGTGATGACAGTGCGCACACAACTTGGCCCTTTGCTGAAATCCTTTCCTTTGTTGTTGAAAAATAAAATCCTTGGTGCTGTAATAACAGTGTCTTCTAATGACCCCTGCTCGAAGCCACATCGCTCCATGGTGTACCCAGGGTCCTGCTATCGGCAGGTATTTAAGTTGCCTTCAACATTGCATTTGCCCTGTTTTGTTCTTTTCAAGTCTTCCGGGAAATTCTCCAGCTGGCGTATGAACACAGATAACATTTTTTGGCAAATGTAAAAAATAAAGCTGGCAGCAATTTCAAGGGGACTAACGAGACTCTGGGAACTGGACCTACTCGCTCTGATTCCATCGCTGTCTTTTCTCATCAATCACTGGGCCACACTGTGGTGGGTCGCAGGGGCAGGATGACTGAAGCAAGGCCTCCTGGACGCCACCTGAACGGCTGTGCAGCCTGGTCTGAGATAAGGCGAACCTCATGGATTCTGACTCCTATTTTGCATTGCAGCTGAAATGCTCTCATCTAAACAACCTTACTGGCAATTGTGCTGCAGTTAATTCTTTAGGGGTAAGTAACGGCACAGTTTTGGAATCAGACCAACTTGATTTGCCCTCTCAGCTCTTCCATTAAAAACATCTGTCCTGTGGTATCCTAAGAAACCATGTGTTCAAAGAACGAATAAGTTTCCGCAGAAGCGATGCAGCACAGACTGATTGCCTACACAATTTCCCCTTCTTTCCCAACAGAAACTTCTTTATCTTTTTTTTTTGAGACGGTCTGGCTCTGTGGCCCAGGCTGGAGTGCAGTGGTGTGATGTCTGTTCACTGCAACCTCTGCCTCCCGTAAGCGATTCTCCTGTCAGCCTTCTGAGTAGCTGGGGCTACAGATGCATGCCACGATACCTGGCTAAGTTTTATATTTTTAGTAGAGACTGGGTTTCACCATATTAATTAGGCTGGTCTCCAACTCCTGACCTCAGTGGTCCACCCACCTCTGAGTGGACTTCCCAAAGGACTATGATTACAGGCGTGACCCACCATGCCTGGCCCCAACAGAAACTTCTTCTTGGGAAATGCAATGTGCCCAGGTGAAACACGGCACTTCCCAGGGTCCCTTGTGAGTAGAGGTGGTCCCATGGCTAAATTCTGGGCAATTGGATGTATAGGTGTCCCTCTTATCCAAGGTCTCACTATCCACGGTTATATGGTTTGGTTATGTCCCCACCCAAATCTCATCTTGAACTATAGTTCCCTTAATCCCCATGTGTCATGGGAGGGACCGGGTGGAGGTAACTGAATCACGGAGAGTTTCCCCCAACCTGTTCTCATGACAGTGAGTTAGTGCTCACGAGATATGAGAGTTTTGCAAGCGGCTCCTGGCTTCCCTGGGCTCTCATTTTTCTTCCACCTGCCATGTGAAGGAGGACATGTCTGCATCTCCTTCTGCCATGGCCTCCTTAGCTCTGCACAACTGTGAGTCAATTACACCTCTTTCCTCAACAGTATCAGGCGTTTATTCATAGCATTATGACACCAAACTAATACACACAGTTTCAGTTATCCGTGGTCAACTCTGGTCCAAAAACAGTAAATGAAAAACTTCTGAAATAAATAATGTATACTTTTTTTTTTTCCAAGATGGAGTCTCACTCTGTTTGTCACCACCAGGCTGGCGTTTAGGGGCACCATGTCACCTCGTCACGTCACTGCAACCTCCATCTCCTGGGTTCAAGCAATTCTCTTGCCTCAGCCTCCAGAGTAGCTGGGATTACAGGCACCAACCACCATGCCCAGCTAATTTTTAAATGTTTAGTAGAGAGGGGGTTTCACCACGTTGGTGAAACCAGTTTCACGCCAGGCTGGTGTGGAACTCCTGACATCAGGTGAACCTCCAGCCTCAGCCTCCCAAAGTGCCGGAGTTAAAGGTGTGGCCACAGCGCCCGGCCAGTGTAAGTTTTAAATTGTGCACCCCTCTGAGTAGTGTGATGACATCTCCCACAGTCCCACGGGGGTGTGAATCGTCCCCTTCTGCAGCAGATCCACGCTGCAGACCCTCCCTGTCAGTTCAGTTACTTAACAGCCGTATCGGTTATGGGACTGACTGCGATGGGTCTACAGTGCTTACGCGCAGGTAACCCGAATTTATTTAAGAATGTCCCTGACTGGGCGCACTGGCTCATGCCTGTCATCCCAGCACTTTGGGAGGCCAAAGTGAGCGGATCGCTTGAGGTCAGGAGTTTGAGACCCTCCTGGCGAACATGGTGAAACCTCATCTCTACTAAAGATGCAAAAATTAGCTGGGCGTGACACATGCCTGTAATCCCAGCTACTTGGGAGGCTGACGCAAGGGAGTCACTTGAACCTGGGAGGCAGATGTTGCAATGAGCCAAGATGGCATCACTACACTCCAGCCTGGAGGACAGAGCTGAACTCTGTCTCAAAAAGTAATAAAAATAATGCCCCTCAAGTGCAAGAGCAGTGATAGGGGCATATTGCTATAATTGTTCCATTATTGTACATTATTACTATTAAGCTCTTACTATGTCAAATTTATAAGTTTAACTTTATCACAGGTATGTGTGTACAGGAAACAAACAGCGTATGTACAATTCAGTACTGTGTGCGGTTTCAGGCATCCATTGGGGGGCTCTTAGAATGTGTGCCTGCAGATAAGGGGGTGGTGCTGATTCAGCGCCCATACACTCCTTTGCCCTCCTTCCCCTCCTCAGACTTGCTGACTGAAATATAGATATAATGGCTGGAGACCCAGCAGCTATCTTGGGCCATGAGGCCAACTGAAGAATGAAGAACTTGTAAAAGTATGGTAACATTTTTTAAATTTTTAAATAAAAGCAGGTATATGGGATATTAAGATGCCATACCAGCCCTGAACGGCTTAACTCTAAATTTCTATTATGACAGAGCAAAAGAAACACCTATCTTGTTTAAGCTCCTATTACTCATGTTTCCACTATCTGCAGGAGGCTTAGGAACTAAACAATTTTATACTTAATGGAATTTTAGGCCAGGTGCAGAGGCTCATGCCTGTAATCCCAATACTTTGGGAAGCTGAGGTGGGTGGATCACCTGAGGTCAGGAGTTTGAGATCAGCCTGGCCAACATTCATGAAACCCTATCTCTACTAAAAATACAAAAGTTAGCCAGGCATGGTGGTGCATGCCTGTAGTCCCAGCTACTCGGGAGTCTGTGGCAGGGGAATCACTTGAACCAGAAGGGAGAGGCTGCAGTGAGTCAAGATTGTACCATCTCAAAAAGGGAAAAAAAGAAATTTCAATAATGAGGTTGTCTTTATAGCTATAGGTTTTGTTTCCTTTTTAAATTGACAGATGGAAAAATAAAACTTAGGAAAAAAATGGATTTGACAAAAAAGTGCATTTGGTTATTGTGAGCAAAAACACAATCAATTTAGGTATTAGAAACTGACAAAAACACGAGACCATCCTGGTCAACATGGTGAAACCCCGTCTCTACTAAAAATACAAAATATTCGCTGGGCACGGTGGCGCGTGCCTGTAATCCCAGGAGGCTGAGGCAGGAGAATTGCCTGAACCCAGGAGGTGGAGGTTGCAGTGAGCCGAGATCGCACCATTGCACTCCAGCCTGGGTAACAAGAGCGAAACTGTGTCTCAAAAAAAAAAAAAGAAAGAAACTGACAAAAACAAATATACAAGCTTCAAAAGCACCACACTGGAGACATGGTGAGATAAGATGAGGCTTTAGGTGACACTGGTGTGTAACACACAGTAGCGCTGGTCCCGAACATTAAGACTCCACTTCTTACCTGGACGAAGAAGTAGATGAGGCCGAGGGGCGGGATGATGACGGCGGCAATGGGTGTGGCCAGCAGGATAATGATGCAGGCACCGATGACGTTGAACAGGGAGCCCATGAACATCTTGATGACCTGCGGGATCATGGAGTCCACCGTGTCCAACTCCTTGGAGAAGCGGTTCACCAGGTTCCCACTGGGGGTCCGCTCAAAGAAGCTCATAGGTGACCGCAGGACGTTGTCTAACAGGTCCAGGTGCAGATGGCGGGAAGCGAAGATCCCCCCGATGGACACGGCCATGGAGTAGCCAAACACAGCGATCCCTGCAGACACTTGGAGTTAAACTCCACAACACGGAGGGGGAGCGACTGCCAGCCAGACACTGCAGGGAGGAGTGGCCGTGTGCACGAGGCAGGCCTGGACTCTGAACTTATAATAATGATGATGATGGCCAGGCACAGTGGCCCACACCTGTAATCCCACCACTTTGGGAGGCCAAGGTGGGCAGATCACTTAAGGTCAGGAGTTTGACACTAGCCTGGCCAACATAGTAAAACTCCATCTCTACTAAAAATACAAAAATTAGCCGGGTGTGGTGCTGGGCACCTGTCATCCCAGCTGCTCGGGAGGCTGAGGCAAGGGAATTACTTAAATCCGGGAGGCGGAGATTGCAGTGAGCCGAGATTATGCCACTGTACTCCAACAGGGGGGACAGAGTGAGACTCCATCACAAAAATAATCATGACGATGATGATGATGGCGGCGGCTATTTTTCAGAGGGCACTTCCTATGTACTAAGCACTGTGCTGGATTTCGTATGTAACTAATTTGTATGGTGACTCTGAATAATTTCTATTACTACCCAATTTTCAGATGAGAAAACTGAAGTCTAGATAGGTGAATGCCTTTGCCCGTATTATACTGTGGCTCTCAGAAACAGAACTGGGATTTTAATCCAGACAGCCTGCTTTTAATCCACAGGCCATACTCCTCTGGAACAAGGTCCCAAAACCCCAGGCCACAGACAGGCACCAGTCCATGACCTGTTAGCAATTGGGCTACACAGCAGGAGGGTGCAGTGGGCAAGTGAACATCACTGCCTGAGCTCCGCCTCCTGTCACCTCAGCGGTGGCATTAGATCCTCAGAGCAGCGCAAACCCTACTGTGAACGGCACACTCAAGGGACCTAGGTTGTGCGCTCCTGATGAGAATCTAACTAATGCCTGAGGATCTCAGGTGAAACAGTTTCATCTCAAAATCATCCCCTACCCTTTCCATGAAACCAGTCTCTAGTGCCAAAAAAGCCGGGGGATCACGGCACTAGAACAGTGCTATCTAAGATAATTATCTTCAATGATGGAAATGTTCTATGCTTGCTGAGTGGCAGGGATTACAGGCGTGGTCCACCATGCCCGGCGCATTTTTGTATTTTTTGTAGAGACAAGGTTTTGCCATGTTGCCCAGGCTGGTCTCGAACCCCTGGACTAAGCAATCTACCCGACTTGGCCTCCCAAAGTGCTGGGATTACAAGCGTGAGCTACTGCACCCAGGCTTTATTTAATTTTAATAGTTGAAACTGAAATAGCCACCTGTGCCTTGTGACTACTGCACCAGACAGCGGAGCTCTAGAATAGACACTGATGCTGTGTGAGTTCAGGTAATACCACACTGTCTCTGTTCTCTACCTTCCCTCAACTATAATTTGTAGGCCACAGTCCTTTGCCCTAATGACAAGGAAAGGGGAGGTTAGGGATTGAGGGACTCAGGGAATCCATGTCTGCTCTGCTACCGGTGGGTTTTCCAAAGCCACCTTCTGGAGATCCTGAGACACTGGTGGTTGTCTCAAACAACCCACAGGAAGGCACTGTGAATTCCAGAACAGCAACTTCCTAGGAAGAACGAGGCTTCCATCTCGGCCTCTTTAATCAGGAAGAGACTGCAGAGGCAGGGGCTCCAGTGACAGGCTTTGGAGCCAATGGTGCAAAACCCCGCCTCTGCCACTTACCAGCTATGGGACCTCCTACAAGTCACTGAATCTCAGTTTACTCATCCATAAAACGGGACAATGACACTGACCTCAGAGCACTACAGAATGTAACGCCCCCACCTGGCAATGTGCCTGGCATACAGGAAGTGCTCAAATCTGTGAAGCCTATGCATTGACTGTGTATATATCTTATGGAGCACACATGAGTATTTACAAACATGGCTCACACACTGCACAGCACAGTGGTTAACAGTGTGAGCTCCTGAGCCAGACTGTCTTGTTCTATGCCAATGCCACCATGTAGTAGCTGTGTGACTTTTGGCAAATCACTCAACCTTTCTGGACCTCAATTTCTACATCTCCAAAATGGCAGAAATATTAACTCCTACCTCACAGGACTGCTGCAAGGATAAAATAAGCAAAAACACGTGGAAGCATTTAGAATTGAGCCAAGTACCAAATAAATGATCTGTCAGCTGTTAAAATCAACAGTGCTGCGTTTGAGGACTCCCACGGGACCACACAGAACGGTACAGAGCAGGGTTTCTTTTCCTTTTTGTTTTCGTTTGAGACAGGGTCTTGCTCTGTCACCCAGGCTGGAGTGCAGTGGTGCAATCAAAGGTGGGACTGCAGGCTCAAGCAATCCTGGCCTCAAGCCACCCTCTCACCTCAGCCACCAAAGCAGCTGAGACCAGAAGTGCTGAGCACCATGTGTAGCGACAGATTATTTTATTTATTTATTTTTTTAACTTATCTATTTTTTCTAGAGGTGGGGTCTCACTATGTTGTCCAGGCTGGTCTCAAACATCTGGCCTCAAGTGATCCTCTGACCTCAGCTTCCCAAAGTGCAGGATTCTAGGTGTGAGCCACCATGCCTGGCCAATAGCAGGGTTTCTCAATCTTGTGACAATCAAAAGCAACTCCAGGTATTGTCAAACATTCCCTGCCCATAATTAGAAATTACTAGGATGAACCAATTTCCACCCACGCCCAGCAGGCCACAGTCTACAAGTCAGACCTCATGGAAGCTCTGCCACCCTGACAGAGCAAACAGGGTAGGGGGCCCTCCCAACCCGCAGTGCTTCCAGTGGTGTCTGTTCTCAACTGTCCTCATCTGTAAAAGGGGCACAAAGGCGCACTCCTCCCATCTACCACCAAGGGCTACATGAGCAAAGCACTCAAACACTCACTCTGCAAATCTCTGAGTGTCTACTAGCTGACAGCTACTATTCCTCTTGGTTTGGCCTGGTCTGGGGTCCCACAAAACCCTGAGGACTCTAAGGATCCAATTCTATAATCAGACAAAGCCACCACAGTGGTTCAAATCGAGCGGGGTGGGAGATGGTGCCACCCACCTTGGGAAATGCCCAGGGCTCCATAGACGCTCAGCCGGACTTTCGTGTGCTCTTGGGTCCCGTTGACGATGGGGTCATCAGTCCAGAGGCTGAGCCAATAGTTGGAAGCCAGTGAGGCCATGTGGTTACACATGAAAAGGAAGATGCTGAGAAAGGAGACGAAGAGTCCGATGGCCTTCATGTAGTCCCAGTACACGGAAAGCTTGACCTGGAGACCATGAGGGATAAGGCAGCTCAGCACATGCAGCACCGGCCCAGCTGCACAAGGCCAGGGCTTCACCAGCACTGCGCCACCCAGCTGCCTGCCTTTGCTTCCACCTGGAACACCCTCCCCTTTAGCTATTCGACCACGTCAGCAGTAAACAAAGTTCAGGGCCAGGACTCACGCCTCTAATCCCAGTGGGTGGATCGAGGCGGGTGGATCGACTGAGGTCAGGAATTGGAGACCAGCCTGGCCAATACGGTGAAACTCTGCCTCTACTAAAAATATACAAAATTAGCCAGGTTTGTTGATGGGCGCCTGTAATCCCAACTAACTGGGAGGCCGAGGAGGACAATCACTTAAACACAGGAGGCAGAGTAGCAGTGAGGCGAGACTGCCCCACTGTACTCCAGCCTGGGTGACAGAGTGACACTCCATCTCAAAAACAACGACGACAAAGACAAACTGGAGGTTTCTGCCCTCACGAACGGAGCTTCCAGTCTGGTGGTGAGATAGGCTCCCATCAAATCATCCCAGATAAATGCAGCATCACAGAGAAGGGCTGCAAACGGCACACTATTCCAGTTTTTTCCACATAAAGAGTTAAACCAAAGCCGGGTGTGGTGGCTCACACCTGTAATCCCAGCACTTTGGGAGGCCAGGGTAAGTGGGTCACCTGAGGTCAGGAGTTCAAGACCAGTCTGACCAACATGGTGAAACGCCATCTCTACTAAAATATAAAAATTAGCTGGGTGTGGTGGCACACGCCTGTAGTCCCAGCTACTCAGGAGGCTGAGGCAGGAGAATCACCTGAACCTGGGAGGTGTAAGTTGCAGTGAACTGAGATCATGCCACTGCACTCCAGCCTGGGCGACAGAGTGAGACTCGGTCTTAAAAAAAATAAAACATAAAAAAAAAAAAAAAAAATCAAGACTATTGGCTGGGCGGTGGCTCATGCCTGTAATCCCAGCACTTTGGGAGGCAGAGGCAGGTGGATCACCTGAGGTCAGGAGTTCGAGAACAGCCCGGCCAGCATGGTGAAACCTTGTCTCTACAAAAATACAAAAATAATTTGGGCATGGGGGCATGCACCTGTAGTCCTGCTACTCTGGAGGCTGAGGCACAAGAATCGCTTGAACCTGGGAGGTGGAGGTTGCAGCAAGCTATAAATGCACCACTGTACTCCAGCCTGGGTGACAGAGAAAGACTCTGTCTCCAGGATTAAAAAAAAAAAAAGTTAAAACCAGCTGAACCAGCACTTGCAAAGGCCCTGAGGTAGGAGGGAACGCAGCGCATCTGGGGAAGTGAGCGAAGGCCTGGGTGGCTGGAGCCAGGAGATCACGGGCAGCAAGGAGCAAGAGGCTGGAGCAAACAGCCGCGGCCGGCCCACGCGTGGCATGGGAGACTCGGGTCATGATTCCAACTTCTATGCCACGACTGGCAGAAAGCAGAAGCCATCAATGAGCTTTAAGCAATGTGTGACATACTGCGCAGCAACCAAGGCCAGTGTCACCTATGCACCACAACTGGGCCAGCCTCCGCCAGCTCCTTTCATTCTGAACACAGAATACCATCTCACTCATCTTCCCAGTGTCCAGTTCCCTCCAGGAGACTAAGGCTGGAGTTTCTTTTCCTGCTGTATTCCCTAGGGAGCCCGGCATGGGGCTAAACCAATCTGTCTAGCTGCCTGACACGAGAGACGGCAATCTGCCCTAGGCCAGCCCCTTCCTAAACTGCCTGGCTTGGTATCAAGAAACTCCAGGTATCTTTACCCGTGTCTGTGCTCATTGTGATTTCAAGCTTTTCATGCTGAATTTTGAGTCATAAAAATCACCTGGACTGGGAACGGTGGCTCACACTTATAATTCCAGCACTTTGGGAAGCCAAGGCAAGAGAATTGCTTGAGCCCCAGAGTTTGAGACCAGCCTGGGAAACACAGTAAGACCCTGACTCTGTAAAAAAATTTTAAATTAGTTAGGCATGGTGGGCCACACCCACTCAGGAGGCTGAGCTAGGAGGATCACTTGAACCCAGAAGCTTGAGGCTGCAGTGAGCTATGGTCACTCCACTGTACTCCAGCCTGAGCAACACAGTGAGGCCCTGTCCCCCTCCCCACAACAAAACAAAAATCATCTGGCCCTAAGGTCTAGCTAAAAGGTAACAGGCGAAAGATAGCAGGTCTGATGTGGAACTAACTGCTGCCTTTTGAGTTTTCTAGTCTCCATTCTGGGAAATGAAATACGTGGGAGAGGAGACAGGTCATAATTAAGAATGTGTTTATTTCACCAGTTGGCTTCATCACACAGCCAAGCTGCCTGTTGTCCCTGAAATTAGCCTGGAGGGCTCGGGAACCCCTTTCTCACGAGCAGTGGAGTATGGTGGGTTTGCGGGTCAGAAACGACAAGTGTGTGGCCAGGTGTGGTGTCTCACGCCGGTAATCCCAGTACTTTGGGAGGCCAAAGGAGGCAGATCACTTGAGCCCAGGAGTTCAAGACCAGCCTGGGCAACGGGTTGAAATTCAGCTCTACAAAAAATAAAAACATTGGTCAAGTGTGGTGATGCACACCTGAACTCCCAGCTACTTGGGAGGCTGAGGTGGGAGAATCACTTGAATCTAGGAGGTAGAGGCTGGAGTGAGCCATGATTGTGCCACTATACTCCATCCTGGGTGACAAAGTCAGACCTTATCAGAGAAAAAAAAATTAAAAAACAAACAACAACAACAAAAAAAGCACGGAAGAAACCATGAGCATGTTGTGCCCGGCTCCACTCTTGGTCCAGCTTTGACAAGTTACAAGCCCCTGGCTTTGGTGTCCCTTGAATATAAAATTGGAGTTAAATAAGGATCAACGGGCCTGGCATCTCTGCCCCTTCCTTCCCATATCTTGCCACTTGGGTGGCTTGCCAATTTCTCTGGCTTCCTGGAGGGTCACTAAGGGTAGGACAAAAGAGGAGAGGTCATAACACCAGTTATCTCTACCACCGGCCATGGTCCTACCTGTGATGACAAGTTAAGGAAGAAACCAGGGACAGAAAGTCCTGGGAAGCTCTGGACACATCCGGACGGATCTAAGGGAAAGTGTCCCAGCCTTACTCCTCCGCTACCACCTTTCATGGGGTTTTTTGTTTTTCTTTATCTGAATGCTGTTTTACCTACTTTAAAAATTCCGTTCCCTATTTTTTTAAAAACACAACCACATTTATTGTTAAAAATAAACTCTGGATCACTACCATAAATGGAGAATTATTAACACTTGCCCCAAATAGATGATCTTCAAAAAAAATAATAAAATGAAACAGGAGCTCGAAACCTGCTTTTCTTGTTACAAAGAGAGGCTGGCGGTTGTTAGATACTGAAGCCAGGCTAGGACCCAACTGAGACTTTCTCAGGGACATAATCATAAGGACCAAATGAGAAATAAAAACAGGCTGGGAGCAATGGCTCATGCCTGTAATCCCAGCATTTTGGGAGGCCGAGGAGGGCAGATGATCCCAGGAGTTCAAGACCAGCCTAGCGAACATGGCGAAACCGTTTCTACTAAAAATACAAAAATTAGCTGGGCGTGGTAACAAGTGTCTGCAATCCCAGCTACTCAGGAGGCTAAGGCAGGAAAACTGCTTGAACCTGGGAGGCAGAGGTTGTAGCGAGCCAAGATTGCGCCACTGCACTCTAGACTTGGTGACAGAGACTCTGTTTCAAAAAAAAAAAAGAAATGAAACAAACATTCATTTGTCACTGAATGTGTCTGCACACAACCTGAAACCATCTCAGGCACAATGGATCCGCATGTTGCAGGAAGCCCTGATTTAAAGCATCCAGGTCACCTGTAGCTAATGAGAGCCCCTAAGCTGCTCGAGTCGATGCAGCAGTCAGTAGAGCAGAGACCAAGCACCAGCCCTGGAGTCCGCCAGGGTTCAAATCCCAGTTCTGCTGCTTATCAACTGCGACCTTGGGTAAGTGACTAAACCTCTCTGGCCTCCGTTTCTGGTGCAGTAAATAATACCTTTACAGACAAGGCACTCTGCACAGTGGGCGCTCTGTGAACTCCAGTCACCATCATCACCAAAGGAGCAAATCTCACCTGCCCTGTCTGCGCCTTGTCAGCCTCCATCAGCTTCCAGGTCTCCTCCTTCTTGGCCTCGGCTTTCTGCAGCTCTGTGGTGCTGTTGTGGCACCTGCTGATGTCCCCGCTGTAGGAGGAGGAGCTGCTGAGCTGTCTGGAGACGCAAGCACAGGGGTGTCAACTGCATGGATGCCTTGGGCAGGGTAGGGGGGCTCCCTGCTGGGGCTGCTTTTGTGCATCTGAACCATGGCCTAAGAGATGGAGTGTTCCCACAGGCACACATGTAAACATGTATGAACATGTGCACATGTGCAACCACCCCCACCACCATGTCATTCCCCAGGGTAATAGGTCCCCAGAGAAAAGGACTGCCTCAGGCAGGAATGAGCCCTGTGGGAAATGCAGTGTGTGACGATCTCTGGGGTCTGCAAAGCCCACAACCACTGATATGCAAACAAGTGCGAGCTTTTTAGATCAATTCTAATTGGTCTCAAATAAAAGATAAAACAGAAAAAGCTCATCTTAGATCATCTTTCAAACATGAAGAAGACTCAAAATATAAAACATGATGAAAAAAATAGGGCAAAGTACCCAGCTCGTTTAATGTTCTTATTTTACAGAGGTGGTGGGGGTTGGCGTGGGATCTTGCCCTGGCTGCTCCTTCATCCAAGCGTGTCACTCAGAAAGCACTTTCTGGCTGGGCACGGTGGCTCACACCTGCAATCCTAACACTTTGGGAGGCCAAGGAGGGCGGATCACTTGAGGCCACAGTTCAAGACCAGCCTCAACATGGTGAAACCCCGTCTCTACTAAAAACACAAAAGTTAGCCAGGTGTGGTGGCAGGCACCTAGAGTCCCAACTACTCTGGAGGCTGAGGCAGAAGAATCACTTGAATCCCAGAGGCAGAAGTTGCAGTGAGCCGTGACTGACACTGTACTCCAGCCTCGGCGACAGTGAGACCCTGCCTACAACAAAGGCCCTGTTTGCCTATCAGTGGTCATCAGTTTTATTGCAAACCCCGGAGATCATCACAGATTGCGTCGCTCAGTTTTGTGGTCAGTGGCTGAGATGGCGCCACTGCACACTGCCCTCCAACCTGGGTGACAGAGGGATACTCCATCTCAAAAAAACAAAAGGAAAGAAATTATGGAGTCCATGCAAAACACAAATGTGGCTCTTTGCTGTGGAACTTTCTATCTTCTTCTACCTACTTATCTCCTGCACAGGATTACAAGCTACCTGAGGTCAAGAGCCCCATGTGAGTCATCACTGCACCCCCAGAACTGTGTCCCCTGAAAACGCTTCCTGAAGGCCAAATAAACCTCCAGCACCTCCCCTCTTTGATCTAGGGCCTGGAGGAGGGTAACCTTTCCTTGCACATGAAATCTGTGCAAAGGTCTTTGGTTAAGAACAAGTGAGGTGGAAGTGGCCCTCAAATACGAAAACCAGAGTGAGTTTTCAGGGAGCGGCCGAGGGAAGAATCAGAACTGACTCTGGACGGAATCTAGAATTCAGGCGGGGAGCTGGGGCTTCCTGCTTCATGACCCAGGGCTTCACAAATCCACGCTAGCATCTTGGACATAAATCTTACATCCTTCTGTGCTCATGCACTGTCTGGAGTCTCTCACTAGAACGTAGGCTGTGAAAGATGACAGCAATGGCAGAAGTGGCATCTACCAACACACAGCACTAGGCCTCATCGTCTTTGCCCTCCCGACTCCCATAGCAACTACAGGGCCACCATCTTTTCTCAAATCCCCAGGGTCCGGTGTGTTTAGGCTCTGACTTGTCCATTTTTGTTGTTCTTTTGCTGTTTTGTTTTTTTTTTTTAGATGGAGTCTCGCTCTGTTGCCCAGGCTGGAGTGCTGTGGCACAATCTCGGCTCAATGTAACCCCCATATCACAGGTTCAAGCAATACTCATGCCTCAGCCTCCCGAGTAGCTAGGATTACAGGCACCTGCCACCACACCTGATTAATTTTTGTACCTTTAGTAGAGAGGGGGTTTCACCATGTTGGCCAGGCTGGTCTTGAACTCCCATCCTCAGGCGATCCACCTGCCTCAGCCTCCAAAAGTGCTGGGATTACAGGTGTGAGCCACCATGCCTGGCCAACTTAGCCAATTTTTAAAAGCTGGTATGGTTAACATACTGCATATGCTGTAAATCCCCTGGGATCTAAGAAAGCCCTCTATAATCAAACACAAGGATACTTCCTTTTTTGTAGACACAGGGTCTTGCTATGTTGCCCAGGGTGGTCTCAAACTCCTAGCCTCAAGTGATCCTCCTGCCTCAACCTCCTAAAGTGCCAAGATTACAAGCATGAGCCACCATACCTGGCCGTGAGACAGTTTTCAATCAAATGCTGCTTCACAAGCCTGAATCTTCCAGGCCCCACCGAGTGACCTGAGCAAAGACCCACACCATGTAGGGAACGAGAGTGTCAGAAGTGGGGACAGATGGTGAAATCATGAGGCCTGCATGAGTCACACTACCTCCCCCCACTTACCTCTGCAGTTGCTTCCCCACCCTGTCCGTCACCAGCAAGCCATTCTCCATTTGCTTTGCTTCCTTCCCTGGACTGCTGATGCCCGTGACTCCTGGCAGACAAGAGACAAAGGAGGGGAGGGGAGTTATATGAGCCAGATGCTAAAACCAAGGGCAAGGAAACCTGACCACTTCAGGGAGGAGACGGCAGAGCACCAGGCCACCAGTATGCTCAGAAAGTAGACCTGCACTGCAGAGGCCATGAACAGGCTGCATGGTTGTGGGGCAGGTGGTATCTGGAGTTCAGTCCCTTGGGGCAGGACTGGTGCTTTGTAGCTGTGCAGAGAGCTCCATCCACTGAGGGCACTGGGCCCGAGCTAACATCTCATACCAGCAGCAATGGGTAAAATGCAGCCCAAGTAACAGCATCTCTGCTGTATGAAGCTCACTTCTCAGGATGCTGATGCAAGGAACTGCAGGAGGAAAAGGGCACAGCCCCTGGTTCCTAAGCATTGTAAGAAGAGGTGACATTCAAAATAGAGAACCAGTTTGACAAGGGCATCTGTCAACAGGCAGAGGCCCAGGGACCCTTGTACTGCCAGGAATTAACCCTTTAGTTCCCAGATCACAGAGAGGTCCCCAGAGAGAGTTCACTGTAAAAGGCACCTGGGACAGTGGCAGTTTCCACAGTACTAAGCAAGTATTTCAATATTTGAACAACTGGGGAACCGAGTTCTGCCAACAACCAGGTGAGCTTTGAAGTGGGCCCTTCCCCAGTTGATTCTTCAGATGAAACCCCAGCCCAGGCAGATGCTTTGGCTGCAGACTCAGGGAAGGACCCTGATAAGGACACCGAGGTACAGGGCAGCTAGGTATCTGCCCCAACCCAGGAAGAATCCACCCAGCATCAACTATCATCACCAGAACGACGACGACGACAATGACAGCCAGCACTCATCAAGCGTGCTCAGGCACTGTGCTATGTTGAAACAGATCGTGTCTCTTTCCCAGTTCACAGTACCCCAGTGATGATGACAACTGCAGCCCCCACTGTGCACTGGCTGCCTCACTCTTTGGTGCCAGGAGAGAAAGCAGCACAATGTAAGGCACCAAAGGGCTGACCCCAGAAGAGGTGGGAGAGGACCCAGGACAGAAGATACAAGGGTCAGGGTGACCCTGGGGACACGCTCGGGTGACATGAATAAAAGCAGAACTCAAAAATGCAGGGTCTCACAGAAACAGCCACATGGAGACACAGACACGCCTGGAAGGGAAGTGGGGGCTGCAGATCATCCCTGACTCAGGAAGGCACTCCAAGCCAGGGATTCTCAGTCTTGGTTGCAAATCAATCACAGGGGGCTTTACAAATGAGCAGGTGGCAGTCAGGCAGTGGCTCATGTCTGTAATTCCAGCATTTATGAAGCCGAGGCGGGCAGATCAGTTGAAGACAGGAGTTCGAGACCAGCCTGGCCAACATTGCAAAACCCCATTTCTACTCTAAAGATACAAAACTTAGCCAGGTGCGGTGCTGTGCACTTACAATCCAACCTACTTGGGAGGCTGAGGCATGAGAATCACTTGAACCAGGGAGTCGGAGGTTGCAGTGAGCCAAGATGGCGCCACTGCACTCCAGCCTGGGTGACAGAGCAAGACTGTCTCAAAAAATAAATAATGAAAGAATTTTTTAAAATGAGTAAAGGAAAACAATTAAAATAAAAAATGAGCAGGTACTCTCATGTCCAGCCCTGTCCCTGCGGTGACTCTGAAGGTAACTGTGATGCGTGGGAAGTGTTCTTTCACTACCTGGCTGTGTGCCTTCTCTGAGCCTCATCTTCCACATCTGCAAAACAGCAATGGCAGCAGACACCACCCTCATTCGCGAGAGGGTGAAATGACATCACACACAGTGCTTGGCACAGCGAGTGTTCAGTGATGGCACACCTGTGTGGCTTATTACTAAATGCATCTTTAAACACGCTCCATAGAGAATTCTAAGCACAGCCAGAAACTGAGAACCTCTGCTTTTAACATTCCCTTTAGTGTCAATGTCTGTTTTGTTAAATTTCTAATTTAAAAAACACTAAATTAAAACAAACCAACCAAGCCCAAATAGCCACCTCACCCAGGAAGGAAGGGTGATAGCAAGCAGGACTTCCGTGCAGCCAGTCCTCACACACATGCATGATGCTGGGAACCCGCCGTGGCTTTAACCATCTTTCTCTGTGCAGGGATGAAAGAGAATGTTCCAGAACACTACCAGGGACCCCCATCTGGAGGCTGCATGCTGCAGGGAGCCCTGCTTCTCCTACCAACAGCCCCAGGCCTCCCTCCTGTAAGCCTCAGCCTCTGCCTCTCCTATTCCTCACCGTGTGTAACGACCAGGGTCAGTTGGGAGCTTCTGCAGTGGCTGCTGAGACTGTCTCACCCTCTCTTTTAGTAGAGACGGGGTTTCACCATGTTGGCCAGGCTGGTCTCCAACTCCTGACCTCAGGTGATCTGCCCACTTTGGCCTCCCAAAGTGTTGGGATTACAGGCGGGAGCCATCACACATGGACGCCTGTCAGCCTTTTGAGGGGATCAGCTCTCCATTTTCCCACAGCCCTGGCAGGCCTGTCCATCAGGGCGCCTCAGCTCCCCAGCCAAGGAGGGCATTGTCCCAGGTCGCCCCTACGAGCTCTTCTCCCAGGACATGAATCGTTATCAGTGGTCTACAAGGACCAAAGGCAGTTCAAGTTCATCTGTCCTGAAAGAGTCTGCCTTGTCTCCCAGAGTTCCCACTTCCGGAGTCCTACTTGCTCGGTTCTGCCTTTGATTCATGAGTTACCTGGTATCCTTCCAGAAAACACCCTCTTTTTCTTTAAGGTGGCCAGAGTCAACCTCTGGTTGCTTGCACAAAAGCCCTGGGCTGGGACCCTTAGCCACACACTGCAGAAGGCAGGAGGGATGGGTTGGCTCTGGCCACTAGAATTCCACTAGGTGCACCCCTCCTCAAGGCCCCTTCTGCCACCTGCTGGAGCTCCTCAACAGGCATGGGTGACCCTGCACTGCCTGGGCCAGTGTGTGTCTTGACTGTGCCCCAGGATGCATAGGTGGCAGCTGACAATCAAACGGTTGCCATTTACTGTCCAGCCACTATGTGCCAGGTGCTTTATAAGCACAGTCCCCTCAAGGCATGCTGGTCATGGTAACATGACCCATGCAACAGTAAAGCTTAGCCAAGGTCACCAGTGACAATAAAGGGATCTGGGGACTGAGGCTGTATCCCCCAGTACCAGTCTCAAAGCCAGACACACAGTAGGTGGCTAGTAAATGTGTGCTAAACGAACTAATGAACAGCCAGAGGGGTGAAAACAGAGACATTCGAGGGCCCCTCCCCAGGCATGCAGCAGCAGCCCCAACCCATCTCTGGCCTCATTCTATGAGCAGAGCCAACTCCAACCCAGAAATCACTGACCTGCTTCCTCCTCGCCCATCACTGTGCTGCCTGGGAATTCAGAAGACCCAAGAAATTGGTAAGAAGCAAAGCAAAACTCCCGCCCTAAGCCCCTATCTAAATGCCCCAAGGGAGTGAACGGACTGTCTTTTCTAAAGTGGGAGGGGCGAGAATGGCTGAAAGGTCTTCTCCATTTGTGCTTCAGATTCCCCATCCCACACATGCTGGGTGGATTCGGGACAAGCATCCCACACATGCTGGGTGGATCCGGGACAAGCACACTGCCCAAGATCAATCCAAAGTAGTAATTGTGTGAGACTTTTCGTTTTGTTTTGAGACGGAGTTTTGCTCTTTAGCCAGGCTTGAGTGTGGTGGTGTGGTCTCAGTTACTGCAACCTCCAGACCCCAGATTCAAGCAATTCTCCTGCCTCAACCTCCTGACTAGCTGGGATTACACATACCCATCACCATGCCCGGCTAATTTATTTTTAGTAGAGATGGGGTTTTGCCATGTTGGCCAGGCTGGTCTTGAACTCCTAACCTCAGGTGATCCACCTGCCTCGGCCTCCAAAAGTGCTGGGATTACAGGCGTGAGCCACCGCATCCTACCAAAGTTATAACTGTGTTTAACCATAAATAGAGCTAAACAAAGAATGCAGACCAACCTTCAGTCTTCACGCCTGTTTTCATGGCAGGAGAGGGAAGGAAATGATGTATTACAGTAGGCAGGCCAGGCATGACACTGGCAGGAGGCATGGGCATCTGTTGCAGCCCCTAGGCTCAGCTCCTTGAGGACAGACACTGCTCATGAGAGGGGCTGGCCCCACATGGAGCCAGATGCACATGTACCCAAGACAAGGCGAAGAGAAGGTGACTTAGCCCAGATACCATCCTAAACCCTCCCAGGCTGGGATGGGGGCTCCTCCTCTGAGATTTCCCAGGCCCTCAAGCACCCCTCCATTACTGCATTTAGCACTGTGATACCCTGAATTGTTTGGTGTTTGTCTCCCCCATCAGACCATGAGCTCTCAAGGGCATGAAGTGAGTCTTATCCATTGCTGTATTCCCAGCACCTGGCACACCAGGCAGCCAAGTACAGTTATAGAGGATGCACACTGCAGAAGTCAAGGTGGGGGCACCATTCCACACATAGGCTCATGTACCAGGTGGTCCTGTGGCACACAGCAGGCACTCTGTATACACCCAACAGGCAGATGGACAGACTGATAGGTGGATGGCAATGTCAACAAGCAGAGCTGACTTCCCATTGCTAGAGGGGCCCCTCTCACAGCCAGGACTGAGGAAGCTGGTTTCTAAAGCAGACCCGGAGAGGTGAAATCCCTTCCTATTTTCTCTGAATCTGAAGTATTTGTGCTGCGGTGTAAACAACCAAAGCCCTCCAGCCCATGATCGCTTATGCAGGACATGCCTTGAACAGCCAGGGCACAATTCATCCACCCACTTATTTAACACATTTATTCAATGTCTACTATGCGCCAGCCTCTTTTCTCGGGCCTGGGATGCAGAGACTACCAAAAAGCCCTCAGAGCAGCCGGGCACAGCAGCTCACACCTGTAATCCCAGCACTTTGGGAGGCCATGGCAGGTGGATTGCCTGAGGTCAGGAGTTTGAGACCAGCCTGGCCAACATGGTGAAACCTCGCCTCTACTAAAAATACAAAACAAATTGGTCAGGTATGGTAGCAGGCATCTGTAGCCCCAGCTACTCAGGAGGCTGAGGTGGGAGAATTGCTTGAACCCAGGAGGCAGAGGTTGCAGTGAGCAGAGATCGTGTCACTGCACTCCAGCCTGGGAGACAAAGTGAGACTCTGCCTCAAAAAAGAAAAAAAAAAAACCCTCTGAGCTTAAATTGCAAGGGAAGAGATCGATAATAAACGAACAAGTAGATCCATCATTTACCTCCAGGCAGCAATAAGTGCCACAAAGAGGGAAACAAAGGATGGGGGCAAGGGTAGAGGAACAATTCTTTCTCTTTTGTTTTTAAAGCAAACACAGGAAACTTGTAATTTGATGACAGTCCCTGAGTCCCTGCAAGCACCAGGTGTTTGGTTTCCATGCAGTGGAGCCAGGTGCCGTTTCTACCCTTGACCCATGTTAAGTGCTGCCCGGGTCTGTGCGTTGTGCTGCCAGCACTCTCACTGTTTATTCTGCCAATGCCGCCTTTACTCAAGAAGGTTCTGGAACTCTGCTTGGGCGCCGGCCAGCAGGCCGGTCTCCCCAGAGGAAAGAATTCGACTCACAGCTTTATAGTCAATGCCTCGTTTTTGACCAAAAACGGCATTCACTGGCTGCCTCATCGACCTAGTCCTCCAGCCTCGGCACAGAAAGCTCTTCATCCTCAAAAGAGGAAGAATTTCGGCCTCTGAAGACAGACAGAAAGAATGTGGGGTGGGGGGGGGTCTGTCGGATAAACTCTCTCAGCGGCTGCCCTGTGCTTAAAATCAATCTCTAACTTGGGGAGGCTCTTATGATCCGATATTAAGAAAGAAATCAAAAGGTGGCAGCAGTTGAGAAAACGCTGTAATACGCTCTCAATCTTGTCAAGGAAAAAGGCCTAGGAAGCAAGAACAAGTGAAAACGATGCCGACGCTAATCGGCTCTCCTTCTGGGAAGTAAGAAGGGACAGAAGATGTTTTTTGTGACTTTTTTTTGTTTGTTTGTTTTTGAGATGGAGTCGACATCTGTCACCCAGGCTGGAGTACAATGGCACAATCTTGGCTCACTACAACTTCTGCCTCCCAAGCAGCTGGGATTAGAGGCACCCACCACCACGCCTAGCTAATGTTTTTGTGTTTTTAGTAGAGATGGAGTTTCACCATGTTAGCCAGGCTGGTCGTCTTGAACTCCTGACCTCAGGTGACCCCCCACCTCCCGGCCAACCAAAGTGCTGGCATTACAGGTGTGGCCCACCGTGCCCAGCTTTTTCCCGATTCTTTGTACTCTTTCAGAGTTTGCATTTATCTATGATGAGCACATGTTGCTTTTATAATCATGAAGAAAAACTCAGTAAACAGTTAAGAGGGAAAACTATTTGCCATGAGGTTGAGAGAGAGTTCAAGCAAGGTTTTGAAAAGTGGCCACAGGCCAGGCACCATGATGCACAACCGTAATCCCAGTACTTTGGGAAGCAGGAGGATCTCATGAGCCCAGGAGTTTGAGACCAGCCTGGGCAAAAGAGTGAGACCCATCTCTATGAAACAATGCAGAAGTCGATAAATAAAAATTTCTGAAAACGAAAAATGGCCACATTGTTGAAATAAGAGTCCTTCTCCCAAGACGACAAGGGAAAAGCTGGCAGTGTGAAGTCGGAGAACAAAGGGCTTCTTGCTCTCGGCGCTTCAGACATCCTGGCCAGCAGATTCTCTGATGGGGTCAGGGCAAGGGGGAATTCGTCTTGAGTGCTGTAGGGTGTCTGGCGACATCACTGGCCTCTACCCCGGTGCCTGCCAGGGGTAACCCCCACTCCATTTGCAACATCCAAACGTGTCTCTAAACATTTCCAAATGTCCCCAGGATGGGTACAATTTGTCCCCCATGGAAAACCACTGCTGTAAGTATGAGGTTCCTAAGAAGAAACCAGAGTCATAGCAATGTGCTCCACCTTCTAGGTATGCAGATTCTCCAGTCAATGAGCATATCCAAGTGAACACAGCACCTAAGATGCGCTGCCAAAGCTACAGAGCTCAAGGTTGGTCGGATTAAAGCATACGTGAGCTCACCCTGCCTCATCCAGATGATCCTTCCAGAAAGGGAACAAGCTGTTCCTAAACTGGAAAAGGAGGCTGCACAGAAGAAAACGATGTCCCAGAAGAAACAAGACTTTATGGCATGGGTGAATAAATTCAGAATAAAAGAAATGCCATTAAAAGTTTAAAAAAAAAAAAAAAAACAGTAAAAAAAAAAAAAATATATATATATATATATATATATATATATATATATATATATATATTTCTTAGAAATCAGTAAACTAGGCTGGGTGCGGTGGCTCAAACCTGTAATCCCAGCACGTTGGGAGGCCGAGGTGGGTGGATCACAAAGTCAAGAGATCGAGACCATCCTGGTCAACATGGTGAAACCCCGTCTCTACTAAAAATACAAAATATTAGCTGGGCATGGTGGTGCGTGCCTGTAATCCCAGCTACTCAGGAGGCTGAGGTAGGAGAATGGCCTGAACCCAGGAGGCGGAGGTTGCAGTGAGCCAAGATCGCACCATTGCACTCCAGCCTGGGTAACTAGAGCGAAACTCCATCTCAAAAAAAAAAAAAAAAAAGAAAAAGAAAAGAAATCAGTAAGCTATCCCAGGAGAGAGGTCCGTATCACCCCATTCACAAGCCTAGTTCCTGCACATCTCCCCTCAAGGATTCTCCCGAGCCAAATACCAACACCCACCCCTCTTCAGCCTGGGTGTTCTAAAAAAAGCTGCTTAATCCCACAAGGAAAACAGTTCCCCTTCACGAAGAGCCAGAAATGTGGTTCAAACAAATCCAAGGTCATTGGCACTTCGAGTTGGTGAAGGCTGGGCAAGACGAGACCCTGATGTAAAGACTTTACAGCCAGGGCCCTTCCAGAGCGGGGTGGGTGAGGGATGCCCAAGTCTGCTCTAAGACCCACTGCCAAGGACTTCTAGGTCTCCTCACAGGCAGGAAGTGGGTACCAGGATGATGGGTGGTATTCACATCACCAAATTAACTGCTGATGTGCACAAGAAATAATAAAGCATCTGGCAGCCTTCCACATTCTGTATACACTGC
The DNA here is from genome assembly GCF_049354715.1 of Callithrix jacchus. Classification (NCBI taxonomy): domain Eukaryota; kingdom Metazoa; phylum Chordata; class Mammalia; order Primates; family Cebidae; genus Callithrix; species Callithrix jacchus. The sequence goes on along the minus strand of NC_133513.1, from coordinate 14,008,301 downwards.
TTGGATAATCTAGCAATTGGCAAGGAACAGCAGGGCAGAACCTTTCTAGGGCTAACAGAGTTTAAGCACATTTTTTGCTCACCTGGATGGAAGGGAAGAGAGAGAGATCTCACGCTGGTCAAGGGATTCAGCTAACCCACACACTTATGATTTATAAAGCACAAAGGGTATTTTCACCTAAAAGTAGCCTGTGAAGCAAGTCAGTGAAAGACTCACTGAGATGTTGCCACACCCATCACTTGGGCTAAGAGACAGACAAGGGAGATTTTGCAGCAAGAAGAAACAGGCTAGACTCAAGGTAGAACTTCCCAACCACAAGGGAATGAACATGTAGAAATTCATTCTAATCAGAGAATTTAAAAGCTGAAGGGAATGTCAGCTACCACACACTGGCAATAAACAAAAACCCAACTTATTCATTTATTTAGTTTTGAGACATGGTCTTGCTCTGTCACCCAGGCTGGATGGAGTACAGTGGGCATGATCTGGGCTCACAGCAGCCTCCAACTCCCAGACTCAAGCCATTTTCCCGCCTCAGCCTCCCATATAGCTGGGACTACAGGCATACACCACCACCCCAGCTCACTTTTTATTTTTAGTAGAGATGAGGTTTCATCACGTTGCCCAGGCTGGTCTTGAACTGCTGACCTCAAGTGATCCACCTGCCTTGGCCTCCCAAAGTGCTGGGATTACAGACATGAGCCACCACTCCTGGCAACCAGCTTCTCCTTTAAACCACCAGGGCTCATGACAGCACGATTCATAAGAGTCAGAAAGTGGAAACAACCCAAATGCCCATCAGCCAGTGAATAAACACAGGATGGACCATCTGCACAGTGGCGTATTATTCTGCAGTAAGAGGAAACGAAGCTGTAACACAGTGAACCTTGAAAGCATCACGCTAAGTGGAAAAGCTGCCAGTCACAACATTCCACCTATTGTGATGCCATTTAAATGAAATGTCCAGCAGAAGCAAATCTAGAGAGATAGAAAATAGATTTGTGGTTGCCTAGGGCTTGGGGGGTGCTGGGGAAAATAGGGAGTCACTGCTGATGGATGTGGGGTGTTTTTGGGGGGTGATGAAAATGTTATGACCTTGATTGTGGCGATGGTTGCACAACTCTGTGAATATACGAGCAATCACTGGATTTTGCGATTTAAGTGAGTTAATTGTATGTTGTGTGAATTTTTTTTTTTTTTGAGGTGAAGTCTCGCTGTCACCCAGACTAGAGGGCAGTGGCATGATCTCGGCTCACTGCAACCTCTGCCTCCTGGGTTTAAGCTATTTTCCTGCCTCAGCCTCCCCAGGAGCTGGGAATATAGGTGTGCACCACCATGCCCGGCTGGTTTTTGTATTTTTAGAGATGGGGTTTTATCATGTTGCCCAGGATGGTCTCAAACTCCTGACCTCAGATGATCCACCCACATTGGCCTCCTAAAGTGCTGGGATTACTGGCATGAGGCACTGTGCTCAGCCTACATGTGTGCATTACATCTCAAGAAAGCACTTATTAGAGACATTAGGATCCCTGCAGAGAAGGAGCTCCCACCCCAGGCAGACCAGGAGACCACTAAAGGAGCAGAGAATGAGAACTCAGAGACAAACTTTAGACCCAACCCTGCCCACAGCTGCTGAGTATCCTGGGGCTGGTCACTTTGCCTCTCTGCCAGTCAGGGGCTTCCCAGTGCACTTTCCCCATGCAAAACCTACCTGGAAGGCCTGCGAGATGATCACTGTGCTAACCTCCTCTCCTACCCCCATGTCCTGGCACACCATGGTCTGACCGCACTAGCCTTTATGTGTTGTAAACAAATTGAGCTCATGCTGGTCCTGAAGCCTTTGCACTTGCTGTTCCCCATGTCTGTAACACTGTTCCCAGACCTTCTCCCTGCTAGCTCCTTTCCATGCCTATGCAACCTTCCCAGAGAGGGTTTCCCTGCTCCCTGCCTCAGTTGCCACAATGACACCTATCACTCCTCAGCCCATGGGACTGTCATTTTCTTTTCTTTTCATAGCACTTAATAGTATCTAAAATCCCACCCCCGCCCCGCTTTTTTTTTTTTTTTTGGTAGAGTTGGGGTTTCAGTATAGTGGTTAGGCTGGTCATGAACTCCTGTCCTCAAGTGATCCACCCACCTCAGCCTCCCAAAGTGCTGGGATTACAGGTGTGAGCCACTGCCCCTGGCAAGTTTTTTCTATTTTTTGTAGAGATGAGGTTTCGCCATGCTACCCAGGATGGCCTCAAACTCCTGGGCTCCAGCAATCCTCCCGCCTCAGGCTCTCTAAGTATTGGATTACAGGTGTGAGCCACGATGCCTGGCCCTGCTAAACTGCTTTATGAGGGAGGGAACTAAAGCTCAGACGGGTCTGAAGGGCAGGCCTGAGGTCACACAGCTGGGGAGATCATTGTCCGGGGTTTGAACCCAGATGTCACCAACCTGAGCCTGCAAGCTCAACTCCGTGCTTCACCTCACAACCCTCATGTCTGTTAGGTCATGCACGTCCTCAGTTTCTCTCAGCTCCAAGGGAGAGAAATTAAATAAATTAAATAATTACCATTGTTCCCATTTTTGCCTTAAGGACCCCGAGACTCAGCAGGTCCAAGGCATGTTCCAGGAAGGCACTAGACCCTGCCCTGAGGTCAGCTGAGCAGAAGCCTGGTGCCCCATACCCTAGTCATAAATCACCGAGACTCCCTCTCAGTTCAGTCCTGCAGAGACTAAGATGGTCTTCCAAGTTGGTTCTTTAGGGGGCTCATTTACCTCCCACCCTCATGCTCTGCTGAGCCGCCTTCCGAGGGTGGCTGGTAGCAACCTCAAGGACACTAATGTGGCCCTTCAAGGTGCCAGACACCCCAAGCGGGAAGAACCCCGGAGCTGCCCCTACCGTTGTCCTCTGGGTCCTGCTCCTGCTCTGCGCTGGCGTAGGTGCGCAGGAACTCAGCGAAGGCACCGTCCCGGGCAAGCAGCTCCTGGTAGGAGCCCATCTCAGAGATCTTGCCGCCACTCATGACAATGATGATGTCCACCTGTGGCAGGTAGCTCATGCCATGAGTGACCAAGATCCGCGTCTGTGGGCAAAGAGGAAACGTAGCCACATCAGCACACACGTGCGAGACTGCCTGGCTAGGCACTGACGACTAAAGCAGGAATGAGCCAACCAAACCTGGTGGGGAGAACTCAGGTCTGAAGGTGGGGCATGCACCTGGGATGACGGCATGCAGGAGCAGCTGAACCTAAAATCCCAACACTTTGGGAGGCTGAGTCAGGAGGCTCACTTGAGGCCAGGAGTTCAAGATCAGCCTGGCCAATACGGTAAAACCTCGTCTCTACTAAAACTACAAAAATTGAAACCAGCCAGGGAAACACAGTGAGACCCGTCTCCACAAAAAAATTAGCCAGGCATGGTGGTGCATGCCTGTAGTCCCAGCTACTCAGGAGGCAAGAGGATGGCTTGAGCTCAGGACATGGAGGCTACTGTGAGCCGTGATCGTGGCACTGCACTCCAATCTGGACTCAACCCTATCTCCAAAAAAAAACGAATGCACTGGCTATGTTCCTAAGTTTTGTTTATGGACACTGATATTTAAATTTAGTATGATTTTCGACCATTTAAAAATATAAACCACTCTCGGCTCTAGAGACATACAAAAAGCAGGCAGCAGGCCAGATTTGCTAACCCCTGCTATCTAAGAGAAGAATTAGGGATTGGGGTGCAGGATCAATAGAGACTATTTTATTTACCTCATACACATTTTTTTCAGGTACAGTCTCACTGTTTCCCAGGCTAGAGTACAGTGATGCAATCTCAGCTCACTGCAACATCCACCTCCCGGGTTCAAGAGATTCTCCTGCCTCAGCCTCCTGAATAGCTGTGATTATAGGTGTGTGCTACCACACCCAGCTAATTTTTGTATTTTTAGTAGAAACAGGGTTTGACCATGTTGGCCAGGCTGGTCTCGAACTCCTGACCTCAGGTGATCCACTGGTCTTGGCCTCCCAAAGTTTTGGGATTCCTCACTGTGCCCGGCTTTATTTATATACATACATGTGCACACGTACATGCATATGTTACAAGAACATATCCATATTCTTGTACTTTTCAATTTTGTTACCACGGGCATATATTACTTAGTAATTTTCAAAAATGTTGTTTACTATTTTAAAATATGCTTACACAGAATGTTAGTGGTATGTATGGGAATGCTTACAATAATAGGTCATGTAGCACGATGCTTCCTGCATATATACAAGTCACAAGATAACCCTATTTAAAAAGTTTATACACAGAGTAAAAAGACTTGAAATAAATACAAAATCTCTAACCAGTGGAATGTGTGTAACTGCTTCCATTTTCCTTTTTTATGTTTTTCTTAATGTGTATTTCCTCCATGGGGATGTGTCAGTTTTAAAATCGGGGGAAACAGCCAGGCGCGGTGGCTCACGGCTGTAATCCCAGCACTCTGGGAGGCCAAGGCGGGCAGACTGCTTGAGCTCAGCCTGGCCAACATGGTGAAACCCACTCTCTACTAAAAATACAAAACGTTAGCCGGGCGTGGTGGCAGGCGCCTGTAATCCCAGCTACTCGGGAGGCTGAGGCATAACAATCACTTGAACCCAGGAGGCGGAGGCTGCAGTGAGCCAAGGTAGCTCCAGTGCACTCCAGCCTGGGCAACAATAGTGGAACTCCATCTCAAAAAAAAGTAAAATGTAATCGGGGCGAAAAAAGCCAGTGCGCACTCATTACCACAACTGCCCTATAAAAAGAACACAAGAGCTTTATTCTATCACGTTAAGGTGTTCTGGCAATTGTCCTACCCCTCTATCCACGGCAGCCTCTGCAAGTAAGAAAATGCAGCCTACTAGGTCACAGGCAGTGTTTCAGAGTAGGATTCCCCACCGAGAAGCCAGCCTTATGACTTACAGAGGCGTCCTTTGGCCTCTTATCCCTATAAAGACAAGGACAGGCGGCTGCCTTCGGAAGGTTTCCAAGAGAATCATGAGAAATGTGTTCTTTAAAGCCCAATTAAAAACAAAAAAAGCCAACGAAAGTGAAGGACTCCTAAAGGTGACACATCCCGACTTAACCGAAGGGCAAGACAGCCCGACGCCAAGCCGCTCCCCGCCCCACCAGCAGGCACCTTGTTCTTCAGCATCCCCTTGGGGCCAATCACATTTTCAAAGATGTGCTTTCCCACGTGGGCATCCACCGCCGAGAGAGGATCATCAAAGAGGTAAACGTCAGAGTTGCAGTACACGGCCCGGGCCAGGCTCACACGCTGCTTCTGGCCCCCAGACAGGTTCACGCCCTGGGGAGAGACATGGCAGATGAGTGGGCTTCCTGGGAAACCCTGAGACTCAAGACATGTAGAAGCGGGCTGGGTGTGCTGTGATCCCAGAATTTTGGAAGCCAAGGTGGGAGGATTGCTTGAGGCCAGGAGTTTGAGACCAGCCTGGGCAATACAGGGGACCTTGTCTCTACAAAATATAAAAATAAAAAAATTAGCCAGGCGTGGTGGTGTGCACCTGCAGTCCCAGCTACTCAGGAGGCTGAGGTGGGAGGAAGGCTTGAGCCCAGAAGTTTGAGGCTGCAGTGAGTCATGACTAGGCCACCGCACTCCAGCCCGGGCGACAGAATGAGATCCTGTCAAGAAAAGAGGGGAGGTGAGCGGAGAGGAGAGAAGGGGAGGGGAGCGGAAAGGAGAGGAGGGAAGGGGAGGGGAGGGGAGGAGAGGGGAGGAAAAAGAAAGGAGAGAAAGGAAGAGAGAGAGAGAGAAGAAAGGAAGAAATAAAGAAAAAGGGAGGGAGGGAGGGAGGGAGGTGGGCAGGCAGGCAGACATAGGGCCTGCTCAGGACACCACAGGCCCAGGGCGGAGGCCCTGCAGGGTTGCCCCTGCCTCCTGTTCTTTGAGTGCGAGACTGAAGGCAACAGGTCCTGCCCACACAAACCTGGAGCCAGGCCCCTGCTCCACCAGCAGCAGGGAAGGAACGACAGGCACAGGGTTTAGCCCCATCTGTAAAGCGGGCAAAGGAGAAAGCGCAAGTCTCCTGTGAAGTGCTGGGCAGGGCACGTGGCGCAAAGCAAGTGCTCAGTGAAGGGTGGCTGGTGGCACCCGATCATGCTGGCTGGTGGGAAGGCCCTGATCACTTAGTCTCAGGGAAGGCGCAGGTGGATGGGGTGATACTATGGTTGTTGCCGCCGTGGGTAACGGCTGCCATGTTTGCCAGCTTACTCTGGATCTGTCATTGTCCAGCAAGGCCACATACAGGTGAGTCAACTCCAACATGGGATGCTTAAACCCAGCCCGTGTCCATCACCAGGAGGAAGGACAACGCATGGACCGGCAGCAGCGCCAGCTCCCATCAGGACAGAGAAGTCCACACCATTTCCCCATATGGCTGGAAATCAAGAGGACACACACTGGGTCACTGCCTGGCCCCTCCTGAGATGCCTACCCTAGCTCCCATGAGTCCTGGCAGCCAGGTGCCTTCTCTGAGACAGAATCTCACTCTATCGCCCAGGCTGGAGTGCAGTGGCACAATCTCAGCTCACTGTAATCTCCACCTCCTGGGTTCAAGCAATCCTCTCACTTCAGCCTCCCGAGGAGCTGGGACCACAGATGCACACCACCATGCCTGGCTAATTTTTGTATTTTTTTTGTTAAGATGAGGTTTTACCATGTTACCCAGGCTGGTCTTGAACTCCTGATGTCAGGCAATCCTCCCACCTTGGCCTCCCAAACTGCTGGGATTATAGGCATGAGCTAATGCACCCAGCCAATAATTTGTTTTTTTATTTCTAAGGAGCTGTAGACTTACTTCAATTTTTAAAAATCATTCATCAAGTAAGCAAGCTGATGGAGCCCCTGGCTTGTAACTGAAAACCGAAATGGGCCAGTGCTTTGTACTCCAAGTCTTCCATCAGGGGACACACCAGACAACTGCCACGGGGTGCCAGAGCCAAGCGGCCGGGCAAGCAGCAGGGGAGGGCACCCCAGGCCTGGAAGGCTCAAACCAAGGTGGGGAGGTGGGCAGGGGCCGGGGTTGCTGAAGAACAGCAGGAAAACCTGGGGGCTGGAGGACAGGGGGAGGGAGGGAGGGAGGGGCTGCAGTGGTAAGATAAACAGAGAAGGGCTCTTTTAGAGATGACAAAACGAACAGGTAAGAACATGGACACAGGAACCATGCTCTCCACAGTTCTGTGGCTGTGTGGCCTCACACACCCTTGGTCTCTCTGCGCCTCCTTTTCCTCAATGATTACCTGGGTATAACAACAAATTCTATCCATGGGCTTGCTGTGAGGAGGAAATACATGTAAAATGTTTAGCACAGTTCCCAGCACACAGAAAACGCTCAATTTATAGGCCAGGCTCAGCGGCTCACATCTGTAATTCCAACTTTGAGAGGCAGAGGTGGGCAGATAACCTGAGGCCAGGAGTTCAAGACCAACCTGGCCAACACAGTGAAATACCATCTCTAGTAAAAATACAGAAACAAGCTGGGCATGGTGGCAGGTGCCTATAGTCCCAGCTACTCAAGAGGCTAAGGCAGGAAAATCACTTGAACCCAGGAGGCGGAGGGTACAGTGAGCCAAGATTGTGCCACTACACTCCAGCCTGGTCAACAGAGCAAGACTCCATCCATCTCAAAAAACAAAACAAAACAAAAAACTTTGAGAGGGTGAGGCCAGCAGATCACTTGAGGTCAGGAGTTGGAGACCAGCCTGGTCAACATGGTAAAACCCCACCTCTACTAAAAATCCAAAAATTGGCTGAGAGTGGTGATGCACACCTGTAAAAAACGGAGGCTGAGGCATGAGGATTGCTTAAACCTGGGAGGTGGAGGTTGCAGTGAGTGGAGATCATGCCACTGCACTCCAGCCTGGGCAACAGAGCAAGACTGTGTCTTATAAAAAGAGAGAGAGAAAATGCTCAGTTAGTGTTAGCTACGTGCTATTCTTATCATGGCTGTTCTGACAGGGACTATGGGCATCTGAATCCACACCCCTCCTCCCAACAGCACACCCTTTGTCATGTGACTTTGTAGTCATGTGACCACAAAGGTTGCACGTGATTCCCTTCCAGTCCCTTGCCTTGGAACTTGGCCAAGTGACTTGCTTTGCGGGTATAAGGGACAGTGTACTTTAAGGGGCACTGCATGCTTTTTGGGGGGGCTCTCATGAGAAAAGCCTCCCTGTGGAAAGCTGCTGACCCCTCACCCAGTCCCCAGCAAGAAGCTCTGTAAGGGAGGCCTGAGCCACACCCACAGCCTGGAGCCAAGCTCAGCTGGCCTATGGGTACAGCGGAGCCACCCAGCTGAGCCCCGCAGGGTCAGCTGATTGCAGTCAACTCACAAACCACTGAGATTGTGAGAGTGTTAGTCAGCAATAGCTGACTGATCAGAGGCCAGCGGTGAAACTATACTGACCTTCTCACCGATCTCGGTCCGATCCCCACTGGGCAGGATTTCCAGGTCTGGGAGGAGGGCACAGGCCTGTATCACGGACTTATAATACCGTTCCTCCAGCTGACATCCAAAAAGGATGTTTTCTCGGAGAGAATCATTCTGAATCCAGGCCTGCTGAGGCACATAGGCCAGTGAGCCCTGCATGCAAATGGAGAGAGGTGACACAGACACACAGACAGATCTCATCAACAAGACAGCAGCCGGCCCACCCTCCTGCTAGGAGCTCCTCACTTCACAAGTCATTTTCATCACACCTACTGCTTTGACAAGAGGGAAACTGAGTCACAAAGGACAACAGACGCCAGGGCTAGGATCAGAACACATACCAGGCGAATCACTGACTCCAATACCAGGAGTTAAAGAGTTGATCTCCTCATCGATGAGATTACAGTTGCTTATTTAGTAGTTAGCTATTCACCGCATGCCTCCAGTGGTGATGAACACCCCTGCTTCCCAAGAGCAGAAGTCCCTGGCATCACCAAAGACTACCTGATTACAGTTACAGTGGATGCGGAGAGAGAAAGACACAGGACACTTTTAAAAAATCGGACTTGGCCCAGGCAAGGTGGCTCATGCCTGTAATCCCAGCACTTTAGGAGGCCGAGGAGGGCAGATCATGAGGTCAAGAGATTGAGACCATCCTGGCCAACATGGTGAAACCCGTCTCTACTAAGAATACAAAAATTAACTGGGTGTGGTGGTGTGCACCTGTAATCCCAGCTACTCAGGAGGCTGAGGCAGGAGAATCACTTGAACCCAGGGGGCAGAGGTTATAGTGAGCCAAGATCATACCATTGTACTCCAGCCTGGGCAACAAGAGCAAGACTCCATCTCAGAAGGAAAAAAAAAAGTCTAACTCGACTAGTCGCAGTGGCTCATGCCTGTAATCCTAGTAGTTTGGGAGGCCAACCTGGGTAGATCACTTGAGGCCAAGAGTTCAAAGCCAGCCTAGGCAACATAGAGAAACCCCATCTGTAATAAAAATAGAAAAATTAGCCAGGCATGGTGGTGTGCATCTGCAGTCCCAGCTACTTGGGAGGCTGTGGTGGGAGGATGCGGAGGTTGCATGAGCTGAGATTGCACCACACACCACACCACACCACTCCACTCCACTCCAACCTGGGCCACAGAGCAAGACTCTGTCTCAAAAAAATAAAAAGACTGCCCTAGTTTGGGACATTAGGGAAGGATCCTTGAGGAAATATCCCTGCTAAAAATTAAAGCAAATACTCTTACATCAAAGCATCCATTTCAAAGGTTTATTTTTATTTCCATTTAATGTCATGCATCACAAACAGCACGAGAATAAAGGCTAGAGTAAGGATATCTGTTTCTTGTATTTTACTAATAAAAACGCTGAAGTAGTTAAAAACTTTCTCTCCATCCATTTGTTATGTTTGTAGAAACAATCTCCCCATGTTGCCGAGCCTGCTCTCGAACTCTTGGCCTCAAGCGATCCTCCCGCCTAAGCCTCCTGAAGTGCTGGGATTATAGGCATGGGCCATGATGCCCGGCCCAAACCTATTTTTAGACAAGGACCAAAAAGTGAAGAATGAGTTCGTTTCATGAGGAGAAGAGGAAAGAGCATTCAAGTCCGAGGGAGAAGCACAAGCAAAGGCCTGGAGCTGAAGAATACTTGGCACATTCAAGGAACAGAAAGGCCACTGTGACAGGAGCACGGATCAATCCTGTGAAGGGATGACTGGTAGAAAACAGACAGGGACAGTCAGGGGCCTATACATGGTGAGGAGCAGGGCTTTATCGGAAGGACAATGGGACGCCCCTGAAGATTTTTTCTTTTTTTCTTAAATGAAGTCTCACTGTTGCCCAGGCTGGAATACAGTGGCACAATCTTGGCTCACTGCAACCTCCGCCTTTGGGTGCAAGGAATTTTCCTGCCTCCGCCTCCTGAGTAGCTGGGATTATAGGCACGTGCCAGCAGGCCTGATAATTTTTATATTTTTAGTAGAGACAAGGTTTTGCCATGGTGACCAGGCTGGTCTCAAACTCCTGACTTCAGGTGATCCATCTGCCTTAGCCTCCCAAAGTGCTGGGATTATAGGCATGAGCCACCGTGCCCAGCCAGAAAGTTCTTCAATAAGAGAATTCTAGAGAGGGCAAAGCTTACAGCAGGTCGCAGGTGCCCTGATCCTTACTCTAAATTCTCAGATAAATAACTAACCTGCGGACTTGAATATCCTAACATAAGAAGCCAAAATGTCAACATAGGTGCCTTAGCAAACAACCCACAAAAAATTCAGACATAACATATACAAACCACACCAACTAAAACAGCTGGGAAAAGATAAACCCTTTATACACAGTTCCAGCGCTCCCCTTATCAGAGAAAAGTAACCAATAATGAGTAATTATCTGGCCTGAAAGGACAATAGTGCGGGGATAGCAGAAACCTGGGGTTAAGAAAACAGGAAGCCACGTGCACCCCACCACGATGTGGGACTTTCTTCCATTAATCTAGCTCTCATAGTTCCTTCATCTTCTTTATGGCAGGAACTTGAAAGTAATGACAGAAAGGTTCTTAAAACAGCTAAAGGTCATGAGTTTGGACCCAACCACAAGGTATACTTTCTAAAGGCATTGCATAAATACCGAAAAGGTTTTTGCAATGCAAAACCTTTTATTTTAAGCAAATACCGAAAGGGTTTTGCTCGGAAATAAAAACGTCACAAATTAGGCCAGGAGCAATGGCTGAGGCCTGTCATCCCAGCACTTAGGGAGGCCAAGGCAGGCAGATCACTTGAGGTCAGGAGTTTTAGACTACCCAGGCCAACATCGTGAAATCCTGTCTATACTAAAAACACAAAAATTAGCCGGGCATGGTAGTGGCGTGTGCCTGGAATCCCAGCTACTAAGGTGGCTGAGGCAGGAGAATCATTCACTTGAACCCAGGAGGTAGAAGTTGAAGTGAGCTGAGATCTCGCCACTGCACTCCAGCCTGGACAACAAAGCAAAACTGTCTCAACATTCCCAAAGGCAGATTCCAAGAGACAAATGTGCAGTTGCACAGACACTAAAGAGGTGCAGGCAAGTATGTCTGGGACACACGAGGTTAAACAGTTAATAGATTTTTTTCTCATTGCAGGACTTATCAGAGCCTTTAAGTTGCTAATGTTTATTATAAATCTCCAAGACGGAGGGGTCAGAGTATGTCTGCATTATTTCCCAAGCTTGTTTGAGCCTGGAGGTTTTTTTTTTTTTTTTTTTTTTTTTTTGAGATGGAGTCTTAATCTTGTCACCCAGGCTGGAGTGCAAGGGCACAATCTCAGCTCACTGCAACCTCCACCTCCTGGGTTCAAGCAATTCTACCACCTCAGCCTCCTGAGTAGTTGAGATTACAGGCACCTACCACCACACCCGGTTAATGTATTTTTAGTAGAGATGAGGTTTTGCCATGTTGGCCAAGCTGGTCTTCAACTCCCGCCCTCGTGATCCACCCACCTCAACCTCCCAAAGTGCTGGAATTACACGTGTGAGCCACCGTACCCAGCCAAGCCTGGGGTTCTTTATCTCCCAATCTTCCTCCAAGATGAGCTGGCTGCAGACCACACTCCTGAAAATGATGGCAACAGAACTTCCAGGGCCGTATTGTTATGCTAGGAAAAGCCTTCAATGGGGCACCAGCTAAATGCACATCAAGGCTGTTGATTTCCAGCAGGACCTATTTGTAAAGCAGCCTCTTAAGTTCATTCCTGGGGAATTTCAACTTAATTCAAAGTACACTATTTATCAGCAGTAAAACTGCAGTCTTCTTTTAGCCCCATATTAAGAATTCAACACACGCTAAAAATTTAAACTGTCTCCTTTAAAGAATGATCTAATAAAATATTCCAACCACATAAATCAACATTTTTATTTTGTTGTATTTATAGAAAAGATACTCAGAGATTCCATGAAGAACAACCCAGGGAGACCCAAAGAGACCAGAGATACTCAATGACAGGCAGAGATGCAAGGGAAGGAGAGACAGGCCACGTACCACAGGGAGACTTCATGTGTCTACTAAATATTTATTAAGTGGCCGGGTGTGGTGGCTCAAGCCTATAATCCCAGCACTTTGCAAGGCCATGGCAGACAGATCACTTGAGGTCAGGAGTTCAAGACCAGCCTAGCCAACATGGTAAAACGCTGTCTCTACTAAAAAACATAAAAATTAGCCGAACATGGTGGTACAATCTCAGCTACTCAGGAGGCTGAAGCAGGAGAATCGACTGGATCCAGGAGGCAGAGGCTTCAGTGAGCCAAGATCACACCACTGCACTCCAGCCTCGGTGACAGGGCCCAACCCTGTCTTAAAAAAAAAACCAACAAAACAAAAAAAGCTTAATAAGGAGATAACAAAATAGATATTTATTAAGTACCTACTACATACTAGGCACTATTCTAAGTGTGATACAGATGGAAATAAATGATACCAAAATCCTGCCTTCTAGGATGACACAGAGCAGAACAGAAAGAATGAGGGAGCAAGACAGACAGAAAGACGGAGGAGGAGGAGGAAAACACGGTTCTGTTCCCACTTCTGGCACAGGGACAGTCAAAAGAAACGACATCGTTTTTGAGCTTTTCCTGAGGCCACCAGCTTCCCGCCGCCACTCCTCGCTGGTCCCCATCCTACCTTGATAGCCACATGCCCCTCCACTTTCTCCATCTCAGCCAAGAGGGCCGAGAGCAGCGACGACTTTCCGCAGCCCACCTGGCCCACCACGGCCACCAAGGCACCTTCCGGGATGGAGAAGGTGATGCTGAAACGACACCACACACCTTACTCAGCCGCGCTGGATGAGGCCTGCCAGGCTGATGCCTCTGCCCCCCAAGCCTCAATTTACCCCAAGCAGAGAGAGAGAGAGAGGCAGAAGGCAGGGCTGTCCTAAGCACTGAAGGCCTCAGCATTCCTTCTGCTTCTATTGCTGAGTTCAGTTCAGTGACCCATCTCAGGGGGCCTCCGGGTGCAAGACAGGTGACAGGTGTACCTCAGAGAACAGAAGCAGGGAATGACCTGAGGAATCTCGTCACACCAAGCCAAGGGAGGGGCAGAAACTTCACTAGGGGCACAAGGCAAGGTCTGAAAAGAGAGGACATCTCAAGACAAACTCTGGGGCCGGGCACGGTGGCTCATGCCTATGATCCCAACACTTTGGGAGGCCCAGGTAGGTGAATCACAAGGTCAAGAGTTCAAGACCAGCCTAGGCAAAATAGGAAAACCCTGTCCCTACTAAAAATAGAAAAAAAATTAGCCCAGCATGGTTGCGGGCACCTGTGGTCCCAGCTACTCAGGAGGCTGAGGCAGGAGAATCGCTTGAACCCCAGAGGCAGAGGCTACAGTGAGTGGAGATCGCACCACTGCACTCCAGCCTGAGCAAGGGCGTGAGACTCTGTCGCAAACAAACAAAAACTCTGACAGAAAACCAGTAAAGTCCCAGACACAGAAAAACAGGGAGAGCGGGAGAAGGGTTTAAAGGGGCGATGGCATGGGGTGTGAACAGGGATGAGATGGCGCTGAGGTGGGTGGTGGCCAGGCCTGGCAGCACCTGGAAAGACGCCCTGGAAGGACGCTGTGTTAAGACACCTGACCTCTGCCAGCGGGAGCCACCGAAGGGTCGAAAAGGGAGGTGGACTTGAATAAATCTGAGTTGAATTTCAGGAAGTTGTCTCTGCTGGAATAATCCTTTAACAAACAGCATAAAGCAAAACAAACTAAGCTCCACATTCTCCCCCAAGACTGCCTGTTACGTGAAGCAGGACACCATGCCCAGTGCCCGCGGCACAGCCAGAGCAGTGTCTCCAACCTCCCAGGGAAGGCTGCATGTCCGAGGCTTTGCTGGGATCACTTACATGGAATGTGCTTTTATTTATTTGATTTATTTGTGCATTTTTTTTTTTTGAGACGGAGTCTCGCTCTGCAGCCCCATTTATTTATTTATTTATTTATGCATTTATTTTTTTTGGGATGGAGTCTCACTCTGTGGCCCAGGCTGGAGAGCAGTGACGTGATCTTGGCTCAACACAACCTCCACCTCCGAGGTTCAAGTGATTCTCCTGCCTCTGCCTCCTGCGTAGCTGAAATTACAGATGAGCACCACCACACCCAGCTAATTTTTGTATTTTTAGTAGAGATGGGGTCTCCCCATGTTGGCCAAGCTGGTCACAAACCGCTGACCTGCAGCGATCTGCCCGCCTCAGCCTCCCAAAGTACTGAGACAGTTATCTGCCATTACCCATGTGAGCCTGAAATATTCTTACAGGCTGACAAGAGAAAAGGGTTAGAGAAAGGTTCTGGGGGCCCATGGTGGGAAGGTAACTGGAAGAGGAAAACCATTTGGTCAGGAAAGGGACACAGATCCAGATTAGTTGTGGGGCTCAACAAGAGAGAACAGCTATAGTTGAAGCAGGCAGGATTTAAGTTAGACATAAGGAAGAACTTCCTAAGCATGCAGTCTCACCATGAATTGTCAGTGCAGGCTTTACACAGATTGTTTTCTCTGGAGAGTTTGTCTTCTACATGAAAAAACACGGCAGGGATCTGGCTACCCAGGCATAAGCTAAACCTCTAAAAGGACCCCACTGCCCCTGTGGTTTGTGGATTCCCTTAGGGGACCTAAAGAAGCTACTGATCAAGGCCTCTGATCAGAAAAGAATGAGAGGTGCTTAACAAGATGCCTGGGGATGAGGTCAACTTCCTAGATACCCCGTGCTTGGGAACGGTGAGGACTGTAACGTGTGCGGTACCGGGCAGAGAGCTGATGAGAAAGGTGGGCTGGGCAGCTGAGCAGCTCTGGAGCACTGGAGCTCAGCAGCATCGCACCCTCTGACTGAGCCTGGCCAGTCAACCCACTCAGAGTCTGCAGTCCCAGTGACTGACTCATAGAGGGCACAGGACCCAATCTGGGTCAGTAAGAAGCAGGCAGCTCTCCTACCAGCAGGACACACAGTGCGAGCTGTCAGGGCCATTTGGAATCACAAGGGGAGAGGATGTGTGAGGATAAAGCAGCCCAGGAGAGAGCAGAACAAAGAATGTGCAGAAAGTTCCGATGGCAAAGTCCCTGGATCACACCATACCTTCCCACTTATGAGAGTCAAAGACCCCCTATGTTGTTTAAGCCTAGCTGTCCAAGGCTGCCGTGACTTATAATCAGAGGGAACCCTCCATGCTGGGCACCTTTGTGTCTGCTTCTCAAGACAGCCCAAGGAAGTATACCTGGACCAATTTTCCAGATGGGTAAGCTGAGGCTTAGAAGGGCAAAGTGAGTTGTTCAAGGTCACAGAGATGGAGTGCAGTGGGAATTCAAACCCACCTTTGACCAAAGCCCTGTGGCTCTCTCCACACCATCACGTGTCCACGTCCCGGCTTACCCATTCAGTGTGGGAGGTTCGCTCCTGGCCCAGGCGAATGTGGCGTTCCTCACAGTGATGCTGTTTGTGCCCCCGCCTAGAGAACACAGAGACGACACATCAGACCCAGCTGAGCTGTGGGACTCCGCATGAGCAGAGCACCCTCTTTTTCTGCCCAAGTGGTTTCACCGCAGACGCTCAACATGAACGGCCCCAGGCATTATCTGGTGACATCGGTCACAGGTCGTGAAAGAAGAACCCCAACCTGCAGTTTTGGAGGCAGCCCAGACCCAGAAAGCAGAAGCAAACAGCAAGAAAGCTGTCCTTGTAAGACGGGGTTGCACCATTCAGAGGCTCATCTCCAAAGGAACTCCGGAGGTGGGGACCCCACAGGGGTTACTCAATGCTCTGAATGCCCTGGCGCCTCTCAGACAGGTCCAGGGCAGCCCCAGCTGGGAGGGCTGAGCAGCGGCCAAGGTCAGTGGGAAACAGGTGGTGACCACATGCAAAGCTTTCTCCATTGGGGTGGCCTCCATCACACCACCGGGCCCTGCTTGAGGTTCCAAGGGAGGTCGTTCACCCTTCTCCCCATGTACTCTCTCTCTTCCTCCCCCAGCCACACCACCCACACACATCGCAGCAGGTGGATCTTTCTAAAACACCCGTCACAGTTAACACAAAAAAAGAGGATACAAAACAGGAAGTACAGTATCAGGACATGGAGGAGGGGAGTGTTGGAGACAAAGTCCACGTTACATGGCTCCCAGTTTCCCTCTTCTTCTGGGACGGGGCCTGGCTCTGTCGCCCAGGCTGGAGTGACTGTCTTGGCTGACTGCAACCTCCACCTCCTAGGATCAAGCGATTCTCTCACATCAGCCTCCTGAGCAACTGGGACTACAGGATGAGCTCCATCATGCCCCACTAATTTTTTTTTTCCTGTGTTTTCTGTAGAGACAGGGTCTTAGTATGCTGCCCAGGCTGGTCTCGAACTCTTGGCCTCAAGGGATCTGCTGACCTCAGCCTCCCAAAGTGCTGAGATTACAGGCATGAGACACCACGCCCGGCTGACTCCGTGCTTCTAAAGCTCCTGGCACCTCTGTCTTCTTTTACTTTTCCTACCGTTATTATCCTTTTACTTCGTGTCTCTCACTTAAAAGAAAAGCAGGCTGGGCACAGTGGCTCATGCCTGTAATCCCAACACTTGGGGAGGCCAAGGCAGGCAGATCATCTGAGGTCAGGAGTTGGAGACCAGCCTCGCCAATATGGTAAAACCCCGTCTCACTAAAAATATAAAATTATCCAGGTATGGTGGCAGGCGCCTGTAATCCCAGCTACTTGGTGGGCTAAGGCAGGAGAATCGCTTGAAACCCAAAGGCAGAGGCTGCAGTGAGCAGAGATCGTTCAACCGCACTACAGCCTGGGCAATAGAGTGGGCAATAGAGTGAGACTCCATCTCAAAAAAAAAAAAAAAGAAAGAAAGAAAAAAGAGAAAAGCAACTCTCTGGATTATGTAAAGCCATCCAGAGATAACACAGGAGTATTTCTGTTTAAGTTGTCAAATGAAGAAGTAACTTCCTCCACACATCAAAGAAACAAAAAAACCTACAGAGGGGAACTTCCTGGTTAACCTAGATTAACCTTTTCCCTCAGCTCATTCAAAAGAGAGGATGTGGAATGAGGAAACAGGGAGCTCCTATGTAAGGAATTTAGGAAAAGCCAGTGGAGCAAGAGAGGTTGCAGACAACAGTCAGGCTGGGAGCGGAGAGCTGCCAAGGGGGCCCCACTGGCTGGAGCGTGCTCAACATTCCACAAAGCCTAGCCACCTAGGAGGCCACTATCAGGGCGAAGGAAGCGGTGGGCTGCTGGCGGCACCCCGGGGCCCAGGGCTTTCCTGCAATGAGTTGTGAACAACTTCAGTAGCAAGAAGCCACCTCTGGCCACCTCGAATTTTAGCCTGTGTTTTGCAGAGAAAATTGACCCCAGAGCAGATGGAACCATTCCCTTATCACGTGAGGGGATGTGGGAGACTGGGGCAGCAGAAACCAGAAGCCCACAGCCCAGGGATGTTGAGAGGAGGCCACATCCTCTTGGGCCATGGTTCTCAACTGGAGACAACTGTGCTCCTCAAGGAGCATCTGGCAATGTCTGGAGACATTTTTTGGTGGTGAAAATTGGAGTGGGTGCTCCTATATCTAACGGGCAGAGTCCAGGGCTGCTGCTCACCTTCCCACAGCGCACACAACAGTCCCCAGCAACAAAGAATCACGTGTCTCCAAATGTCAGGAGCTCCCAGGATAAGAAATCCTGCTCCAAGGGACTGAGCTAAAGATGCTGAGATCGTGTCGTTGAGACTGGAGAAGTGACAACTCCCACGATCTGTTTAGCACCTTCTATGCACCAGGTGCCGTGTCAATTGTGTTAAATGTTTTGGGTGCCACTAAAGACATGTAAGCACCTGCGAGGTGCCAGGCACGGCTCACGCAGTGTAACCGACATTTACACATTCAGTTTTCTGACTACATTCACCGGACTCTGGAGCCAGACCGTATGGGTTTGAATCCTGAGCTACCACTGCTGGGTAGCAATGGGCAAGTTACTTAACTTCTCTGTGCCTTTTTTTTTTCTTTTTTGAAATAGGGTCTCACTCTGATGCCCAGGCTGGAGGACGGCAGCATGATCATAGCTCACTGTAACCTTGACCTCCTGGGATCAATCAATCCTCCTGCCTCAGCCTCTTGAGTAACTAGGGCTACCGGTACCACCAGCCCTGGTGTTTTAATTCTGTTTCAACATGGTCTCACTGTATTACCCAGACTGGTCTCAAACCCCTGGCCTCAAGCAATCCTCCTGCCTTGGTCTCCCAAAAGGCTAGGATTGTAAGTATGAGCCATTGCACCCAGCGTGTGCCTCACTTTTTCATTTTTAGAATACAGTTGACAATCATGCAATTGACTTCAGAAGGCTGTGGTGGGGTGTTTATGAGTCAGTGCACACAGAGCACTTCCAACAATGGTTGGCACTTAGTAGGTGCTCAGTAAATCTCAGTGAGGCAACACCCTATGGTCTGGAAGAGCACCAACCCTACGGACTGGCTGTGGGTGTGAATGCTGACTCTTCTCAGCAGCTGTGCAATCTCAGGCAAGCTTCAGAGGTCACTTTCTTCATCTGGAAAATGGGGGTTTCTGTCACCTTCTTCTAGGGGTGCCATGGTGAGTAATGGACGAATCGGTACATTAATATCCTTGGAACACAACGCGCATGGCAGGGGCTTTATAAGTTACAGTATCACTGTACTTACTGCCATGAGTATTCACTTATGCTTTTTTGAGATAGAGTCTCGCTCTGTCACCAAAGCTGAAGTGGAGATCGCGTCACTGTACTCCAGCCTGGGCGATGGAGTGAGACTCCGTTTCAAAAAACAAAAAGAAAAAAAACGGCAAAAAACAACAACAAAAACTGGTGTGATCTCGGCTCACTGCAACCTCTGCCCCAGGTTCAAGTGATTCTCCTGCCTCAGCCTCCTGAGTAGTTGGGATTACAGGTGCCCACCACTATACCCAGCTAATTTTTGTATTTTTAATCGAGATGGGTTTTCACCATGTTGGCCAGGCTGGTCTCGAACTCCTGACCTCAAGTGAACCACTCGCCTCAGCCTCCCAAAGTGCTGGAATTACAGGCATGAGCCACCGTGCCCAGCCTAATATTTATTAAGTGCCTGGAGAGATGGTTGCTGACAAGAGCCCTTGCACAGGGGGATGAGCTGGGAAATGATAAATTAACAAGCTACAAAATAAACAAACCTGCCAATAAAAATCCATGGCCAGGTCGGGCGTGGCAGCTCACACCTGTAATCCCAGCACTCTGGGAGGGCAAGGCAGGTGGATCATGAGGTCAAGAGATCAAGATCAACATGGTGAAACCCCGTTTCTGCAAAAAATACAAAAATTAGCTGGGCATGGTGGTGGACACCTGTAATCCCAGCTACTTGAGAGGCTAAGGCAGGAGAATTGCTTGAACCCAGGAGGCAAAGGTTGCAGTGAGCTGAGATCGTGCCACTGCACTCCAGCCTGGTGACAGAGCAAGACCTCTTCTCAAAAAAAAAAAAAAAATCCATTGCCTGGCGCAGTGGCTCATGCCTGTAATCCCAGCACACTGGGAGACTGAGGCAGAAGGACTCTTGAGCCCAGGCATTCAGGACCAACTTGAGGAACAAAGCAAGACCCTGTCTCTCTAAAAAAAAAATTAACATTGGGGGAAAAAAAAGGGTCAGGTGCAGGGGCTCATGCAGGTGAGCCCAGCACTTAGGGAATGGGAGAGGCGGGTAGAGTGCTTGAGCTGAGGAGTTCGAGACCAGCCTGGGCAACATGGCAAGACCCTGTCTCCAAAAAAATACCAAAAAATTAGCCAAGTATGAGGCTGTGTGCCTGTAGTTCCAGCTACTTGTGAGGCTGAGGATAGAAGACCACCCGAGCCTGCAAACTCACGGCTGCAGTGAGCTATGATTGCGCCACTGCACTCCAGCCAGCCTGGGCGATGGAATGAGAACCTGACTCAAAAAACAAAAAATTCCAAATAACACTCAGCCACAGATAATTTTGTTTCCCTTATCTAGATAAAACAGGGGCTAAGACCTAGGTCTAAACAGCTTGTGGGTGGTAGAGGCGGGCCAGCCTCCACAGTCCTCATTTAGCCCAGAATAGAAACAAGGTCAAAGCCCTGGAAAGTGACTCCCTGGGGGAAGCCTCGCCCAGCAGCTGCCTCTCAGCAAGAAAACAAAAGTACAAGTTCAAGTTCACCCTCCTGGGAAGTATAAGACAAGACAGCGGCCTAGGAGGCCGGGCTTCCCTTCCCTTCCTCGGACTTTGGGGTCCCGCAGACCAGCAGCTGGGCAGAGTCAAACCCGAGAGCAGCCAAGGGAAAGAACATCAAGTAGGGAGGACCAGCAGGAGATGGGACGGCGGCCGCTTCCAGAAACCAGAACCAACACACACACACCGTCTTTAATAGGCCGCCGCTCGATGCTGTCGGGTTCCAGCTCCTCATGAGACAGAAAGATCCTCAGGCGTTTGAGAGAGACACTCGCCTATACAGAGAGCAACGGCAGGGGAGAGTTACTTTTGCAAAACAAACCAAGGCTAACTTTCAGGGGTTTCCCTAGGTGTGGCGGGGCACACATCCTTCCTTATTTCCAAAGGTTCCACACTTCTTAGACTATCGTACACTTTAGAACAAAAGGAAAAAGAAAGAAAGAAAACAGGTTTTCATTCTTCTTTCTTTTGCTTTAAAAGCCCACAAAAGGTATTTCAGAAAAAATGGGCAAATGGCTGGGCACGGTGGCTCACACCTGCAATCCCAGCACTTTGGGAGGCCAAGGCGGGCAGATCACCTGAGGTCAGGAGTTCGAAAGAATCTGGCCAACACCGTAAAACCCTGCCTCTACTAAAAAACATGTAAAATTGCCCAGGCATGGTGGTGTGCACCTGTGCTAGTCCTAGCTACTCAGGAGGCTGAGGCAGGAGAATCACTTGAACCTAGGAAGGTAGAGGTTGCAGTGAGCCAAGATCATGCCACTGCACTCCAGACTGGGCAGCAAAGTGAGACTCCATCTTAAAAAAAAAAAAAAGAGAAGAGAAGAGAAGGGCACAGGCCTGGCCTGGAGGAAAAGGGACTCTGGAAACATAACAGCTAATGCAACAGATCTGATTCCAATAGCCCAATGGGACAGGCATTTCTGAGAGACTCCAGAAAAAACAGACAGGGGCTGAGTATTACCATAAAAACGTACTGTTATTTTGCTTAGACACAACGATGGTGGTGTACTTACATAAGAAGAAATACAGGCTGAAGCATTTATGGGTGGAATGTCAGGGGTCTGGGATTTGCTTTAAAATTCTTTGGCAAAGAAAGAAAAGATGGAAGAAATAGAGTTTAGCATTTAAAAAAAGAATCTGAGTGATGTGTACACGGGGTTCATGTTGTATGATTCCTTTTCTTTTTTTTTTTTTTTTTTTTTGTAAACTGAGTCTCACTCTGTTGCCCAGGTTGGAGTGCAATGGCATAATCTCAGCTTACTGCAACCTCAACATCCTGGGTTCAGGCAATTCTCGTGCCTCAGCCTCCAGAGTAGCTGGGATTACAGCCATCCACCACCATGCCCGACTGATTTTTGTATTTTTAGTAGAGCTCTACGTTGGCCAGGCTGGTCTCGAACTCCTGACCTCCAGAGATCCACCCAAGTCAGCCTCCGAAAGTGCTGGGATTACAGGCGTGAAACACTGTAGCTGGCCTTTTTTTTTTCCCTTTTCTAATACCAGCTTACAAGCTTCAAGCTATTCTACTTCTGTGTACATCTGACATTTTTCATAATAAAAAGGGCATCTGGTTTTTGACAAAGCAAACAATCAGAGCTGCACTATCAAATTTTAAGGCTGATTTGTCTACGTGGTTGAAATGGAGTTTTCAAAATGGATATGTGCAATGCTCAGGCAAAGAATGTGAAAATAGTGCAGAAGAGTGACAGGAGCTTCCAAGAGTGACCAACTGTGACAAAGCAGAAAGCTGCCCCTCCTTACATTGTCACTGGTGTGAATTTTAGAGATTCTACAGGGTCTAGATTGTTTTTTTAAAAAAAAAACAAAAAACAGTCTTATGCCCTTCACCCAGGCTGGAATGTAGTGGTGTGAACACGACTCACTGCAGCCTTGACTTCCTGAGCTCAGGTGATCCTCTCACCTTAGCCTGCTTAGCAGCTAAGAGTACAGGGGCACACCACCATACCTGGCTAATTTTCTTTTCTTCTTCTTTTTTTTGTATAAATGAGGTTTCGCCATATTGCTTGGGCTAGTCTCAAACTGCAGGGCTCAAGAGATCCAACTGCCGTGGCCTCCCAAAGTGCTGGGATTGCAGGTGTGAGCCACCATGCCTGGCCATAAAGTTGGGGTTTTTCTCTTTGTTTATGAGACGGAGTTTTTGCTGTGTCACCCAGGCTGGAGTGCAAGGGCATGATCTCAGCTCACTGCAACCTCCACCTGCTGGGTTCAAGCGATTCTCCTGCCTCTGCCTCCCAAGTAGCTGAGATTATAGGCGCCCACCACCATGCCCAGCTAATTTTTATATTTTTATTAGAGAGGGGTTTCACCATCGTGGCCAAGCTGATCTCAAACTCTTGACTTCAGGGGTAATCCACCAACCTCAGCCTCCCAAAGTGCTGGGATTACAGGCGTGAGCTACCGCGTCCGGCCGTAAGGTTGGGGTTTCTCAAAGTGTGGGTGGGCAAGACCTATCCGTGGGTTGTAAAATCAATCAAGTCAAACAAGAGCTACTTTTTGAAAAAAGGATAGGAATGGCAGAGGAAGAACAGAAGAGAACAGAGCACTTCAGAAAGAGTGCTCCAGGGCATGGGAAAGCCTTGCTGGATTCAACTTGTTTCACATACTCAAGTGCAAGTTCTCTGTCAAGAAGTCAAATGTGTTTTCCTTCTTTCGGGCATGACCAGACAAAAGCACGGCAGCCCTGGTCCCGGCCTTGTGGAGCCGGATACAGAGTGTGGTCTAGAGGCTGCACTCTGGGGAACTTCCATGCTTTTGTGGCCTGGAACCCCTTGGCCCCCTCTCTGAAGTCGCCCCAGCTTCCCCCGTACCTGCACGATGCTGCTGATGACCATGGGGAGAATGTTCAGGGGAAACCGGAGGATATTGAACAAGGCCAAGGACACGAAGGCTTTCTGGGCATCCAGGATGTTCTTCTCTTCAACGGTCACGTAGACAGCAAATGTGCAGAGGGCCACCTGCAAGGACAATGCCCAGTGCTTACTGCTATGCCCGGAGTGAGACATCATCCAGGAGCAGCGACAGGTTCTGGGGACAGGCTTGGGCCCTCCCCAGGTGGCCACAACTGGCCAGCTGCTGGAGCTCATGGAAAAGCCTGGGGCAGTAGCTAGCACATAGCAGGTGCTCACTAAACACTTCAGGAATGAACTGGATAAGTGAACGACCAGGAGCACAAAGACCTGGCCTCACACATCAACATTCTCAGTGATGTCCTAGAGGGGCACGATCCCACTGCCAGGCCTTCACCCCTGCAGTTTCCTCGGCCTGAAACCATCTTCCATCCAGGTGGCCATCGGGCTCCTCCCTCTCACCATTCAAAGGAGCTGCCTCTCCCACTCGACCCAAATAGCCCTGCCATCTGGCCATCAGCCCATGTACTCTCAGGGTCTCAGGACTGTCATTTCATTGTTACTTCCTGGAAGATCATACAGCTTAAAAATAAAAACCATATGCTTTGCCATGTATCTGCTGTGGGACTCTAGTTGAGTTATTTCACCTCTCCAGACCCTGTTTTCTCATCGATAAAATGCGAGTCGTGATACGCTTTTAAGGGCAGCTGGCACTTACTTAGTGTGCTTATTAGCCAGGGCCCAAGCTCAGTAAAACTCAACAGGTGGCAGCTGTTTTTATTTCTTGTTACAGGATTCGGTCCAAATTCCTTAGATCATTCTTCCAAGGAATCTATTAACCTGGTCCCCGAACGAGAGCTGGGTCCCACAGGCAGGCAGAGCTGGTTCCTGTTCTGGCTCTGACATTAAGACAGATGACGCTAAGGCACGGATCAGTAATTTTCCAGGCTCCAATGCCAAGAGGAGGCAAGGTGCTTAAAATGATAGGAACAGACATTCCCTGGGTGCAGTGGTTCGATCATCGCTCACTGCAGCCTTGAACTCCTGGACCGAGCATTCTTCTCACCTCAGCCTCCTCAGTAGCTAGGACTACAGGTGTACACCACCATGTCCAGCTCATTTTTTTATATTTGTAGAGACAGGGTGTCTCTATGTTGCCTAGGCTGGTCTC
The DNA here is from genome assembly GCF_049354715.1 of Callithrix jacchus. Lineage (NCBI taxonomy): Eukaryota > Metazoa > Chordata > Mammalia > Primates > Cebidae > Callithrix > Callithrix jacchus. Next base: position 13,983,636 of record NC_133513.1, on the reverse strand, counting down.
GAACTCTGGCGCTCACGTGATCTGCCTGCCTCAGCCACCTAAAGCACTGGGATTACAGTCATGAGCCACTGTACCCATCCTGGCTCCCATCTTCTAAGCGGTAACAACACACTGGAATCTTACTTTTTTTTTTTTTAAGACACAGTCTCATTCTTTTGTCCAGGATGGAGTGCAGTGACACAATCACAGCTCACTGCAACCTCAGCCTCCCAGGGTCAAATGATTCTCACGCCTCAGCCTTCAAGCAGCTGGGATTACAGACACGTGCCACCATACCCGGCTAACTTTTGGTATTTTTCTTAGCAGAGATGGGGTTTTGCCATGCTGGCCAGGCTGATCTTAAGCTCCTGGTCTCAGGTGATCCATCTGTCTTGGCCTCCCAAAGGGCTGGGAATACAGGTGTGAGCCACCATGCCAAGCCCAGAAATCCTCTACTCAAAAGTGTCTACATGTATCTACATGACAGAGTATTCAGCCACAAAAAGGAGAGAAATTCTTACACACGCTGAAACATGGATAAAGCTTGAAAATATCATGCTGAGAAACCAGTCAGACAGTCAGGCGTGGTGCCTCACGCCTGTAATCCCAGCACTTTGGGAGGTCAAGGCAGGCAGATTACCTGAGGTCGGGAGTTCAAGACCAGACAGACCAACATGGAGAAACCCCATCTCTACTAAAAACACTAAAATTAGCCCAGCATGGTGGCAGATGCCTGTAATCCCAGCTACTCAGGAGGCTGAGGCAGGAGAATCACTTCAATCCGGGAGGCAGAGGTTGCAGTGAGCTGAGGTCATACCGCGCCACTTCAGCCTGGGCAACAAGAGCAAAACTCCATCTCAAAAAAAAAAAAAACAAAAACAAAAGAAGCCAATGAGAAAAGGCCACCCATTGTTTGATTCCATTTATATGAAATGTCAAGAGTAGACTAATATAGAGAGACAGAAAGCAGATGAGTGGTTGCCTGGGATGGAATGCAAGGCTTGGGGAGCAAGTGCTAAGAGGTACAGGGCTTCCTTTTGGGGTAATGAAAATGTCCTGGAATTATCAGTGACCGTCACACGACCCACACAAAACCCACTGGACCGTCACGCCACCCACACAAGACCCACTCGGCGACCGTCACGCCACTCACACAAGACCCACTGGGCGACCGTCACGCCACCCACACAAGACCCACTGGGCGACTGTCACGCCACCCACACAAGACCCACTGGGTGACCATCACACCACCTATACAAAAAAATCACTGAATTGCACACTCTGAAATGGTCAACTGTATCTCCGTTAAAAAAAATAAATTTGAATGGGCATAGTGGCTCCTGCCTATAATCCCAATGCTTTCAGAGGCTGAAGAGGGAGGATCACTTGAGGCCAGGAGTTTGAGGCTAGCCTGGGCAGCATACCAAGACTGTCTCTACAAAAAAAATTTTAAAAATAAGCCAGGCAGCCAGACGGGGCGGCTCATGCCTGTAATCCCAGCACGCCGGGAGGCCGAGGCAGGCGAATCACTTGACATCTGGAGTTCAAGATCAGCCTGGCCACCAGGGCAAACCCTGTCTCTATTAAAAATACAAAAATTAGTTGGGTGTGGTGGCATGTGCCTATAATCCCAGCTACGAGGCAGGCTGAGGCAGGAGAATCACTTTAACCCGGGAGGTGTAGGTTACAATGAGCCAAGATCAAGCCACTGTACTCCAGCCTCGGTGACAAAGCAAGACTCTGTCTCAAAATAATAACAATAAATAATGTTAAAAAGTCAGGTGTAGTGGCATGCCACCTGTAGTCCTAGCTACTAGGGAGGCTGCAGCAGGAGGATCACTTGAGCCCGGGAGGTCGAGACTGCAGTGAGCTGTGACTGTGCCACCGTACCAGCGTGGGCAACAGAGTGACTCCCCATCTCTAAACAAGTAATTTTTTTAAAAGTACCTCTCCAAGTTAATCTATTTTTTAGTGTAGAAGTCAAAGTGCCGACTCAGATCCCAGAGCCCAGTTGATTTGTAAAGTCCCTTCCCTGGACATCATCTGGCCTCATCTGACACTCTCCCCTCACTCCCACTGTTTCAGCCTCCATGGCTTTCTCCATCTAGGAACGGGCACAGGACTGCCCCGGGGCGTTTGCACACTCTCTTGCCACTCCCTGGTTGGCCTCTTTACTGCCATCAAGTCTATACCGAAGTGTCACCTTCTCAGCGAGCTTGGACCACCCTACTTAAAACTGCAAGCCGTCCCTATTACAAAGACCCGACTCTTCTTTCTCTAGCACTTAGGACGGCTTTCTCTAGCACCAGATGCATTCACGGTGCCTATTGTTTCCCGTCTGTCTCTCCTAGTGAAAATAAATGTTCCGTGACTGGAGATTACTACCTGTAGTCTTCACTGCTACATTGTCAGAGCCTGGGACAGAGTCCAGATCATGGTACTCGGCGAACGTCTGCTGGGTGGATGATGGATGGGTGGGAGTGGGTAATTGTGGGGGAAGGGGTGGATGGATTTTCCTGAGGACAGAAGAGCACATCAGAGGTGTCTCTTCAGCAGTGAAGCAAGCCAGGTCTTAGCCATCTCACCACAAAAATGTACCAGTCCCCTTGGTGACCCAAAGACCAATCGATGCCGGCTGCTGGCAGCACAGGGCGCACACAGAAAGGGGACAGAACATCACACAGCCCCGTTCAGGTGCACAGCCCTGGCTTCTCCAGAAGGAGGAGGTCATCTACCCATCTGACCCTTGGTTATTAACTGAGCACCCGCTATGTGCTGGAGGCTGAGATGCACAGTCTAGTGAAAGCACAGGCTTTAACCAGGTTCCCGACAGGCAGTGTTTGGAAATTGCAGAGGCTGGTAGGACCGGCACTATGACCGGGGCTCCAGGCAGGCGGAGACTGGTGTTTGCAGCAGCTTTGTAATAGGCGAGGGTCAAGGGTGCAAAAGTCCTTCATGCACAATGAAGAGCAACTGTCCCCTTTTCTGAGAAATGGGGGAAATCAATGAATGCAACACCTACGCTCCAGCCCCCCACCAAAAAGCCCGACGCCCTGTGTGCAGATGTCTGCTGTTACTGCCTGCCTGCCATCTACTGCTCTGTTTATGGTAACATGTGATTTTCTCTGGGGGAACTGAACTTCTCCCAGTCTCAACCTAGGAGCTTCAGCCACAGATGAACTTCCTCCCTCACCCCCCACCTTGGCCCCAAGCTCTAAAAGACGTGAGCCAGCCCTGGCTGACCCAAGCGTCCCATCTCCCCAGCCTCAGTGATTGGTTCAGGAATAAGCATGTGATCACCACACCCAATGAGACTCAATTCCATAGCTCTGCATGAACTACTGGGGAAAAAGAGTAAGGCTTTGCTCACAGGGTTTGCAGAAGTGACAGAATGATGAGGAAACTGCCAGCTGACAAAGAAACCACCAACAAGAAAACATAGCTGAGAGACCGAAATGTTATTCCCAACAGTATCTTGAGAACTCCTAGATCCAGCCATGCCTGCAGCCCCATTCACAGGTAAAACGTTTTCTAGAGTTTTCAGTTTTGTGACTCAAAAAATCCCCCTCTTTTCTTACTCTAGTTGATGTAAACTAGGTTTCTGTCATTCGCAAGACAGATTCTAACTAATAAGATTTATTTCAACCTTTCATTCATTCCTGTGTTCATTCATTTATCTATATACATTTACAAAGCATGTACCATTTGCCAAGGACCCTATGCTTTGGGGGTACAAGCATAAGATGACAAGGTCTGACTGGGCACAGTGGCTCACACCTGTAACCCCAGCACTCTGGGAGGCCGAGGTGGGCGAATCATGAGGTCAGGAGTTTGAGACTGCCCTGGCCAACACAGTGAAATGCTGTCTCTATTATAAACACAAAAGTAGCTAGGTGGGGTGGCACACACCTGCAGTCCCAGCTCCTTGGGAGGCTGAGGCAGGAGAATGGTCTGAACCTGGGAGGTGGAGGTTGCAATGAGCTGAGACTGTGCCACTGGACTCCAGCCTGGGCCACAGAACAAGACTCTGCCTCAAAAATAAATACATATATAAATGAAACAAGGTCATGGCCATGTCTCCACAGACCCTAGGGTATGATCAACAGAGAACGACAGGGCAGATCATTACCAGAGAATGATGAATTCTTCTAACACTGGGAGATACAGGGTAAACAGAAGGCAAGAAGCTCACAAATCATCCAAGACAGAAAATGTTAAATATTGACGGCTGCCTGGCGATGCTATTTTAGGAAAGTGCATTCGGTGGACGTGATAAACACCAGGCTTGGCATTCCAGAAACACAGTCCCATGTGTCCCTCTGGATGGAATCCCTGGCCGTCCCCGGTCTCTGTGTTCCATCATACCTACCGCCGGGTAAACACCTCATCGTCTTTGAAGCACAGGAATGCCCCAGTGGAAAAAACGCTCAAACACCTTCTAGGGGAACTGAGGGCCACATATTTTATCCTAATGTAGTCAGAGGCTTCAATGCTCGGCCAAGACCAAGGTCTCCAACTGACACCGAGGCCCATATGTTTCTTGCCAAACCGCTCAACAAACTGTCTCTGGAAACTCATCAACACCACTGGTTCCCATTATCCAGGACACCAAATGGCAAGGAAGGTCATGAAAAGGTTAAGTAAAGCTGGTAGTGGGATTCAATATCTCACACCTGTAATCCCAGCTACTCGAGAGGCTGAGGCAGGAGAATCACTCTAGCTCAGGAGTCGGAGGGTGCAGTGAGCTGTGACCAACCCACTGCACTCCAGCCTGGGCAGAGAAACAAGACCCTGTCTCTTTAAAAATATATAGAAAAAAGAACAGAAAAGCCAGTCCTGCTCTTAAGCATCTTCTGCTGCGGCTTCCTAATTCAGCCCAGGGCAGGAAGTGATAAGCAGTTTGGTGACAACCTAGAAACTGTAGGTTTTGACAAGGAATCCAATGTGCAGAGCAAAAAGCTATAAGAAAACTACCCATATCCCCACCTTATGGGACACCAGTCAAAGACCAAACCTTATTACCAGCTCCCTCTGCCTTTGGATGTTTCCCTCTAAGAGAAGACCTTCCAAAATGTCATCAAGGCCGGGTGCAGTGGCTCATACCTGCAATCCCAGCACTTTGGGAGGCAGAGGCAGGTAAACTGCTTGAGCTCAGGAGTTTGAGAACATCCTGGGCAACAAACTGAGAGCCTGTCTCTGCAAAAATTACAAAAATTAGCTGGGCACAGTGGTGCATGCCTGTAGCCCCAGCTGCTTGGGAGGCTGAGGTGGGAGGATCACTTGGGGCTGGGAGGCAGAGGTTGCAGTGAGCTCATATCATTTCACCGCACTCAAACTCGGGCGGCAGAATGAGGCATTGTATATATATATATTAAAAAAAAAGCCATGGATTTCTATATGAGTAACTGTCACTGTGACAAAGAAAACAGAATCACGTAAGTATAACTACACATGACATGTATCCATCATTACAGTGAAACAGACAGACTCTGGAAGAACACACAAGAAACACAGAGAGGAAAGCAAGGTGACTGGTGAGTTAGGAGGAAGGGCTTGGGCCTTTCCCTATGGAATATGGCTCTCAAATGGGAGAATTTTGTCACTTTGCAATGCCCAGAGCCATTTTCCACTATCGCCACTGGGAAGATCCGGGAGAGGCACTATTTAGCATCTGGCAGAGGCCACAGAAGCCAAGAAATACCCTACAATGAGCAGGACAGGCCCTACAACACAGGGACAAAGGACCTGTTGGCAAATGTCAGCAGGCTGAGGTTGCTGCATGCCCCGAAGCCCTGCTGTATGAATAGCATCTGGTGCAGTTTTAATTAAGTTTTACCATGTAAATCCATCACTTACTATTTTTTAAAGACCAGCAGGAGTGGTGGCTCATACCTGTAATCCCAATACTTTTGGAGGCCAAGGTGGGTGGATCACTTGAGGCCAGGAGTTCAAGACCAGCCTGGCCAACATGGCGAAATCCCATCTCTACTAAAAATACAAAAAAATTAGCTTGGCATGGTGGCACACACATGTAATACCAGCCACTCGGAGGCTGAGGCAGGAGAATCGCTTGAACCCAGGAGGCGGAGGTTGCAGTGAGCCAAGATCACACCACTGCACACTAGCCTGGGCGAAAGAGCAGGACTCTGTCTCGAAAAAATAAGGTAAGATATACCACATATACAAAAGCAAGTATTTCATAGTTATACTTAGCAGAGACTATTGAATAAGGAGAAACAATAAACATTCCATATACCTCCCGTCCAGTCTGATATTACTTTTACTTTTAAAAAACAAGTAGAGGCCAGGCGCAGTGGCACACACGTCTGTAATCCCAGCACTTTGGGAGGCCAAGGCAGGTGGATCACCTTAGGTCAGGAGTTCGTGACCAGCCTGGGCAACAGGGTGAAACTCCGTCTCTACTAAAAATACAAAAGGTTATTATCTGTGTGTGGCAGCTTGCCCTTGTAGTCCCAGCTACTCAGGAGGCTGAGGCAGAACTGCTAGAACCTTGGAGGCGGAGGTTGCAGTGAGCCAAGATCGCGCCACTGCACTCCAGCCTGGGTAAGAGATCGAGACTCCATCTCTTTTAAAAAAAAAAAAAGAAAAGAAAGAAAGGCCAGGCGGAGTGGCTCATGCCTATAGTCCCCAGCACTTTGGGGGGTTGAGGCGGGAATTCGAGGCCGGCCAGACCAACATAGAAAAACCCCCATCTCTACTAAAAATACAAAAAAAAAAAAAAATTGAAAAAACATCAAGAGAGTTCATCAAAGCACCCCGGTCAAGTCAAGGGACCAGAGCATAAGAAGATAGCGAGGTACACGGCAGAATGCAGGGACACTGGAGCTGGAAGGGAATACGGAGTTGCAGAAGAGCAACGAGATGCCATTTCTTGCTCAACTCCAATCCACTGGCAGCAGTCACGTAGAGAGCTGTTTGAACATAACTCAGGGGGAAACACCATGAGTAACTGTGGAGGGAGGCTGTGGGCATGAGAAGGGAAGGCAGGGCCCAGTATTTGACATGCTTGGGATCTAACCCCTTCATCTTCCACATGACAAAATCTGGAGCCAGGGAGGTGAGCTAACCAGCTTTGGGGTCCCACTGTGAGCTGGCAATAGAATGTGGCCGGTGACCTGACTCTCAGAACATTCCTTTAAGCCAGGGGCTGACCAACAATGGCTTGAGGACCACGTATGACCCGTGAGCTCAGCATGGATTTCATTTATTTTTTTTTTGAGACAGCGTCTTGCTCTGCTGCCCAGGCTGGAGTGCAGTGGTATGACCTCGGCTCAATGTGACCTCTGCCTCCCGGGTTCACACAATTCCCGTGTCTCAGCCTCCCAAGAAGCTGGGATGACTGTCATGCTCCACTGCGTCTGGCTAATTTGTTTTTTTGTGGGGGACAAGGCCTCACTCTTTTACCTAGCCGGGAGTACAGTGCCATGATCTTGGCTCACTGCAACTTCCACCTCCCGGGTTCAAGCGATCCTCCTGCCTCAGCCTCCTAAGTAGATGTGACCACAGGTGCACACCACCACGCCTGGCTAATTTTTGTATTTTTAGTAGAGACAGGGTTTCACCATGTTGGTCAGGCTGGTCTCAAACGCTTATCCTCAAGCAACCCGTCACGGCCTCCCAAAATGCTGAGATTACAGGCATGAGCCACTATGCTCAACCGGATTTCTTATTTTTTAATGGTTGAAAAAAAAAAAATCAAGAGGATTACATGACACATGCAAATTCTATAAAATTCAAAGTTTTTTATTTTTAATCTCTAAATACATTCTTACGGGAGCACAGTCACACCCATCGATTTCCGTATTATCTACGGCTGCCTTTCCACTATGCTGGAAGAAACTGGGATTTGTGACAGAGACTGGATGGCCCGGTGCCAAAAGTGTTCACACAAGTTTTTTTGCTCCTACTTTCACCGTGTCTCTTGAACTTTAAGATCCATACACACCACCTAGAGAACTAGTTACAATTCAGATTCAGTTTCAGTGGACCTGGGCTGAGGCCTGAAATTCTGCAGTGTTAGTAAGCACCAGGTGATGCCATGCTGCTGGCCCACGCACCACACTTTAATTAGTGAGGATCGACTCCAGTGTGTCTTTACTTGTCGACCTGAATCAGCAACAGCAGCACCTGGGGATGTGTAAGCGATGCAAATACTCAGGCTCCACCCAGACCTACCAAAATTGAAAATCTGTAACAAACTATCTGCCAACACAGTGGCTCAAGCCTATAATCCTAGCACTTTGGGAGGCTGGGGGGGGGGGGGGGGCTGATCGACTGAGGTCAGGAGTTCGAGACCAGCCTGGCCAATATGAGGAACCATCATCTCTACTAAAATTGTTTTTTAAATTAGCAGAGCACGGTGTCACCCACCTGTAATCCCAGCTACTCAAGGCTGAGGTGGAAGAATTGCTTGAATCGGGGAGGCAGACATTGCAGTTAGCAAAGATCACGCCATAGCACTCTAGCCTGGGAGACAGAGTGAGACTCCATCTCAATTAATCAATCCATCAATAATACAATAACAAGCTATCCAGGTGATTCTGATGCAGGCCAGAATTTGAACGCCATCTCTCCTGCAAGTCCAGGCTCTAAGAGATTTAAGGTAGACTAGGAAAATTCAGTGTCAGCATTAACGTGCTTTTGCAAATGCCAAAAAGGCTACGGCTTCCTTTAACATTCCATCTGCAACTCAGCTAACATCAAGTAGGTGGTAGTTTAACAGATAAGTTTCATATTTATAAAAATGTTTAATGCTGCTTCATAGAAACTTGCCAGAAAAATTTGGCAACCTGATCAAGAAGGAATAGTTGTAATGAGCACAACATTACAAAAAGAATGACACAGTTAATAACAAAGAGACAGAAAAATCAAACACAGGGCATGATCTGAAGTCATCCTTCACCATTAACTATTTCGGTGCTTAAAAGGGAATTGCCATAGTCCATCTCTGTATGGTCTTCTGATGTGGGGCCAGCTTTGCAAAACAGTAAGTTGCACTATTGCCTTTTTTTTTTTGAGACCGAGTTTCACTCTTGTGTTTTTTGATTTGTTTGTTTGTTTGTTTTTGAGGCTGGAGTGCAATGGCATGATCCCGGCTCACTGCAACCTCTGCCTCCCAAGTTCAAGTGAGTCTCTTGCCTCAGCCTCCCAAATAGCTGGTATTACATACACGAGCCACCACGCCTGCTTAATTTTGTATTTTTAGAAGAGCGGGGATTTCATCATGTTGGTCAGGCTGGTCTCGAACTCCTGACCTCAGGTGATCTGCCCACCTCAGACTTTCAAAGTGCTGGGATTCCAGTTGTGAGCCACCACACCCAGCCTGCACTGTTGTTTTTAAACTTTTCCAAGCCAGTTAGGTAGGAATAGACCTGTGACTGTACCCCAGAAGAGGCACCACAACACTTAGTGTAGCATAGATCCTAACAGCAAAAAAAAAAAAAAAAAAAAAAAACCAGGAAACCACCTGTTTTTGCAAGGAACGGGAGAAAGGATAATTCCAGCAGGATACATCCACACGCCAGGCAAGCATCCATCACGAACACCAATGAAGCAAGCCAGGCATGGTAGCGGTGCACCTGCAGTCCCAGCTACTTGAGAAGCTAAAGCAGGAGGATTGCTTAAGCCCATGAGTTCGAGGCTATAGCAAGCTATGATTGCAACACTGTACTCCAGCTGGGGGGACCCAGTGTGACCCCTTTTCAGAAACAAAAACCCAAAAAGAAGCAGATCAGAACGAATGAGCCAAGATGATATATTATTAGCTACACAAAAGAGAACATGATGCACAGTGTGATCCCATTTAAATCTGTCAAAATATTTTTAAGTACCTATATCCTTATACATTTTTTTCTAAAAGCATACACAAAACTGTCACTTTGGAGGAGAGGAACTGATGGAACAGAGGACAATATACTTTTCATTTCATAACCTTTTGTATGATTTTTTGTTTTTTGAGACTCAGTCTTGCTTTGTCACCCAGGCTGGGGTGAGTGGCGTGATCTCAGCTCACTGCAACCTCTGTCTGCCAGGTTCAAGCGATTCTCCTGCCTCAGCCTCCTGAGTAGCTAGGATTAGAGAAATGAACCACCACATCCAACTAATTTTTCTATTTTTAGTAGAGACAGGGTTTCACCATGTTGGCCAGGCTGGTCTTGAACTCCTGACCTTGTGATCTGCCCACCTTGGCCTCCCAAAATGTTGAGATTACAGGCAGGAGCCACTGGCGCCTAGCATGCATATATATATATATATATATATTTTTTTTTTTTTTACAATGGATGACAAATATTTGTTCAGCACCTGCTATGCACTGTTTTATGTACCGAGGATACAGCAGTCAACAGAAAAGACACAAACGCCTACCTGGAGCTGACATCCTAGTGGGGAAAGACAGACAATAAAATATGTACATTTAAAATTTTTTTTTTTATTTTTTTGAAACAGGGTGTTGCTCTATTGCCCAGGCTGAAGTGCAGTGGCTCAATTTTGGCTCACTGCGACCTCTGCCTCCCAGGTTCAAGGGATTCTCATGTCTTGGCCTCCTGAGTAGCTGGAATTATAAGCAGGCACCACCATGCCTAGCTTTTTTTTTTTTTTGATAGAGACAGGGTTGGCCAAGTTGGCCAGACTGGTCTTGAGCTCCAGGCCTTAAGTGACCACCTACCTTGGACTCTCAAAGTGCTGGAATTACAGGCGTGAGCCACCGCACCCAGCCCAAAATAAGTAAATTTTAGAGCATGTTTAAACCCTACCATGTCTGTGGTCTAAAGACACTTGACAAGTGGTCCGCAGGATACCGATAATCCACACTTTGTGATCAGTTGGTGACAAAATAGGGAGGCAGCACCATAATGTAGATTAACTATGGCACCAAGTGTGCCGTTCAGCTCAGCTCATGCTTTTTTTCTTAAAAGGTTTTCTTAATCCAAGAAGCAGAGGGCACTGGTTTATATCCTGGCACCAACTCCTTGTATCAGAGTGAACAGCTAACCAAGAGTTCCTAAACAGGTTGGCTAGAAGCTAAGTGTGAATGACATAAAGGAGAACGGAGATGACAAATGTTGAAAGCAAGTGTTTAGGGAGGGTCTTGATGACACAGTGACTTTTTTTTTTTTTTTTTTTTTTGTGGAGACAAGGTTTTGCTCTGTCACCCAGGCAGGAGTGCAGTGGTGCAATCTCAGCTCACTGCAACCTCCACCTCCCAAGGTGAAGCAATTCTCCTGCCTCAGCCTCCCAAGTGGCTGGGACTACAGGCACGCGCCACCATGCCCGGCTACTTTTTTATTTTTAGTAGAGACAGGGTTTCACCATGTTGGCCAGGCTGGTCTTGAACTCCTGACCTCAGGTGATCCACCTGCTTTGGCCTCCCAAAGTGCTGGGATTATAGGCATGAACCACTGCACCTGGGCAACATAGTGACCTTTTAAAATTCTTCAGGTATGCAGACAATAAAACATCAAACAATGAGGGCCAGGAAACAGGGGGCTCCACTCACCAGGAAAGGCGTGCAGACCCAAGTGAAGGTACCCACGGCTGCCAGGTAGGCAGACATCTTCAGCACCTTCAGCTCCTCCTGCCTGATATCCAACACCTTCTCCTTGAACGCCAGCTCCCAGGCATAAAGCTTCAGCACTTTGATCCCATTGAGAATTTCATTCATCAGCTTGATCCGGTTGTCTTTGCTTTTCATGTGGGCCACCTTGGAAGAGAAGGGCAGTCACCATCACACCTGGGATCAGACCATCACTCAGCATTACCAACTATGTTTTTCTTAAACTTTATTGTGTACTCTGATATGTAAATGCTTTTTACATTGATTTTTTTTTTCTTTTAAATAGAGATGGGGTTTCACCATGCTGCCCAGGCTGGTCTCGAACTCCTGTGCTGGGATTACAGGTGTGAGCCACTGCACTCAGCCTCAACATCACTGTCTACTAAAAGCAGGCCTCCTGAGGGTGAGAGAGCTGATCCTGTAATCCCTATGAGCCCTACTCTTGGTCCTGAGGCCATACCAAAGGACTCTGCTATTAAAGAAAACACCCACTTCAAGTCTTCTTAGGTTAGATATTGGAGAAACATACTCAATTAAGAATCCAGGAATAGAGGCAAGAGAAACCCTTCAGGTCTCCAGAAAAGAAGGGATTCAGTCCCTATTCTGCTGACCCAAACATAGGAAAGATGGTGGGGGTGTTTTTTCTTCTGTTTTCTGTTTTTCTTTTTTTTAGACAGTCTTGCTCTGTCACCCAGACTGGAGTACAGTGGTGTAATTTCACCTCACTGCAACCTCCACCTCTCAGGTTAAAGGGGTTCTCGTACCTCAGCCTCCCAAATAGCTAGGACTATAGATGCCCACCAGCACACATGGCTAATTTTTGTATTTTTAGTAGAGATGGGGTTTTACCATGTTAGCCAGGCTGGTCTTGAACTCCTGACTTCAGGTAATCCACCGACATTGGCCTCCCAGAGTGCTGGGATTATGGGTGTGAGCAACTGTGCCCGGGCTGTTTTCTTATTTCTTGTCAGCCTAGTTTTTTCTTTTTCTTTTTTATTTTATTTTTATTTTTGGAGACAGTGTCTCACTCCGGCATCGAGGCAGGAGTACAGTCACATGATCGTAGCTCCCTGCAGCCTTGAGTTCCTGGGCTCAAGCAATCCTCCCACCTCAGCCTCCCGAGTAGCTGGGACCACAGGCACATGCCACCACACCCAGCTCATTTTTGTATTTTTTGTAGAGACAGCGTCTCCCTATATTGCCCAGGCTGGTTTTGAACTCCTGGCCACAAACCATCCTTCTGCCTCAGCCTCCCAAAGAGCCAGGATTACAGAGATGATCCACTGTGCCTGGCTCATGTTTGTTAAAATAGTGAAATGTTCACGTACTGGCTAGTACTGGTTCCAAATAGTGGGTACATGTGCAGTGCCATTGTTAAATATTTTTAATACCAATAGCAGCATCTTTCTAAGCATTTTACATGTATTTAGCCACTCAACATTCACAATAAATCCATCGTTTAATGCTATAGTCATCCCCGGGCCACAGATGGGAAGAAATTAACCTACATGATCTGGAGGCCAGCGAGTGAAGTGGGTTCAGAGTTGGGCCACTCAGGGAATCCGGCCCATCAACAGATTGATTAAATGGTGACTCTACCCTCAAAGCCCCTGCCTCACCTATCCCACCCATCCCTACCCCATGAAGCCTCTCCTCCCAACAGGTCTGTGTTCTGAAACTCATCTCCGTATGGTACCATCGGTGCAGCCAAGTGCTCCCATTTGAAATTCCACAGCACACCATAACTATCCAACAACAGAAGAGCAGAGAAACAAACCACACCATCTCCATTAAGGACCAAAAGGCACCGGGTCAGGAGAATGAACTCAAGCTATACAGCACAGCAAGAGAGGTCCCCAGAGCAGGGCACTGCAAGACAAAATCATGCTGTCACACCAGCCCATTTAGATAAAAACAGATACGGTAATAATATTACAAAAAGATTTGTAATGGCCAGGTATGGTGTCTCACGCCTGTAATCCCAGCGCTTTGGGGGGTAGGGAGTTCAAGACCAGCCTGGCCAAAACGGTGGAACCCGTCTCTACTAAAAATACAAAAGTTAGGCAGGCATGGTGGCAGGTGCCTGCAATCCCAGCTGCTCGGGAGGCTGAGGCAGGAGAAACGTCTGAACCCAGGAGGAAAAAGTTACAGTGAGCCGAGAATGCACCACTGCACTCTAGCCGGGCAACAGAGTGAGACGCTGTCTCAAAAAAACAGAACAAAACGAGAGAAGCCCACATATGTTAAAAAACTAAACATAACTATATCATTAATCAGGTCTATATATACAAACACAAAGTTCTAGAAGGTTTTGCTTCTGCACATTCGCAGTGGCTGAGACAGTAGGGAAGGAGATAGAGCCTTTTAATTTATATACTTTTTTATGATTGCAACTTTTTTTTTTTTTTTGAGACAGGGTCTCACTCCGTTGTCCATGCTGGAGTACAGTGGCACAATCATGGCTCGCTGCAGCCTTGACCTCCTGGGCTCAGGTGGTCCTCATACTTCAGCCTCCTGAGTAGCTGGGATGACAGGCACACATCACCACACACAGCTAACTTTTCCATTTTGGTTGAGATGGGTTTCACCATGTTCACCAGGCTGGTCTTAAATTCCTGAGTTCAGGCAATCCACCCACCTTGGCCTCCCAAAATGCTCAAAGTACAGGGGTGAGCCTCGCCTGATTCAAACTTTTTTATAATAAGAAACCACACTATGTTAATTGGGTATTTAAACTTTTTAAAATACAAAATATCTCCAAAAATAAAAAGTTGAAAGCCAGGCATGGTGGCTCACACCTGTAATCCCAACACATTGGGAAGCTGAGACAACAGGATCACCTGAGCCCAGGAGTTTGAGACCAGCCTGGGCAACAGAGCAAGACCCCATCTCAGAAATTAATTAATTAATTAATTTAATTAAAATAAAGAGATTAACATCATGCCTCAAATAAGGTAAGAGCGAATAAGGAGAAAAAAAGTAGAGGGTAATTTGTACTCAACTCTTGAAAGCTCAGTCACACATACACGTAAGACAACAGGTGGCTGGCCACGGTGGCTCACACCTGTAATCCCAGTGCTTTGGGGGCTGAGGCGGGCGGATCACAAGGTCAAGAGATAAAGACCATCCTGTGAACTCAGGGAAACCCTGTCTCTACTAAAAATACAAAAATTAGCTAGGCGTGGTGGCACAGGCCTGTAGTCCCAGCTACTCAGGAGGCTGAGGCAGGAGAATCACTTGAACCCGGAAGGCGGAGGCTGCAGTGAGCTGAGATTGCACCATTGCACTCCAGCCTGGCAATAGAGCAAGACTCCATCTCAAACAAAAATAAAATAAGACAACGGGAAACAAGGATTGTCTCTCAGAGGCTCACAGACCTTGTGATGTCAGTCACCAGCCTACAAAGTCTAACCACATGTCAGGAGCTCTCAACCATGGCTGCCCAATATAATCACCTGGGAAACTTTAACACATCCTGATATCCAGACCCCACTCACAGTAAGTGAATCCAAATCCCAGATACGGGGCCTGGGCATCAGCATTTTGTTCAGGCTTCCCGGGTTACTCCAACTGGCAGGCAAGGCTGAGAACCGCAGGGCCCGAGCAGAAGGAACTCGACTAAAACCTGCATGTAGAGGCCCCAGCCTAGGGCCCGGCTTGGAGGCCTTCAGAGACACATGCCCTACCTGATAGGTCTTGGTCTTCATTGCCATCACAGCATTGATCGGCACCATGAGGACCATGACGGCCACTCCAGCCAGGACAGACGGGCCCAGGTTCTAAGGAAGGAAAGGAGACTCTTAATCACTCACCAGACAGGAGAAAACCAGGCCCTTAACAGCTTCCCCGCCTGCTCCACCTCCCCCCATGGATGCTGCTGACCAAGTTAAGGGCAAGAGGTGTTACTTCTACCCCATGATAGGGTATTAGGGGCCTGTGGTTTTATTCCTGAGCATCTCTCGAGGTCCTCCCAATCCCTTGAAGAATAAGCAGGTCCATGTTCCTTTCTCCAAGGCCCTTAGGCCATGTGAGTTTTGCAAATTACAACGTTAGAATTCTAATTTTGGAGATGTTGCCCAGACTGCAGTACAGTGGCTATCTGCAGTGATTCTCCTACTGCAGCCTCCAAAGTAGTTGCAACTACAGGTAACCATTAGGTATTGCTATGTTGCCCAGGCTGGTCTCCAACTCCTGAGCTCAAGCGATCCTCCCAAGTAACTGTGACTACAGTCACACCACCACACCCAGCTATTTTTTTTGTTCGTTTTTAGAGGCACGGTCTCACTATGTTGCCCAAGCTGGTCCTGAACTCATGGTCTCAAGCGATCGTCCTGCCTCTGCCTCCCAAGTAGCTGGGATTACAGGCACGAGCCACCACACCCAGCTTACATTTTTAGAATGGTAATAAGGTAGTATGAAGAAAACTGTGAACACGACCACCTGACTGCTTATTCTGCTTGAAGGCTGCTTACAAGTTTAGCCCTCAACTAGCGCCTGCATACTTGGATTTCAGGAGGGTTTCCACCATTAACAGAAGTGGTAAGAGTGGCTCGATGTGCCTCGACTGTTTCTACAAATATATGGTTTATGCTGAACACTGCTTTCCCTATGGGAGTCTGGACTTTTGGTATGTGCCAAGTCAACAGTGCCATGCCCCTAATAAAAGCCCAAGCACTGAGCTCCTGAGCTTCCCTGGGCAACAACATTTCACACACACAGTCATAATGGTTACCAGAGAATTAACTGCATCTTGTGTGACTCTGCTGGGGACCCCTGGAAGCCTGTACCTGATTTCCCTTAAACACTGCCGCATGTGTGCCTTCATTCTTGGCTAATTTTGCTATATTAACTTAGAGCCTTGAGGCTGGGTACAGTGGCTCACACCTGCAATCCCATCACTTTGAGAGGCCAAAGCGGGAAGATAGCTTGAGGCCAGCAGTTCAAGACCAGCTTGGACAACATAGCGAGACCACATTTCTACAAAATTTAATAACTTAGCCAGGCATGGTGACGTACACCTGTAGTCCCCAGCTAGTTGACAGGACAAAGTGGGAAGGATTACTTGAGCCCAGAAATTTGAGGCTGCAGTGAGCTATGATCGCACCACTGCACTCCAGCCTGGGCAGCAGAGCAAGACTCTGTCGCCTAAAAAACAGAAACGAAAAAACAAGACAGCCGCCACAACCAAGAACTGTCTGGCCCCAAGTGTCAACAGTGCTGAGCTCAAGCGACTGCCATCTAAAACAAGATGTGATGTTAAGACAATTTTCTTAATGGTTCATAAACCAATTCTGAAGGCAATTCTGAAAGAAATGTTTCAAAAAAATTTTTTTACCATGGTAGTACTTTCGGGAAAGTGGACTCCCCAAGACATCTGCTTGAAAAGACATTTATTTCAATACTTTTTTTTTTCCTTCTCAAGACAGAGTCTCACCTTGTCAACCAGCAGGAGTGCAGTGGTGTGACTGCAGCTAACTGCAGCCTCTGAACTCCTAGGCTCAAGCAATCCTCCTGCCTCAGCCTCCACAGTAGCTGGGACCACAGGTAGGGACCATCATGCCTGGCTTTGTTTGTTTGTTTTGCAGAGACAGTGTCTCACTGTGTTGCTCAGGCTGGTCTCAAACTCTGGCTTCAAGCAATCCTTCCACCTCGGCCTCCTAAAGTGCTAGGATTATAGGTGCATGCCACCTGTATCTGTGCCCAGCCTCTCAGATAATTAAATTCTGGTGGTTTTTTTTCTAAGTTTTATTATTAGAAACACTTTACTCACCTTCTGCTCTACAAATGTATTTTTTAAAAAAGCAAACTACAGCCAAATAAACTGATAATTTTTTCTTTTTTCTTTTCTTTTTTGAGATGGAATCTCGCTCTGTTGCCCAAACCGAAGTGCAGTGGTGCAGTCTCGGCTCACTGCAACCTCTGCCTCCTTGATTCAAGCAATTCTTCTACCTCAGTCTCAAGTAGCTGGGATTATAGGTATACACCACTACGTCCAGCTAATGTTTGTATTTTTAGTAGAGATGGGGTTTTGCCATGTTGGCTAGGCTGGTCTCCTGGCCTTAGATGATCCACTCACCTCAGCCTCTCAAAGTGTTCAAATTATAGGCATGAGCCATTGTGTCCAGCCCTTCTCTGTTTCAAAAAAAAAAAAAAAAAGAGTCTTGCTCTGTCACCAGGTACCAGGCTGGAGCACAGTGGCACGATCTCGGCTCACTGCAACCTCCGCCTCCCAGGTTCAAGCAATTCTCCTGCCTCAGCCTCCCAAGTAGCTGGACCTATAGGCGCACGCCACCGCGCCCAGCTAATTTTTATATTTTTAGTAGAGACGGGGTTTCACTATGTTAGCCAGGATGGTCTTGATCTCTTGACCTCGTGATCTGCCCACCTTGGCCTCCCAAAGTGCTGGGATTACAGGCGTGGTTTTGTTTTTTTTTGTTTTTTTTTGAGACAAAGTCTTACTCTGTTACCCAGGCTGGAGTGCAGTGGTGCAATCTCAGCTCACTGCAACCTCTGCTTCCTGGGTTCAAGCAATTCTCCTGCTTCAGCCTCCCAAGTAGCTATAATTATAGGTGTGTGCCACCACACCTGGCTAATTTTTTGCATTTTTAGTAGAGATGGGGTTTCACCATGTTGGCCAGGCTGGTCTCGAACTCCTGACATCAGGTGATCCATGTACCTCAGCCTCCCAAAGTACAGGGATTACAGGCATGAGCCATCACACCCAGTCAACCCTTTTCTTTCAAGAACAGATAATCTGAGCTGTGCTCATTATGCACCAGGCCCTACTGGGGTTGTACCCACAGAAGACACAAAAATATGTCAGATACTGTATGTCTGCAAGTAGCTAATATGGTACCCATCCAAAAAGAGGCAATACACTGAACATGCAAAAAAAAAAACTATTTCAGAAAGTGGTCCAGGCATGGTGGCTCATGCCTGTAATCCCAGCACTTTGGGAGGCTGAGGTGGGTGGATCACCTGATGTCAGGAGTTTGAGACCAGCCTGGCCAACATGATGAAACCTTGTCTCTACTAAAAATACAAAAAAAAAAAAAAAAAAAAAAAAAAAATTAGCTGCGCATGATGGCATGAGTCTGTAGTTCCAGCTACTTGGCAGGCTGAGGCAGGAGAATCAATTGAACCTCAGCAGCAGAGGTCAGCAAGCCGAGATGGTGCCACTGCACTCCAGCCTGGGCAACAGAGTTAGACTGTCTCAAAGAAAAAGAAAAACTATTTCAGAAAATAGTATCAGATGAGTTCCTATACTAAAGTTACTGGGATTCAAAATTCAAAAAAGGAGAAAGTTCATCTAATTCGGGTGGAGGGGACATCAATTAAAGTGGTGTTTGTTACAACAGGAGAATGAGCAGGCTTTCATCAGTTAGTAGGAAGGAAGGAAATTCCTTATGGAAGAAAAGGCACCTGGCAAAAGCTCAGAGGTAGCAAAGCACAAGGCATGTATTGTGCTATGAGCCTCTTTGCTTATCATCATTTTATTTTGGGAACTCTCCCTCCCCTCATGGAAGGGCTGTCAAACACATCTCTTCTGCCATGGGAAAGGACAGGTGACCCAAGCTGGCTAATCAGAGAACTCTGCCTTCTAGGCCATAGTGATTGGTTCGGGGATGTGAACAGGACCAAGCCAGGCCAGAGTGCTCCCTGAGACTGACTCTGGCTATGCAAAGAAATGCCGTCTTCTCTTTTCTCTGGCACGTCGTTCTGACAGGATGATATCAGCCCATAGCTATGGAGACGTGGGGAAGTACCACTGAGAATGATGTCGACTCGGAGAACAACAGGGCTATGAAATGATGAAAGAGTGAAAGTGAGTACTGACAACACTGCTTGATCGCCTGGATCAGTCCACACCTGAAGCTAATGCCCAGCTTTCTGAGATACATGCAGCCCAAAGTTCCCTGTATTTACTTAGGCTACTTTAAGATACATTTCTATCCCTTGCAATTTAGAGAATCTTGAATACCATAATTTGGAACCAGTGAATATGTGAGTCTGGTTAGTGTTTCGGAGAATTCAGTGGGAGAAATAGGAGTGTTCATTGCAGCGTTGTTAATTACTGGCACTGTCCAGGAAAGAGAGAATGAAAACACCATCCCACCATTCCTGACAATTCATGAAAGGAACAAAATACTGAGGAACTGCTTACCAGGCTGGAAAATAAAATACGAACAACAGTTGGAACTGCCAGGGAGCTACACATGCCATTACCATCAACACCCACTCCCTCAGCCCACTGCCCCCACGTACAAGTCCCTCCCTGTGTGCAAAAGAGAACAGTGTCAAACACACACCAGCCACAGGAGGTAGAGAGCAAGAATGACTTGCAGCGGGGCTGACCAGACCATGTTAATGTACGTCGCCAAGTCCATGAACCTCTGAGCATCCACAGACATAAGATTGACGATCTCCCCAACCGTTGAGGATTTCCTAGCTGAACTGGTGATCACGAGGGCCTGTGGACAAAGGAGAGGGAGGGTGGGTGAGTGTGGTGGGTGAATAGGCCTGACTCTTCCACCAGGCACACGGAGAGAAAGGAGACTCTCAGGGGTGGAAATGCTGCAGATTTTTGCTCCTCCCCTCCCGATTTACCTGTCTGCCCAGGGCACGTGTGTTCTCTCTCAAAGCCTACATTCTTATCCACGGCACTTTTATTTTGGGAACTCTCCCTCCTCAAACCGAAGGGCTGTCAATCACATCTCTTCTGCCATGAGAGAGGACATGTGACCCAGGCTGGCCAATCAGAGACCTCTGCCTCCTGGACCGCAGTGATTGGTTCACTGCTTCCCAACCTTGAACTCATCAACTGACAAGGGACCCTAGGCATCCTCGAAACCACGGCTTCACAAGCTTTAACGTTCACAAACACAGCCAGGGTTTTGGGTTTGTTTTTTTTGTTTTTTTTTTTTTTTTTTTTTTTGAGGTTAATGGGGGAGGTTGTTCCATTGTAGCTTCAGATTTTGCAGGTCTGAGGTGCAGCCTCGGATTCTGCATTTCTACCATACTCCCAGGCTGTGCTGATGCTGCTAGTCCCAGACCCCACTGAAGGACAGAGGGTCTAGGCCAGGGTCTCAAAACCTTGGTGTTCTTGACATCTGGGGCCAGATACTTCTTTGGGGGGCTGTCCTGTGCCCTCACCCCTAGTTGGGACAACCGAAAATGCCTCCAGATATTGTCATACATGCCCTAGGGAGGGGCAAATCTCCCTGGCTGAGAACCACTGGTCTGGGTCACTGGCCCTCCAACATGGCCCCACACTATCACCTGGGGAGTTTTAAAATCACTAACACATTAGCCAGGCGTCGTGGTGCCCGCCTGTGGTCCCAGCTACTTGGGGGGCTGAGGTGCCAGGACTGTTTAAGCCTGGGAGGTGAACACTGCAGTGAGTCAAGATTGTGCTACTGCACTCCAGCCTGGGCGACAGAGCAAGACCCTATTTCAAAAAAAACAAATAAAAAACAAAAACACTGACACCTGGGTCCAACCTTAGCAATCTCAATTTAATTTAATCCGGTGCAACCTAGGTGTCAGGAAGTTTTTTGGTTTTTTTTTTTGAGACAGGGTCTCCTTCTGTCACATAGGCCAGAATGCAGGGGTGCAATCAGGACTCACTGCAGCCTCCAACTCCTGGGCTCAAGTGATTCTTCTGATTCAACGTCCTGAGTAGCTGAGACTACAGGTACTCACCACCATTCATGACTAATTTTTTTATTTTCTGCAGAGCCAGGGTCTTGCTATATTGACCAGGCTGGTATTCAACTCCTGCCTTCAAGTGATTCTCCCATCTTGGCCTCCCAAAGTGCTGGGATTACAGGCATGAGCTATAGTGCCTGGACTGCATCAGTTTTTTAAGCTCCCCAGGTGATTCTAACTCACACACAGGCCACAGAATCACTGATATAGTTCATCTTTCCCAAGTACGTTGCAAGACTGTCTCTTCCTGATCTATGCACCAAGCAGTTTCCTTGCCCTTGAGACAAAAAATAATTTATAGAGACCAAGAAGGTAATTTGGTTCCTTTGAAGTTGGATGTGCATAAATGCCTACTACATACTCTCATCATGCAGAGAATGTGCCACCTGCTCAGTTCAAATTAAGACTGACAACAGGCTGGGAGTGGTGGCTCATGCCTGTAATCCCAGTACTTTGAGAGGCCGAGGCAGGCGGATCACCTGAGGTCAGCAGTTTGAGACCAGCCTGGCCAACATGGTGAAACCCCGTCTCTAGTAAACATACAAAAATTAGCCGGTCATGGTGGCAGGTGCCTGTAATCCCAGCTACTCAGGAGGGTGAGGCAGAGGAACTACTTGAACCTAGGAGGCGGAAATGGCAGTGAGCCAAGATCATGCCACTGCACTCCAGCCTGGTGGACAGTGAGACTCTGCCTCAAAAAAAAAAAAAAAGAAAAAGGAAAAAAGTGACAAGAAGCTGAAACACAGAATGTTAACAGCAGAACCAGAATCTGAACTTCAATTTCCCCACATCAAGGGCCACTGATCCATCTAAAAAACTCAATTACCCACAGCTGATACACAGGGACATCTACGCGCCAACCCGTGAAATCAGCTTTGCTGAGGTACAATGCCTGATGGTCACCATCCCTGCCACCTGCGGTCATGGAGGCCACCATCATCCTACTGCTGCAGAAGCTGGGCTGGAAGTCCTCAGGCTGGCCCCCTGGAATAACCCAAGGCTGCAGGAGGGGATGTCAAAATCGGGCCACAGGCCAGTGGCACAGCCTCCCTACCTTGCGATAAACAGCCCCAATGACCGCGGTCTTGATCCTCATGCCGCTGACAAAGCAGATGTGGAAGTACTGGTGCAGCAGGAGGGTCTGCAGGCAGGCGCTGACGAACAGCAGCACTGTGTAGAAGTAGCCCTGCCAGTTTGGGGCCGTGGTGTCATTCACAAAGCTGATGAGCAACCTGCAAAGGAGCAAAGAGACAGCCTGGGATGATTTGTGACACATTGGGGAAAGGGAAAAGGGCTTCAGTGTTGGCACCGCAACTTTCTCCTGAGCCAGCTGAGCAAGACACTATCACTCCAATTTCACAGATGGAAAAACAAGTCCACAGTGGTGATGTGGCTGTGCAGGTGGCCCAAACTGCTCACAACAGAGGTCTCTGGCTTGGGATTTTGTGCTAATTGCTCTAGCTCTATCTCATCACCAGTAAGTCACCCAAAAGGAATTGCATAGGGAACACAAGGAAACAGGCAGGGAGGGAAAGAGAATGAATGTGTGGCCCCAGCGTGACAGGGCAGCAGAGAACAGGGGAAGAGGGAGGCCACCTCCCTTCTGACTCCCTGGTTTTTGGTTACAGTTTTTTTTGTTTTGTTGTGTTGTTTTTTTTTTTTATTTTTTTGAGACAAAGTCTTGTTCTGTTGCCAAGTCTGGAGTTCAGTGGTGTGACCTCTGCTCAATGCAACCTGTGCCTCCTGGGTTCAAGCAATTCTCCTGCCTCAGCCTCCCAAGTAGCTGGGATTACAAGTGTGCGCCACCACACCAGCTAATTTTTGTATTTTCAGCAGCGACAGCGCTTCGCCATGTTGGCCAGGCTAGAGTTGACCTCCTGACCTCAGGTGATCTGCCTGCCCCAGCCTCCCAAAGTGCTGGATTACTGGCATGAGCCACCGTGCCCAACCCTGGTTGCAGTTTTTTCATGTGATCTGCTGGCATTTCCTTGCTCTTGGTTTTCCAAGATAATGCCATATCCTCCCCATTTGGGTTTCAGGGGACCCTAGTGGGTTTCTGCTACTTGCAACCAAAGTGGTTTTCACTAAGATGGTAATTAAGTAAAGCATATAGCCAAGCTAGGGAGTGATGGTGGCTCACCTCTGCAATCCCAGCCCCTCAGGAAGCCAAGCCAGGACGATCGCTTGAAGCCAGGAATTCCAGACCAGCAAGACCCTGTCTCAATTTTTTTTTTTTTCCCAAAAAAAGCTGGTAAAAATGAAGACACCTGACTATAAGCACACTTCAGGACACAGCATGACCCTGGGGTTATGAGTGATGCAAACGAAAGATCCAACCAAAGGAGGCAAAACAGAGCCCACCTGGGAGGGAAGGGGTCTTACTTCAAGATCTCCGGACCGGCAAACATCATCAGGTCATGGAGGGCCTTAAAGAAAAAGCTCATGAGGAAGTAGGGCCCGAAGGTCTTGTATAAGACCTTAAACAGAGAGGGATTCCACTCCTTCTGTGGAGACCTGACGATCAAAGCCTCCACCTCCTCATTCACATCCACCTTGGAACTCCCTTTCGGCTTGGCAGGATCCTTGGAGGAGTACACAACCTTCGCGGGCTGCCTGGAACACAAGGAGGTGAAGCCATTGTGGGGTCTGCCAGAGACACAGCCCCCCACCGAGGGAAACAGCCAGAGGATGTCACCCTCAGGGGAGACAGAGTCAAAGATGAAAAGCCCAAGGAGAGGGGCAGGTCAGCACAGTGGTTACACACACGGTCTCAAGAGCCACCATTGCCAAGTAGGGCTTGGCCACTGGCCAGCTGCATGGCTTCAGGCAAGGTCCTTAAGCTCTCTGGGCCTCAGTTTTCTCCCCTGTGAAATGAGGATAAAAGTAGGACCTACCTCCAAGGTAGGTAAGATTAACTGAGTTGAAGAAGTGAAAGACATGGAGAAGTGATGGCTCCAAACTGATCTAGAGCCAAGGCAATCCCTGTCAGAAGCCCAGCTGGCTTCCTGGGAGAAATGAATGAGCTAACCCTAAAATTCATATGGAAACTTCAGGACCCAGGACAGCCAAAACAACTGTGAAAAAGAAGAACCAAGTTGGAGGATTCACACTTCTTGATTTCAAAACAATACAAAACAACAATCACAGCAGGGCGCGGTGGCTCATGCCTCTAATCCCCACACTTTGGGAGGCCAAGATGGATGGATCACTTGAGGTCAATCCGAGATCAGCCTGGCCAACATGGTGAAACCCTGTCTCTTCCGAAAGTACAAAAATTAGCCAGGCATGGTGGCAGGCACCTGTAATCCCAGCCACTTGGGAGGCTGAGGCAAGAGAATTGCTTCAACCTGGGAGGCAGAGGTTGCAGTGAGCTGAAATTGTGCCATTGCACTCCAGCCTTGGTGACAGGGCAAGACTACATCTCAGGAAGAAAAAAAAAAAGTCATCAAGACAGGCAAAGGGATAGTCATATATAGATCAATGCAAAAGAACAAAGCATCCTTGCCAGTTGTGGTGGCTCACGCCTGTAGCCCCAGCACTTTGGAAGGCCAAGGCAGGCTTATCACCTAAGGTTGGGAGTTCGAGACAAGCCTAACAAACATGGAAAAACGTTGTCTCTACTAAAAATATACAAAATTAGCCAGGTGTGATGGTGCATGCCTGTAATCCAAGGAAAGCTAAGGAAAAAGGAAACAAACAGGGAAAGGGAAGGAGAAAGGGGAAAGGAAGGGGAAAAGAAAGCAGAGTCCAGCCAAGGAAACATAGCAAGACCCTGTTTCTAAAAAAAAATTTTTTGGCCAGGCACAGTGGCTCACATCTGTAATCCCAGCACTTTGGGAGGCCAAGACAGGAGGATCACCTGAGGTCAGGAATTCAAGATTAGCCAGGCCAACATGGTGAAACTCTGTCTCTTAAAAAAAAAAAAAAAAAAAAAAAAATTTTGACTGGGGGTGGTGGTTTATGTCTGTAATCCAGCACTTTGGGAGGCCGAGGTGGGTGGATCACTTGAGGTCATGAGATTGAGACCATCCTGGCCAACATGGCAAAATCCCATCTCTACCAAAAACAAAAAGAATTATCCAAGCATGGTAACAGGTGCCTGTAATCCCAGCATGGGAGGCCTAGGCGAGAGAATTGCTTTATCCAGGAGGAAAAGGAGGTTGCAATGAGATAAGATTTCGCCACTGCACTGCAGCCTCGGGGCCAGAGCAAGATTCTGTCTTAAAAAACAAATCAAGTTGACTGTGATGATGACTGCACAACTCTGAACACACTAAAAATCAGTGAACGGATGGTCCACATACATACATCGTGTGGTATATGAATATCTCAAAAAGCTGCCATCAGAAAAGTAGTCTTTATTTTATAGGGATTTTTTTCTTTTTCCCTTTTTTTGGAACAGAGTCTTGCCCTGTTGCCCAGGCTGGAGTGCAATGGTGCAATCTCTACTCAATGCAACCTCTGCCTCTCGAATTCAAGCAATTCTCCTGCCTCAGCCTCCTGAGTAGCTGGGATTACAGGCATGTGCCACCATGCCCAGCTAATTTTTGTATTTTTTACTAGAGACGGGGTTTTCACCATGTTAGTCAGGCTGGTCTTGAACTCCTAGCCTCAGGTGATCCACCTGCCTTAGCCTCCCAAAGTGCTGGGATTACAGGTGTGACCCACCATGCCTGGCCAGACTTTTTTTTAAAGCACCAGTCAGTACTGCATATATTATTTTACACTACAGCTAGAATGAAACACAAAACACTGCACCATCCAACACATTTGCTTTTCAGGTAGAATGCGAAGTTCAGAGGACACAGTGATATGGTTTTGCTGTGTCTCCACCCAAATCTCATCTTGAATTGTAGCTCCCACAATTCCCACATGTTGTGGGAGGGACCCAGTGGGAGACAAATGAATCATGGGGGCCATTTCGCCCGTACTGTTCTCGTGGTAGCGAATAGGTCTCACAAGATCTGATGGTTTTATAAGGGGTTTCCCCTTTCACTTGGCTCTCTCTCTCTCTTGCCTGCTGCCATGTAAGACATTTCCTTCGCCTTCCACCATGATTGTGAGGCCTCCCCAGCCACATGGAACTGTGAGTTCATTCAATTCCATGTGAGTTCATTCAATCTCTTTTTCTTTATAAATTACCCAGTCTCAGGTATGTCTTATGTCTTTATCAGCAGCGTGAAAATGAGCTAATACACACGGCTTGACCAAATGTCACAGAGATTTGGTAAAACTGAATAGTGTGTCCAACTTTGTTGTCATTCCCCAAACCTCTGTCTTCTTTCCTGGGCTCCATCCCTCATGTGTGAATCTAGGACCAAGATGGTCCCTGACCTTCATAGACATCGTGGGTGCCACACAGGTATTCAGAACCCAGGACGACTGGGGAAGACAGGGAGGGTAGCCGTATTACCTTTTCAAAATTATTTTTAGTAATTTGAAATCTTAGTCATGTTATGTTAAAGTAATAACTGTAAAATGTGTGAGTCTTTTCAAAGTAACTTAAAATACAGAAACAATTGCCTTACAAAATTATGAAATGGTTTTCATCTACAAATACTAGTATTCAACAGTCCAAAAAGACACACTTCCTAGGTTTTTCACCAGAAATTATGGTTACTAAAGTGTTAATTGTAGGCTAGGCATGGTGGCTCGTGCCTATAATCCCAGAACTTTGAGAGGCCAAGGCAGGAGGATTGCTTGAGCCTAGGAGTTCAAGACCAGCCTGGACAACATAGTGAGACCCCATCTCTATTTAAAAATAAAAATAGTTAATTGTGGTTATATGTAGTTAACCACATTTATTTTTACAAAAACTGCATTTATATTAAAAAAATTCTGTATCACTGTGTATAAAGAATACATGATGTGCTTTTGGTGAGGGTTACAAAAAGACACAAGGATATAGCTCTTGTTAAAGGAAAAGTAATTCTAATTTAGAGGTTAACATTTGTTTCAAAATAAGGGAAAAATAATATAGATAAAACTAAATAGATACAAAAAGCTGAAGAAAAAATAGCAAGTATTTTGTAAGAGGTTATAAATGATTTATGGAAAACTCTTTGTGTAGTCAAAAGGTAAAAGAATGGATTTATCAGGTTTTATTAAAACTAGCTTTAGTATTGATAATACTCCTATACAGAAGTAAAGTTTGGCTTTATCTTTTGAACAAGAATTTTGTGTAGTACTGATAAGAGACAGTAATTGATTTTGTTCACCTGAGTAAACTGCAGGTGAAAAAAAAGGGGACAGGAGAGACAGATTCTGTCTCTTGCTGTCTTATACAGACCTTTTGATTATTTGGGAAATTGAGTTTCTTCTCTATCAGGAAAAGAAAAAAAGGTTTCTGAGTCTTAAAACCTTTTAATTGGCAGGGCACGATGGCTCATGCCTGTAATCCCAGCACTTTCGGAGGTCAAGGTGGGTGGATCACTTGAGGTCAGGAGTTCAAGACCCTAGCCTGGCCAACATGGTGAAACCACGTCTGTACTTTAAGTACAAAAAATCAGCCCGGCATGGTAGCAGATTTCCATAATCCCAGCTACTCCGGAGGCTGAGGCAGTAGCATCACTTAAACCTGGGAGGCAAAGGTTGCAGTGACCCAGGATCGGACCACTGCAGGCCAGCATGGGCAACAAGAGCAAGACTCCATTAAAAAAACAAAACCTTTTAATTATCACTTTGGATAAATGAGTATTATTT
Organism: Callithrix jacchus; assembly: GCF_049354715.1. Taxonomy (NCBI): domain Eukaryota; kingdom Metazoa; phylum Chordata; class Mammalia; order Primates; family Cebidae; genus Callithrix; species Callithrix jacchus. The sequence continues at coordinate 13,955,672 of NC_133513.1, read as the reverse complement.
TACAGTGACTTATGATCTTATTTTGATTAAGTGCTCAATACCTCTGTCATACATGACAGGCATCCTGAAATCAAATGTCCTTTTTTTTTTTTGAGACAGGGTATATGTCGCCCAGGCTGGAGTGCAGGGCGCGATCTCAGCTCACTACAACGTCCACCTCCCAGGCTCAAGTGATCCTCCCACCTCAGCCTCCCAGGTACCTAGGACCACAGGTGTACATCACCACACTTGGCTTTTGTTTTTTAGTTTTTGGTAGAAACAGGGTCTCAGTATGTTGCCCAGGCTGCTCATGAACTCCTTGGACTCAAGCAAGCCTCCCGCCTCAGCCTTCCTGTAAGTGCTAGGATTACAGGTGTGAGCCAATGCAGCTAGTAAAACACATTTGTATTTAAGGAGACAACAGGTCTGAGAGGTTATAAATCATCCTCAACATGTGTACCAGTACCCTAGGAAAGCCCTGGCCCCATCACTCTCACTATAGTTTTCATTTTCTAGAACTGTGTGCAAATGAAATCGTTTAGTATGTATTTTTTGCCTTAATTTCCTTTCACTTGGTATAATTACTCTAAGATTCATCCATATTGCTGCATGTATCAATAGTTCTTTTTTTTTTTTTTGGACAGAGTCTCACTCTGTTGCCCAGGCTGGAGTGCAGGGGCACAAGCTCGGCTCACTGCAACCTCTGCTTCACTAGTTCAAGCGATTCTCCTATCTCAGCCTCCCAAATAGCTGGGATTACAGGCGTGTGCCACCACACTCGGCTAATTTTTGTATTTTTAGTAGACACGGGGTTTCACCATGTTAGCCAGGCTGGTCTTGAACTCCTGACCTCAGGTGATTCACACATCATGGCTTCCCAAAGTGCTGAAATTATAGGCATGAGCAACTGTGCCCAGCCGACAGTTTGTTCTTGTACTTCACTTAGTATTCAGTCGCACAAAGGCACATAATGGGTACATCTGTCTGTTCCCTTGCTAAGATGTCTGGCTTACCTCCAGTTTGGTTCCCACAAAGTAGCTAAGAATGTTCCTGTACCAGCCTTTTATGAACATATGTTCTTAGCTCTCTTGGGCGACTACCTGGGAAGGGACTGGCTGGCTGTATGGTCACTAAGTCTAACTTTAAAAAAGAATCTGCCAAACTCTTCCAGAGTCACAGAAGCATTTTACATTCATAACAGAAGCCACAATCCAAAATGGCCCTAACTCTGCGTAGTGACACACAAAAGAGAACGTAAAACTGTTACACACAAACCAATGAAGGACTGCGTTTTTTAACCCAAAGGCAGAAGCAGAGAGATCGCTGGCACCTGCTTTTTGTTTGTTTGTTTTGAGACGGAGTCTCACACTGTCACCCAGGCTGGAGTGCAGTGGTACGATCTCAGCTCACTGCAACCTCCACTTCCCAGATTCAAGCAATTCTCGTGCCTCGGCCTCCCAAGTAGCTGGGATTACAGGAAAGCACCACCACACCCCGCTAATTTTTGTATTTTTTAATAGAGATGAGGTTTCACCATGTTGTCCAGGCTGGTCTTGAACTTATGAGCTCAGGTGATCCTCCCACCTCGACCTTCCTAAGTGCTTTGATTATAGGCATGAGCCACCATGCCGCACCACATCCGACTTTTCACAAGGAATCACTCAGGGGTGAAGAGAGGTGGTAAAGGGGTCCAAGAAGCCACACAGACCCCGCAGCCCAGGCCTCCCTCACCTGGTCCCCAAGCCTGGGACACCCAGCAGCCCAGAGCTGCACAGGCTGCATTCCCTTCCCCGGTTAACTAAAGGGATCTGGGCATAAGGGGCCACACCAGGAAATTCCAGCCTAGGACAGGGTTGTCCTTGTCACTCTCTTCAGGTCCACAGTGGTTACAGCTGCCAGATCTGGCCTATGCCTATGGGAATAAAGTAAGCGATCCTTCTACCAATGTTCCTGGGAAATGATGCCCTGGCCCCAAGCTGAGCATCCCTGAACACCAACGTACTCACAAAGCCTCTCAGGTGGCCCACTTTCAAGCCCAATGAGCCAGTTCTCACCACACCCTCACTGGCAGGATGGAAGTGTACAGATGAATAAATAAAACTTGTACAGCTAAAACCTGCCCAGTGTTTACTCAGGACTAGGGCACAGCTTTTTATGACATTTATCTGACTGAATTCTCAGAAAATGCGCTGAGTGAAAAATGGACGCTCCTGTCAGGCACAGTGGTTCATGCCTGTAATCCCAACACTGTAGGAGGCCAAGATAGGTGGACTGCTTGAGCTCAGGAGCTAAGAACAGCCTGGGCAACATGGCGAGACACCATCTCTACCAAAAAACATTAGCCAGGTGTGGTGGCACATACCTGTAGTCCCAGCTACTCGGGAGGCTGAAGTGGGAGGCTCACTCCAGCCTAGGCAATGGAGGTTGCAGTGATCTGAGATGGAGCCACTGCACTCTAGCCCGGACAAAAGCGACCCTGTGTCAAAATAAACAAACAAAATGAAGGCTCCCAGTGAGGCATGAAGGGACTTCATGGACAGGCCTCCAGGTCCCCATCCAGGTCTTCCTGCCTTCACTCTCGTCCCTAATATCTACCTTCCCCACAGCAGCCTGGGTTGTTATAAACCAGATCTCAGCTGGGTATGGTGGCTCACACCTCTAATCCCAGCTACTTGGGAGGCTAAGGCAGGAGGATCACCTGAAGCCAGGAGTTGGAGACCAGCCGGGACAACATAGTGAGACCTGTCTCTATAAAAGAAAATTTAAAAAGGCCAGGCGTGGTGGCTCACACCTGTAATCCCAGCACTTTGGGAGGGATCACCTGAGGTTGGGAGACTGAGATCCGCCTGACAAACATGGAAAAACCCCATCTCTAATAAAAATACAAAATCAGCCAGGTGTGGCTCATGCTTACAATCCCAGCTACTCAGGAGGCTGATGCAGAAGAATCGCTTGAACTTGCAGGTGGAGGTTAAGCTGAGCCAAGATCATGCCATGGCACTCCAGCCTGGGCAACAAGAGCAAAACTCTGTCTCAAAAAAAAAATGAATAAATAAGAAATAAAAATAAATAAGTCAGGCATGGTGGTATGCACCTATAATCCCAACTACTCCGGAGGGTGAAGGGGGAGGATTGCCTGAGTCCAGGATTTTCAGGCTGCAATGGGCAGTGATCATATCACTGCAATCCATCCTGGGCAACAGAGCAAGACCCTGTCTCTAAGAGAAAGAAATACAACAGAACTCATGACACAACTCTGCCCTGCAGAAAAGCTACCTCTGTGTTCTCACTGCACCTGGAATCCCACCCTAACTCTCAGAGGAGACCCCTGCAAATCCTTCTCCAGCTTCGTCGCCTCCCTGTACCCCCTCATTGACTCTGCTCAAGCCACATGAGCCCCCTGCTGCACGACGAACCTCCTCAGGGCCTTTGCACTGGCTGTTCCCTCTACCTGGAAAGACCTTCCTTCCCCAAATAGACACAAGACTCATTTCCTCCTTCTATCCAAGTCTCTACTTACATGTGACCTTCTTAAAACAAACGTACAGCTGGGCAGCTGGGCATGCTGAACAAACATACTTCAAAAAGCAAGAACATTCAGTATGCTGGATGCTCAGAAAGAGGCAGAGAAAGTGAGATCAACTTAGGGAGGAACAGGCACATGCTCACCAAGGGTCAAGGCTACACTGGGTAGAACTCTGACCACGCTATCTAAAACACCTCCCTCAGCCAGGCACGGGAGATCACGCCTGTAATCCCAGCACTTTGGGAGGCCAAGGCAGGAGGATCAACTGAGGTTAGAAGTTCTAGACCAGCCTGGCTAACATGGTGAAACCCTGTCTCTATTTAAAATACAAAATTAGCCAGGTGTAGTGGCACGCACCAGTAATCCCGGCACTTTGGGAGGCCAGGGCAGGAGAATCGCTTGAACATGAAAGGCAGAGGTTGCAGTGAGCTAAGATCTCATTACTGCACTCCAGCCTGGGCAACAGAGACTCCATATCCAAAAAAAAAAAAAGTTCTCATCTCTTCATTTTTACCTCACCCCAACACTATAATTCTCCAAAGCTTCTCGTCATGCATGTTTCATTACCAACATCCTATCTCTCACACAGAACGTCGATGGCACCCAGCAAGAGTGTCTGCTGGCCGGGCACGGTGGCTCACGCCTGTAATCCCAGCACTCTGGGAGGCCAAGGGGGCTGGATCATGAGGTCAGGAGATTGAGACCATCCTGGCCAACATGGTGAAACCCTGTCTCTACTAAAAATACAAAAATCAACTGGGTGTGGTGACACATGCCTGTAATCCCAGCTACTCGGGAGGCTGAGGCACAAGAATCGTTTGAACCCAGGAAGCGGAGGTTGCTGTGAGCTGAGATGGTGCCACTACAATCCAGTCTGGTGACAGAGCAAGACTCCATCTCAAAAAATAAAAATAAATAGTGTGTTTGTTTTGGTCCACTGTCTGAACCCTCAAGGACTAAACATCACTAAGCACAAAAACAGTTTCATCTGCTCCACGAATTCACGAATTAAGGGCCAGGTGAGTGGAGGAGCTTCTTGATTCAAATTCTGTCCTCCTCCCGACGCTCTCCCTCTCCCATGGTGTCTCCTGCAACCTGCTCTCTCCTGCCCTAGGACATAAGAATCTCTTTGGAGGGACATGTGCCTGACCCTCCCTAAGTCAATTTCACTTTCTCTGCCTCTTTCTGAGCATCTGGCATCCTGAGTGTTCCACCTATCATGTATCCATCCACCATCCATCCATCTATCATCTAATCTATCACTTATCCATCCATCCAGCCATCCTACTAGTTCTGTTTCCATGAAGAACTGTAATAAACAGGGACCCCACCTCTGCCTGCCAACAACCTTCAACTGGGTCATGGACATGCGCCATTTCCTTACGATGCTCAGCCACGGAGGCCCCAGCTCTATCTGCCTCCCGCAAGACAATTTCTCCCATCACCTGGACCACCCAAACAGCCTCCCACTAGAGTCATCAGGTCCTCTGCTGATGTCCTAGTGGCTGGCACCATGGATGTCCCAGATTCCCACCTGCCATCTGGGTCTGACTGAAGGCCTGTATCCTGGGTATCCCTGGAATAGAATAAGAAACTGAACCCAGGCCTGGGGGTTTTCTCTGTAAGGCCAACGGGTCTGTGGGGAATCCAATGACCAGACTGGCCCCATCACAGCTTACCATCGTCACCTTACCCCAGTCTAGGCAACAGGAACAAAGGCAGCCACCCTCCTACTCCATGGCCGAAATCTACTGCCCTCATGTCACCTGCAATTTCATGTTCTGGCAATTCCAGGCTCAGGACACGTCTTACATCCTTAATTGGCAGTTGCTTTTCCTTCTAACTGTTACACAGAATAATAACTTATCAAGCAACTGACGTGACTTAGATTTGATGAGTTAAGTTATGTGCAGGGGAGGCCCTGGCCTGATTCCCAAAGGAATGACAGAGGTGGCACAGTGGGGCACACCTTCCATAGCAGGTAGAGTCTAAAATCCAGTACAGCCAAAATCACTCGCGAATGGAGCTTCTTTGGCTAAAGAGACATACATGGTCAGCTGGGCACAATGGACAGAAACACTTTAAACGGCAGGAACATGCGGGATGCTAGATGCTCAGAAAGAGACAGAAAAAGTGAGACTGACTCAAGGAGGGACAGTCACATGCCATGGCATCAACTGCTGGCTTCTTTTCTTTTTCTGAGATGGATTCTCGCTCTGTCTCCCAGGCTGTAGTCTTGGCTCACTGCAACCTCTGCCTCCCGGGATCAAGCAATTCTCCTGCCTCAGCCCCTAAGTAGTTGAGATAACAAGTGTGCGCCACCCCATTTTAATTAGCGCCAGCTAATTTTTGTATTTTAGTAGAGACGGGGTTTCACCACGTTACCCGGGCTGATCTCGAACTCCTGACCAACTGATTCGCCCACCTCAGCCTCCCAAAGTGCTGGGATTACAGGCGTGAGCCACCATGCCTGGCTTCTCTCTTATTTTCTACCCACTAGCCTTAATGACTTGAGATTTTACTCCATTTGGCAGAAAAGCAAACTGAGGCCCAGAAAAGTGAGGCATCTTGCCCAATACCATAAGGCTAGTAACAGGCAGCACTGCCTGGGCCGCAGCATGGATTAGGCCACAGGGGTGGCGAGGAGGTGACTGGGGCATCCTGGAGGACAAAGAAACTCACACTTACTTCCTAGACTTGGCAAATTCCTTCTTCCAGTTCTTTACCAAAACAGGCACGACTTGTTCCGAAGTATCTTCCTTGTTTAAGGACCAGAGGTCACTGCTTTCCAGGGGCTGGCGGTAGCCCTGGACCATCAACCTGGGGCCAAGACACAAGGCGGTTAGGCAATGAGAGTCAATGAGAGGAGGAGGAGGAGGAGGACAGGGCTAACTCACCCCACACGCCTGCTGATGATGATCCCCTCCCCAGCACAACTGCCTGCAGCGAACGAAGGCAGCCTCATAGCTGGGGAAGTCCAAATGTGGACGGACATTTGCACATATTACAAGGAAATTACAGCTCATTCTGTTGGGTCACGCAGGAAAAAAATGGCTTTGTTTTCGGAGGGGGTGTGCATACAAAATATTTAGAAAATATGATTTAGGACGAAGTATCAGGATGGCTCTAATTTACTTTTTTTTTTTTTTTAATCATTCATTTACTTTTGGTGACAGGGTCTTGCTGTGTCACCCAGGATGGAGCGCAGTGGTACCATGACAGCTTTCTGCAGCCTCCATCTCCCGGCCTAGAGCAATCCTCCCACCTCAGCCTCCCGAGTAGCTGGGACTTCAGGTATGAGCCATTATGACTGGCTAATTTTTTTTATTTTTTATGTTTGTAGAGACAGAGTCTCCCTATGTTGCCCAAGCTGGTCTTGAGCTCCTGGGCTCAAGAAATCCTCCTACCTTGGCCTCAAGAAGTGCTCAGATTATAGGCATGAGCCACCATGCCCCGACAACTTTTTTAAATTTCACATTAAAAATGGCTGACATGGGCCAGGCCCAGTAGCTCATGCCTATAATCCTAGCACTTTGGGAGGCTGAGGTGGGAGGACTTCCTGTGCCCAGGATTTCAAGACCAGACTGGTCAACATAGGGTGACTATCTCTACAAAAGGTAAAAATAAAAAAAACTACCCAGTCATAATGGCTCACAACTCTAGTCCCAGCTCCTTGGGAGGCTGAGATGGGAGGATTGCTCGAGGCCAGGAGGTGGAGGCTGCAGGGAGCTGTGATTGTGTCACTGCACTCCAGCCTGGGCAACAGAGACAGACCCTATAAATAAAAGAAAAATAAAAACAGTTTGAGGGGGGAAAAAAAAAGCCAAAAAGGCTGGCATGACAAAGCATTAGCAATCATGAAATCTGGGCAAAGACTTACTGAGTTTTGTTACATTAATCTTTCTATGTGACTCTACCCAGGCAGGATTACAGTGGTACAATCTCGACTCACTGTAACCTCTGCCTCCTAGGTTCAAGAGACTCTCCTGCCTCAGCCTCCCAAGCAGCTGGGATTACAGGCACCTACCACCACACCCGGCTAATTTTTGTATTTTTAGTGGAGACAAGGTTTTACCACATGGGCCAGGCTGGTCTCAAACTCCTGACCTCAGATAATCCACCCACTCGGCCTCCCAAAGTGCTAACGTTACTGGCGTCAGCCACCGTACCCAGCCAACTCAACACTTTTATAATTAAAAAGTAAAATACTTTTCTTTTGTTTTAAAATCATGTCAAACTCCTTTTAAAAATTACTCAAATCATACTAAGAATTCACTCAACTCAGCACCGTTAACATGTTGCCACGTTTGCAGTACCATTCTCCATCCACTGTCACACATACATACACATGCAAACACATGATCTTTTTATAAACCATTTCAACAGTTAAAGGCCTGGCACTGGCTGGGCGCGATGGTGCACACCTATGATGCCAGCACTTTGGGAGCCCGAAGCACGTGAATCACGAGGTCAAGAGATCGAGAACATCCTGGTCAACATGGTGAACTCTGTCTCTACTAAAAATAGAAAAATTAGCTGGGCATGGTGGCACATGCCTGTAGTCCCAGCTACTCGGGAGGCTGAGGCAGGAGAATCACTTGAACCCGGGAGGCAGAGGTTGCAGTGAGCTGAGATCACACCACTGCACTCCAGCCTGGGAGACAGTAAGACTCCGTCTCCAAAAAATTTAAAAAAAAAGACCTGGCATGGTGGCTCACACCTATGATGACAGCACTTTGGGAGGTGGAGGGAGATGAGTGGATCCTGAGGTCAGGAGTTTGAGACCAGCCTGGCCAACATGGTGAAACCCCATCTCCACTAAAAATACAAAAGTCAGCCAGTTGTAGAGGTATAGGTCTATAATTCCAGATACTTGGGAGGCTGAGACAGAAGAATTGCTTGAACCCAGAAGGTGGAGGTTGCAGTGAGCTGAGATCAGGCCACGCACTCTAGCCTGGACAACAGAGCAAGACTCTGTTCTGGAAAAAAAAAAAGTTAGGATATAGGCCCTATATGTCTTCACTCCAAAAAAACTAGGGGTATCCCCTTGTAATCCAGGACATGCTCTTATGTAACTAGAGCACAATTTTCCAAAACAAGAATGAATGTTAGTAGCATGCTTCCAGGGTCCTGCAGTCATATACCAATTACATCAACTGTCCCAGTGCTGCTCTTTAATAGTAATTTGGAAAAATTATTTAAGACACCTAATTTTTTAAAAAAGATGTTTGTAAAAAGTTCATAAAGACAAGGATGAGACCAGGCATTGTGGCTCACTCCTATAATCCCAGCACTCTGGGAGGCTGAGGCAGAGGTACCACTTGAGCTCAGGAGTTGGTTTGCAGCCTGGGCAGCATGGTGAAACTCATCTCTGCAAAAAATACAAAAATCTGCTGGGCATGGTAGAGCGTGCCTATAGTCCCCGCTAGTTGGGAGGCTGAGGTGGGAGCATCACCCTGAGCCCAGTAGTTCAAGACTACAATGAGCTACGATTGTGCCTCTGCACTCGAGCCTCAGGACAGAGGAAAAGCCTGTGTCCAAAAGAACAAAAATGATGCATATTGCGGGGGGGAAAAAAAGATTCTTCAAACAATCCCCAGTAAGGCATTGACAATGGGCAGAAAAAGATGTACAAGAAAAGGACCAGAAGGTAGGTGGGCACGGTGGCTCAGTCCTGTCATCCCAGCACTTTGGGAGGCCAATGCAGGCAGATCACCTGACATCCAAGTTCAAGACCAGCCTGACCAACATGAAGGAACCCCATCTCTACTAAAAAGACACACATTGGCCAGGGGTGGTGGTGGCACATGTCTGTAGTGCCAGCTATCTGGGAGGCTGAGGCAGGAGAATCACTTGAACCCGGGAGGCAGAGGTTGTAGTGAGCTGAGATCACACTACTGCACTCCAGCCTAGGAGACAGAACAAGACTCCATCTCAAAAAAAAAAAAAAAAAAAAAAAAACAAAGACCAGAAGGAGGTATACTAAAATGTTGACAGTGGTTGCCTCTGGCTGTTTGCTTACTACTGATCTTCACAGGTGTTTTGTTCACCCACATTTCCGATGGTGAGGCAGTATTATTTTTCTAAGGAGTGGCAGGCGGGAAGGGGACGATGTCAATAACTATACCTAATATTTTAAAAACCCAAATCTGAAGCTAAAGCAAGAGCAGTCCAGTGTATGGCTGTCCCAGGCCAAGCCTTCTGCAGAGATTTATGCCGCTCTCGGCTCATCTGTTTATCATATTCAAGTTCATGAACTCGTAGGACAGAGTAGGTCTCTGAGACCACGTGGCCAGCATAGGCAGATTCAAGACAACTCTGCAGAAGAGCAAAGGAGGGACAAGCCGAGGCGGGGAGCTCAGCATGCTCATTCATTCATTCATTCATTCATTCCCCACAACCTCCCTGAGGTCTCAGGGGCCCAGCCTTACCCTGTGATCCACCAGAAGGTGATCCTGGATAGGAAGGAGGCGCTGGACTCTGGGCAAGGATTCTAGTGGAAAGAAAGAACAGGTTAGGGAGGAAGAGGGAAAGGAACGATTCCACTTTTCAACCAGGCCAGAGCTTGGCAAAGAGTAGTCAGTTGCCCAATCTTCCTTCAAGAGGACCAGCGTCCACTGCATACCATTCTGTACCCAAAAAAGGATTCTCTCCTAAGCCCCAGGACAAAGAAACTCATAGCAGCTCCTCCCGTTTCACTCAACGGAGTGTCTACCAGGCGCAACCAGAATACAGCAAGCTATTGACCTGCCTTATCTTCCATATCCGCAACAACCCTAGGAGCTGGTGTTACCATCATCCCCACTTCACTCATTCATTCAACAAGTATTTTCTAAGCACCTACTATGTGCTAGGCACTCTACAAGGTACTACAGGGTTGCCTTAGATCCCTGCGACAACCTCATGAGCTGGTATTACTCCTGTCCCCACTTTCCTCATTCAGGCATTGAATATTTATTGACCACCTACTATGTGCTAGATATGCTACCAAGAGCTTATATACTTGCATTATTTTATATCCTCACGGAATTCTATAAACGTGGTATTACTGTTATTTCCACTCCATTCTTTCATTCATCCAACAAGTATTTCCTGAGCACTGCCCATGTGCCAAGCACCCTGCATACGAATCTAAACAAATGGAAATGAGCCCGGCCTGTATGGAGCTTGCGGTCCACTGCAGTCATCATCAGTAATACCTGCCAAGATTCTCTACTATTCATAGCTAGCTCTGTTCTAAGTGCTTTACACAAATTACCCTATTTAATCTTCATCCCCGCCTCACAAGGTAGATGAAAATATTTTATCATCCCTGGTTTGCAGTTAAAAGAAACCAGGGACCAGAGATGAAATGATTTCTTCAAGGTCCCACAGCTAAAAGCAGTGGAGGCAGGATGTAAGCCGCAAAGTCACGCCCAGAGAGAGATACGCATCTAATGATTACAACCAACAAATGCAAAATTGCAACTTCTGGGCCTTGATAGGTGTCCTTAAGGTAGAGAAATACTACCAATGAGACCAAGTAAGCGCATGGGGACTGATCTGGTGCACCAAGGTCTGAGAAGGCTCCCTCAAGGAAGACAGTCCGGCTGGTGCCTGAAGGGTGAGTAGAGGAGAACTCAGTGAGGAGGAAAGGCAAGGCATTCCCAGCAGACAGCTGTGTGTGCAAAGGCCCAGTGGTAGAAGGAAGCATGGCAGACTCCAGGAACCAAGAGGGGGCCTGAGCAGTCTACATTGAAGGCTGTGCACAGTCTACACTGCAGGCCACTTATTTTGGTCTGCATTCTAAGGGCAAGGGGAAGTACTGAGAGACTCTAAGCAAACTATCAAAGAACTTATTTCCTATGGGTATCAAGATGAGCCCCAGCTCAACAGCATGCAGGCAAGGAAAGGGACTGACACACAGACCAAGCCTGGCTTTCAACATGGATGCACCTGGGTCTAAATTCTGAAACACAAGTTTAAGCAGCAGAAGGAAGAGAGGTCACCACGCAGCCATGAGAGCTTTAGCCAAGGACTCCACGCAGAGTTCTAGCCTTGCACAAAGATAAGGCATTTACAGAGCTGGATAAGGCAGCATACTCTCCTCAAGTGGTTTTCCATCCAAGGCTGGATGTGCTTTTTAAAAAATACTGTATCCTGACCGGGCATGTGGCTCACACCTGTAATCCCAGCACTTCGGGAGGCCAAGGCGGTTGGATCACTTGAGGTCAGGAGTTAGAGACCAGCCTGGCCAACATGGCAAAACCCTGTTTCTACTAAAAAAAAAAAAAAAAAAAAAAAATTAGCTGAGTGTGGTGGCTTATGTCTGTAGTCCCAGCTACTCAGGAGACTGAGGCAGGAGAATCACTTGAACCCAGGAGGCGGAGGTTACAGTGAGCTGAGATCCTACCACTGCACTCCAGCCTGGGGACCCTGTCTCAAAAAAATAAAAAAATACTGTATCCGGACCTGTCCCCACCGGGGATTCTGATTAAGCTGGTCTGGGATCCAACTGGGCCACTGAAACTTTGTGTTTGTTTTCAACAACCACATTCTTCTTGGAAAAGTGGCTGGGCAAGAAATATGCAAGAGAAGCCAAGACAGCTTGTCACACTGGGCACAAGGAAACTAAGCATGAACAGGATTGTTAGAAGGCCCAAGAGACAAGCAGAAGTGGCACCGCAGGCTAAAAAAGGGACAATGTGAGCTTTGACAAGGAGAGTAAGTGCAACGGGCTGAAACATACCATGTACGTTTGGTTGTTTTTTTTTTTTTGAGACGTAATCTTACTCTGTTACCCAGGCTGGAGTCCAGTGGTGTGATCTTGGCTCACACAACCTCTGCCCCCTAGGTTCAAGTGATCCTCCCACCTCAGCCTCCCAAGCAGCTGGGATTACAAGTGTGAGCCCTTTTAGTATTTTTTACTGTATTTTTAGTAGAGATGAGGTTTCACCATGTCAGTGACCAGGCTGGTCTTGAACTCCTGATGTCAAGGGATCCACCGGCTTTGGAGTCCCAAAGTGTTGGGATTACAGGCTTGAGCTACCGCACCCGCCCTTACCACACATGCTTACATGCAGAAGTTCACATTGACGCTGGGAATAAAGAGAAACCTCTTGGTGTCTCTGGTGTTGCTAGTGAGCGAGGTCATTGTTTGAAAACAGACAAAGTGGAAAGAAACAAGTATTCTTCCACCTTTCCCAAAAGTATTCATTTGGTTTCCAGGCTTAGAGAAGCCTTCCTCGAGGAAGACAGACATTTATTTCATCACTACAGAGTGATTAATGACCAAAGAAATGAAGGGGAAGCTCTTTTCTATAAAAAAAATTTCCAGCTAAGAGGCCAGGCATGGTGGCTCATGCCCATAATCCCAGCATTTGGGGAGGCCGACACAGGCGGATCACCTGAGATCAGGAGGTCAAGACCAGCCTAAAATGGAGAAACCCCGTCTCTACTAAAAATACAAAATTAGCTGGCATGGTGGTACATGCCTGTAATCCTAGCTACTTGGGAGGCTAAGCCAGGAGAATCACTTGAACCCGGGAGGTAGAGGCTGCGATGAGTGAAGATCACGCCACTGCACTCCAGCCTGGGCAACAAGAGTGAAATTCCATCTCAAAAGAGAAAAAAAAAAAAAAATCCAGCTAAAACATGAAGAACAAATGATATCACATAAGAATGAGCCATTGTGCAACCACAAGGGATTATTGAAATATTTGATATTAATTATTAAAAATGGTATTACAGTCACATATATCAGTTTTTGTAAAGACAAGGTCTGGCTATATTGATCAGGCGAGTCTCAAACTCCTGGGCTGAAGTGATCCTCCTGCCTGAGCTTCCCAAAGTGCTGTAGTTATAGGCATGAGCCACCACAGTTACATTTTTTTAAACCCTTATCTTTTAGACGTTATCATTAGGGAAAGTCAAGTGATGCGTATCAGGAACTCTACTATTTTTGCAACTTTTTGTGAGCCAAACTATTGCAAAATAAAAAGTCATTAAAAATAACAAAAAAAAAATGCATGTCCTTCAGAGACACACACTGAAACGTTCATCTTCGCAATGCATGCTAAAGAGCTCGTGGCAGCTGGGGGCAGTGGCTTACACTTGTCATCCCAGTACTTTGGGAGGCCGAGGCAGGCAAATTGCTTTGAGTTCAGGAATTTAAGAACAGCCTGGACAACATGGCAACACCCCGTCTCTACAAAAAATACAGAAACTGGCTAGACGTGGTGGCTCGCGCCTATAGTCCCAGCTACTCAAGAGGCTAAGGCACAAGAATGGCTTGAACCCAGAGGTTGCAGTGAGCCGAGATTGTGCCACTGCACTCCAGCCTGGGTAACAAAAATAAATAAAAAGAAAAAGACCTCATGGCAGTTCAATATCCTATGCTGTCTATTTACGTTTCCATTATAGAAGGCTAAATAAAAAGCTCCTCCAGTGATTCAAATACACAGCCAGGGCTGCTAAGGATCAGGCTCCACTCTGGGGCTCAGAGGGGTGATCAGATTCCCAGCACTGCCTGTCCACTGCCATCACCTGAGGAGTGAAACACAGGGACCTAGTTCCCCATCCTGGACCAACTACATCAGCACCTCTAGAGGGCGGGCCCTACAGCTGCAGATCTTCAAATAAGGTAAGCAAATGCAGCCAGTGCACGGACTACGTTCCAGACCAACCGAAGCAGAGTTCAGTTCAGACTGTGGACCCAGACACATGCGGGTTCTGATCTCAGCCCTGATATTTTCTAGCTGATGACCTTGGGAAAGACCCCTCACCTCCAAGCCTCAGCTTTTGCATCTGAAAAATGGGAGTAGTTTGTACTACTGCTTGCTTGGCCTACCCCATGAGACTGCCAGGAGGGACAAGTGACAGGAGGCCCGTGGGACTGTGTTGTAAATTAGAATTTCTCCAACCTAAGGCATGGAGGTGGTGGTGTTTGCTTTCTAGGCTGGGTAGAAAACGTCGCACTGCAGGCTGGTTTTTCATCTGGAAGAGCTGATGCCCTCCTGCCCACTTCCATGGTTGGTGGGTAGGTTATCAGGGAATTGCAAACCCATTTCACCTGCAGCCCAAGTCCTACCCCTTGGTCTTGTGAAAGACCAAGGTGCTGGTAGGCAGAGAAAGGGGGAAGGGGTCGGACATGGCTGTCAATTATTCATTTATTGGGCAAAGATACGGGCAGGACTTGCTTATGGGGCAAGACGTGGGTGGTGCTGCAGAAGGAGCTGAGAATGAGGCGGCAAGGCCCCTGCTCCATTCAGCCTCCCGCTCAGGGAGAGATGGACAGTAAGCAAACCACAGTGCAAATAAATATATCATTTCAATCAGAACTATGATCAGTGCAAGCAGCAACAGAGGAAAAAGGTCAGGGTGCAGAGAGAAAAGAAGGTGGCGGGGGTGGAGGGGCAGCTTCTGTGTGAAGCAGTGCACAGCACAGCGTTAACTGGCATAACTCAATCCCGGCTGTGCCATTTCCTAGCTGGGAGACCTTGAGTCAGTTCCTTGGTGAAGATTAAATGAGATCAAACATGTTAAGTGCTTAGAATAGTGCCTGGCACAGACTGACAGCTCAACAAAGGGTAGTATGAGTAGCAGTAGTAATAATAGCAGTAGAAACAGTGACAATGGCCTCTGGTACATGGAAACAGCAAACTGTACACCTTAAATATATTCCTCTTTGTTTTTGAGACAGGGTCTCGTTCTGTCGCCCGGTCTGGAGTGCAGTGATGTGATCAGCTCACTGCAGCCTCGACCTCCTGGGTTCAAGTGTTCCTCCCACCTCAGCCCCTCAAGTAGCTGGGACTACAGGTGCACACCACAACACTCAGCTAATTTCTTTATAGGTGAGATTTCACTATACTGCTTAAGCTGGTCTCAAACTCCCAAGCTCAAGTGATCCACCTGCCTCAGCCATCCAAGTCCTGGGATTACACACGTGAAAGAATGCACCCGATCCATGTTCCATTTTTATTTGTCAATATACTAAAGCTGAGGGGGTTGGGGGAAAAAAAAGTCCAATGGGTTCACAATATACCAAGTGCTGTACCAGATGCTTTAGATATCAGAAGTATCTATGGCCCACAGCTGTGTATCTATGTAATATCATGCTTTAAAGATATGAAGTACTATAGCCCTCAGCTGTTTATAAATAAAGTTTTATTGGAACATAGTCACATCCATTCATTTATTTATTATAAACGAACATGGGTGCTTTGGAGCACAAAGAGTTGGGGATTGCCACAGACACTGTACAGGCTGCAAAGCCTAAAGCATTTATCAGCTGACCCTTTCAGAAAAGGCTGGCGAACCTGCCTACCTCAACCCTCACAACATGCTAAGACACAGTGATTAAGAGCTGAAATCAGGCCTCAAATGAGTCTTTTGCCTGCAAATCCAATCTTCTTTCAGACTTGGCATCAGCACATAGGAGGGCAGAGACAACCAGGGCAGACTTGAAATGCAGCCCATGTCCAGCTTAAAAAGACCCTCAAATTCTAACCTTCCCTCTGGCCAGTAAAACTGAGTACCCCCTGCAAATGCAATAACGTCATATGACAGATGGAACACTGCACAGTTTATTTATTTTTTTGAGACTGAGTCTTGCTCTGTCATCCAGGCTGAAATGCAATGGCATGATCTCTTTCACTGCAACCTCTGCCTCGCAGGTTCAAGCGATTCTCCTGCCTCAGTCTCCCAGGTAGCTGGATTACAGGCGTCTGCCACTATGCCCAGCTAATTTTTGGTAGAGACAGGGTTTCGCCATGTTGGCCAGGCCGGTCTCAAACAAGTGATTCGCCCACCTCGGCCTCAGGAAGTGCTGGAATTACAGTCGTGAGCCACTGCACCCAGTCACTGCAGTTTCTAATTTGCACACTCAAAGAACTTAGTCAAATTCTTCTTCCCTGGCCTCCTCTCTTCTATGGCTCTAAACAGATTACCAGATTATCTCAAGTAACCGATACGGAGACCAACATGGGGCCCTTCACTGGCAAAAAAGAAAATAGCCTTTTTTTTTTTTTTTTTGAGACAGTTTCGCTCTCGTCACCCAGGCTGGAGTGCAATGGTGGGTTCTCAGCTCACTGCATCCTCCACTTCCCATATTGAAGCTATTCTCCCACCTCATCCTGCCACACAGCTGGGACTACAGGAGCATCCCACCACACCCGGCTATTTTTTGCATTTGTAGTAAAGACGGGGTTTTACCATGTTGGCTGGGCTGGCCTCAAACTCCTGACCTCAAGCGATCCACCTGGCTCAGCAACGCAAAGTGCTGGGATTACAGACGTGAGCCACTGCACCCGGCCTGGAAACAGCGTCTATCTGACATGGAAGACCTTACTTGACGACAAAGACAACTTCTAAAGTAGGTCAAGGGTTGACAACAAAACAGGAAGAAAAAAACATGGGGCCCAGGATCATCATCCAAGAAGCATCTCATTTAACCCAAACCAAGGAGAATCTTCTGACATCATACACTACGTACAAAAGACAGAGTCACCTTCAGGGGGTTTCCCAGCCTTAGGCACTGAAATATAGCAACTCGTGTCCCAGACAGCACGAAAGAAGCTTGGGAAATAGTCCCTCCTTCATTTGAAAATGAAAAGAATTCAGAGAAGTCCTGGCTGAAGGCGGAGGAGGAAAAGTCTGATTCATGCAAACAGAGTGAAGTGTGTTCTTTGGCATCCATCATATTGACATCTATGTTTGGTACCAGATGAGCTGGCCAGAAACCCTGTGGCTTAAACCAACTAGGTACTGCCGCTCTAGGCACTGATTCTTGGAGACCTTGTCTGGGTCTTTCAAGACCTTGTCTGTGTTGGCCTGTTTGTCAGAAACTCTCTGGGCTGTTGGTTCTAATGGGTTTTCTGGTGGTTACCTCCACTCTGCACTGCTTAAGTGCCGCTGCCCCCCACCCCACCCCGGCCCGGCCCGGCCCCTGTGTTCAGCAGGAGGGGATGTGTACAGCAGCAATATAGCTTAGAGCAGTAGTCCTCAAAAGCAGCTCTGTCACCAGCATCGATGGCACCTGGGAACTTGTTGGGAACCACAAATGCTTGGGCCCCACCCAGATCTACTGTATCAGGAACTGTGGGGGTAGTGACCAGTAATCTGTGTTTCAAGTGTGAGAACCCAGTGGGAGGGTTCCTGACACATCACTACTGTGACCCTCAGTGACTTCATCTGTAAAGTGGGAAGACTGACCATCCTACCCTGCTGTGAGAACTAAATAATACAGTGTACCCAGCTGTTATCCTTATTAGATGAAGCCTAAATGCCCAGCAATAAGAGACTTGCCAGTATATCATTTGCTTGCCCTGCTGCTTACCAACTGCGCAAACTGCCGCCCTGCCCAGGACCTCCATTTCCTCTGCTGGAGCACACCCCCTGAAACTTTTCCCATGCTCTTTGCCCATGAACTTGTCCGTTTTGTTTTTGTTTTAAGAGATGGGGTCTCACTATATTGGTCAGGTTAGTCTTAAACTCCTGGCCTCAAGAAACCTTCCCACCTAGGCCTCCCGAAGTGCCAGGACTACCAGTGTGAGCCACCGTACCTGGCCCTTTGGTTTCTGATGCTGCAGTGGGCACAAGTGAATATCGTGGCTCAGCCTCCCTCTCTACCTGCCTGGGTGCCCACAAAGCCTTTTTCAGTGCCACCAACCTCACCCCATGTCCAGTGTATCCTCTCCCTTTCAGCCTAAGGATCTTCCAAAACATGTCCAACCTGAGCATGTCATTCCACTGGTGAAAAATCTTTCCTCAGCTCCCACCATAGTAGGATTAAAATTCCAAGTCCTGGCTGGACAAGGTGGTTCACGCACGCCTATAATCCTACCATTTTGGGAGGCCAAGGCGGGGCATCACTTGAGCTCAGGAGTTTAAGACCAGCCTGGGTAACATCCTGAAACCAAGTCTCTACCAAACATACAAAAAGTTACTCAAGCATGGTGGCACGCAACTATGGTCCCAGCTGCTCGGGAGGCTGAGGTGGGAGGACCGCTCAAGCCTGGGAGGAGGAGGGTACAGCAGTGACCTAAGACCACGTCACCGCACTCCTGCCTGGGTGACCGAGTGAGACTCCATCTCAAAAAAAAAACAACAATAACAAAATCCCAAGTCCTTATCGTGACCCCTAATAGCAGCCTTGATCTCTGATGCTCAGCTCCCTGGCTTCTTGCCTCTCTTTTCACTTACATCGCAGCCCTTCCAGTCTAGTGAAGCAGAATTCTTTTTTTCTTTCTTTCTTTTGAGATGGAGACTTGCTCTGCTGCCCAGGCTGGAGTGCAGTGGCGAGGTCTCAGCTCATTGTAACCTCCGCCTCCCAGGTTGAAGCGAGTCTTCTGCCTCAGTCTCCCGAGTAGCTGGGACTATAGGCCTGCACCACCAACCTGGCTTTTTCTATTTTTGGTAGAGACAGGGTTTCACCACGTTGGCCAGGCTGGTCTCAAACTCCTCACTTCAGGTGATCTGCCCACCTTGGCCTCCCAAAGTGCTGGGATTACAGGCATAAGCCACTCACCTGGCCTAGCCAAGCAGAATTCAAAGCGATTCCAAACACCCATCAGCTCCCTCGCCTAGACCTTTGCACATGCTGGTTGCTTTACCAGGAGCACCTACTGCTCCACCCCACCACCTCCAACCATATTCACCTTGCTGGAGCCTCGGACTCCTTAGACTTGAGCATCCCCTCCCCTCCCTGGATGCCAGTCCTGGGTCCTCACGCCACGTCAGGGACCATCCCCCAGCCCCAACAACTCCCAGCACTTCCCCCGCTCCGAGCCCGCACTGTCCAGCCTGCAGTTGTGGTTTAACTGCCTGCTACCACCTTCCATCTCTCCTCCAGGGCAGTGGTCAAGATTTGTTTCTTTCTAGCTCAGTTCCTGGCACAATGCCTGATTATTAAATGACTGAAAGCATAACGGAGAAATGGGGGGAAAAAATGGAGTTTACAGCGTGGTAATCAATAATCCAAGATCAGGCCTACGTGGTGCGGGGAGAAGCGGGGGAACCGAGACTGATCATGAAGGGGCACAAGGGAACTTCCTAGAGTCCTTGCAATGTTCTGTATCTTGACAGGGGCTGAAGGTATCCCTTTATCAGAACTCATCAAATGCTAACTTCAGATCAGTAATTTCACTGTATGTAAATTTTAAGGAAAAACTCAGAACTGTAAAAACAAATACTGAGCTCTAGCTAATGATTTGCTTGGAAGTGGTTGCATGAAAGCATACTAATGCATTTTGAAATCAATTTCAGAGACCAAAAAAAAACTAGGTTCAGTGGCTCAGGCCTGTAATTCCAGTACTTTGAGAGGCTGAGGCAGGAGGACTGCTTCAGACCAGGAGTTCAAGATCAGACTGGGCAACATAGCAAGACATCATGCCTATAAAAAATTTAAAAATTGGCCTAGCATGGTGGCTCATGAGTGTAATTCCAGCACTTTGGGAGGCTGAGGTGGGTGGATCACCTGAGGTCAGGAGTTCAAGACCAGGCTGACCAACAAGACAAAAAGCCGTCTCTCCTAAAAATACAGAATTAGTCAGGTGTGGTGGCACGTGCCTGTAATCCCAGATACTCGGGAGGCTGAGGCAGGTGAATTGCCTGAACCCGGGAGGTGGAAGTTGCAGTGAGTCAAGATCGCACCATTGCACTCCAGCCTGGGCAACAAGAGCAAAAACTCCGTCTCAAAAAAAAAATTTTTTAAAAATTAGCCAAACACAGTGGCGTGCACCTATAGTGCCCAAGCTACTTGAGAGGCAGAAGCAGGAGGACCATTTGAGCCCAAAAGTTGGAGGCTGCAGTGAACCATGACTGCACCACTGCACTCCAGCCTGCAAGACAGAGTGAGACCCTGTCTCAAAAGCAACAAACTCAACAGAAGTAGCTTGCTGGCTGGCTGATTAGCTATCTGCTTAGGCAGACAGGTGACAAAGCAAGCTTAGCAAAATGTTAGCTGTGGTTCTAGGTACCAAGTATATGACTGCTCACTGTAGAATTCTTTCAACTTTTCTATACGTTTGAAAGTATTTATACAGACAAGGACTAAAAACACCTCTTACTGCAAATGAGCTGAGTTGTTTTCACTGAATGTTCCAAACCAGTGATCTGCAACCCTGAACCACCCAGAGATCTTGCTAAAATGACATTCTGACTCGGGAGGTCTGGGATGGGGCCTGAGACCCAGCATTTCTAGCAAGCTTCTTCGAGATATCAAGCTGTTGCAACTGGTCCAAGGACCACCCCAACTTTCAGTTGGGACCTACTAAAGATCTCCTTTGGTCTTGATCCCTTATCTGCGGGACCCTCCTTCCCCAACCCTAAACCAAAGACTCAGTACCAATGAGATAAAGGGCAGGAGACTGGGGCCAGGCAGGAGCCCTTGGGAGCATGGGCTAGCCCTGCCCAGGCTCCCACAAGCCAGGAGGACAGATGGGAGGAGCCCCACCGAGCAGCCAAGGCCAGAATAGACATCTGAGTCACAGAGTGGGAGCAGGGCCAGCTGGGAGGATTGGCTGACTCAGTGACTCAGCACGAGGTGGCCTGGAAGAGCCAGCCCCGCAGCTCCCACCCTGGCCCTGCCTGACCCCAGCCACCCTGGGCTTTGGCTGATCACTCTGAGGACAGGCAACAGGTGATGGATGGCCTCTGATGCTCTGAGGACGGGAGGGCAGCAAGCCTGACTCTCCTCATCTTCCCAGCTCCACTGTGATTTCATCTCTGAGAGTGATGCAAAGACAAGCAAAGAGGGTGTCTCACTGTCCTCCTCCCCACATCACAGGGCTCCGTTCTGGGGCGGGGAGAGGAGGTGCAGCCAACATCAAATGGAGATGCAACCCATTTACAAGGAGGAGCTGCTGAGGTCCACAAAGAAAGAGCACCGACCCAAGAGCACCAACGAGTCTAGCTGATTCTCACGGGACCTGGTTCCTACCTTTCTTTGCCCCCATCTCAATTGCTAGGTTATGTTGCTAGGCAGTAACATGGTTGGTTGGTTGGTCGGTTGGTTGGTTTTGAAACAGGGTCTCATTCTGTCGCCCAGGCTGGAGCGTAGGGGCACAATCTCAGCTCACTACAACCTCCACCTCCCTGGTTCAGTTGATTCTCCTGCCTCGGCCCCCTGAGCATCTGGGATTACAGGCACCCACCATCATGCCCAGCTCATTTTTGTAGTTTTGGTAGAGACGAGGTTTCACTTTGTTGGCCAGGCTGATCTCAAACTCCTGGCCTCAAGTTACACACCCACCTCAGCCTCCCAAAGTGTTAGGATTACAGGCACAAGCCACCGTGCCCAGCTGGTTATGTGGTTATTTGACTGCTTACTTGGGCAGTTCCCAAGCTAACCCACAAGCTTCCTTTTTTTCTTTTTTTTTTTTGAAACAGGATCTTGCTCTGTTGCCCAGGCTAGAGTGCAGTGATGCAATCACAGCTGACTGCAGCCTCAAACTCCTGTGCTCAGGTGATCCTCCCACCTCAGCCTTCCAAGTAGCTGGGACTTTAGGCATGTACCACCTCCACACCTAGCTAACCAAAAGCTTGCCAAGGACACACAGCAGACTGTATGTTCCAATGAGAGCCAGAACAGGAACTGTACCCCAAAGGCTCTTCTTACAATGAGACATGGCCATTCACCCATTCAGAAGTAGGGTATGTGACCCTTCCCTTTAGGCCTGGGCTGACTTTTGTGACTGCCTCAACCCACAGGGCATGGTGGGAGTGGCATGGTGACTTCTGGGACTAAGTAATAAAAGATGACACCGCTTCTACCCAACTCTGCCTCTTAGGGCATTCATGCTTACAGACAAGCCTCCATGCTGTGAGAAATGTGGGCCACACAGAGAGACCACAAATAGGTGGCCACCCTAGGGAAGGTTCCAGCTAATGGCCAGCATTAGCCACTAGGCAGGAGGCTAAGGAACCTTTGATTCAACTCAAAATGGTTAAGATAGTAAATTTTATGTTACCTATTTTTTCCTAAAATAAACAAATGCAAAATGTTTAAGGAGAAAATAAAGCTCTTGGCTGGGCATGATGGCTCATGCTTGTAATCCCAGAACTTTGAGAGGCTGAGCCAGGAGTTCCAGAACAACCTGGCCAAAACGGCAAAACTCTGTCTATACTAAAAATATAAAAATTAGCCGGGTGTGGTGGCATGTGTCTGTAATCTCAGCTACTCGGGAAGCTGAGGCATCAGAACTGCTTCAGCCTGGGAGGTGGAGGTGGTAGTGAGCCAAGATCATGTCACTGTACTCCAGCCTAGGCAACAGAGACTGTCTCAAAAAAAGAAAAGAAAGCTCTTGGCACAGTGCCAGTCTTTAGCTGCTCTCCAGATATGTTGGTTCTGTTCCTCTTCCCTTCTGTCTCTGAGTGTGACTACAGGAGAGACTGAAAATCACCCAGCTGAGCCCAGTCAACACCCGGGACTGTGAAACACCATTGTAAACTACTGTTGTTGTTTCTTGCAACTAAACTCAGTGGTTCGTCGTGGAGTAATAGATAACTGGCATATATTCTGAAGGAGACCAGAATATGTTACCTCAAAATACCCAACTTTGGCATAAGGACTGTTTTGAGCTGAAGATAATCAAGCAGTGAACACAGAAAGAACTCTTTGCCCTTCTTTTAAATCCCTAAAAGCAGGACATAAATTTCCCTTTGTAAGGGTCTTCCCCCTCCTCTCCTCCATACCATGAGAACTATTTATCACTGGCAGCACCAGGATGGGTCTGCACAAACAATCCTTACTAAACCAACACTCAACTTTCATTCATTTCCCCCCATATCTTTACCTTCTCAAAATTCAGTACCTCTAGAAGCCCAAACTCCTTTTCTCTTTGCCTGGTCACTTCTCCACCAGTTGACTGCCCTTTGTTGAAGGCATACAAGCTCTCAGGTCTTACCACTTCTGTAGGATTTTCATCTGTCTTCTGTGAGCTCATCCCCAGCCCACCCAGAGCCCATGTATATACAAACATTTTTGCCTGCTAATCTTTTATCATTTGACTTGCAGGCCCCAGCCACTGAACCTAGAGAGTAGAGGCAAAGCATTCCCCAGGCCCCCATAGTTCAAACCATATCTATTCTGCATACTGCAGTGTCCCTAGCATAAAGCACAATATACAAAAGATGCTTAACAGATGTCTGCTCAAAGGATTAAGGGACCAAGGTGGGATTAAAGCCCCAGGTCTGCCGAACTCTGAAATGAAGATCAATCCTCCTCCATTACACCATGCTGCCTCCACCAACAGACGTAGATATATGTCAGTGTCTAACAATTCAATCTCTCTAAGTCACAGTTCCTTCATGTCTTAAAAAAATATTTAAAAACCTTATTTGGGCATGGTGGCTCACACCTGCAATCCCAGCGTTTTAGGTGGCCAAGGTGGGCAGATTACTAGAGCCCAGGAGTTCAAGACCAGCCTAGGAAACATGGTGAAACCCCGTCTCTACTAAAAGCACAAAAATTAGATGGGCATGGTGACACGCACCTGTAGTCCCATCTACATAGGAGGCTGAGGCAGGAGAATTACTTGAACCCAGCAGGCAGAGGTTACAGTGAGCCGATATTGAACCATTGCACTCCAGCCTCGGTGACAGAATAAGACTCTGTCTCAAAACAAACAAAAACACAAGGCTATTGTAAGGTCTGTTTGTTTGAGACAGAGTTTCACTCTTGTTGCCCAGGCTGGAGTGCAATGGCACAATCTCAGTTCATCACAACCTCTATCTCCCAGGTTCAAGTGATTCTCCTGCCTCAGCCTCACTTGTAGCTAGGATTACAGGCATGCACCACCATGCCTGGCTAATTTTGTAATTTTAGGAGACAGGGTTTCTCCATGTTGGTCAGGCTGGTCTCAAATTTCCGACCCGAGGTGATCCACCCGCATTGGCCTCCTGAAGTGCCAGGATTACAGGCGTGAGCCACTGCACCAGGCTGTTTTGAGGTTTAAACCAAGCTTCTCAAACTTTTCTGTGCACACAAATTACCTGGGGAGGATGTCAAAGTGCAGGTTTCAGTCTTAGGCGGGGCCTGAGATTCTGCACATCTAACATGTTCCAAAGTGGCGTCAATGCAAGTGGTCATGGACCCCAATTTAAGAAGCAGGGGTTTGAACGAGAATCTTTGGGGGGGGCTGCACAGTTCCTTCCTGTTTCTTCCTGGTAATACTAGAAGAGAGTGAAGGCAGAGAAGCAGCTGAATCTGATGTCCTATGAGGCCCCATGCAGAACTCACCCTTATCCGAGACATAAAACACGAGCCACATGTACTGAGCACCTCCCCATATGACACAAGAGTGAATTACCACTACAGGCCACCGTGTGCCAGGCTTTGTCTTAGGCACTGAGGTTACAGGGTGGATACTGCCACATGCCTGACACAAAGCCACTTAGTCAGGACCCTGCTGTTCAACAGTTATAACCAAGATAAGAAACATATGATTCTGCAGTTGGCCAATACTGAATTCAAATCTCTGCTCTACTACTCACATTGAGCAAGGCACTTATGTAGGAGATTGTTTCTTTGTCTTCAAAATGAGAAAAATAGTACCAAGTTCACCAGGGCTGCTGTGAGAGTTATGTGAGACATGCATATAAAGAGCTTAGCATAGTGCTAGTTAGTGCACAGCAGGCATCTAATAAATGTTGATTCCCATCCTTGCCTTGCACAGCAAGAAAGACTGACTGAAAATAGAAAGGAGACAAAAAAGGAAGCTAGAAAGTCATCAGAGCTAAGGAAATGCTTAGACCAGGGGTGGACAACCTACTTCTGTGAAGGGCCAGACGGTAAGTATGTTAGACTCTGTAGGTGCTACAGTCTCTGTAGCAACTACACAACTCCACTGTTGCAGCGCGAGACACCTGTAGACATCACTGTGTGATGAATAAGCATGGCTGTGTTCCAATAAAACTTTATTTACAAAACAAAGCAGCAGGCCAAATTTGGCCCGTGGGCTACTGGCCAACTCCTCCTGGTGTAAACTCCAATCTGCAAAAAGGTAAATGGCACCCCCATGGGGGTCCTGAACAGGAATTCGAAGGGATGGTCAGGCTTGCTGAACAGAGCGAGTCAGCCAATCCAAGTATTCTCTCCTGGACACGTAAGCAAATGTCAGAAACACACCAGCCCACACACCCACATTTGACACCGTGCTGGATCTCACCACACAAGAGGCAAACCACAGCCAGGCATGGTGGCTCGTGCCTGTAATCCCAGCACTGGGAAGCCGAAGAGGCAGATTATTTGAGGTCAGGAGTTCGAGATGAGCCTGGACAACATGGTAAAATCCGGTTTCTACTAAAAATACAAAAACTAGCCAGGCCTAGTGGCACACACCTGTAGTCCCAGCTACTCTGGAGGCTGAGGCCGGAGAATCACTTCAACCTGGGAGACAGAGGCTGCAGAGCCAAGATCGTGCCACGGCACTTCAGCCTTGGTGACGAGCAAGATTCCACCTCAAAAACAGAGAAGAAGAAGAAAGAGGCAAACCGTAGTGTCTTCTGCCCTCTTGGAGGACCAGGAGTGCCACAGGAGGAGCTGGGGCAGATGAGACAGAGAGAAAACAGTGACTGGAGAGAAGAGTTGGGGTGTCCCAGCCCCCCACAGCGCAGCCTTCCAGCCGCCAAAGCTTAGAGCTTTATGCCACTCAGAGTGGCAGAGCAGATCCCAGGCCCAGGCGGCCAGGAATGCAGAAAGTAGGAAGAAAGGGCCAAGTCAGCTCTGTTAGTCACCCTGGTACACACACACACGCACAGGAGAAGTGAAAAGGAACTTATCCAGATTCCCAAGGGAGATCAGAAAGCAGAAAGTCCCTCCTTCAAAGAGCTTCCAGAATCATCCACGGCAAGAGAGCTCTTCCCAGGCTCCCAGAGGAAGCCTAATGGGTCAGGTGAACCGCACAGCAGCCAAGCAGTCCCAACCAAACAGTTTACCCTCAGCAACCTAAGGCCTGCAGCCACCAGGTAAGGTGTGACTTGTTTTGTATTAATTCCAGTTCTAAACAATGGTTTGGCTGGGCACGGTGGCTCACGCCTGTAATCCCAACATTTTAGGAGGCCAAGGCGAGTACATCACTTGAGGTCAGGAGCTCAAGACCAGCCAGGCCAACAGATGAAGCCCTGTCTTTACTAAAAATACAAAAATTAGTTGAGCATGGTGACAGGCACCTGTAATCCCAGCTACACAGGAGGCTGAAGTGGGAGAATCACTTGAACCCGGGAGGCAGAGGTTGCAGTGAGCCGAGATCTTGCCACTGCACTCCAGCCTGGGTGACTAGAGAAGAATCCATCTCAAAAACAACAACAACAACAACAAATAATGGCCCAACACTTGACAAATGGGGACACTTGGCTGTCACACACTCACACACACTGATAACACAACATGCACGATAGTCACTGACTCATGAGTCCCTCTTCTGTGCCAGGCATCAGCTAGGGATCCAAAATGGGGTGACCCAGGTATGGTCATTGTCTTTGTGAACTGTATATATATGCAAACACATACAGTACAAAGACACACACACACTCTCTCACACACATACATGAACATAAACACACCAAGCACACATTCACACATTAGCACATACATGCACACAGATGAGAATGCACATGCATGCATACACACAGATGCATAGGAACACAGACGCATGCACTTGCTCATTTCTCCAACCCAGCTCCTCTTTGAGCAAGGAAATACCAACACGGGGCTCCTCGAACATACACTGGGACATGCATTATTTTTTTTTCTTTTTTTGAGACAGAGTCTCACTCTGTCACAATGGCTGGAAGGAAGTGGCATGATCTCTGCTCACTGCAACCTCTGCCTCCCAGGGTCAAGTGATTCTCCTGCCTCAGCCTCCCTACTAGCTGGGATTAAAAGCGTACACCACCACGTCTAGCTAATTTTTGTATTTTTAGCAGAGACGGCGTTTCACCATGTTGGCCAGGCTAATCTTGAACTCCTGACCTCAGGTGATCTTCCTGCCTCGGCCTCCCAAAGAGCTAGGATTACAGCCACCATGCCCAGCCTGGAACATGTGTTTCTAAAATCTCTTGGTTATCATCAGCCTCCTCCTCCATGCTGATGCCCAGCAAGCCCTTTTATCACCCACAAGGCGAGCCTCTGACCTTCACAGAGGTTCAAGCCAAACCCAACAGAACCGCAGAGCTAAAAGTGCTCCCGCTGCACCCTGCCCATTGCCAGCTGAGTAGCCATGAACCAGCATCAAATAGGTGCTCCAAGGCTGCCTGCCACACTCACAATAAAACCCAAGCAGCACCAGGCACGGTGGCTCTGTAATCCCAGCACTGTGGGAGGCTGATGCAGGCGGATCACCTGAGGTCGGGAGATCAAGACCAACATGGAGAAACCCCCGTCTCTACTAAAAATACAAAATTAGCCAGGTGTGGTGGTGCATGCCTACAATCCCAGCTACTCGGGAGGCTGAGGCAGGAGAATCGCTTGAACCCAGCGGGCAGAGGTTGCAGTGAGCCAAGATCATGCCATTGAACTCCAGCCTGGGCAACAAGAGTGAAACTCCATTTTAAATAAAATAAAATAAATAAAACCCAAACAGCTCATCCAGTTCACAAGGGGACGGTCCCACCTCTCAGGCACACACCATCTCTTGGCCTTCCCCTACCACGCTGGCTTTTCTTGCTCTTCCATCCACATCTGCCACCCTGGTGTCCCTGCACTTGCTCCCCTCTGCCTGGAACACTCTTCCTCTAAGTGTTTGCTCCACCCACTCCCTCACCCCTTTAGGTCTGTGCTCAAATGCAGCGTTTCTGGACAGGCCTTCCCGGATCTCTCTTATCAAAAACTGCACATGGGACAGGGCAACACAGCCAGAGCCCACCTCTATTAGAAAAATAAAGAATATAGGCCGGGCGCAGTGACTCATACCTGTAATCCCAGCACTTTGAGAGGCCAAGGCGGGAGGATCGCTTGAGCCCAGTGGTTTGAGACCAGCCTGGCCAACATAGTAAGACCCCATCTCTAATTAATTAATTAAAAGTTTGCCAGGTTGGGGATCGGGCAGAGGGAGAACGTCAGGAAGAATAGCTAATGGATCCTCAGCTTGATTCCTAGATGATGGTTGATCTGTGCGGCAAATCACCAGGGCATACATTTACCAATGTAACAAACCTGCACATCCTGTACATGTACCCCAGAACTTACATGTTGAAGAAAAAATTTGCCAGCTGGGGTCAATGGCTCATTTCTGTAACCCTAGCACTTTGGAAGTCTGAGGTGGGTGGATCATGAGGTCAGGAGATTGAGACCAACCTGGATAACACGGTGAAACCCTGTCTCTACTAAAAATACAAAAAATTAGCCAGGCATGGTGGCATATGCCTGAAGTCCCAGCTACTTGGGAAGCTGAGGCAGGAGAATCACTTGAACCCAGGAGGCAGAGGTTGCAGTGAGCCGAGATCACACCACTGCACTCCAGCCTGGGTGACAGTAAGACTCCCTCTCAAACCAAAAAAAAAAAATTGCCAGGCATGGTGGTGCATGCCTGTAATTCCAGCTACTCAGAAGGCTGAAGTAGGAGGATTGCTTGAACCCAGGAGGTCAAGGCTACAGTGAGCCAAGATTGTACCACTGCATTCCAGCCTGGGCAATGAGCAAGATCCTGTCTCAAAAAAAGAAAACACAAAAGAATTAAGAGGGACAAATGAAGTGTTCCCTTCTGTTCTACCAGCAGAAAGCATGGCCATCTCTACACTCCCCACTGACGAGTTTCCGCATTTACAGAATTTCTCTGAAACTCACAAAAAAGACCAAGGGTCTTAAACTGAAATCCGTAGGGGCCAGACACCAGCCACAAGTGAGGAAAGCACACCAGTATAATACGACAGGGAGTGGTGAGGACTCCGGCAACTCCGCAGCTCTGCCCTGTGGAATTACAGAGGCCTAATCTATCAGAAATTCTCACTTTTTTAGAACATCTGGAAAGCTAGAACTCATAAAAAATACTGATTTTTAAACATCTGCTCACATTTTCCAGAATCATCATGCCAAGTGAAAAACCTACAGGCCTACAAGACACAGCAGTTCACAACGACAAAGCAGATTCTCTCCTTCAGCTCCTCCAGCCACATCTAAGCCTCAGTTTTTCCATCTGTAAAGTGGGCAGGATGATATTCCCTGTATCAGGGGTTGAGGGAGGCTGGAACAAGATCCTGGATAGACCTGAAAAATGTTAGCTAGTACTGTGTCACACTTCTCTCTCGCACTCACATACACTCACGTGCACACACGTGTCTATGGTCACACTTACAGGGTCGTGGATGGTTTCCGAGAACAGGGGTGAGCGATCTGAGAAACAGGACAAGACGAGCTGAATGAGCACAAGGGTAAAGTAGACATAGAAACTGATGTCACGAAACAGGTCCACCTGAGCATCCTGCATGGTGGGGAAGGAAAAAGGAAAAAGGTCACCTTTTGGGGCTAGGCACGGTGGCTCACGCCTATAATCCTAGCACTTTTGGAGGCCAAGACAGGCAGATCACCTGAGGTCAAGAGTTCGAGACCAGCCTGGCCAACATTGTGAAACCTCGTCTCGACTAAAAAAAAAGATTTAGCCAGATATAGTGGCAGGCACCTATAATCCCAGCTACTAAGAAAGCTGAAACAGGAGAAGGGCTTGAACCCAGGAGGCACAGGCTGCAGTGAGACATCGTGCCACGGCACTCCAGCCTTGCGACAGAGTGGGATTCCATCTCCAAAAACAAGTGTGCACTCCTCAAAATTCCTAGGAGCAGCCCACGGCAACCAATGTAAACAACATTTCCAGCCAGAACAGCAACTGACAGGATAAAGGTAACATGAGGACAAGCCTAGGGTCCCCAGGGGGGAACAGTCACTCTGCAAACACTGCTCCTGGCTCAGCTCCAATCCCAGCCCAGCAGCATTCGCAGCCACCTGTCTTGCTGTTTCCTGCTAATGGGGACAGCCTGGCATCTGCCCACAGCTCCTGCCCTTGGAGTTCCCACTGGAGACCCTCAGAGGAACACAGACAAATCAGACCCTGGGGAAAGAAGGTTCTAGAACAAAGGCTGGGACTGACTTGGTGAGGATTTGGTGGGGTAGGGAAGTTTCCAAGCAAGAAGCCAGGTACATGTGGTACCCATCCCCTGGTTCCCATGGCAACTCATCAGTTCTACACAAGCCAGAGGGACCCAGCATCTCTCCCCTTGGGGCCACTGAAGGAAGATGAGGAACGAGGCTGCCACTTACCGCTTTTAAGGCAGTCATGATTTTGGATCTCAGGATGGCTAGGGCACACAGCAGGGCTACCAGCCAGAAAGTGAGCATGATCCCTGAGGACTGAACTCCCTTCCGCCTCTCCAGCTGAATTAAAAAGGTAGCAAGCAGCTGAGGAAAGAAGCACACGACAGGAGTTGGTGATTTTTTTTTTTTTTTTTTTTGAGACAGAGTTTCACTCTTGTTGTCCAGGCTGGAGTGCAGAGGCACAATCTCAGCTCACTGCAACCTCCGTCTGCCAAGTTCAAGCAATTCTCCTGCCTCAGCCTCCCAAGTACCTGAAACGACAGGTGCCTGCCATAATGCCCAGCTTATTTTTGTATTTTTAATAGAGATGGAGTTTCATCATGTTGGCCAGGCTGGTCTCAAACTCCCGACCTCAGGTGATCTGTTTGCCTCAGCCTCCCCTGGTGCTGGGATTACAAGCATGAGTCAAAGCACCCACCTGACAGGACTTAAGAGAGGGCAGGACCTGGCCAGGTGCAGGGATTCATGCCTGTAGTCCCAGCACTTTGGGAGGCTGAGGTGGGTGGATCACCTGAGGTCAGCAGTTCGAGACCACCCCGGCCAACATGGTGAAACCCCACCCCCTACTTAAAAAAAAAACTACAAAAATAAGCCAGGCATGGTGGCAGATGCCTGTAATCCCAACTATTCAGGAGGCTAAAGCAGGAGAATTGCTTGAACCTAGGAGGCAGAGGTTGCAGTGAGCCGAGATCACGCCATTGCACTCCAGCCTGATGAACAAGGGTAAGACTGAGTCTTTAAAAATAAAAATAAAATTTTAAAAAGAGGGCAGGACCATCATCTTCATATTCATTCATCATTCATCTCCTGATGCAGGACACCATTCATCTTAATTCTTTTCTTTTTCTTTTGAGACAGGGTCTCACTGCATTATCCAGGCCGGAGTAGAGCAACCTGACCACAGCCTGGTCCCTGTGAGCTGGCAGACCGTAAGCCTGGAGTAAGGGCTGCCCCTCAGCTCAAAGACTCCAGGCTCAGCTCCACCCCTGCCTCACTCAGCACTTGCAGGCAAGTTACAGAACCTCTTGGGACCGCCAATGCTTCCTCTGCAAAATGGAGATGCGAACAGCATCAACCTGGAAAGTTGCAGGGGTTGGAGGAGCCCATGTGTCAATCTGGGATGGGATAGAAAGGTCAGGGAGGACGTCTGGTTTGGGTTTGTTCTTGCTGGTGATGTCGTTTGAGACAGGGTCTCGCTCTGT
Organism: Callithrix jacchus; assembly: GCF_049354715.1. Classification (NCBI taxonomy): domain Eukaryota; kingdom Metazoa; phylum Chordata; class Mammalia; order Primates; family Cebidae; genus Callithrix; species Callithrix jacchus. The sequence continues at coordinate 13,923,682 of NC_133513.1, read as the reverse complement.
TACCCAGGCTGGATTGCAGCGGAATGATCACAATTCACTGTAAGCCTCAAACTCCTGGGCTTGAGCGATCCTCCCATCTCGGCCTCCTGAGCGGCTGAGACTACAGAGAGCCATCAGGCCCATACAATTTTTTTTTTTTTTTTTCCCCAAAGACAGGGTCACTCTGTTTCCCACACTGATCTTGAACTCCAGGCCTCAAGCAATCTTCCCATCTCAGCCTCCCAAAGTGTTGGGATTACAGGTGTGAGCCACCGCATCAGGATGAAGGCTCCGTTTAGAACCAAGATCAGCACACTTTCTTCTGAGACAGGGTCTCCCTCTGTCTGCCCAGGCTGGTGCACAGTGATGCCAACACCGCTCACGGCAGCCTCAAACTTCCAGGCTCAAGTAGTTCTCCCACTTCAGCCTCCCGAGCAGCAGGCACCATGGGCGCACACCACCATGCCCAGACAAAATTTTTTGGGTAGAGACAGGGTCTTATGATGCCTGAGCTGGTCTGCAACTCCTGGCCTCAAACGATCCTCTCACCTTCATCTTCCAAAGTGCTGGGATTTCAAGTGTGAGCTACTGCTCCCAGTCACACTATTTCTTAATGGACCACATAATTAATTTTTTGGACTTCACGGGCCAAAGACACTACATCAAAACTACTTGGCCAGGTGTGGTGGCTCACACCTGTAATCCCAGCACTTTGGGAGGTCGAGGTCAGGAGATGGAGATCATCCTGGCTAACACGGCGAAGCCCCATCTCTACCAAAAATACAAAAAATTTGCCGGGCATGGTAGTGCATGTCTGTAGTCCCAGGTACTTAGGAGGTTGAGGCAGGAGAATCGCTTGAATCCAGGAGGTGGAGGTTGTAGAGAGCCAAGATTGCCCTACTGCACTCCAGCCTGGGTGATAAAGCAAGACACCACCTCAAAAAGGAAAAAAAAACTACTCAGCTCTGCCACCGTATTGTGAAAGTGGCCATAGCCAAGATATAAATGAATGGTCATGCTTTCATGCCAATAAAACTTTATTTAGAAATACAGGCAGAGTACATAGAATGAAAAACAAAACCCACATGCCCTGATGCTCCAAGTTCCCGGGGTCAGCCTCTGCCCCATCTCCCCTGCTCTCTGCCTCACCCATCTCTGCTCCAGCCACACAGAACTCTCAAGTTCTCCCTGTGATCTCAGGACTTTACATGTGCTATTCTCCCCAACTGGTCTTCTGTCCTCAGGTCCTTCAACATTTTAACAACCTGCTCAGCTCCGCCATCCCTCCCTCAGAGAAACCTCACTATCCCCCAGGCCAAGTAGAACACCCCTCCCTTCCCCCTCACGGCACTCTGCATACACTAAATACTTGGTGCCTGTCTGAGGACTCATTTGTTTAATGTCTGTTTGAACCGCTAGACTACATGCTTGTGTCTCCAACGCTTGGTACAAAGTAGGGATAAAAAAATTTTTGAAAATCAGCCAGGTGCAGTGGTTCATGCCTGTAATTCCAATATTTTGGGAGGCCAACACAGACGGATCACTTGAGGTCAGGAATTGCAGACCAGCCAGGCCAACATGGTGAAACTCCATCTCTACAAAAAATACAAAAATTGGCCAGGTTTGGTGGCACGTGCCTGTAATCCCAGCTACTCAGGAGGCTGAGGCAGGAGAATTGCTTGAACCCGGAAGGCAGAAGTTATAGTGAGTTGAGATCATGCCACTCACTGCACTCCCCCTGGGCAACAGAGCAAGACTCCATTGGAAAAAAAAAAAGTGTGCTAGCTGCATCCTGTCCCATATTTCCAGTGCCTGCATATTCTGGTTTCCTGGGGTATAGTCAGAATGTTCCTGATGCATTCACAGCAGAGCTGGTCCTCCGTTCCATCCCAGAGACCTCAGGCGGAAAAAAGAGGCTGAGGATTTCACAGGCCAGTTCACCTCTCAGCCAGTGCAGCTCAGAGTCCCCTGAGGGATCAAAAGACCCAACCCTGAGACCATCACCCATGTCCCCAGAATGACAGACTAAGGTATAAATGAATGATCAAAAGACCAGGAATGGCTGGGTGCGGTGGCTCATGCCTGTAATCCCACTACTTTGGGAGGCCAAAGCAGGTGGATCATCTAAGGTCAGGAGTTCGAGACCAGACTGGCCAACATGGTGAAACCCATCTCTACTAAAAAATACAAAAATTAGCTGGGCATGGTGGCATGTGCCTATAATCCCAGCTACTCAGGAGGCTGAGGCAGGACAATCACCTGAACCCAGGAGGCAGACGCTGCAGTGAGCTGAGATCGCACCATTGCACTCCAACCTGAGCGACAAGAGTAAAACTCCATCTCAAAAAAAATAAGACCAAGAACGAGGAAATTAAGCGGGGGGATGACCTACTCAAGTCAAAAACAGCTAACCAGGTGTGGTGGCTCATGCCCGCATTCCCAGCACTTTAGGAGGCCAAGAGGGGAGATCACTTGAGCCTAGGAGTTAAGACCAGCCTGGGCAACAAGTAGAGATACCCTGTCTCTATTATGTTGCAACTGGAAAAAAAAAAAAAAAAAAAAAAAACCCACTCTAATACCCCACTGCCAGAATACTGAGCCCAAGACCTGAATTCAGGACAAAGCAAAGCCCTTTACCGACTCATTCCCTCCATGTATTTATGGAATGCTTACTGCATGCCAGGCGCAGTGCCAGGCTCTGAGGGTCCAAAGGGGAACCAAACTCAACAGAAGAGCCAGGCATGAAGCAGAGAGAGCCCGGCAGGTACCAGGCCACACGCTGGGGCCCAGACTGGAAGCTGGCTGTACCACTTGCTCACCAGGTCACCATGGGTCAGTTCCCTATCCTCTCTGTACAACAGTTCACCTATCTAACACACAACAGGAGGATAATCAGTAAACAAATATAAATGGATTAATAAATAAAGGGATTAGGCCAGTTCTTGGCAGGGAGTGGATAGCACATATGTGTGCTATAAAAAATCATGGTCTGGGCAAGGCACAGTGACTCACACCTACAATCCTAGCACTTTGGGAGCCCCAGGCAGGAGCATCACTTACGACCAGGAGTTTGAGGCCAGCCTGAGCAAAATAACAACATATAACAACAAATTTATCCAGGCGTGTTGGTGCATGCCTGTGCTCCCAGCTACTTGGGAGGCTGAGGTGGGAGGATCACTTGAGCCCAGGAGTTCAAGCCTGCTGTGAGCTGTGGTCTCACGCCAATGCAGTCCAGCCTGGGCAACTGAGTAAGACTCTGTCTCAAAATTTTTAAAAATAAAGTATTAATTAAAATAAAGACTCATGGTCCTTGGCAATCTGGCTCTACATTGCCTTTCCTGACCTCTCTGTCATGCCCACTCCCTATCCCCTCAACCTTCACACCATGTTCCTTTTTCACAGCTCATCTCCCTCGCCACATACTCCCCTTAACCTTCAACCCCTCAGTAGAGAGAGGTGGGCTTTCCCTGTTTACAATGTCCTGCCTCAGACTTGTTCTGGTTTTTTTTTAATTTAATTTAATTTAATTTTTTTTTTTTTTGAGACGAGGTCTCGCACTGTAGCCCAGACTAAACCACAGTGGTACAATCCCAGCTCACTGCACCTCCACTCCCCGGGTTCAAGCAATTCTCCTGTCTCAGCTTCCTGAGTAGCTGGGACTACAGGTGTGTGCCACCACATCTGGCTAATTTTGTATTTTTAGTAGAGACGGGGTTTCACCATGTTGGTCAGGCTGGTCTCGAACTCCCGATCTCAAGTGATTCTCCAGTCTCAGCTTCCCAAAGTGCTGGGATTATAGGCGTGAGCCACTGTACCTGGCCTCCCTCCCCCTTTTACAACACTTAAGGGTTATACTCTCTGAGAACTATCTAATCATGACTCAAAAGCAGCAGGTTGCAGGGGCTAAAAGCATGGCCTCTGGGGTTGCACCCCTCACTCAGCTACACACTAATGGTGTGACCTTGAGCAGGACACTTAACCTCTCTGTGCCTTGTTTCCTCACCTGTAAGATGGGAATAAAGCAGTACCTATCTCACAGGGCCGTTCTGAAAATTCAATGAATTTCAAGACATGTGAAATACCAAGAATACTGCAAGGTACATACATCGTGAGTCTTTGATGCATGTCAGCTGTAATTAATAAAGTTGATTCCTTGTCTCTATCACTCACTAAGTCCTGTATCCCCCTGGGACAGAGCAGTTTCCTATAGCTTAGCAACCCACCCCCTAAGGCAAATACTGAAAACTCAAGGCTACTAGGTCCCAGACAGTCAGTATGTAAGTGACCAAAGTAGTCAGCACAAAAGCAAAGTACAGCAAACGCAACAAAAGGGGGCATCTGACATTCAGAATCAGTGGCAGGGAAGACAACAGGGCATGGTGGGGACTGTGGCAAACTGGACAACACATGCCCCAGCTGGGACTGGGAGCAGTGGCTCATGCCTATAATGCCAGTGTTCCGGGAGGACGACACAGACGGATCACTTGAGGCCAGGGGCTTAAGATCAGCCTAGACAACACAGTAAGATCCCACTTCTACAAACAAAAATTTAAATTAGCCAAAAATTAGCTGGACATGGTGACACACAGCTGTAGTCCCAACTACTCAGAAGGCTGAGGTGGGAAGATGGCTTAAGGCCAGAAGTTTGAGGGTGCAGTGAACTATGGTGGCACCACTGCACCCCAGCCTGTATGAAAATGAGACCATGTCTCTTTAAGATGAAAAAAAAAAGGCTACAGTTGTATCCCAGCTCCAGCTGATCACTGCCCTAAAAAATTATAATTCTAGTCTTGCCAGACTGTTCAGTTTTCCAAGAAAAGCCACATTTCTGGGTTTTTACTGCCAGGTGTAGGGGTGGGTGTGTGTGTGTGTGTGTGTGTGTGTGTGTGTGTGTATTTTTAGTAGAGATGGAGTTTTGCTATGTTGGCCAGGCTGGTAAGTGATCCACCCACCTCAACCTCACATAGTGCTGGGATTACAGGCATGAGCCACCGCACCCAGCCTATATCTTTGTGTTTCTAAATGCCAGTTACTACTTTTGGTCTCCACTGAGCCCGGCAGATAGCCGAGGGGTCACAGCCAGCTCCTACTTACCATGGTGATGCCCAAGAGAGTTGGGCTGACCAGAAACACTGGGGCCAGGAATATGCCCCGACTTCTTTCCCAGAAAGAGTAGAAGAGGTCTGCCCAGCAGACGATCCACAGCAAAAATCCCAAGGCCTGGAAAAGAAGCATATACACATCCTACAACCTTCAAATGATCAACCACAGTCCTAGGACATGGTGTGTTTCCTCTGGAATAAGGACAAGTCCTTGGGAGGGGGAGTTGGCATCCGGGCCAGCACACGATGATCTATTGCCAGCTTGCTATGCTCCATTGCCTCCAACAGGACTGTCTGTCTGGTCACCATTCCCCCCAGGACCTGAACACTCAAGAGCTCAGCCCACAGCTCATCACTATATGCAAACCCCAGTGCCCTGCGCAAGAAAGCCCTCCACAACAACCATTCACTCAACCGGTATTTACTGAGGGTGCTCTGTGAGTCAGATACCTCTCAAGGTGCATCCATTCTCAAATGATTCAGAGAAAACAAATTATAGCATGCATAGAGAGGGAGAGAGCAAAAGCTCTTGATAAAACAAATGTAGCAAAAGATTAAAAATCAGTGAATATAGGCCAGATTCATGCCTGTAATCCCAGCACTTTGGGAGGCTGAGGCAGGAGGATCGCTGAGAGTCAGGAGATTGAGAACAGCCTAGGCAACAAAGTGAGATCCTAGCTCTAAAAGAATTTTTTTTAATTAGCAAGGCATGGTGATGCACGCCTGCAGTCCCAGCTACCAGCTATCCAAAAAGCTGAGGCAGGACGATGGCTTGAGCAAGGAGTTTGAGGTTGCAGTGCGCTGTGATCGTAACATTGCACTGCAGCCTGGGCAACAGCAAAACCGTCTCAAAAAAAAAAAAAGACAGTAATTATGAGTAATGGATAGAGAAAATCAGGGGGTAGTTCCTGGTATCATTATGTCAACACTTTTATTTTTTTTTTGAGATGAAGTCTCACTCTGTTGCACAAGCTAGAGTGCAGTGACAGAATATCAGCTCACTGCAACCTGCACCTCCTAGGTTCAAGAGATCCTCTAGCCTCAGCCTCCCAAGCAGCTAAGATTACAGGTGTGTGACACCATACCCAGCTAATTTTTGTATTTTATGTAGAAAAAGGGTTTCACTATGTTGGTCAGGCTAGTCTCAAACTCCTGGCCGTAAGTGATCCGCCCACCTTGGTCTTGCAAAGTGCTGGGATTACAGGTGTGAGCCACCACGCCTGGTCCATTATTGCAATTTTCCTGTAGCTTTAAATTATTTCAAAATAAAAGTAAACTTTAAAAAAAAAATTAGGGGCCAGGCATGGTGATTCACACCTGTGAATCCCAGTACTTTTGGAGGCCAAGGCTGGAGGACTACTTGAAGCCAGGAGTTCAAGACCAGCCTGAGCAATATAGACCTGCTCTGTATAAAAAATTAACAATTGGTCAGAAAAAAAAAAAAAATATATATATACACACACACACACACACACACACACACACACATATACACACATACATATGTATACTTAAAAAAGCTCATCCCTTGGTAAGGGGGTAAGAACTGTTAATTTCCCAGTAACACCTTGAGAGCAATCCTATCATTGCTGTTGCATAAATAGGGAAACTGAGGCTTGGGGGGTTAAAAAATTTGCTCAAGGCCAAATACTAAACGGCAGAGCCAAGATTCGAACCCATGTTTGTCTCCAGAGCTCCAGTGTTCATCTCCCACCTTATTCTTCTGCCTTCTACAAGAAGGAACTTAGGGCCAACTAAGTAGAAGAGAAATGTTCACTCACCAATCACGCTCCCCGTCCCAGGTGCACCTCCCCGCCCCTCCACGATGAAACCCCTCCCCTGGTGACTTACAGTTTTGGTTTTATTGAGAGGTGTCATCTGAATGTAGCCCCGGTCATGTCGGGAGAGATAGAGGAAGTAGAAGGGGAAACAGGCCCAGAGGTAAAAACAAGGCACCCACACGAGGACCGTGTTCTGAAAGCACTTGGTGAAGTCGGGGTTGCTGGTATACCACGTGATGTTCCAGTCCTGCAGACACAAACACAGTCGAGGGATCAGCAGACACACCCCCGAGGACAGGAGCTCACCTGGAGCTCCAAACCACCTGCCACGGGGTTTGAAGAAACGGACAAAGCCCCTATGCCCAAGGACTCTCAGGATGAAGACACAAACGCAAAAGATCAGTAGCCAGAAAGACTAAGAAATGAGGAACAAGAGATAAAGGTATGTGGTGTCTTCTGCGCTCCCCGCTGAGAAACAGAGGCCCTGTCTCAAAATAAGTAAATAAAGCTCTCTTAACAGGAGCATACAGGTCAGGTGCAGAGGCTCACGCCTGTAATTCCAGCACTTTGGGAGGCCAAGTAGACAGATCACTTGAGGCCGGGAGTTTTAGGCCAGCCTAGGCAACATAGTGAGATGCCATCTCAACAAAAAACATAAGTGGCTGAGCATGAAGCACAGCTGTAGTCCCAGCTACTCAGGAGGCTGAGGTGGGAGGATCGTTTCAGACTGGAAGGCAGGGGGTGCAGTGAGCTGAGATCATGCCACTGCTCTACACCCTGGGCAACAGAGAGAGACCCTGTGTCTGTCTGTCTGATTCTGTCTCTCTCTCTCTCTCTCTCTCACACACAAACACACACACACACAGTGCATACACACAAAACCAACCGACAACAAAAAAGGCATGTAGCATCTCATCTCACATTAACAGTCCCCAGAGCCTGTGCAAGTCCCACCGTAGTACAAAAGATGAAGACAGACATTTAAAGGAACCCTGAAGGATACTCTCTTGTAACCCAAGAACCCTAGATCATCTAGTTCACTCTGACCTTCCAAACTGAGGACTTTCTATCTTCATCACCATCACCACCATCACCATCAATCACCACCACCGCATCACCACCATCATCACTGCTATCACCACCACCGTCACCACAACCCACCACCACTGTCACCATCAACACTACACACCACCACCAGGATAACATCCAAATTGCAGTTCTGTGTGCCAGGTTTTATTCTAAGTGCCTCGTGTATATTGTCTCCTTTAATTCTATAAGTATTTTTATCATCTCCTTTTTTTTAGATGTGAAACTCAGGCACAGAAGAATTAAATACTGTGTTGGGTATCACACAGCTAGTAAGCTCTAGAGCTGAATTTAAACTCAGGCAACATGGTTCAGGTCTGCATTTTACCACTGAGCTGTCCAACCTTGGAAACAAATTTGTTTCAATTACTTTTACTTTTAAAAAAAAAAAAACCTGTATTTTGTTAAGGAGCCATGCCAAACAGATGAATACATAAATAGATCAGATATATCTGCCCAAAAATAAACCTCTACTATCAGCTGTTATGTATTGAAAATTTAAAATTTCCTTTTTTTTTTTTTTTTTGAAATGGGGTCTTGCTCTGTTGCCCAGGCTGGAGTGTGGTGGTGAGATCATAACTCCCTGCGCCTTGAACTCTTGGGCTCAAGCGATCCTTCACCTCTGCCTCCTGAGCAGCTACACTACAGGTGTGCCCCACCATGCCTGCCCAGCTGAAGAATTTAAATTTAATTCAAGCCATAATTCGGTAACTGACTAGAAAACTGAGAAAATTTACTCCCCTTTTTGGGATCTCAGTGTCCTATCTCTACCAAAATTAGGTTGGATCAAATAAGACATACAAAACGGGTTCCCCCAGCCACAGTTTGGCTTGTTGTTATTGCTGTTAAGGCACACTATTAACATTTGTTTCTTTTTCTTTTTCTTTTTTTTGAGACAGAGTTTCGCTCTTGTTGCCCAGGCTGCAGTGCAATGGCTCAATCTTGGCTCACTGTAACCTCCGCCTACTCAGGTTCAAGCGATTTTCCTGCCTCAGTCTTCTGAGTAGCTGGGATTACAGGCATGTGCTACCATGCCTGGCTAATTTTATATTTTTAGTAGAGACAGGGTTTCTCCATGTTGGTCAGACTAGTCTTGAACTCCCAACCTCTGGTGATCTGCTCACCTCAGCCTCCCAAAGCGCTGGCATTACAGACGTGAGCCACCATGACCAGCTGGCATACTTTTTATTACAAAAAAAATTAGATTACATGTCAACATTGAAAATTTGAATTTCTGGATTTTTTGTTGTTGTTGAGATAGAGTATTACTTTCTCGCCCAGTCTGGAATGCAATGGCGTGATCTCAGCTCACTGCAATCTTCGCTTCCTGGGTTCAAGCGATTCTCCTGCCTCAGCCTCCTCAGTAGCTGGGACTACAGTCACGCACCACCACGCCTGGCTAATTGTTTTTAGTAGTGACAGGGTTTCACCATGTTGGCTAGTCTGGTCTCAAAAGTCCTAACCTCAGGTGATCCGCCCACCTTGGCCTCCCATAGTGTTGGAATTACAGGCGTGAACCTGCCCAGCCTCTAGCATAACTAAAAATCAGAAAATCTGGCAGGGCTAGGCCCCTATTCCTGCTACATAACCATCAGTAGGAGCTGGGAGGAGCCAGTCTTTGTATTAGGCCCAGGTGGTGTTCAGTTGGCTGCAGTCCCCAAAAAGGCCACTTTTCCCTCAGCCTTCCCTTCCCACTGGCCTATGCACCCTCCAAATAGCTCTGATTCCAGCAGCCCTCCCACGATCACCTGATTACCCATGGAATGTCAAGGTACCCAGACCCTTATAGCTCCATATACCTTTAAAGCCATGTCAAAAAAAATAAGGTTAAAAAATGGGAAATGAAGAAAATAAGATCATTTCACTTAAAAGAAAATCTGACAATCTGATAAAAATACACATGTTCCAAGAATTAAAGAAATCTAGTTATTAGGCCAGGCGTGATTGCTCATGCCTGTAATCCCAGCACTTTGAGAGGCCGAGGCAGGAGATCAGGAGTTCGAGACCAGCCTGGCCAACATGGCAAAACCCTATCTCTACTAAAACCATAAAAATTAGCTGGGCTTGGTAATGCACTTCTGTAGTCCCAGCTACTTGGGAGGCTGAGGCAGGAGGATCGCTTGAACCTGGGAGGCAGAGGTTGCAGTGAGCCGAGATCTTACCACTGCACTCCAGCCTGGGCAGACTCCATCTCAAAACAAAAAAAAGTAAACCTCACAAGGCCAACATACGCAAAGAGATTCAGTGAGGAAACATCAAGACACAAACCCTAAAAAGAACAAAGTTCATGCCCTTGTGGCATGTGGCATTTGGAACACAGCCCTGTAAATAAGAAGTTGATCTTGGAGAAGGAGTGACATCTCAAGAACTGGCTTTACACCACTGGTAATTCCTAGGTGATAGGCAGGAAAAGGGATTAAATTGTTGGTGCTCATTATATATAGAATGGCTTCTGAGCAGTTGCCAGTAAAAGCTCATTCCAAAGGAATTTGTCCTTCTAAAAAGAAAACAATACTGAGACTTGGCATATGTAGTTATGTACACAAGAGACATAGTTCCAATGTTAAACACTTAATTGACCTGATCCAAATCATTCCTTGCAAGGACTATTGCAATTGCTTCCTAACTCTTCTCTGCCTCCAGCCTCTCCTTGTCCTACTGAATCCTCTCCACTAGTCAGTGCTCCCCACCACAGCCAGTCCTCCTCACCACAGCCAGAGAATAAGCTACATACACATCCACATGTATTCTCATGGATATATTTATCAGCCAACCATGAACCTATCCCTACATCTACCCCCCACCAATTCATCCATTCACCCACCCACCTACCAATTCATCCACCCATCCACCAACTCACCAATTCATTCATCCATCCACCTACTCATCCACCCATTCATCCATCCACCCTACCCACCCACCAATTCATTCATCCATCTACCTTACCCATCCACCCATTCATCCTTCCACCCTACCCACCCACCAATTCATTCATCCATCCACCTACTCACCTACCAATTCATCCATCCACCCGCCCATCCACCCATTCATCCATCTACCCTACCCACCCACCAATTCATTCATCCATCCACCCTAACCATCCACCCATTTGTCCCTCCACCTTACCCACCAATTCATCCACACACCCACCCATCCACCCATCCACCTACTCATCCACCCATTCATCCATCCACCTACCCACCCACCAATTCATTCATCCATCCACCTACTCATCCACCAATTCATTCATTCATCCATCCATCCACCCACTCATACACCCATGATACCCACCTACCAATTCATTCATCCATCCATCCATCCCCCACGCCCACCCACCCACCAACCTATTCATCCACCTGTCTAGGTACCCATCTATATCCCCAAGCATCCATCTACTCATGCATCGAATCGTGTCTCTCTCTTTGTAATTATTTTTAATAGGTAATATATTTGTGTGCTAAAACTCTTTCAAACTACTCAAAAAGGTATACAGTGAAAAATATGTTTCTCCCCAAACTAATCACCCCCCAATTCTACCCCATAAGCATGCCACCATTGCTAACATCTTACATTCTTCCAGATATATTCCAAATATGACCTGTGTATACTGTTTCCCCAAAAGGCACCATGATACATACTCTGTTCTATACCTTGCCTTTTTTTTTTTTTTTTAACTTAGCTAATATTAAAAACTGAACTTTTTTTTTTTTTTGAGACAAGGTCTTACTCTGTTGCTCAGGCTGGAGTGCAGTGGCACAATCATAGCTCACTGCAGCCTCAACCTCCTGGGCTCCAGCAATCCTCCCACCTCAGCCTCCCGAGTAGCTAGGACCACAGGCACATGCCAGCATGCCAAGCTAATTTTGTATTTTTAGGAGAAATGGGGTTTTGCCACATTGTCCAGGATAGTCTCCCAAAGAGACTCCACTAGCCTTGGCCTCCCTAAGTGCTGGGATCACCGATGTGAACCACTGCACCCAGGCTTTGGAAACGGATCTTTATCAGTAACATAGATATGCTTTACTGTTGATATTTTAATTTTATTTCTTTTAAACAAAGAGGTAAAAGGGACAAGTCTTCTCCGTCCATTCCCTAAACCCCTCCCCTCCCTGCAGTTCCACTCTCTAGAAGCAACGATCATGGGTTTCTTATGTCTTCAGAAAATATTTCATATAAAAATACCAAAAGTAAATACATATCTTCTGTTACCAAAGGGAAGGACCCATACATTACATAATGTCCTGTGCCCTGCTTTTTTCTCATAATCATAGATTTTAAAGATCATCCCTCAGTATATATGAACTGTTTCCTCGTTCTTTGTTACAGCTGCTTTGTATTCTACTGCAGGGATAAACTTGACTTCCATGGGACTCCTGGGGACCTGGCATTGGTGCTGCTCTTTCAAACAAGGCATCATTGAATAAACAACTTGGAAGGGGCCTCGTTTCACACACAAGCAAGAGTGTTGACAAGATCACCTTCTCGGCCAGGTGTGGTGGCTCGTGTCTGTAACTCCAGCACCTTGGGAGACCCAAGTGGGAGGATCCCATGAGCCCAGGAGTTTGAGACCACCCTGGACAACACAGTGAGACCCTGTCTCATATATAAAGTTTCTAAAAATGAACCTGCCAGGTCAAAGAAGATATACAGTAACATTTAGACAGACACTGCCCTCTGCCTGATAAGGTACAAAGACAATTACTTCACAAACCACAGCAGATAAGAAGTTCCTGAACTCTGCCAATCTGATGGTGAAAAGTATCTCTCTAGTTAAATGCCTTTTCTCTTTATCATGAGTGAAACTGAGGGTCTTTCCATATGTGTTTAAAAGCAATCGGGTTTTCCCGCTCAGAGGAAAATTCGTAGATTTAGATAACTGCATTAATAAATAGTGTAGACCTAATGGCCATCTCTCTTCTGGGTAACAACTTCCCATGGCTCCCTCTTGCTTTTAAAAACCAATCCTAGGCCAGGCGCGGTGGCTCACCCCTGTAATCCCAGCACTTTGGGAGGCCGAGGCAGGCAGATCACAAGGTCAGGAGTTTGAGACCAGCCTGGCCAGTATGGTGAAACCCCATCGCTACTAAAGATGCAAAAATTAGTGGGGTATGGTGGAGTGCGCCTGTAATCCCAGCTACTTGGGAGACTGAGGCAGGAGAATAGCTTGAACCCAGGAGGCAGAGGTTGCAGTGAGCTGAGATAGCGCCACTGCACTCCAGCCTGGGCAACAGAGCAAGACTCCGTCTCAAAAAAAAAACAAGAACCAATCCTGGTGGTGATCCATGAGGCTTTCCTTCCACATTCAAATCCCATCTGCTTCTCCTACAATTTCTCCCACCCTATTCCCCAAATGTGCCAACTCAGGCGTTTACTTAAAGAGGTATTTACCAAGCTTGCTGCCAGATACTATTCCAGACACTGTTCCAAGTACCGGAGATTCAGGAAGGCTGTGATCCCTGCCTTCAAGGCATTCCCCAGCTGCTGGTCAAATAGTTTCCTCAGTTACCTCTTGCTAGATCCTCTCTCTGCAATGTCTTTCTGCCCTAACAAACTCCTGTTCATCCTTCCTTCAAACCCAACTCAGGTTACCTCATTTAAGAAGCTCCCTCCACACTCCCCAAACCATCTGCCCCCAACCTTTGCAGTGATTGTCTTATTTGTCCATCATCAATTTCCTCCTTTGTTTTACTTTTGTAATTGTTCTTGTTTTGCTTATTAAATAATAATCTGCCCCAACCTAGCAAGTCAGGCCAATATTCAAGTCCAGGAAATACAGAGAATACCACAAAGATATTCCACAAGAAGAGCAACCCCAAGGCACATAATCATCAGATTCACCAGGGTTGAAATGAAGGAGAAAATACTAAGGGCAGCCAGAGAGAAAGGTCGAGTTACCCACAAAGGGAAGTCCATCAGACTCACAGCAGATCTCTCGGCAGAAACACTACAAGCCAGAAGAGAGTGGGGGCCAAAATTCAACATCCTTAAAGAAAAGAACTTTCAACCCAGAATTTCATATCCAGCCAAACTAAGCTTCATAAGTGAAGGAAAAATAAAATCCTTTGCAAACAAGTAAGTACTCAGAGATTTTGTCACCACCAGGCCTGCTTTACAAGAGCTCCTGAAAGAGGCACTACACATAGAAAGGAACAACCAGTACCAGCCACTCCAAAAACATACTAAATGCTAAAGAGCATCAACAAAATGAAGAATCTGCATCAACTAACAGGGAAAACAGCCAGCTAGAATCAAAATGTCAGTATCAAATTCACACATAACAATATTAACCCTAAATGTAAATGGGCTAAATGCACCAATCAAAAGACACAGACTGGCAAATTGGATAAAAAAACAAAACCCATCGGTGTGCTGTATCCAGGAAACGCATCTCACATGCAAGGATACACAGAGGCTCAAAATAAAGGGATGGAGGAAGATTTACCAAGCAAATGGACAGCAAAAAAAAAAGCAGGAGTTGCAATCTTCATCTCTGATAAAATAGACTTTAAAGCAACAAAGATCAAAAGAGACAAAGAATGACATTACATAATGGTAAAAGGATCGATACAAGAAGAGCTAACAATCCTAAATATATATGGACCCAATACAGGAGCACCCAGATATTTAAGGCAAGTTCTTAATGACTTACAAAGAGACTTAGACTCCCACACAATAATAGTGGGAGACTTTAGCACTCCACTGTCAATATTAGACAGATCAACCAGACAGAAAACCAACAAGGATATCCAGGACTTTAACTCAGACCTGGAACAAGCAAACCTGACAGACAGTTACAGAACTCTCCACACCAAATCCATTCTTCTCAGCACCACATCACACCTACTCTAAAACTGACCACATAATTGGAAGTAAATCACTCCTCAGCAAATGAAAAAGAATGGAAATCATAACATACAGTCTCTCAGACCACAGTGCAATCAAGTTAGAACTCAGAATTCAGAAACTAACTCAGAACCTCACAGCTTCATGGAAACTGAACAACTGGCTCTTGAACGTTGACTGGATAAACAATGAAATGAAGGCAGAAATAAAGAAGTTCTTTGAAACCAATAAGAACGAAGACACAACATACCAGAATCTCTGGGACACATTTAAAGCAGTCTCTAGAGGAAAATATATAGCAATAAGTGCCCACACGAGAAAAGTGGCGAGATCCAAAATTGACACCCTATCGTCAAAATTGAAAGAGCTAGAGGAGCAAGATAAAAAAAACTCAAACCTAGCGGAAGACAAGAAGTAACTAAGATCAGAGCAAAACTGAAGGAGACAGAGACACGAAAAACCCTTCAAAAAAAAAAAATCAATAAATCCAAGAGCTGGCTTTTCGAAAAGATCAACAAAATAGACCACTAGCCAGATTAACAAAAAAGAAAATAGAGAATAACCAAATAGATGCAATAAAAAACGATAAAGGGAAAATCACCAGATTCCACAGAAATTCAAAGGATCATCAGAGAATATTACAAACAACTCTATGCACATAAACTAGTAAACCTGGAAGAAATGGATAAATTCCTGGACATTTGTGTCCTCCCAAGCCTAAACCAGGAAGAAGTCGAAACTATGAATAGACCAATAACAAGATCTGAAGTTGAGGCAGCCATTAAGAGCCTACCACATAAAAAAAGCCCAGGTCCAGATGGGTTCACAGCGGAATTCTACCAGACACACAAAGAGGAACTGTTACCATTCCTTCTGAAACTATTCCAAATAATCCAAAAGAGGGAATCCTTCCCAAATCATTTTATGAGACAAACATCATCCTGATACCAAAACCTGGCAGAGACTCAACAAGAAAGGAAAACTTCAGGCCAATATCCATGATGAACATAGATGCAAAAATCTTCAATAAAATACTGGCAAGCCGACTGCAACAGCACATCAAAAAGCTTATCCACCATGATCAAGTAGGATTTATCCCGAGGATGCAAAGCTGGTTCAACATACGCAAGTCTATCAACGTAATTCACCACATAAACAGAACCAAAAACAAAAACCACATGATTATCTCAATTGACGCAGAGAAGGCATTTGACAAAATTCAACAGCCCTTTATGCTAAAAACCCTCAATAAACTCAGTATTGATGGAACTTATCTCAAAATAATAAAAGCTATTATTATTGACTGTTGACAGACCAACAGCCAATATCATACTGAATGGGCAAAAACTGGAAGCATTACCTTTGAAATCTGGCACTAGACAAGGATGCCCTCTTTCACCACTCCTATTCAATATAGTACTGAAGTTCTAGCCAGAGCAATCAGGCAAGAAAAAGAAATAAAGGGTATTCAAATAGGCAAGGAGGAAGCCAAATTATCTCCATTTGCAGACGACATGATAGTATATCTAGAAGACCCCATCACCTCAGCCCAAAAACTCCTGAAACTGATAAGCAACTTCAGCAAAGTCTCAGGATACAAAATCAATGTGCAGATATCACAAGCATTCCTATACACCAATAACAGACTTAAAGAGAGCCAAATCAAGAATGAACTGCCATTCACAATTGCTAAAAAGAGAATAAAATACCTAGGAATACAACTAACAAGGAACGTAAAGGACCTCTTCAAGGAGAACTACAAACCACTGCTCAATGAAATAAGAGAGGACACAAACAGATAAACAAACATTCCATGTTCGTGGTTAGGAAGAATCAATATCGTGAAAATGGCTATACTGCCCAAAGTAATTTACAGATTTAACGCTATCCCCATCAAGCTACCAATGACCTTCTTCACAGAACTGGAAAAAACCACCTTAAACTTCATATGGAACCAAAAGAGAGCCCGCATAGCCAAGTCAATTCTAAGTAAAAAGAACACAGCGGGAGGTATCACACTACCGGACTTCAAACTATACTACAAGACTACAGTAATCAAAACAGCATGGTACTGGTACCAAAACAGAGATATAGACCAATGGAACAGAACAGAAGCATCGGAGGCAACACAACTTATCTACAACCATACAATCTCTGATAAACCTGACAAAAACAAGCAATGGGGGAAGGATTCCCTGTTTAATAAATGGTGTTGGGAAAACTGGCTAGCCATGTGCAGAAAGCAGAAACTGGACCCCTTCCTGACACCTTACACTAAAATTAACTCCAGATGGATTAAAGACTTAACCATAAGACCTAACACCATAAAAACCCTAGAAGAAAATCTAGGCAAAACCATTCAGGACATAGGAGTAGCCAAGGACTTCATGACCAAAACACCAAAAGCATTGGCAACAAAAGCCAAAATAGACAAATGGGACCTAATCAAACTCCACAGCTTCTGCACGGCAAAAAAAACAGTCATTAGAGTGAATCGGCAACCAACGGAATGGGAAAAAATTTTTTGCAGTCTACCCATCTGACAAAGGGCTGATATCCAGAATTTACAAAGAACTCAAACAGATTTACAAGAAAAAACAAGCCCATTCAAAAATGGGCAAAGGATATGAACAGACACTTTATAAAAGAAGACATACCTGAGGCCAACAAACATATGAAAAAATGCTCATCATCACTGGTCATCAGAGAAATGCAAATCAAAACTACATTGAGATACCATCTCACGCCAGTTAGAATGGCAATCATTAAAAAATCTGGAGACAGCAGATGCTGGAGAGGATGTGGAGAAATAGGAACACTTTTACACTGTTGGTGGGAGTGTAAATTAGTTCAACCATTGTGGAAGACAGTGTGGCGATTCCTCAAGGACCTAGAAATAGAAATTCCATTTGACCCAGCAATCCCATTACTGGGTATATATCCAAAGGACTATAAATCGTTCTACTATAAGGACACATGGACACAAATGTTCACTGCAGCACTGTTTACAATAGCAAAGACCTGGAATAAACCCAAATGCCCATCGATGATAGACTGGACAGGGAAAATGTGGCACATATACACCATGGAATATTATGCAGCAATCAAAAATGATGAGTTTGTGTCCAGGACATGGATGAACCTGGAGAACATCATTCTCAGCAAACTGACACAAGAACAGAAAATGAAATATCGCATGTTCTCACTCATAGGCGGGTGATGAACAATGAGAACACATGGACACAGGGAGGGGAGCACTACACACTGGGGTCTATTGGGGGGAATAGGGGAGGGATAGCGAGGGGGGGAGTTGGGGAGAGAGAGCATGGGGAGAAATACCAGATATGGGTGAAGGGGAGGAAGGCAACAAATCACACTGCCACGTGTGTACCTATGCAACTATCTTGCATGTTCTTCACATGTTCTCCAAAACCTAAAATGCAATAAAAAAATAAAAATAATCTGGCTGGGCACAGTCCACACTTGTAATCTCAGCATTTTGGGAGGCCAAGGCAGGAGTATCACTTGAGCCCAGGAGTTCAAGACCAGCCTGGGAAACATGATGATACCCTGTCTCTTTTTTAATAAAACTATTTTAAATCATTTTGAAAAACGTTAACAGTAACAATCCATCCAGGTAGAGACTAGCTATAACCACTCACTTCTTAATCAAGCAGATGTAAATTCAAATTCAAGCCCTGACCCCACATATGACTCACGCCTGTAATCCCAGCACTTTGGTAGGCCAACGTGGCTGCATCACTTGACCCCAGGAGTTCAAAACCAGTCTGGACAACATGCAAAAATTAGCCTCTCTACTAAAAATACAAAAATTAGCCGGGCATGGTGGCCCTCGCCTATAATCCCAGCTTCTCAGTAGGCTGAAGCAGGAGGATCACCTGAGCACCAATAGATGCTGCAGAGAGCCATAATCACACCACTGCACTCCAACCTGGGTGACAGAGTGAGAACCTGTTTCAAAAAAACAAAAGCCAGGCACAGAGGCTCGCACCTTTAATCCCAGCACTATGGGAGGCCAAAATGGGAGGACTGCTTGAGCCCAGGAGTTCTAGACCAGACTGGGCAATAAAGTGAGACCCATCTCTTTTAAAAAAAAAAAAAATTAAAAACTTTTTAAAAGTCAGGAAAACACATCATTTGGAAGCATTCTGGAGAGGATCCAAGGAGATAATGTGTGACAGGTGCTTTGCATAGAGCTGATACAGTCTAGAGACAATAAACCGCAGTAGCAGATGCTAACAGTTGGCAACAATCACCCTGCCACCACCACTGTAGTCCCAGAGATAAGTTTAAGGGACAAAGAAAAGTTCAAGCAAGAAAGGAAGCTACAGAAGAAACCAGGGAGTATTTAAAGAACCGGGAACTCCACGGAAGGAGAGGTCAGGACACTCTGAGCAAAGGAAGGTGCTTCCTCCACAGAATGCAAATTCGAAAGCACATGCTAGCTTCCTGCTCAGAGGCAGATGGCCAGCCCAGACCCAGAGGGCAGCTGTGGGAGGGAGAGGAAGGAAGGAAGGGAGGGAGGGAGGGAAGGCATGAAAAGAGGAAATCTGACTCTGACCGTGAACTTTGACTGTTGCAGAAAGCAGCCAACACGGGTCACCCTGTCATGCATCCCCATATCACCTGCGTCACAGTCCCTACAGCAGCCAACAGAGTAGGTCACAAAGCTAAGAGCATCTGGGATCAGGCGCGGTGGCTCATGCTTATAATCCCAGCACTTTGGGAGGCCAAGGCAGGAGGATTGCTTGAGCTCAGTTCAAGAAAACCCTGGGCAACAGTGAGACCCTGTCTTCACAAAAAAATTTAAAAATCATCCAGGCGTAGAAGTGTACACCTGTAGTCCCACCTACTCAGGAGGCTGAGGTGGGAGGATCTCTTGAGCCTAGCAGGTTGAGGCTGCAGTAAGCTGTGATCATGCCACTGCAGTCCAGCCTGGGTGACAGAGTAAGACTCTGTCTCAAATTTTTAAAAAGTATCGGGGATGGGCACAATGACACATGTAATCCCAGCACTTTGGGAGGCTGAGAAGGGCAAATCATTTGAGGCCAGGAGTTCAAGACCAGTCTGTGTCTCTACTAAAAATACAGAACTGTTAGCCAGGCGTGGTGGCCAATGCCTGTAATCCCAGCTAGTCAGGAGGCTGAGGCACAAGAATCGCTTGAACCCGGGAGGTGAAGGTTGCAGTGAGCCTAGATCATGCCATTGTCCTCCAGCCTGGGAGACAGAGCTTTGGGAGGCCGAGGTGGGCAGATCACTTGAGGTTGGAGTTTGAGACCAGCCTGGCCAACATGGCGAAACCCCGTCTCTACTAAAAATACAAAAATTAGCCAGGCATGGTGGTGGGTGCCTGTAATCCCAGCTCCTCGGAAGGCTGAGGCAGGACAGTCGCTTTAATCAGTAGGGGGAGGATGCAATGAGCAGAGATCGTGCCACTGTACTCCAGCCTGGGAGACAAGACTGAGACTTCATCTCAAAAAAAAAAAAAAATTATCAAGGTCTTCTGGGTACTCCTTACTGGCAGGGACCCTGAAGTGTCCTTCTTTACATTAACAACCCCAGGAGGTAAGAAGTACGACTGTCACTACTGGAGGCTTCTGGGGACAATGGTGAATACTGGGCAATACCTAAAGGCTCAAAGTGGGGGACAATGCCCTGGGAGTCTGCAGGCCACCTGCCGTTCCAAACTCAAAGAAGCACAGCTACCCAAGGCTGCTTCCTCATCTAGGGAAATCCAGCCAGGCCCACCACTCTCTGAGCAGAATCAGAAGGATCCAACTGCCCAGACACACACTTCGGCCACAAGAGATGAGTCCCAGACACAGTCCCTGCCCTTTGGGGAACCTGGCCCATGGAAATCTTCACAGGGAAAGGGCCTGTCCTTCCCAGCTCCTGGCTCCGTCCCACAGAGGCTTATCTTTGCAGGACACCTCAGCAGCTTGGTCTAGTTCTTGTGTCCCCTGCCCTCAGCCCTGACATTGGAGGAGCTGGGGACCTAGTCCAAGTCAGAGTGGCCCCTGACCTTCGTGCGTTCATAAAATTCCTGTGGCATGGCGTCATCTTTTCTGGGCTGAGTGGTGATGACTAAGGTGCTGGACAGTGAGCTACGTCTTCCTGTACATGACCCTGGGCTGACCTCCTTCCTGTACATGACCCTGGCTTTGACCCGCTCTCCAGGTTCAGCCATGACTATCATGGAAGTGCCTGTGCATTGGGCAGCTCAATGACTTTCCCCTACACCGCTGGATGGATGCTCCACCAGGGCCTAAAGAGATAAGGCAGGCGGCCCAGCCAACTAACTCCAGGACAGGAGGAAAAGCCACAAAGAGGACGGGGCAGTCAACAGGCAGAAAAAGTGAGTAGGAATCTCAACTGCTACTAACGGAGGTAATGAGGACCTACTGTGTACCACGAGGTCTGCTGAGGCCTGAGCATCATTCCCAATTCAACCATCTCTGTAACTCACAACCAGCTGGGTGCAGTGGATCATGCCTATATATTCCAGCATTTCAGGAGGCCAAGGTGGGAGGATAGTTTGAGGCAAGCTTGGGCAACACACTGACTCTGTTTCTACAAAACAATTTAAAAACGTAGCTGGGAATGGTAGTGCACACTTGTAATCCCAATACTTTGGGAGGCCGAGGCAGGAGGATCGCTTGAGCCCAGGAGTTCGAGACCGAAGTTGGCAATGTATCGAGACTCTCCCAACCTCTACAATTAAAAAAATTAAGAAGTAGCCAAATATGGTGATGCTTGACTGTAGTCCCAGCTACTCAAGAGGCTGATGGGGGAGGATCCCCTGAGCCCAGCAGTTCGAGGCTGCAGCAAGCTATGACTACACCACCAACTCCAGCCTGGGTGACAGATTGAGACCATGCCTGAAAAATAAATAAGTAACTTGCAACTGTCGGGTTCCTATTGCTCAGTGAACATTTATCAGGGATTACTACCATGTGCCAAGGTCATGTGGAAGTAAAATAAAGTGTCCACTCTCACACAGTTTCTTTGTATGGAAAGAGGCTGAGACTACCAACAGCTAAAAAAAAAACTCTGCCAGGCACGGTGGCTCATGCCTGTAATCCCAGCACTTTAAGAGGCTGAAGTGGGCAGACCACAAGGTCAGGAGCTCAAGACCAGACTGGCCAATATGGTGAAACCCCATCTCCACTAAAAATACAAAGAATTAGCTGGGCGTGGTGGCAGGCACCTATAGTCCCAGCTACTCAGGAGGCTGAGGCAGGAGAATTGCTTGAACCCAGGAGGCGGAGGTTGCAGTGAGTCAAGACCACACTCCGGCATGAGCAACAGAGCAAGACACAGTCTCAAGGGAAAAAAAAAAAAACTCCACATATGGCCCAATGGGAGCAAATGGCTTGAAGAAGAAGAGAGTAGGGAAAGCGTAACGGTGGGTGGACAGGTGCTAGTTCTGTATCAGGCAGACAGAAAGGGCCTCTGGGCCACAATGACATTTGAGCAAAGAGCTGAAAGAATGAAGAAACGCGTGCCGCCACCTCCTCCTGTCTACAGAAAGAGTAAAGAGAAAATTCATTAGCTGCATCAACCAAGCACCCTCTAAGCGCTGCACATCGTATCTCATCCTCACGCACAACTCTAGGACTCAGGTACTATAATCTAACCCATTTTACAGACACACAAACAGGCCTGGTCAGATATAACCTGCAAGCAGCACACAGAGTCAGGAATTTTATGTTTTCTGTTTTTGTTTTTCTCGTTTGTTTTAGACCAAGTTTCGCTCTTGTGGCCTAGGCTGGAGCGCATTGGTGCGATCTTGGCTCAATGAAACCTCCACCTCCCGGGTTCAAGTGATTCTCCAGCCTCAGCCTCCCAAGTAGCTGGTATTATAGGCGCTCGCCACTATGCCCAGCTAATTTTTGCATTTTTAGTGTAGACAGGGTTTCACCATGTTGGCCAGCCTGGTCTCACACTCCTGACCTCATGATCCACCTTCAACCCATCTACTCGGGAGGCTGAGGCAGGAGCATCGCTTGAACCTGAGGGGCAGAGGTTGCAGTAAGTCAAGATCGCACCACTGCACTCCAGCCTGGGCAACAGAGCAAGACTTCATATCTTAAAAAAAAAAAAAAACGTGAAAAAGCTAATTAATCTGCAGGGAGCAGGCCTGAAACCAGGAAAAGGAAGGCAACTATTAGTTTTTGTTTTATCTTTTGTACTGTTTGAATTTTTTCCTCTGCATGATTTCTAAAATAAAAGCTAGTTCGCACTTCAAATAAACAAGTAACAGCAGCAGGAATTGAAGGGCAGGACATTTCTAAATGCCGAGCTGGAAACAAAGAGAAAGCACATATTTATTGGGTGCCAATAACAACAGCCAGAGTGGCCGCGCCAGGCACAGTGATAAGTGCTTTCCAAGCACAGTCCATTTAAGCTTTCCAACAGCCCTACAAAGTCAGGACTATTAAAACTCTCCCCTTTTCTGGCAAGGTCTCTGAGGTCCAGAAAGTTTATATAAATTGCTTGGGCTAATAAACCAAGAAGAGACAGAGCCAGGATTTGAACCCATGGAGAGTCTGACAGAACGCTCCACCACCTCTAAACCAGATGCTTGGAACTCTAAGGCTTTTTTGTTTGCTTGGTTTTGTTTTTTTGAGACACGCTCTCTGTTGCCCAGGCTTGAGTGCAGCGGCATGCTCATAGCTCACTGCAGCCTCAATCTCCTGGGCTCAAGCAATCCTCCTGCCTCAGCCTCCCAAGCGGCTGAAACTGCAGGCATGTACCACCACACCTGGCTAAATTTTCTATCTTTTGTAGAGACAGGGTTTCACTATATTGCCCAGGCTAGTCTTGAACTCGAGCAATCTGTCTGCCTTGGCCTCCCAGAGTGCCAGGATTACAGGTGTGAGCCACCATACCCAGTCAGAACTCTAGGCATTTGCAAGGTACATGGTGGACAGATGGAGCCTGAGGTGGCTTGGAGGCATGATTTCCAGCACTGGAGATCAAGTTAATGACCTCAGGCCTCACAGATTCCAAATTCATGTCTCCAGAGCAGAGAAGCAAGGTTCTGACTCAGACATAGAAACATTCTACAACTCCTCCCACCCACCCACGCCCAAATGTGACCAGTGCAGGGCAAGGTTCAGGGTCTACGTTTCCTGTCTCCACCACTTACAGATGTCTGCCTTCAGGCAGGGGGTCTTCAACCTCAGAACTACTGATATTTGAGCCCAAATAATTCTTGGTTGTAGCGGGGGGCATCCTGTGCACTGTAAGATACTGAGCAGTGCCGATGGCCTCTACCACTAGATGATAGTAGCACTCCCCACCTCCTCAAGTAGTGACAATCAAAACTGTCTCTAGACATTGCCAAATGTCTCCAGAGAGGCAAAATCATCCCCACTGCCCTAAAGCAGTCAGTTCACCTCACGAGGCCTTGATTTCTTCATCTGTAAAATGGGGCTAATTCTAGAAGCCACCTATGACAGAGCTATCAGAAAGGTTCAATCAGGTGACCCAAGTGCCAGGTTCCAGGTGCTGGTGTTCCAGGCTGCCAAGAGACAGATTAACACAAGTGCAGGGTTCCCCTCATGCTTTCATTCATTTTGTCATTCATTCATCCATCCATTCATGCATTCATCTATCAGTGACTGTTAATTGAGCACCTACTATCTGCCTAGCACCGAACTAGTCACAGGCATGGGGGAAAATCAGAAACAATCTCTGCCCTCTTGAGACTCATAGTCCATCGAAGACAAAAGCTCACAGATAAGAACATAATGACAAAGAGCAGTAAAGAAAGGGGTGTCAGGACAGAAAGCACCCAAGTGGGGGTCTGGGCAGATGACATCCCAGCAGACTGGAAGGGTCAGGAAGAGCTAGCTGTGCAAAGATCTTGGGAAGCACATGCCAGGCAGACAGACGGCATAGGCAAAGGCCACAGTGAGGTGGGGCGGGGGGGGGGGGGTGGCTGCAGCAAAAAGCCAGAACCCAAGATGGGGCAGCAGAAGTCACCAGGGGCCACAGCAGAGCCTATCTTAGAGCCATGCTACGGAGCTGGATGTTCTGTTCTAACTCTCACAGTAGGCCATGGGAGGGCACTAAGCAGGTACATGGCATCGCCTAATTCACATATTAAGACAGTGGTCCCCGGCTGGGCGGCGATGGCTCACACCTGTAATCCCTGTACTTTGGGAGGCCGAGGGGGGTGGATCACTAGAAGTCAGGAGTTCAAGACCAGCCTGGCCAACATAGCAAAACCCTGTCTCTACTAAAAATACAAACATTAGCCGGGTGTGGTGGTGCACACCTGTAATCCCAGCTACTTGGGAGGCTGAGGCAGGAGAATCGCTTGAACCAGGAAGGCAGAGGTCGCAGTGAGCTGAGATCTCGCCACTGTACTCCAGCCTGGGTGACTGTCTCAAAAAAAAAAAAGCTAAATGGGGTCAGGTGCCGTGGCTCACGCCTGTAATCCCAACTAATCAGAAGGCTAAAGTGGGAGGATCGCTTGAGCCCAGGAGTCGGAGGCTGCGGTGAGACGTGATTACGCCAATGCACTCCAGCCTGAGTGAGAGAGAGACCCTGTCTCAAAGAAAAATAAAAGTAAAACGGCAGCTCTTTCTAAGCACTCACTGCATGGCAGGCCCCGCGTTCAGGTTTCAAGGGCATCACTCCATTTTATCACCCTAGCAATCTGTGAGGAAAGCACTGCCATGATTCCCATTTTACAGAGGAACACGGAAACAGACCAATGAGAGCATGTCCTGCGAGCCACGGGGGCGGGACCTCAAGGGTCCCGGATTCAAACCCCAGCAACTCTTCTGCTCAACCAAGGGACAGACCAGGCTTGCAGGGGAAATGCCAAGGCGACAGGCTGCTCCTAAATGCCGTGCTCAGAAAACAACCTGCAAAGGGATTCAGAAGCCAAGGAAAGCTGAGAAAAGGAGCGCAAGAGGCCCATGGTTAGGTCACGGCACCCGCTGGGCCTCTGAAGATTAATCCTGTTTAGAGACACAGCATGTGGTGTTCATTTTCCCACTGCAGTCCTGAAAAGATCCAGCGAAAGGCTAAAGTCTCCCGCCCCAACACAGCAAGAGGCAAGCACGGCTGGCAGGGGCATGAGGTGAGAGGAAGGCAGCCGGAGCCAGCATCGCGTGGGTGGTGACGCGCCCTGGCATGCTGCTGGCTGGGCTGCACCCCACCCTGCCCCCTGGCTCAGCAGAGCTAAGAATACAGCCCAGTAACATCACAGGGACAACTTCCAGACTTATCCCCAACACCCAGGAAGGCCGTCCTTGCTCTGTCCAGGCAGGTACCACAAATCCTCACATCCAAGATGCAGAACTGAACACCTTGATAAGGAATGGAGACGAGACGAATTACATGCACAACTAAGTCTCCTGGGGGGTTTTTTGTTTGTTTTTGGAGACAGAGTCTTGCTGTGTCTCCCAGCTGGAGTGCAATGGTGTGACCATAGCTCATTACAGCTTTGAATTTCCAGGCTCAAGTGATCCTCCCACCTCAGTTTCTCAGGCATCTGAGACTAGAGGTGCACACCACCAAGCCTGGTTAATTTTTGTATTTTTTTTCAGAGACAGGGTCTTGCTGTGTGCCCAGTCTGACCTCAAGCTCCTGGAGCTCAAATGATCCTCCCACCTCGGGCTCCCAAAATGCTGGGATTACAGGCCCCAGCCACTGTGCCCAGCCCTGAGACTCTAAACAGGACTTTAATGCTGAAAAGAAAGCAGGGGTCAGGCAGCCCATCACAGGTGCCCAAATGTCAGCAGCAAGCAGCTGGCTCCAACCTGCTTTCGCCCCCACTCTCCCAAGCACCATGAGGCCTCTCATGGCGTACCCTCCCTATGAAGCTGACACTCGTCCGCATCTTCTCCTTCCAGCCCTGGCTATCTTTGCAAAGTTTCCCCAGACATTTCCTCTCATCAGACTCTCCTGATTCACTAAACCCCTTGGTCACATTCCAGGATTTTGTGAGGGTCAGGCACGTGCTGGGCATAGGATGTGTCTGGAGACATTACACACAGCATTCATCCATTTATGGAGCACGGTTCCTAGGGCTTAGGGCCCAGCAGCGAACAGTGGGGACCAAGGGCTGGCCCTCCGGGAGCTGAGAGCCTAAAAAGAGACAGATGATAAAGAAGGGAGAGGATATGAAGACATGTGTGATGAAAAGGACTCAGAGAAGAAGCAGGCCTTGCTGAGGATGGGTATTTAAATACAGGATTGAGCCATTATAGGCACAGTGGCTCATGCCTACAATCCCGGCACTTTGGGAGGCCAAGGCAGATGGATCACTTGAGACCAGGAGTTTGAGACCAGCTTGGCCAACGGAGCAAAACACTGTCTCTACTAAAACTACAAAATTTAGCCAGCCGTAGTGGTACAGCCTGTAATCCCAGCTACTCAGGAGGCTGAGGCATGAAAATCCCTTGAACCCAGAAGGTGGAGGCTGCAGTGAGCCAAGATCACACCACTGCACTCCAGCCTGGGCAACAGAGTGAGACTCCATCTCAGTAAGAAATAAATAAATAAATACAGGGTGGAAGGAAACAAGAAAGTAAACCAAATGACCACCTGGAAGAAGAGCACACCAGGCAAAGAAAACAGCCAGTGCAAATATCCTAAGGTCAGACCAGGCCTGGCATGTCAGAGAAACTGCAGAGAGGCCAATAGTTCTCAGGAGTAACAAGCAGTGAGGACAGGGAGGAAGGTGGAAGGCGGGGAGGAGGCAGTCAGTGAGGGACCCACAGGCCACTCCAGGGATTTCTGACTTTGACTCAGAGTGACCTGAGGAACATGGTGTCATGATCTATGTTTTAACATGGTGCTTCTCAAGTGGGGGCAACTGTGTCCTGCAGGAGACATGTGACAGCATTTGGAAACATCCTGGGTTGTCCCAACTAGGGAAGCGGATAGTGCCGTTGGCATTTCATGGAAAAAGAGGAGGGATACTGCTTCACAGCTACGATGCAGAGGACAGCTGCCACAATAGGAGAAATATTGGCCCCAAATGTCAACAGACCCAAGGTTAAGCAGCCCTGTTTTATCAGAATCCATACCTGACCAAGCTTCTAGTCCATATCCCCAACACACCCCTCGTCAGATAGATGGGCCTTCAGCTCCTCACCCTGTAATACAAGGCCAGCAACTAAACCTGTTTCCACATCTGTAAAATGGGTAAACTAACATTATGTAAATAAGCACTTCATTAAACATGAGCCAGAGCATACAGGTGCTCAACAAATACCACTATTAAAACTTCCAGATCCACTTTTGCTGTGTCCCTCCACATTCTCTATTTGCTGAGACAAGGCCTCATTTTGTCAACCAGACTGGACTGCAGTGGCATGATCTCAGCTCAATGCAACCTCCACCTTCTGGGCTCAGGTGATCCTCCTGCCTCAGCCTCTTGAGTAGCTGAGACTACAGACACACACTATCACACTCAGCTAATTTTTGTATTTTTAGTAGAGATGGGATTTCACCATGTTGTCCAGGCTGGTCTCAAACTCCTGAGCTCAAGTGATCTGCCCGCCTCAGTCTCAGGTGGTGATGCCATCTGCCCTGCCACTAAGCTCCTGTTGTGCGGCTGGGTTCCTAACAGGTTTGCTACTGGTTCATGACCCAGGAGTTGGGGACCCCTGTCCTAGATGAACCAGGTGGGCCCAATGTAATCACACAGAATTATAAGGGACAAGAGGACAGTGAGAATATCTGAGTCAGAATGAAGATTTGAGGCCGGGTGCAGTGGCTCATGCCTGTAGTCCCAGCGCTTTGGGAGGCCAAGGTGGATGGATCACCTGAGATCAGGAGTTCAAGACCAGCCTGGCCAACAGGTTGAAACCACATCTCTACTAAAAATACAAAAATTAGCCAGGCCTGGTGGCAGGTGCCTGTAATCCCAGCTACACAGGAGGCTGAGGCAGGAGAATCGCACCCAGCTCATTTTTGTATTTTTAGTAGATAGGGTTTCACCATCTTGGCCAAGCTGGTCTTGAATGCCTGACCTCATGATCCACTTGCCTCAGCCTCCCACAGTGCTGGATTTACAGGCATGAGCCACCACGCCCAACCAGGAATTAATTTTTTTTAATTTCACCTTAATAGGCAATATGTGACTCTTAAAAAAAAAGGCAGAGTCTCACTGTCACGCAGGCTAGAGTGCAGCGGCATGATCATGGCTCACTGCAGCCTCCAGCAATCCTCCCACCTCAGCCGTCCAGAAGGCTGGGACCACACCCAGCCAATTTTGGTGATTTT
Source organism: Callithrix jacchus (assembly GCF_049354715.1). Classification (NCBI taxonomy): domain Eukaryota; kingdom Metazoa; phylum Chordata; class Mammalia; order Primates; family Cebidae; genus Callithrix; species Callithrix jacchus. Next base: position 13,894,617 of record NC_133513.1, on the reverse strand, counting down.
TGTAGAGAAGGGGTTTCTCCATCTCGCCCAGGCTGGTCTCACACTCCTGAGCTCAGGCGATCCTCTTACCTTAGGCTGCCGAAGTTCTGGGATTATAGGTGTGAGTCACACCGCACCTGGCCATAACGCAATTTTTTTAAAAATATGTATGTGTGGGGCTGAGCATGATGGCTCATGCCTGTAATCCCAGCACTTTGGGAGGCTGAGGTGGGTGGATCATAAGGTCAGGAGTTCGAGACCAGCCTGACCAACATAATGAAACCCCGTCTCTACTAAAAATTCCAAAAAAATTAGCCGGTCATGGTGGCACATGCCTGTAATCCCAGCTACTCAGGAGGCTGAGGCAGGAGAATTGCTTCAGCCTGAGAGGCAGAGGTTGTAGTGAGTCAAGCCACTGCACTTCACCCTGGGCAACAAGACCAAGACTTTGTCTCAAAAAAAAAAAAAAAAAAAAAAATTTGTATATGTATGCATGTGTGTGCCTATGTTCATATAATACATATATGTCAAGGTAAATAGTAAAGTCTGCCCAAATGCAACCATTTCTTTTAGTTTCTCATGTATCCTTTTGGAATTCCTTACAAATAACAGCAAATATAACTATGTAATTCTTACTTGTCCGCTTTTTTATACAGGTGGTATCATACCAAATACACCAAGTGGAGCTTCACATTTTCACTTAAAAACAGAACCCCTTGGGCCAGGTGCGGTGGCTCACGCCTGTAATTCTAGCACTTTGGGAGGCCGAGGCAGGCAGATCATGAGGTCAGGAGGTTGAGACCAGCCTGGTCAACATATTGAAACCCCATCTCTACTAAAAATTAAAAAAAAAAATTATCTGGGAATGGTGGTGGGCGCCTGTAATCCCAGCTACTCCAGGCTGAGGCAGGAGAATCGCTTGAACCTGAGAGCTGAGACAGCGCCATTGCACTCCAGCCCAGGGAACGGTGCAAGACTCTGTCTCAAAAAAAAAAACAAAAAACAAAAAACAAAAAACTGGACCTTGGAGGCTGCCGCACATCTTTGCACGAAGGGCTCCTCGTCTTACTTCCTTCTGCCAGCATCCCACCCCACCACGGGACGGGTGGAACCCACTGTATTCACCCAGCCCCTACTGACTGCCCGCCACTTGGAAGGCTGCCAATCTGTTGCTATTCTAAACAATGAATGACACAACGAGTTCCCTTAGAAACTGCTTCTTAAGCTAAAGAAAACATGGAAATCCTGACCCACACACCAATCGGGCTTTGCTTAATGACTCCTAAGTCTCCAGGAGACAGATAAAAGGGAAAAGGCCCAGGTTAGTTTTGATGACCTGGAGACACGCGATGAGAAACAGAACAGTAATAAATGCAGACCCAGGCATCCCTAAGGGAATTTAGTCTTTAAAATATCACTAAAGGCTGGGCAGGGTAGCTCGTGCCTATAATTCCAGCACTTTAGGAGGCTGAGGTGGGAAGATCACTTGACGCCAGGAGTTCAAGAACAGACTGGCCAACATGATGAAACCCTGTCTCCACTAAAAATACCGTAAGTAGCCGGACATGGTAGTGGGCACCTGTAGTCCCAGCTACTTGGGAGGCTGAGACAAGAGGATTGCTTGAACCTGGGAAGTCAAGGCTGCAGTAAGCCATGATCATGTCACTGCTCTCCAGCCTGGGAGACAGAGCAAGACCCTGTCTCAAAACAAACAAACAAAAAGCGTGACATACCATCAGAAGACATGTGATTTGCTCAGTTGATTCCACACCCGATAAATACCTCTTTGCAGGACCTGGGTGAAAACCCCAGCCCCCAAATAAGGTTTCCTGACTCCCTTCGCAACTGCAGCCAGGGCACACCCTCAAAACACAGCCCCAATCCCATCACACTGTGCTGAAAACTATTCCGAGTTCTCAGAACTCTCAAGATAGATCACAATCCCCGCAACTGCAGCTTGTGGCTCCAGCCCAACTCACTGTTCCAGGACCCCTTCGTGACTCAGGGCCTTGACAGAGCAGGTTCCCACTACCTGGAGTCTTTTCCCCCATCACTACCCTGAACTGCAATGCAAGGGCATCAGAGCCCCCATAGAGTCCCCACTGGGGCACTGCCTAGTGGAGCTGTGAGAAGAAGGCCACCATCTTCCAGACTCCAGAATGGCAGATCCATACACAGCTTGCACCGTGCACCTGGAAAAGCCACAGATTCTCAACGCAAACCTGTGAAAGCAGCTGGAGGGGGGATGTATCCTGCAAAGCCACAGAGGCAGAGCTGCTCAAGGCCATAGGAGCCCACCTCTTGCATAAGCATGACCTGGATATGAGACACGAGTCAAAGGAGATCATTTCAGAGCTTTAAAATTTGACTGCTCTACTTGATTTTGGACTTGCAGGGGCCTGGAGCCCCTTCATTTTGGCCAAATATTCCCATTTGAAATGGGTATATTTACCCAATGCTTGTACTCCCATTGTATCTAGGAAGTAATTAACTTGCTTTCCATTTTACAGGCTCACAGACAGAAGGGACTTGCCTTGTCTCAGATGAGACTTTGGACTTGAACTTTTGGGTTAATGCTGGAATGAGCTAAGACTCTGGGAACTGTTGAAAGGCATGATTGTGTTTCGAAATATGAGGACATGAGATTTGGGATGGGCAAAATGATATGGTTTGTCTGTGAAATTATATGGTTTGGCTGTGGCCCCACCCAAATCTAACCTTGAATTATAGTTCCCATAATATCCCCACGTGTCGTGGGAGGAACCTGATGGGAGATAATTGAATCATGAGGTCTGTTAGTGAGTTCTCATGAGATCTGATGGTTTGATAAGGGGCTTCTCCTTCCTGCCACCATGTGAAGAAGGACATACGTGCCTCCCTTTCCACCATGAGTGCAAGCTTCCTGAGGCCTCCCAACCCCTGCAAAACTATGAGTCAATTAAACCTCTTTCCTTTATAAACCATCCAGTGTTGGGCAGTTCTTTATAGCAGTGTGAGAACAGACTAATACAGAGTCTCACTTTGTTGCTGAGGCTAGTCTCAATCTGGGCTCAAGCAGTCTTCCCACCTTGGCCTCCCAAACTGCTGAGATTACAGGCATGAGCCACCATACCTGGCCAATTTTTAAATACATATTACAAAAAAGACTATTTGCCCACTGCTGAGAGTAGTTGCTCTGTTTGCCCCTGGGCCTGCAAGACTAAAAATATGTATACCTAACCGTTCACAGAAAAAGCATGCCAACTCCTGCTGGAAGTCACACATTGTTGAAGACTGGCATTTTCCTATGTCTCCATCAGATATTTTATAGTTATTTTTTTGATGTCACACTCTCCCCAGACTGTCAGTTTCTTTAAGGCAGTGAATGCTCTGGTGCTGTCTCTCAATATATCACTACTCCCCACTCATTGTGCAAAATTCCTGGGGTGTGGCAAGCACTCAGGAAGTACCCATGCAATCGATGAATGGACATCAGAACAAGCCTCAGCAAAATGTCAATTTGGTGAAGCCAGCATTTGTGATCACAAGGCCAGGCACACACCACACACCACACCAGGTCTTAAATAAAAATAAGTAAGTAAGGTGATAAAAATGTCTAATGTTGACTGTAGTCACTTTGAATATTGAATATAGTCACTCTGGAAGGACAAGGCAGGAGGAAAGCCAAGAAGGCTTTCTGGGCAACACAGTGAGACCCTGTCACTAAAAAATAAAACGTAAGAAGGGCTGAGGTGCTAAGATTTGCCAGCCAGGAGGCAGAAGACATGCACAATTCTGAATATACTAGACTGAGTTACACACTTTATAAATGCATCATATGGTATGTGAAGTCTATCTCAGCAAAGCCATTTATTAAAAAGAGAGAGAATGAATAAGCCCCAGGGTATTTTGACTGTACACATTTTCCACCTTACACATACTGCCTTTAGACCTAAGGCCCTCCTCAAAAGAATAAATGCACTTAGACCTCACTTTATCAGCTCAGGAAAAGCATAGCTCATCTACACTACTTTGCATTCGTGAAAAAAATTTAAATGCTTATGTTTTCCTGTTGCTATTAATATGTTGCTTGTTACTAGGTGGCATGTCCCCTTAAACCCAAGGTTTCTCACCCTCAGCACTACTGACGTTTTACGCTGTGTTAAGTCTGTCCTGTGTATTAAAGGATGCTTATAGCATTCCTGACCCCACCCCAAGTTGTGACAACAAAAATATCTCTAGACATCACCAAACCTCCTCTGATAGGCAAAAACGCTCCCCATTGAGATCCACGGCCTTAACATTTTTTCTATATGGTCCCACTCTGCCACCAATACCTAGTGACTCTGAAGACCCAACCACCAGCCCACCCACTCATTTAAAAATTGGACCGAGTTTTGCTTGTATCAGGACTTGAACCAGAAACAACCCTCAAAAAGCTTAGAATCTTGAATATAAGGTAGGATGTGTACATAAATGACCATTACAAAAAGATTTTAAAATCACAAAGAATCATCCGGGAGATACATGTAAAAGGCAAGAGATATCCAGAAGAGTTTCACAAAGCAAAAAGAAAAACTCAGTATCCTTATTCACATGGCAAGGACAATACCTGCCTTTTTTTTTTTTTTGAAACATGGTTTTACTGTTTTCCAGGCTAGGAAGCAGTGGTGCAATCACAGTACACTGCAGCCTCAATCTCCTGAGCTCAGGAGATCCTTCCACCTCAGCCTCCCAAGTAGTTACAACCACAAGTGCATACCACCACACCCAGCTAAATATTTTTTAAGAGATGTGGTCTTGTCATGTTCCCCAGGCTGGTCTGGAACTCCTGGCCTCAAACAATCCTCCCAACTCAGCCTCCCAAAGTGCTGGGATTACTGGCATGAGCACCACATGCAGCCAACACCTGCTTTTCATCAGACACATTGTGAAGATGAAACTTACATATTTCATTTTCACTCCATTTGAAGTGGGTATTTTTTCCATTTTGCTGAGGAAGAGACTAAGGCACAGAGAGGTAAAGCAACTTGTCCAAGATTGCATAGTCTGTAGGTGGAAGAAAACTTCAACATAGGCAGGCTAGCTCGCTGCTGCATGTATTGCCTTCTTAATATGGATAAAATTGTTTATGTAACAATAAATGGGTACCAGTGACCACTCTATTCCTGGAAGTTGTTATTTCCACTTGAGAGGTCAAAGCAGGCTTCTTGAAGTGAGTAAGATGTAAGAAGGGTTGGCGGGGCATAGTGGCTCACACCTATAATTCCAGCACTTTAGAATGCCAAGATGGGAAGATCACTTGAGACCAGGAATTCAAGACCAGCCTGGCCAACTGAGACCTCCATCTCAAAGGGCCAAGGTGCTAAGATTTGCCAACACGGAAACAGGAGGGAACCTCACTCCAAGATGGACCAGAAGACAGTCACTGGGCAAGCTTAGAGGAAATAAGCACATTAAAATGGAAAGAGACAGAAGGGGAAAAAAAAAAAAAGAAAGAAAGAAAGAAATAGAATAGACTGGCCACAGTGGCTCATACCTCTGATCACAGTACTTTGGGAGACTGAGGCAGGAGGATCACTTGGGTCCAGGAGTTCTAGACCAGCCTGGGCAACATAGTGAGATTGCTACCTCTATTAAAAATAAAAATAAATAATAGGTTGGGTGCAGCGGCTCACACCTGTAATTGTAGCACTTTGGGAGGCCAAGGTGGGAGGATCACAAGATCAGGAGTTCAAGATCAGCCTAGCCAATATGGTGAAACCCCATCTCTACTAAAAAAAAAAAAAAAAAAACTCAAAATTTAGCCAGGCATGGTGATGCATGCGTGTAGTCTCAGGTACCCAAGAGGCTGAGGCAGAAGAATCACTTGAACCTAGGAGGCGGAGGTTGCAATGAGCTGAGATCACGCCACTATCCTCCAGCGTGGGTGACAGAGAGAGATTCTGTCTCAAAGACAGACAAATAAGTAAAAAATAAATAGGACGAAGAGCCAGAAGAGAACCAGAGAGCCAATACAGCTGGGAAGACAGGCCAGGGCCAGAACAAGTTAAGTGAAGGAAAATGAAACTTCACTTAGAATTCCTACCAGGAAAATGCTGCATCATGCAGACATTGCAAACGCTCCCAGAAGCTGTGAAACTCACAGGGAAATTTTCTGGCTTACCCTTTTCTTGAATATAGCTAAGAACAGGAAACTGGAAAAACCACTATCATCTTCAAACACTCCCTCCGAGACACCCCAGTCTCTACCACCAACTTTGCCCCCATCCCAGAGCCTTCCATCGCAAGGAGTGTCCTGGCTCACCCCATCACCCTGTCCTGTGCCAAACTGAAATCCTCACTCCCCATCCTGGCCAGCCAGCATCACAATGCAGATGGCCTGGGGCAGGGAGGGTCCAAGGGAGTGACCATGACTTGGCAGTCAATGGTACAGGCTCTGGGGCAGCAGATCTGGGCTCCAGTCCTCGTCCTACTACTTCCAGGCTGTGTGGCCTGGGGGAAGCCACCCAACCTCTCTGACCTTCAGTTCCCCTGTGTCAAATTAAAAGAAGAATGCCCATCTCTCCTGGCTATTGCATACAGCATTGGGAGGATACAGTACCGGCTGTGGGTTGAGTTTGCTGAGGTTACTTCTACCATAGTGCTATTGCTACTATGACTGTGGTCTTCATCACTGTGGAAGTAAACAGCTCCTGAAGCCATATCCAAAATGCTGAAGCCCCCCCAGCAGACTGACTAATCCTCCAGTCTCCAAGACTAGCCAAAGTCATCTGGCACAGCCTGTTGGAAAAGACTCCTCTCTGGCCCACCCCAGGGTGTTTATGGGGCAAGATGGAGCATGGGGTACCAGCCAGGCCCTGGAGTCAGACAGCCTGGGTTTCAGTCCAGTCTGGTCATTTACTAGCTGGGTGACTTCACCTCTCTCTGCCTTTCCCCACCCATAAGATGGAAATAACCCCAGTCCCTGCTTCACAGGGAGCTTGTCATGATTAAATCATCATTAGTACCTAAAAAGCATTAAGAACAGTCCCCTGGCACTTCAGAAGTGCCAAGGAAGCCTTAACAATCCACTGTTTCTCTATTGAGTTCTTTTTCTTTTCTTTTCTTTTCTTTTTTTTGAGACAGAGTTTTGCTCTTGTTGCCCAGGCTGGAGTACACTAGCGTGATCTCGGCCCACTGCAACCTCTGCCTCCTGGGCAATTCTCCCGTCTCAGCCTCCTAAGAAGTTGGGATTACAGGTATGTACCACCATGCCCGACTGATTTTACATTTTTAGTAGAGACAGGGTTTCACCATGTTGGCCAGACTGGTCTCAAACTCTTGCCTTCAGGTGATCTGCCTGCCTTTGTCTCCTAAAGTGCTGGTATTACAGGCGGGAGCCACTATGCCCAGCCTCTGCTGGGTTCTAAGTGTCTCTTTCCCAGCCTCTGTTGAGTTCTAAGTGTCTCTTTTCTCCTACCTGACATTTCCCCCAAAGCAAGACCACGCCCATTTAATGCTCTTGGTGCATAGAAAACAGGCTTATTAAATATACTCATTCAACAAATAAAAGGTAATGAAATCTATCTGAAGAGCAACCCAGAATGCATGCAGAGCAAACCCTAACCACGCATACCCTACTTTCACCCAACAATTCTACTTTACAGACAGGAGTCCAAGGGAAGTAACTCCAGCAAGAAAAGGAACAAGGTGTACAAGCTGGGCCATTTCACAATGGGGGGAAAAAAAACAAAACAGGAGCACTCCCAAGCACCTAAGAGCCAAGCAAACTGGGGCAGACAATCCCATTAAAAATGACCCAGCTGTCACACAACCAACTGCAGGACTTCCTGCACCCCAGGAGAGGCCACTCCTGAAAGTGACAGATAGCACTGGCCATAAGGCTTACTTTTTAGGCGAGAATTTTTAAACCAGGCATAAAAGCAGAACAAGAAATATAGCAGGAAACGTCCATGACTGCCTAAGGCTGTGCTTAAGGATGAGAAGAGGCCAGGGGCGGTGGCTGACAATCAATCCCAGCACTTTGGGAGGCCAAGGCAGGTGGATCACTTCAGGTCAGGAGGTCAAGGCCAACCTGGCCAACATGGTGAAACCCCATCTCTATTGAAAATATAAAAATCAGCCAGGCACTGTGGCTCATGCCTGTAATCCCAGCACTTTAGGAGGCTGAGGCAGGTGGATCACAAGGTCAGAAGTTCAAGACCAGCCCAGCCAAGATGGTGAAACCCTGTCTCTACTAAAAATACAAAAATTAGCTGGGCACAGTGACAGAGGATGAGACAGGAGAATCACTTGAATCCAGGTGGCAGAGGTTGCAGTAAGTCGAGACTGTGCCACTGTACTCCAGCTGGGGCAACAAAGTGAGACTCTGTCTCAAAGAACAAAAAATACAAAAATATAAAAATTACCTGGGCACGGTGGCAAATGTTTGGAATCCCAGTGACTTGGAGGCTGAGGTGGGAGGATCACTTGAACCTGGGAGGCAGAGGCTACAGTGTGCCAAGATCACACCACTGCACTCCAGCCTGGGCAACAGAGTGAGACTCTGTCTCAAAAAAAAAAAAGAAACTAGAAGCCATTTTTATACTGCATTGATTCTAAGACTCTGTTTGTTCCTATTTTGGTATCTTTGATATTTGTCTGTGTCTCTCCATCACCCCATCCTTTAAACATTGCTGGCTACATGTTTATATCCTAACATCCCTGAAACTGGAATCCATGTCACAAATGCTGGCCTCTTGGATTCCATCAAATGCAGCATATCTGTCTCAACAGCCTGGTCTCCTTCTCTGACTGCATGATTAAGGGATGGTGACGGGTTCTTTTCTAAGTTTACAGAATTAAGAAAGAAAAATTGAAAATTCCCTTGCTTCTTAGCCACGCCAACACAAAGAGACAGGCAGTCATCACACTCCCCACTCCCACTCTGTAATAGCTCAATTAACTTTAATGGGGGTGGTGAGCATAATTGTCAAGCTACCTTTGGGCAAACCTGCCAGCAGCCTGATCTCTGATCATCTCCACCTACCAATTGCCTTCTTGTCTCCACAAGGTCCAGGCCCAGGCCCAGGCCCAGGCCAGGTCATTTTTGCCAAACCGAGGCAGAGAGAAGAAATTAAAAAATAAATCTCCCGCTTGCCAGAGCACAGCCTTTTCCAAAGCACATGGTCACCAAGAGACCATGATTTCCGCCAGGTCCCAGCAACACTCTGTCATGTTCTTTTAGAAGCACTCACGCAGGATTTGCCTGGCAAAAGGGCCATCGCTTCAACCACTTCAGTTTCAGGGTCAGTGAGCTGCAACCCCACCAGTCTCTGTAAAGGGCATATCTTGAATTCACATGCACATTCATTTTTTTGAGACAGGGTCTTGCTCTGTCACCCAAGCTGGAATACAGTGGTGCAATCATGGCTCACTGCAGCCTCAACCTCCCAGGTCCAAATGCTCCTCCTGCCTCTGCTTGCTGAGTAGCTTTGACCACGGGCATGCACAACCATAACTGGCTGATTTTTTTTTTTTTTTTTGAGACGGAGTTTCACTCTTGTTACCCAGGCTGGAGTGCAATGGCACGATCTCGGCTCACCGCAACCTCCGCCTCCTGGGTTCAGGCAATTCTCCGGCCTCAGCCTCCTGAGTAGCTGAGATTACAGGCATGCACCACTATGCCCAGCTAATTTTTTGTATTTTTAGCAGAGACAGGGTTTTGCCATGTTGACCAGGATGGTCTCGATCTCTTGACCTCGTGATCCACCTGCCTCGGCCTCCCAAAGTGCTGGGATTACAGGCTTGAGCCACCGCACCCGGCCCCTTTTGCTAATTTTTTTGTAGAGATGGGCTCTCTATATTGCCGAGGCTGGTTTCAAACTCCTGGGCTCAAGCCATTCTCCAGCCTTGGACTCCCAAAGGGCTGGGATTACAGGCATGAGTCACCATTCATGGCCCACTTGAACATTTTGAACTGCATCACAGGACTGCCGGAGATCTGATATTATCTGTGAGAATGGGCCTTGAAAACCAACAAGCAGGCTACAGTGTTGCTGATAGTCACCCAGGAGAAAACACAATCGCAGCGGACATATTGAAGCATTACCCAAACATGGCTTGTACATACCTCTCGGCAGCAGGTGGATTGCACCCACGCCAGAGTTTCTCAACTGCAGTACCACTGACATTTGGGATCAGAGGATTTTTCACTGTGGGAGCCCATCCTGTACCGCAGATGTTTAGCACATCCCTGGCCTCTATAGGAGCACATTCCCTGCCCCATTACGACCACTAGAAGCGTTTCCAGACATTGCCAAATGTACCCTGGAGACAAAATCATCCAGAGTTAAGAACCGCTGACATAGGCAATTTAAAGAATATCGTTTTTTCTTAGTAGTGATACTTTAAGAGCTACTAAGTAAATACATAAATATGACCAACCTGTGACTTCACAGCTATTATAAAGTGATATGAAATGTCCTTTTGCAATAACTTTGTTAAGCTTTAAAAAGTGAATTGATTGAAAGAAAGACGTTAACTGAGTGTGGTGGCTCATGCCTATCATCCCAGCACGTTGGGAGGCCGAGGTGGGCAGATGGGTTACACTCACAAGTTCAAGAGCAGCCTGGGCAACATAGCAAGACTCCATCTCTACAAATAACACAAAAATTAGCCGGGTGTGGTGGTGACTGCAGTAGGCTCAGCCACTCGGGAGGCTAAGGTGGGAGGATGGCTTGAGCCTAGGAGGCTGAGGTTGCAGGGAGCCAAGATCATGCCACCACACTCTAGCCTGGGTAATAGAGCCAGACCTTGTATCAAAAGAAAAAAAAAGTTAAGTAAGCTCTTTGAGGAAGACGCGGTCGTAGCTGCTGTGGATTTTTAGTCAGCACGCTCCTGCTCCTGACTCACCGCTGTTCGCTCTTGCGGAGGAACAAGTCGGTCAGGAAGCCGCGCAGCAGCCACGGCTTTTAAGGATACCGGAAAAACACCCGTGGAGCCGGAGGTGGCAATTCACCGAATTCGAATCACTCTCACAAGCCGCAACGTCAAGTCGCTGGAGAAGGTGTGTGCTGACTTGATCAGAGGAGCAAAGAAAAAGAATCTGAAAGTGAAAGGACCCGTTCGAATGCCTACGAAGACTTTGAGAATCACTACAAGAAAGACACCTTGTGGTGAAGGTTCTAAAACATGGGATCGTTTCCAGATGAGAATCCACAAGCGACTCATTGACTTGCACAGTCCTTCTGAGATTGTTAAGCAGATTACTTCCATTAGTATTGAGCCAGGAGTTGAGGTGGAAGTCACCATTGCAGATGCTTAAGTCAGTTATTTTAATAAAGTGATTACCAGTTGTTAAAAAAAAAAAAAGTTAAGTAAATAAGTACGTGGTGGACAATATTGGCTGGCTTACTCAACAGTTTCTCCCTTGCTGTTTCCTCCTAGAGAAGCATAAAACCAAATGCTTGCTTTTCCTGCCTCTCTTGCAGCTATCAGTGGTCCTGTAATCCAGTTCCACCCAAGGAGACGTGAGCACAAGTCTGCAGTGTAAAGAGGAGCCTTTGGGGAAGGTGTGACCCTTCCCTCTTCCTAACTTGAAGCCACACATGTTGGTTAGGGCTGCAGCAGCCATTTAGGGGCCTTGAGGAAAAGACAATGTAAACAGCAGAGATGTCAGTCCTAACAGCCCTGCCTCACTAATCCAATGCCAGCAACTCCAAGAGGTACTGGAATTTCTGACATGTAAAAAAATAAACAAATAAATACCTTTCTGCTTAGGCTGCTGGAGTCGAGCTGTTCCTTGAAGCCAAATGCAATCCTAACAGACGTGAGGTATGAGATAATGTCAAAATGACTAGACTCAAACAACTGAGGTGCAAAACAGCTGGAGAGAGCAGGCTTTGAGTCAAACTGCTGGGTTTGAATACTGCGCCATCCCTGGCTAGCAATATAATCCTGGGCATGTTTAAATGTATCGCACTTTCCCCGTCTAAAATAAAGAGTTACTGCACCCCCCGCCAGCCTGACTACGTGCCCGAAACAAGGTATGCACAGAGAGGGCTGAGCATGCCACACAACAGAGTACCCTCAATGCACGTTATTTTATTTATAAAATAAACTTTTGGGGGTTCCCTCTCTTGGCTTTGGAGCTCCCCTCCCTCTGCCTCTGTACAGGGGAGTTTCCTCCTTCTCCCTTCCTTCTTGACAATTATACTGTCCGCTCCTCAAAACCACTCCACATGTGTCCATGTGGTTTTATCTAAACCAACATGAGGACAAAGAACCCTGGTGTTCCTCCATGCATCGGAGCCGTATCATTTTGGTGCATTGGCTGGGAAAGGAAATTCATTCATTAGACTGAAGCAATCAAACTCCAAATGGTGCTGTAAACTGAACTGCACACGGACACACCATTCTTCCAAGGACCCTTAGATCGACCCCAGGAGGAGCCCTAGCTGCTGTTTCCCATTCGATGTCCCTTTTCACCAGGAAGTAGCCAGAAGAAGTCATTGCCCCAAACCCCTAACAGCAGTTAGTGTGCCCCCACCGCAAGGGGAATGTTGTAGAAGTTATTAAGAAATTATTTTAGGCAGATAGAGAGGAAAGAGGGTCCTTGGGAAGTTTTCGTTTTTTATTTTTTTTACTTTTTCCAGTCCCTTCAGTAAGAAGTTTCCATTTTTTAAAGCATCTCCGGAGAAGTTTCTTGCAAAGTCCGGCTCTTAGAGCCAGGCCGACAATCTTTGATGTGCAAATGCAAGCCATTAGAAACTGGGTCCACCCAAACATAGCGATTACGCCATGTGTTCCTGGCAACATGGCCACCCCCACATATTCCCATGTGTGTAGAACATCATGGTATCCTACATTTGCGTATTAAAAGGCTAGGGTGGGAGGGCTAAGTGAATGACATGCCTAGTCAAACCAATCCCCTGAGCTCTAAGCAAATCAGACACCACCTCTTCCAGCCTCTGTATATATACCTAGCTGGTATCTGTGGCAGATGGGGTTCCCCGCTCCCTCTGTTTCCTTACAGGGGAGCTTCTTCCTTCTCCCTTCCCTCTTAACCCTTCTTGCCTATTAAACTCGCCACTCCTCTAAATAAATAAACTCTGACCAAAGTCAGGCAACTAAGATGGGGATAAGGCAAAGACTAGAACTGATTTAGTCACTGGTTCTTTCCAACACTTGAGAGGGAAGTTGTCTTTAAGGATTGAGTTGTAGTCCAGGTGTGATGGCGCACACCTGTAATCTCAATACTTTGGGAGGCTGAAGCAGGAGGACTGCTTGAACCCAGGGATTTGAAAGCCTAGGCCACACAGGGAGACCTCACCTCTACAAATTAAAGTATAGATACAATTTTAAAGAAAGAACTGTGTTGTATACATCCCTGTCTTCAAGCTAATGTCTAAGCAAGGTGGGGGGGGAAGGAGCCACCAAGGCTTCCCGCAGGATCCAGGTCTGCAAGCCCAATTCTCAGCCTCCTTGTGGTTCCCTTTTCTCCTCCTGACTCTTTAAGCTCCAGCCACAGTGGCCTTTCTCATTAAGGCAGTGCTTCTGCACATGCATTTCCCACTGCCTAGAACATTCTTACCTTCTGCTTTTGCCTATGTAGCAAACTGTTAGCTGTGCTCCAGTATCAAACCCTCCCTCATCGCTGAGTAACGATGTCTTCAGCTGGGCACATCCAGCTTAGAAAGGAAACTACATTTCCCAGCCTCCTTTGCAGCTAGAGGTACCACATGACTAGGTGTGAGTTAATGGAATGTGATGAGCAGAGATGTGGGCAACCTTCAGGTTGTGCCCTTCCTCTGCTTTCCTACTGGCTGCCATGTGGACATGCAGGTGCGCCATCTTGATCCACACAGATGAGGGCAGCAAAGCAACAAGATGGGAAGGGCCTGGGCCCCTGACCATTTTGGGGACAGAACTGCCAAACCAGCTGGCATTTTTACATGACAGAAATGAGCTTATATCTTAAGCCACCGTATTTGGGGTCTTTGCCACACATAGCCAAACCTGTATCATCAAATGGGTTCCCTACCTAAGGAGTCTCCTCTTTTCTCTCCAACCACATCAAACCCCGCTATTGCACTCACCAGGCACCACACAGCTCCCCTTCACAGCACTTGCTGATGACTGTCCATTTATTTGGCCGTTTCCCCCACAAGACTAGCACTCAAGGCAGGCAAGGAACCATGCTCTGTGCACTGCTGGATTCCCAGCAGGGAGCCCAAGTAAAGGCTATTCAGGACCTCAGAGATTGTCACCTAAATGGGACCAGCCAGGCCATGTGACCAATTCACGGGCACCAACTCTCAGAGATTCCTACCTCCTGCAAAGAGCTCCTAAGAGAATCTAAGACACCCACTCAACGAAGTCTTGCCTCAAATTTCCCCAGGACCCACAGGTACACAGAGGTTAAAAAAACTGTGGGCCAGGTGTGGTGGCTCATGCCTGTAATCCCAGCACTCTGGGAGGCTGAGGCAGATCACCTGAGGTTAAAAGTTCAAGACTAGCCTGACCAACATGGCGAAACCCCATCTCCAGTAAAAATACAAAAATTAACTGGGTGTGGTGGCACATGCCTGTAATCCCAGCTACTTAGGAGGCTGAAGCAGGAGAATCACTTGAACTGCCTCAATGAGCTGAGATCATGCACTGCACTCCAGCCTAGGCAACAATAGAGAAACTCCGTCTCCAAAAAAAAAAGACTGACCAACTGCCTAAAGAGGAAACAAATATCCACAAATACTTGGATTCATGTTACATTTCATCTGCAATTAAATATTGGTTAATTAACAAAAATGCATCGTAACCAAGATGCACCAGTCCATGCAAACAATAAATAAAGACTATGTTTTTTGTTTTTTTTTGAGATACAGTGTTGCTCTGTCACCCAGGCTGGAGTGCAGTGGCATGATCTTGGCTCGCTGCAACTTCCACGTACCATGTTCAAGTGATCCTCATGCCTCAATCTTCCCAGTAACTGTGATTACAGGCAAGTGCCACCGTGTCTGGCTAATTTTTACATTTTTAGTAGAGATGGGGTTTCACCAAGTTGGCCAGGGTGGTCTCGAACTGCTGACCTCAAGTGATCCGCCCAAAGTACTCGGATTATAGATGTGAGCCACCACGACTGACTGACTGTTTTCAATGAAAAAAAAAAAAATTAGCCAGGCATGATGATGAGCACCTGTGGTCCCAACTACTCTGGAGGCTAAGGTGGGAGGATTGCTTGAGCCTGGGAGGTCATGACTGCAGTTAAAAAAAAAACTGTGGGCCCGGTGTGGTGGCTCATGCCTGTAAGCCCAGCACTCTGGGAGGCTGAGGTGGATCACCTGAGGTTAAAAGTTCAAGACTAGCCTGACCAACATAGCTAAACCCCATCTCTACTAAAAATACAAAAATTAACTGGATGTGGTGGCACATGCCTCTAATCCCAGCTACTCAGGAGGCTGAAGCAGGAGAATCACTTGAACTGCCTCAATGAGCTGAGATCATGCACTGCACTCCAGCCTAGGCAACAATAGCCATGATCGTGCCCCTGCACTCTAGCCTGAGCAACAGAGGAGACCCTATCTCAAAAAATAATAATAATATGTTTTTGTAGTATCCCATTCTTGTTTTTAAAAAATACTATATATTTATGGCCAGGAATGGTGGCTCAGACCTGTAATCACAGCACTTTGGGAGGCAGAGGCAGGCAAATAACTTGAGATCATGAGTTTGAGACCAACCTGGCCAAAACTGTGAAATCCCATCTCTACTAAAAATTAGTTGGAAGTCGTGGTACACGCCTGTAGTCCTAACTACTCAAGTGACAGAGACTGCAATGAGCAGAGATCACACCACTGCACTCCAGCCTGGGCAACAGAATGAGACTCTGTCTCAAAAGAAAAAAAACTATAGATTTAGGATCTGTGAAGAAGAGAGGCTGAAGTTAAAAACATCAACCTGCCAGTAAGATTATCTCTAGAAGAGGCCAGGCATGGTGGCTCGTGCCAGTAATCCCAGCACTTTGGGAGGCTGGGTGGGCAGATCACCTGAGGTCAGGAGCTTGAGACTAGCCTGGCTAACACGGCAAAACCAGGTCTCTACTAAAAATATAAAAATTAGCCAGGCGTAATGGTGCATGGTGCACACCTGTGATCCCAGCTACTCTGGAGCTGAGGCAGGGGAATCGCTTGAACCTGGGAAGTGGAGGTTGCAGTGAGCTGAGATGACGCCACTGCACTCCAGACTGGGTGACGGAGCAAGAGTCCATCTAGAAAACAAAACAAAAAGTATCACTAGAAGAGATTTACATGTTTTACTCATTTCTGCACTGTTTTCGTTCTATACTGTACCCCTTATAACAACAGACAAAAAAGACAAAGAGAAGGACGAAAAAAAGTCCCTTTAAGTAATTCAATCTCTCCCATGTTTATAGTAACAAAACGTAGAACTTCCAAAATACGTATATATCAGCAGCTCTCAGAGTTGTGATAGTCTGGCTTCAGACATATGTATGATTGAGGTAATTAAGCAAGTTCTCTTTTTTTTTTTTTTTTTGGAGATTATGTCATGCTGTTGCCCAGGCTGGATTGCAGTGCTGCAATCATAGCTCACTACACCTCAACCTCCCAGGATCAAGCAATCCTCCTGCCTCTATAGGCATGTGCCATCATGCACAGACAAGATGGGGTCTTCCTGTTGCCCAGGCTGGTCTCAAACCCCTGGGCCCAAGTGACCTGCCACCTCAGCCTCACAAAGTGCTGGGATCAGACGACAGCCACCATGCCTGGCCCAAGTTTTCAACTGCAGAATGAATTTCCCCACACATCAGTCCAACTTCAGAGCAAAACCTGATACCCATCTCATCCAAGAGACTGACCCCAACCTGGGCACCCTACAGACAGATGCTCTGTAAGGACAGGGTGAATTAACATGTATTGTCTATACTGATCTTCCAACCTAGGCTCCTGAACTTGGCCTCTTCCACCCCAGCACACACCTCCCTGGCTTTCTTTGGCGCTACACCATCTCTTCACCCCAGCCTCCTCCAGCCCATCCCCATGGGCCCCCTGGAGAATACAAAGGGTGTGAACCAGAGGTGGGCCCTTTCTCCAGACCCCCACCACCCATACCAAGTATGCAGAGAACTGGATGTAGGCCAGCTCTGTCCCTAGTACCAAGTGTCAAATGGCTCACTCCACAGATCTCAGGGGGCGGGGGACCAAAGTGAAAGATCAAAGAGCCCTGTCAAACCACTGCAGGCCAGGAATGGTGGCACCCACCTGTAATCCCAGCAATGTGAAAGGCTGAGGCAGGAGAATTGCTTGAGGTCAGAAGTTTAAGGCTGCAGTGAGCTATGATCATGCCACTGCACTCCAACCTGGGTGACAAAGTGAGACCTCATCCCCACACACACACATACACACACACACACAAATTAGCTGGGCATGGTGACAAGCATCTATAGTCCAAGCTACTCAAGAGGCTGAGGCAGGAAGACTGCTTGAGTCAGGAGTTCAAGGATGCAGTGAACCAAGATCATGCCACTGCACTCCAACCCAGGCAACAGAGTGAGTCTCTGTCTCTAAAAAAAAAAAAAAAGAGAAAAAAAACTACAATTGCAGCCCTCAGAGAGATCCTGATCTAACAGGTACCCCTGGGTTAGTCAATTAGTGAAGCCCTATCAAAGGGCTCCTAAATAAGCCAACCCTCATTATAACCAAGAGGTTACCTTTCCCAATGCCAGACAGCTCCACCTTTCTTCCTGACCCAGGGTCTCCAGTCTTATAAGGCTGATGGAGGAAACTGAGAAGAGCCTGACATTAATATGCACCCATCACCCACTCTCAATTAATAACCACGATAATGAGCAACCTTAAACCCTGTTAGAATGGTGAGCACAGCCCAGCCCACTTTAGACAATGGCTAGAGTGAAGCCTTTCCACGTTATTCATTCTGCTCCTGAGAATATAATCCAAGGAAATAAGCCAATATGCACTATATCCACATTGTATTCAGGACAATATTTTCTTTAAAAGAAAAATAACTCTCGCCTATAATCCCAGCACTTTAGGAGGCCAAGGAGGCGGGTGGATCACCTGAGGTGGGGAGTTTGAGAACAAATTGGCCAACACGGCGAAAACCCGTCTCTACTAAAAACACAAAAATCAGCCAGGCATGGTGGTACAGTCTGTAATCCCAGCTACTCCAGAGGCTGAGGCAGGAGAATTGCCTGAATCCAGGAAGCAGAGGTCACAGTGAGCCAAGATTGCACCAACGCACTCCAGCCTGGGTGACGGTGTGAGATACTGTCTCCAAAAAAAAAAAAAGACAAGAAAACACAGCAACCCAAATGTCAAACCACAGATAATAATTATGTGATTATGACCCACCAATACAGGGAATTATTGATTGGACATTTATAGGTGTAATTACAAAGGTTATGTGGGTACATGGGAAATTTTTTGGGGGGGGATGGAGTCTCACTCTGTCTCAGGCTGGAGTACAGTGGTGCTATCACAACTCACTGCAGCCTCTGCCTCCTGGGCTCAAGCAATTCTCCTGCCTCAGCGTGTGACACCACGCCCAGCTAATTTTTCTATTTTTTGTAGAGATGGGGTTTCACCATGTTAACCAGGCTGGTCTCGACCTCCTGACCTCAAGTGATCTGCCCACCGCTGCCTCCCAAACTGCTGGGATTACAGGCGTGAGCCACCACACCTGGCCTGGGAAAATTATTGTAACAGTAAATAAAAACATAGGAGACAAAATAGTATGCAAGCTACAAATGCAACCTTGCAAAACTACATACTAATAAAGACAAGCTTCAAATGTTTCTAAATGACAAGAGAAATACAATGGCCTATAACAAAATATTTATACAATACAGATGATGGACAGAGACAAAAGGACCCACAGCAACAAGAACCCCTACAAAATAACAGGAAAAAGACAAACTAGTCCCTATGTACCCGAAAACGACAGAGAAATACAAACTGAAAATACACAGATTGCTGAAAAATGTGTTGCAGAATAGAATGCATAGCTTTTTTTTTTTTTTTTTTGGGACAGGCTCTGTCGCCCAAGTTGGAGTGCAATGGTGCAATCTCAGCAACCTCTGCCTGCCGGGTTCAAGCAATTCTGCTTTCCAGGTTCAAGCAAGTCTCCTGCCTCCGCAGGAGGTGAGGATAGCTCAGGCGCCCACCACCACGCCCAGCTAACTTTTTTGTATTTTTAGTAGAGACATCGTTTCGCCATATTGTCCAGACTGGTCACAAACTCGTGACCTTGTGATCCGCCCACCTAGGTCTCCTAAAGTGCTGGGATTACAGGCGTGAGCCTCCGAGCCCAGCCAGGATGTGTAGCTTCTAACTGTAATTGAAATGCACAAGAAAATATTTTTTTTAGCCATCAAATTAACAAACTTTGATCCCAGCACTTTGGGAGGCCAAGGTTGGAGGATTGATTCAGGCCAGGGGTTCAAGACCAGCCTGGGTAACAAAGGGAGATCCTGCCTCTACAAAAAATAAATTAAAAAAAAATTTTTTTTTTAAACTGGCAGAGTAATAATTACAACATAATCCATTTTGATTAGATATATTAAATTTATAAATATTTCTATGATTTCAAAGAAAGAATGGAAGAATACACTGGTTATTCGTTAGCCGAACAGAGTACTCACATGGTCTGGCTGTTTCCCCATCTAAATCCCATCTTAAACTGTAATCCCCACATTACGGAAGGGACCTCACGGGAGGTGATTAGATCATGGGGGTGGCTCCCCTACGCTGTTCTCCTGACTTGCTATCCTTTAGTGAAGAGACCGGCAGCATTTTGCCCCTGCTCTAGAGGTCTGTGGAACTTTGAACTTCAGAGAGATTATTTAGGGCATCTGGCAGAAGAAATTAAGCAGTAAAGTGTTCAAGAGGTAGCAAAGCATGGAAGTGTGGAAACTGCCCGGGCGTGCTGGCTCAGGCCTGTAATCCCAGCACTTTGGGAGGCCGAGGTGGGCAGGTCACTTGAGGTCAGGAATTTGAGACCAGCCTGGCCACATGGTGAAAACCCTTCTCTACAAAAATATAAAACTTAGCCAGGCATGACAGTGGGTGGCTGCACTCCCATCATCATGCCCGGCTACTTAGGAGGCTGAGGGGTGAGAATCGCTTGGACCAAGGGGGCAGAGGTTGTAGTGGGAGTATGAACTGCTGGAGGAACCTGGCAATTAACCCTCACATTTCAAAATGCACATACTCTTAACCTAAGTAAGTTTGCTGTGGGAAAACTTACTCTGCTGAATCATTTACCTATATCTGCATACATGTGCTTTCAATGCAGTACTGCTTATCACAGCCAAAAAAAAAAAAAAAAAACAGGAACTGGGAACAACCTTGACAGCCACAAGAGGGGACTGGGTAAATACACGGCTCAATCATTTAACAAATGTGTAGCTTGAAAAAAAAAAAGTGATTGGCTTTTACTTTCAATTTGCATGGGTTTAAAATGGTAAGAAACTCAACATGGTTAAGGGAAGAGAACAAGATACAAAACTTCAAAATACCCAACTGGGGAGGGCAAAAATGAATATGTAAACACGTTCTTGCACATATATTTGCATATGCTTGAAACTTTTCTTTAACACCCAAGAACAACTACTACTGGGGACAAAGGGCAGGGTGGGAACATACTGAAACTTTTACTTCGCCCTTTATATTATTCTACTCACCTTAAAGGAACAGCACCATCAAAAAAGTTGCAGTGCAAGATCTTCCTCTCCCGCCTGGTGACTTCAACATCTAGTTTCAAAAGAGTTTTCTAGCAATCTATAGAAAGTCCTCTTAATCACAGAAAAAAAGTACCTCATCATCTTATTAAGAAGCCTTTGGCAGAGAATCAAAGGCAACTGCGGAGTGGGGGAACCCAAGTTGGTCTCCATCTCAAACATTTCAGCTAAGGTTCTGAGAAAGAGAAGACAGTCATAAAACAAAACAAACTTCATTTTCAAGACCTGAGATTCAGCAGGGCATAATGGCTCATGCCTACAATCCCAGCACTTGGAGAGGCCAAGGTGGGTGGATTGCTTGAGCCCATGAGTTAGAGGCCAGCCTGAGCAGCACAGCAAGATAACATCTATTAAAAAAAAACCTGGAAGTCATTCAAACATAAACAGATGAGAAGGTTCATGCTTCTGTCAGAGACCATGCATGCATTGCTCTACTTCCTTGCCCAGCTGGTAAGTGTCTTCCCTGGAACTTCAGGACCACAAGCCATTGTGTCAGTGCTTTATGCATTTTGCAGAATGCTCCAGGCAAGATTTTTAGGAGATGGCTTCTGCAGTTCCTTTGAGTTAAAGTCCTCAATACCTTAACCACACCATGATCGTCCTGAAGGCCTCTGCACATTCTCTTCCCACGTTGGGACTCCCTTCCCCCACATCCTTGCATGGCCAGCCTTGCCACTGAAAGCTCAGTCAGACCTCACTCACTGCCCCTGAAAGGCCTTCTGTGGACATCTGTAATAGTTTGCACCTTACCCAGTTCTTCCTGGTTCAAGCCTTTTCAGCACTTACTTGCATCTGAAATCATTTCAGTCATCCTACGTGTAAACCCTATGAGAAACTGGCCTGTTCTGTCCTGTTCATGTTGTATCCTCAGTGTCTAGAGCAGCAGCAGCTCATAGTAGGTGCTCAATTAATGATTGAATAAATAAATGAATGAAAAACTGAGATAAGAACAAGACAATGAACCCAGGGCTATAAAAGACCACAGGAGGCCCGGCACAATGGCTCACACCTGTAATCCCAGCACTGTGGGAGGCCACGTGAGCTCAGGAGGACTGCTTGAGCTCAGGAGTTCAGGACCAAACTGGGCAGCATAGCAAAACCCCATCTCTACAAAAAAAAATTATGAAAATTAGACAGGAGTGGTGGTGCATGACTGTAGTCCCAGCTACTTGGGAGGGTGAATTCGGAGGGTCACTTGAGCCTGGGAGGTCAAGACTGCACTGCAGTGGCACAATCAGCCAAGGCAACAGGACAAGACCCCATCAATCCATCAGTCGATCAATCGCTGCACAAATTTCTCATACTAGAAAAACTTAGGCATCATCTATCTTCTCCAAGCAACTATTACCTAGGCGGCCAGTAAAAGGTAGACTGAAGTTTCTCAGAGAAAACTTAGAGAAAAGCTCCCTAAAAATCTCAGTTACTACCTGAAGGTTACAGGATGCTAGCCTAGAGCCACCCTCCCTGGCCATTAAAACCAGCTTTACGGAACTTGGCAAACTTCCCAGGAGATGAACCCACAGTTAAGTGTCCCCTTGGTTTAAGTGGAATCTCAACTTTGATCGTCCACTTCTCCTGGGGCACTTTAAAATGAAGGGGTAGAGCTTCAAAGCTGATGTCTCAAGAAAGCCACTTTCAGCTGGGCTCTGTGGCTCCCACCTATAATGGCAGCACTTTGGGAGGCCAAGGCAGGAGAATTACTTGAGCCCAGGAGTTCGAGACCAGCCTGGGCAACATGGTGAGCCCCTGACTCTACAAAAAATACAAAAATTACCCAGGTGTAGTGCTGTGTGCCTGTGGTCCCAGCTACTCGGGAGGCTAAGATGGGAGGATGGCTTCAGCCCAGGAGGTCAAGGCTGCAGTGAGCTATGATTGTGCCACCGCACTCGAGCCCGGGCAACAGAGGGAGACTCTGTCTCAAAAGAAAAAGCCATTTTTATTTTCCCAGGGGAGAATGAACTGTCACAACTCCAGCTGGAAAGATGGAAAAAGGTGAAAAGACACAGACCTCAAAAAGAAACTGCTGCAAGTTTCTTCTCTAGCTAATTGGAGTTTAACCTCCTTAACGTCTCATTAAGCTTCTCCAAGGCAACCCCATTAGGCCAATTAGACTAGAAGTTCACTAGCCCACAACCTCTTAGGGAAATGCAGGATGAGGAGGGTCTTGCTCCTCATTTCTCCCCCATATTCCTCAACACCAGCGGCTAGGTGATTTCCCAATCCAGGGGATATTTGGAAACATCTAGAGACATTTTCAGTTGTCACAACAAAGGGAAGTGCTACCAGCATCTAGGGGGTAAAAGCCACTTTTGTGACTAAGACTACGGTCCACAGAACTGCAACCAGGACACAAAGAATGGTGTCAACGGGGCAGACACTGAGCAACTGTCATCCCTGTCCCCACTCCCAAAATACAGCTTCCTCAAAGGCCCTATTTAACCATTCGGCCTCTAAGAGGTAAGTGCTGGTCTTCAGCTCCACTCCTCCAACTGCAGGGATGCCTATGCTATCCCAGTTTTCTTGCTAAGCTTGGGGGAAGCCTGTCTCAGGACGCCGGGCTTTATTTTTGCAAAATGTTTGGGCATGTTTTCAGGAGCTGGACTTGTACTGACCACCAAGGTCTGATCATCAAAGTGAGGCCTTACTTCGCCGTGAAAATCTGAAGCCAACATACTACTTAGATACTTGCTTCGAGGTTGGCCTTCAAAGCAGATGCCAACTCAGATACCAACAGGTACCAAGGGAGTTCCATCAATGAGAGAAGCAGACCAGGTGTGTCGAAGCACAATTTTAAGAAGGCACCAGGCCAGGTGTAGTGGCTCACACCTGTAATCCCAGCACTTGAGGAGGCTGAGGAGGGCAGATCACTTAAGGTCAAGCATGAGACCAGCCTGGCCAACATGGTGAAATCCCATCTCTACTAAAAATACAAAAGCAAGCCGGATGTGGTGGCACATGCCTATAATCCCAGCTACTCGGAGGCTGGGGCAGGAGAATCAGCTGGGAACCCGGGAGGGCAGGCAGAGGTTGTAGTGAGCTGTGATCCCACCACTGCACTCCAGCCTGGGCAACAGAGCGAGACTTCATCTCAAAAAAAAAAAAAAAAAAGGCCGGGCACGGTGGCTCAAGCCTGTAATCCCAGCACTTTGGGAGGCCGAGGCGGGTGGATCACGAGGTCAAGAGATCGAGACCATCCTGGTCAACATGGTGAAACCCCATCTCTACTAAAGATACAAAAAATTAGCTGGGCATGGTGGCGCGTGCCTGTAATCCCAGCTGCTCAGGAGGCTGAGGCAGGAGAATTGCCTGAACCCAGGAGGCGGAGGTTGCGGTGAGCCGAGATCGTGCCATTGCACTCCAGCCTGGGTAACAAGAGCGAAACTCCGTCTCAAAAAAAAAAAAAAAATGCAATAAGCTCTCAATCAAATAAATTAAGTTGTAAAAAAATAAGTAAAATAAAGGAAACAGACACTTGGCCTTAAAATTAAAGCAATAACCCCAGTGGACCACTACCATGGATAAATGCAGGCCTGGGGCTAGCCGAGTTTCTAATTTTTTTTTTTTAAGACTGAATCTCACTGTCTCCCAGGCACGATCTCAGCTCACTGCAACCACCGCCTCCCAGGTTCAAGCGATTCTCCTGCCTCAGCCTCCTGAGTACCTGAGATCACAGGGGTGCACCAACACGCCCGGCTAATTTTTGTATTTCTAGTAGAGACAGGGTTTCACCATGTTGGTCAGGCTGGTCTTGAACTGCTGACCTCATGATCTGTCTGCCTCGGCCTCCCAAAGTGCTGGCGTCAGCCACCGCGCCCAGCTGAGCTTCTGATTTTTCAAGGGAAGTTGGAAAAATGCAGATGTTTTTATGAAATCTGCCAATCAATAAATACCGGAAATCAGTCATTTCTATAATTAAAATCAAGCCAACCCAGCACTGTGGGGAGCTCTATCTAACCCCTAGCTTGTAACTCACACCTCAAACACTCAAATTCAAATGTTGATTGACCCCCACTGTGTGTGAGACACTGAGTCTTGGAAAAAGAGGGATGGACAAACCCTGTTCTGACCTTTGTAAGAAAAAACAGAAGCTGTTTTGCTAGGCACGGTGGCTCACACCTATAATCCCAGCACTCTGGGAGGCCAAACCAAGTGGATCGTCTGAGTTCAGGAGTTCAAGAACCACCTGGGCAACGTGGTGGAAACCCCATCTCTACAAAACATACAAAAATTAGCTGGGTGTGGTCCCATATGCCTGTGGTCCCATCTACCTCGGTGGGGGTTGAAGTGGGAGGATTGCTTGAATCAGGAGGTTGAGGCTGCAGTGAGCTGAGATCACACCACTGCACTCCAGCCTAGGTGACACAGCAAGACCCTGTCTCAATAAAATAAAATTTAAATACAAAAAAAAAAGCCATCTGATGAGAAAGCTGGACAACTCATTTTATCTGAGTATCCATTCCAGACAGTCAAGTGACTATTTCATCCTTAAAATCCCTATGAAGAAGCTTGGACCCAGCCCAAAAGCCACCGTAGTGCTTCATATCATTCAGTGATTCAACAAACACAGCTGACTCTTGAACAAGACACATTCAAACTGCACAGGTCCACTTATACTCAGATAATTCTTCTGCCTCTGCCATCCATGAGAGAGCAAGATCAACCCCTCCTCTTCCTCCTCTGCCTTCTCAACATGAAGACTACCAAGATGAAGACCTTTTTAATGAACCCACTTCCACTTAATAGAGTAAAAACCTCTCCTCCTTCAGTTTCTTAACTTTCTTTTTCTAACCTTGCTTCACTGTAAGAATATGGTATATAGTATATATGCACAATATGAGTTAGGCCCAGTCCTTTAGGAGGCCAAGGAAGGATAGCTTGAGGCCAGGAGTTTGAGACCAGCCTGAGCAACATAACAAGTTCCTTATCTCTACCAAAAAAAAAAAAAAAAAAAAAAAAAAAAGCAACAATAAAATTTGTGTTACCAACTGTTTGTTTGGTAAGGCTTCCCAGTCAACAGTAGGCTGTTAATATTTAAATGTTTAGGGAGTTGAAAGTCATACCTGGATTTTTTTCTGAGACAGTCTCACTCTGTCACCCAGGCTGGAGTGCAGTGGCCTGATCTCAGTTCACTGCAATGTCTGCCTCTCAGGTTCAAGCAATTCTCATGCCTCAGCTTCCCAGGTAGCTGGGATTGCAAGCATCTACCACCACACCCAGCTAATTGTTATAGAGACAGGGTTTCACCATGTTGGTCAGGCTGGTCTCAAACTCCTGACCTCAGGTGATCCACCTGCCTTGACCTCCCAAAGTGGTGAGATTACAAGCATGAGCCACCACGCTGAGCCCTGAATTTTTCAAATACACAGGGCATCAGCCCTCCTAAGCCCTGAATTGTTCCAAGGTCAACTGTTATTTACTAAGCCCCTGCCACAGCTCTAGGTGCTAGCATTATAGCCATAAACAAACACAGGCAATTATCCCTGCCCCATGGAGCTGACCTTTTAGTGGGAGTTTACAGAGTAGGCACAATACTTAAGCAAAATATTAGGTATATTAGAAGGCAGTAAATGCTACCAGGGGTGTAGATGGGGACAGAGGTTTGCTAGTACAGAGAAAGGCAGGGAAGCCTGAGGTGACACCGGAACAAGGTTTGAAGATGAGGGACATTGCAGATAGGGGAAACAGGAAGTGAAAAGGCCCTGAAGCAGGGGCAGGCCTATCCACCAGTGTGGCTGGAGGGGAGTGAGACAGAAAACAGCCAGGGAGGCTGTCAGAGGCGGTGGGGAGAGATGCTGCCGAGCCTTCAAGGACACTGTAATTCATTTGGCTTGTACCCTCAGGGAAATGGGAGCTACAGCAGGGTTTTAGCAGAAGAGTAACAGCTGGGCCAAGACTAGACCGAAGAGGTCAAAAGCAGAGTAGGCACAGCAGCAAAGAGGTGACTGTTTTTGTTTTTTTGAGATAGAGTCTCACTCTGTCACCCAGGCTGGAGTGCAGTGGTGAAATCTTGGCTCACTGCAACCTCCGCACCCCCAGGGCTCAAGCGATTCTCCTGCCTCAGCCTCCCAAGTAGCTGGGATTACAGGTAACCACGACCAGGCTCAGCTAATTTTTCTATTTTTAGTTGAGACACGTTTTTGCCATTTTGCCCAGCCTGGTCTCGAACTTCTGGCCTCGAATAAACTGTCTGCCTTGGCCTCCCAAACTACCAGGATTACAGGCATAAGCCACAGCGCCTGGACTGAAGTGACTCTTTAAATCCAGGAATTGGCCAACAGTGACTCAGGCCAGAGCAGTAGCCGCGGAGGCCATGAGAAGCCGGCTATTTGAAGGCACGAGCAACATGATTTGCTGGCAGAAGTGATACTAAATGGGAGGAGGAAGCGAGAAGCCAAAGCTGCAGGCTGAGATGGGGAGAGAAAGCGCACGTTCCTGTAGGAACTCAGTCAGTGGAAGACACACACGTAGAGACATCCACTCCTAAAAGTTGTGTCCACACAGAAAAAGCTTCTTTTTTCCATCCACTACCAGGTCGAAAAGGCGAGGCAACCCCTCCAGGCTATCACAAACAGGGCTTGTCCCCAGAGAAGGAGAACACGACCCTTCAGGAGAGTCTTGGCCAAAGGGACCAGCTGCAGCTGCCTTCTGCAAGGACCCTGCTGGCTGCAGCAGCTCCATTTGGCCAAGGAACTTTCAGTCTGCTCCTGATTGGCCTGAATCACCAACACATGTGGATCAGGAATCCTGAGTCCATTCCGACCCAGGCCTCTCCCAGGTCGTCCTCATCTCCTCCCAAAGGAGCCCTGCACCCTGTCATGTCACCATCCTGGACCAGTGTCCACGTCCATAAAATGGGGTGGGTGGAGGGGAGGGCCCCCCAAGATCTGACATCCCTTTCCACTCTAACAATCCATAAGGAAGGGAGAGAGGAAGGGTCTGAAAGGAGGGGCGGGTCAAAAGGGGAAAACAGGCTGAGCACAGTGGCTCATGCCTACAATCCCAATACTTTGGGAGGCTGAGGCAGGCAGACCACTTGAGGTAAAAGTTCAAGACCAGCCTGACCAATATGATGAAACCCTGTCTCTACTACAAATACAACAATCAGCCAGACGTGCTGGTGGGTGCCTGTAATCCCAGCTACTCAGGAGGCTGAGGCAGGAGAATCACTTGAACCCAGGAGGCAGAGGTTGCAGTGAGGCAAGATCACACCACTGCACTACAGCCTGGGAGACAGAGCAAGACACAGTTTAAAAAAAACAAACAAACGGGGGGGTGGTGGGAAGGAAGAAACAGAGGAAGGGGGAGAAGGCTAAGGGATGGATTTGAAAACCAAAGCCGCACTGGGAGGAGGGAAATAGTTGGCTCTTCATAGACTGCTGCGGAGCCAACAGGAGGAATGAAAGCAAGGATCAGACTAACTCCAAGGCCAGCCCCAGCCCCAAGAGGAATTTCTGATAGCTTCTAAGACATTCCTCTTGGCGGCTAAGTCACATATTCAGGGGTCTACTGAGTTGGCGGATGCCACAGAGTATCTCAAAGGTGCACATCAACCCTGGGACCAGCTCACTCCATCGATGGTGACACATGGCTGCAGGTTCCTCCTGGCCATCTCTACTGACGACAGTCAGTGCGACAGCAAAAATGAACTGGAGAATTCCAGGTGGCGACAACCACTGATATTCACTGGGCGCTGTATACCAAGCAGCAACATTTTAAATCCTTGCTAAAGATTCCCCCACTTCTTCCTCAGTCACCACTATTCATAGGTACTCTGTTATCCCACATGGGAAAACTGAGGCACATAGAGACGTAGTAACTTGCCTCGGCAGGAGTCGGACTTGCTGAGCTACCACACTATAATGCTTCATACCAAGTTGTCTTCTCTGCTCTTCCATAATTTTCAATTTTTCTATACAGACCCTGAAACACATTAGGTTTTGTTTTTGTTTTTGTTTTTTTTTTGAGACGGTCTCTCTGTCGCCCAGGCTGGAGTACAGTGGTGCAATCTCGGCTCACTGCAATGTCTGCCTCCTGGGTTCAAGCAA
Source organism: Callithrix jacchus (assembly GCF_049354715.1). Lineage (NCBI taxonomy): Eukaryota > Metazoa > Chordata > Mammalia > Primates > Cebidae > Callithrix > Callithrix jacchus. Next base: position 13,865,856 of record NC_133513.1, on the reverse strand, counting down.
TTCTCCTGCCTCAGTCTCCCAAGTAGCTGAGATTACCAGGCATGTGTCACCACATCCAGCTAACTTTTGTATTTTTAGTAGACATGGGGATTCACCATGTTGGTCAGGCTGCTCTCGAACTTCTGACCTCAGGTGATCCACCCGCCTTGGTCTCCCACAGCGCTGGGATTACAGGCGTGAGCCACCACACCCAGTCCTTTCTTTCATTTTTGAGACAGGGTCTTAGTCTGTGGCCCAGACTGGAGGGCAGGGACCGTGATCTCAGCTCACTGCAGCCTCCATCCCCACAGGGTTCAAGTGAATCTCATGCCTCAGCCTCCCCAGTAGCTGGGACCACAGGTGTCACACCACCATGCCTGGCTATTTTTTGTTTTGTATTTTTAGTAGAGACAGGGGTCAGCAAGCCATGTCACCCAGGCTGGTCTCAAATTCCTGACCTCAATCGATCCACCTGCCTTAGCCTCCCACAGTGCTGGGATTACAGGTGTGAGTCACTGCACCTGCCCTGCCTTTTTTAATGAACCCAAGAAAAGGCCCAGGCCCATTTTTCCAACCATCATTCAAATATCAACCACAAAGCAGCCTCCACTACCAGTTCCACACCCCTCTCCAGAGTTCAAGTGATTCTTGTGCCTCAGCCTCCCTGGTAGCTGGACCCTATCATCAGGCCCTAGTTTCCAGTTTCATAGCGAAGTTCTCCTTTTCTCTTCCCAGAGCACCTGCCTGAGTGAAGGTCAACAGAACCCTAATCACGGGCCATTTCCATGTTCTGGTTTTTCTAGACACTTCCTGGGGCTCAGAGGCAAACAGGGGCCTAGGAACGAAGCTCTGGCAGAGTCCCAGGAGGCCCACTAACGTTGACTTCTCAGCACTCGACCTGGTCACAACAGGAGCCGAGCAAGAATGTCTCACTGCCCTTCCACAGCCCAACTCCATCCGCACCAGCTGAAGAACAGGTGAATCCAAAGGAACAACAGGGAGCTTGAAACACACAACTTTATCTTTGGAAAAAACAGTATTTAATAATAACCATTGTTTATCTCCATGCAGGGCACAAGCTGAGCCGCTTACAAAGATTAGCCCATTCACTCTTCACTACAACCCTAGAAGGTTGTGACATTTTTGGCTTCTGTCCCATTTTATAGATGAGCAAAGTGAGGCACACAGAAGGAAAGTGGCTTGCTCAAGGTCACACAGCTAACTGACTGCCGAAAGGCCAGTCGCTCCTGGTCTGCAACATGCTGCCTTGAAAAACACAAAAACAGCGGGCACAGCGGCTCATGCCTATAACCCTAACACTTTGGGAGGCTGAGGCAGGAGGACCACTTGAGCCCAGGAGTTCAAGACCAACCTGGGCAACACAGTGCAACCCTGTCTCTACAAAAAATACAAAAATTAGTTGGGTGTGATGGAACATGCCTATAGTCCCAGCTGCTCGGGAGGCTGAGTTAGGAGGATCACTAGAGCCCGGGAGGCAGAGATTACAGTGAGCTGAGATCACACCACTGCACTCCAGCCTGGGCTACACAGTGAGACTCTGCCTCCAAAAGAAAAACACAAAAACTACCTACTTTCTAGCTTTCCATTTTAATTACATTGCGATTTTCCCACTCAGGCCCCAGCTGCCTCCTCTCAAATTCTGGTTCCAGGGCACGTCCAGCAAGTCTTGGAATCCAGGCCTCAGAAATATTCAAGGTCAAAGAAGTGGACAGGGTACCTACCAGAGGCAGAGATCAGCTACAATCACCCCCACACAAAAACCCAACCACCTGGCAGTATCTGTGACAAAAAGTCCTTGACTGAGAAACAAACACACACACACAACTGGACTTTCTGGATGAGTCTCTTAAGATAAAGAAACAAAGGGCACCCCAAGCATACTCATTAGCCATCAACTACCAGTGGCCATCAATAAAATACGTCCTGATACAAAACCTCACATAGGGTCACCAGTTTCACCACCTCCTCAATCCAGGAAAAGAAAAGAAACTAGAGAATATTCCGGAATTCCCAGCAACACGAACCCAGATCACCATGTGAATCTCTGCAAAAAATAATCTTGTTGTTATTACACCTGGTAAAAAGGATCCACAGGTTTTTCTCTTTCTGCTAAAGAAAGCCCATCTGCAAAGGGGCTGCAATCACTCCCAGACCCTGAAGGCAAAGTTCATGTTCTATTTCTAGCTCTGGTGTCAATCTCCAACCCCACTAGCTTAAAATGGGAGACGTATCAAAGTGTGGTAGGTTATTAAACACAATCACACCCTACTAAAAAAACAAACCAAAAAAACTCTCCAATGGGGCCCTGGAGGATGACTTTTCTACACTCCAAATGCAGCCTTCAAGGAAAGGCCAGCAAAACAGGACCAGAACGTATTTTTGGATGCTAATCACCAACTCCTAAGAGCCAAGGCTGTTTCTCCCGATTCCTAAGCAAAAGAGGAGAAACAGTCCCGTCCAGATTTGCCTACTGCGTTCACCAGTAATCAAGACAGCACCGCACAGAAGTGCCTTCTTGGAACAAACAGGCAAATCGCATTAAGGAGAAGCTGAAGCCCTAAAGACTGGACTTAAACCACTGAGAGTGGACTCCAGACATCCAGCCAGGCTCCGCCGTCCACGTTCCAGAAGAAAACTTGCCAGGTTTAAATCTAAGGGGCATCCCCAGAAAGGAGCTCCACGTGTTTCAGGGAAGGGAGGGCATGACCACAGGTACCAGGGTCCTGGGCGTCCTCGGCTGCACCCCAAATCTGACCCGAGCCGAGGGTCATGTGGGGCATGTCAAAGGTGAACACCCCCCTTCTTCCGTGGTTCCCCCAAACTTTCCCCGGAGTATTTAAGCAGCAACAAAAAAGACAAAGCTAGGTAACCACAGAAGAGTAACGTGACCGTAGGACAACTTTGGGGAGACAATGAAAGTCCCTTTCTACAATCTAAGCCCTTCCCCAGGTCACCCCGTTGGTCATGGGGTATTTTTCGTGAAAAGAGAACCGTAACCACAAAGGAGATAGGAGAACAAAAGCAGAGACACCCCCTTTCCCGCCCCCCATCTCTAGCGTCCCCTTCCCTGGAAGGTTTTTAGAGGCCGGAACCCCAAAACAGGAAGGCCTCCTCCCCGAGGCTCTGGCCCCTGACCCTCCCCTCCAAAACCCCAAGGCTGGGCACGCGGCCCCCCACGCCCTGCTCCCCAGAACTGAGTCACCCAAGATTTCCCCCATACCCCGCTCCCCCGAAAGGGGCCGGGCCGCGGGCGAGGCGAGGGTCCCGGGCCCCCAAGGCCGGACGCAGAGCGGGAAGTGGAGGTGCCCCCGGCGGCTGCGGGCCCGGCGCTTCCCCTCCCCGCCGGCCTCCGTCACGCCGGCCTCCGTCCCGCCGGCCCCAAACTGCCCGCCGCACGTACCCAGAGCGGGTCGGAGCCATCGGCTCTGCAGAAGCCCCGGAGCGCCATGAGGACGGCGCGGGCGGCGACGGGCACCGGGCGGCGGGCGATCAGGCCCGGCTGCTGGCGCTGGAGGTGGCGGCGGCGGGAGGGCGGGCGGCGGCTGCGGCGGCGCAGGGAGCCGGAGCCTGGGCCAGGGCCGCAACGCAGCCTGGTTGGCCGGCGCGTCACGGGGATGCGGCCGCCCCGCCCCGCCCCGCCCCGGCGCCCGGCTCACCTCGCACGGCTCGGCGTGGGCAGCGGGACCCGCCACCCCTCGGCGCCCCGGGCTTGGACGCCGCACCACCGGCCCTCAGATCCTCGGAGGCCTAGGCCCACCCGCTCTCCGACGGGCCCGGGGAGCGTTGGCTCGTCCTCCGGAAGCGCCTGGGGTCTTTGAGGCCACACATCCTGCGACCACTTTTCAAATCCTGTTGAACGACAGTGTCCATAACCAGGGGGAAATAACGTGAACGGAGCCCTCTACCCGCCTGGAGTGTGCCGCGCGTTTTAGCTACGCCCTCAATTCGTCCTGTTCTGTCTCCTCTTTCAAGAAGGAAGAACACCAGGTGCAGAGAGGTTGAGTGATTCCCCCTGGCCAGGATCAGGGTCACCTGGCCAATCACTGGCACGGCTGGGATTTGAACCCGGTTCGCTGACTCCAAAGCTAACTCAGACAGGCGGAGGTGGATACCCTTATTCACCTCTCTTTTACAGATGCGGAAATTGAAGTTCAGAGAGGCGAAGTAACTTGCCTGAGTTCACACAGTTAGGGAGGAGTGAAAGGGGAAGTGAGAGTCAAAGCCATGAGCAGTCTGATTTCAGGGCACTCATGGCTCAGAGGGCGCCAGTCTCCATCCCTAACAGCTGTGGTCCTCACCTGTGTGCATAGTGCCTTTGCTTCTTCTCATCCTCTTTAAGCATCACTTAGGAAATAGCAGGGTTATTGATACTCACCTCAGAGGTAAGGAAACTGAAGCCTTAAGACAATAATAATAGGCCAGCAGACAGTGCACGGTGGCTCACGCCAGTAATCCCAGAACTTTGGGAGGGCAAGGCAGGTGGATCACGAGGTCAGGAGATTGAGACCATCCTGGCTAGCACAGTGAAACCCAGTCCCTACTAAACATACAAAAAATCAGTCGGGCGTGGTGGCCCATGCCTGTAGTCCCAGCTACTCTGGAGGCAGAGGCAGGAGAACACTTCAACGTGGGAGGCAGAAGTTCCAGTGAGCTGAGATCCTGCCACTGCACTCCAGCCTGGGTGACAGAGCGAGACTCAGTCTCAAAAAAATAAATAAATAATAGTCCAGGCATGGTGGTTCATGCTTGTAATCCCAGCACTTTGGGAGGCCGAGGTAGGCCGATCACTTGAGGTCAAGAGTTTAAGACCAGCCTGGCCAACATAGAAAAACTCCATCTCTACTAAAAATACAAAAATTAGCTGGGCATGTTGGCAGGCACCTGTAGTCTCAGCTACTTGGGAAGCTGAAAAAGGAGAATTGCTTGAACCTAGGACGCAGAGGTTGCAATGAGCCAAAATCATGCCATTGCACTCTAGCCTGGGCAACACAGCAAGACTCCATCTCAAAAGATAATAATAATTAATAGGCATTCACAGTGACTGTTCCTAAGGCTGTGTTCTTAGCAGTTTACGTGAATTAACTTGTGCAATTCTCACAACCCCTTGAGGTAAGAGGTAGTATTACCCCCACTTTGCAGATGAGGAGACTGAGGCCCAGAAAGACAGTGTTAATTGTCACGGATTATTTGGATGGCTAATCACTTAAGCCAAACTTTGGACCCAGGAAGTCTGGCTAGGGAAGTGGGAAATCTATAATGCCATCCATTGCACCATATTGCTTTTGATCTGTTTCATAGGCAGACAGGCAGAGACAGAGGAGCGAGGGCGAGGCCTGGGAACGTAAACTTTCACTGTGATACCAGCAATGCCTTTCTTTTCTCCTCTCCGCCTTAATCTCCTGCCTGATGTGTGGTTTCCATAACACTTGCACATACACACAACAGCTGCACCAAATAAAACAGAAACAGTGTGTGCATTTGAGACCCCCGCCAGAGGACCTAGCGAAGGAAGGAGGAAAGAGGAAGGTAGATACGATTGTTTTGTGTGTGTTTTTTTATTGGCCCAGGTCCCCCTAAGGGCGAGTGAGTTTCTAAGAGATAATTACTTTCATGTAATAATGCCAATTGTGCTGCTGCTTGACCTTTATACTATCAACAAATATTTATTGAGCATTTACTATATGCCAGATGTCTTACTAGGAACAAGATAAAATGACTACTCTTGTGGAGCTGAAAGGATTTTAAGTGTTTTTTGTGGGAAGATGGCAGATGTTAATCAAATATTATATTTTTGAAAGGGTATTTACAGGCCAGAAGTGGTGACTCACGAGTGTCATCTCAGTACTTTGGGAACCCGAGGTGGGAGATTCACTTGGCCCAGGAGTTCCATGCTGCAGTGAGCTATGATCCTACCGCTGCACTGCAGCCTAGGTAACACAGCGAGACCGTGTCTCAGAAAAAAAAGCCAGGGGAGATATTTACTACTACGGGCACAACTAGAAAGAAAAAGTGGTGTCCGGGCATGGTAGCTCACTTCTGTAATCCTAGCACTTTGGGAGGCCAAGGCAGGTGGATCGCTTAAGTCAGGAGTTTGAGACCAGCCTGACCAACAAGGCAAAACCCCATCTCTACTAAAATCTAAAAATTAGCTGGGCGTGGTGGCGGGCGCCTGTAATCCCAGCTACTCCAGAGTCTGAGGCAGGTGAATCACTTGAACCTGGAAGGTGGAGGTTGCAGTGAGCCGAGATCACACCATTGCACTCCAGCCTGACAAAGCAAGACTCTGTCTCAAATAAATAAATAATAAAAATGAAAATACAAAAATTAGCCAGGCGTGGTGGTGGATGCCTATAATTCCAGCTATTCGGGCGACTGAGGCAGGAGAATCACTTCAACCCAGAAGGTGGAGGTTGCAGTGTGCTGAGGTGGCCCCACTGCACTCCAGTCTGGATGACAAAGTATGACTTTATATCAAAAAAAAATAAAAATGGGCAAAAGGGGACCTAAAGAGGTTCTGCCCTGCTGGGGGTGGAAGTCAGAGAAGTCTTCCCAGAGGAAAAGGCTTTCAAGCTGAGATACAAGGAATGAGTCTGGGTTCCTGGGGTCTGGCTTGTGTTCTGGGTAGAAGAAAACAGTTTATGGAAAAGTTATGAATCAGGGAGGGCCCTTGGAGGAAACTGAAGATGGCCTGGGTGGCAGGAACCCAGGGAAGGAAGTAAAAGAAATCCATCCAGAGCAGGCTGGATCCTGTCAGCCAAGGGAAGGGCACTGGGAGCCACTGGTGAGTTTTAGGCAGGGCACAAGACACAGTTGGCTTTCTTTCCATGTTTTATTCATTCACTCTTTATTCATCCTTTAAACAAATATTTATTAAGCAAGCATATGAAAACATGCTCAACATCATTAGTCATCAGTGAAACACAAATAAATCCCCAGTGAAACACCATTATCATACACCCACCAGAGTGACAGGAAAGACTGAAAATTCCATGTGCAGACAAAGACATCGATTAACTGGGACAGGGAGGCTCTGCTAGTAGAGGTATAAATCTGCTCAACTACTTTGGAAAACTAACAGTTTGGCCAGGTGCACTGACTTATGCCTGTAATCCCAGCACTTTGGAAGGCCAAGGCAGGTGGATCTCTTAAGCCCAGGAGATTGAGACCAGCCCGAGCAACATGAAAAAACCCCATCTCTACAAAAAATACAAAAAGGTGGGCTAAGGTGGGTGGATTGCCTGAACTCTGGAGTTCAAGACTAGCCTGGCCAAGATGGAGAAACCCCATCTCTATTAAAAATACAAAAAATTAGCCAGGCAGAGCAGCACACACCTGTAATCTGATCTACTCAGGAGGCAAAGGCAGGAAAATCGCTGGAACCCAGGACTCGGAGGTTGCAGTGAGCTGAGATCACACCACTGCACTCTAGCCTGGGCAACAGAGTGAGACTCTGTCTCAAAAAAAAAGAAAGTAGCCAGATGTTGTGGTGCACGCCTATAGTCTCAGCTTCTTAGGAAGCTGAGGCGCAGGTTTCTGTGAGCAAAGATCACACCATTTCACTACAGCCTGGGTGATAGAGTGAGACTCCGTCTGAAAAAAAAAACAACACTGACGATTTGTGCTAAAGCTAAACATGCAACTACACAGTCACACAGCAATTCCACTCATCTCCAGGAGAGGTGAGCTCACATCCACAAAAACACAGCTACAAAAAATGTTCACAATGGCAACAACACGTAATCCCACAAAATATAACAAGGAGCAAAACAACCCAGACACAAAAAAGCACATTTACCATGATCCCATTTATACGACTTTCAAGAATAGGAAAACCTAATATACATTATTTGAGAGCCAGGCACCGTGGCTCATGTCTGTAATACCAGCATTCTGGGAGGCCCAGGTAGGAGGATTGCTTCAGGTCAGGAGTTTGAGACCAGCCTGGGCAACATAGTGAGACCTCATTTCTACAAAACAATGTTAAATATTAGCTGAGCTTGTTGGCACACACCTGTGGTCCTAGCTATTCAGGAGACTGAGAAAGGAGGATTGCTTGAGCTGTGGAGTTCCAGCCTGCAGTGAACTGTGTACGATTCCACCACTGCATTCCAGCCTGGGCAACAGAGCTAGACCCTGTCTCTGAATAACGATAGTAATAATAACGTATGTTGACCAATGTCAAAATAGAAAGAAATGTGCTAGGGAGTTGGAAATGTTCTATAACTTGATTTGGTGGTAGTTATGTGGTTTTAAATATATATATATTTAAATGTGTGTATTGTATGTATATGTATATATATATATACATATACATATACACACATTTATATTTTAAAATTCATTGAGCTTGCCTGGGTGCATTGTCTCATGCCTGCAATCCCAGCACTTTGGGAAGCCAAGGTGGGTGGATCACTTGAGGTCAGGAGTTCAAGACCAGCCTGGCCAACATGGTGAAACCCTGTCTCTACTAAAAATACATCATTAGCCGGGTGTCCTAGCACACACCTGTAATCCCAGCTACTCAGGAGGCTGCAGCAGTAGAATCGCTTGAACCCAGGAGGCAGAGGTTGCACTGAGCCGAGACTGCGCCGCTACACTCCAGCCTGGGCAACAGAGCGAGACTCTGTCTCAAAAAAAAAAATTCACCAAGAGGACTTTTAAGGTTGCTGTACTTTGCTCTATGAAAGTTAAACTCAATTTAAATTTTTTTTTGAGATAGGATCTTTCTCCTGCTCTGTGGCCCAGGCTAGAGAGCAGTGGTGCTCACTGCAGCCTTAAACCCTTGGGCTCAAGCAATCCTCCTGTCTCAGCCTCCAAAGTAGCTGGAATTATAGGAGCACACCACCATGCCTACCTAGTATTTTTTGTAATATTGTTGTAAGACGGGATCTTACTATGTTGCCCAAGCTGGTCTCAAACTCCTAACCTCAGGCCATCCTTCCCAAAGAGCTGGGGTTACAGGTACGAGCCATTGTACCAAGCCTCAATTAAATATATTTTTGTTTGAGATGGAGTCTTACTCTGTCACCCAGGCTGGAGTGCAGTGGTGGGATCTCTGCTCACTGCAACCTCTGCTTCCTGGGTTCAAGTGATTCTCCTGCCTCAGCCTTCTGAGTAGCTGGGATTACAGGCACACACCACCATGCCTGGCTAATTTTTGTATTTTTGGTAGAGATAGGGTTTCACCATGTTGGTCAGCCTGGTCTCGAACTCCTGACCTCATGATCCACCTTCCTCAGCCTCCCAAAGTGCTGGGATTATAGGTGTGAGCCACTGCGCCTGGCCTTTTTTTTTTTTTGAGATGGAGTTTTGCTGTGTTGTCAGGCTGCTGGAGTGCAGTGGCACCATCTCAGCCTACTGCAACCTCCTCCTCCTAGATTCAAACGATTCCCCTGCCTCAGCCTCCCCAGGAGCTGGTACTACAGGAGTGTGCCACCACGTGTGGCTAATTTTTTGTATTTTAGTTGAAGACGGGGTTTCACCATGTTGGCCAGGATGGTCTCAATCTCCTAACTTCGTGATTGGCCCACCTCAGCCTACCAAAGTGCTGGGATTACAGGTGTGAGCCACCTTGCCCGGCCAATTAAGAATTTTAAAATAAAAAGTAAATAAATGTGAGCTCGGCATGGTGGCTCATGCCTGTAATCCCAACACTTTGGGAGGCCGGTGGATCACCTGAGTTCAGGAGTTTGAGACCAGCCTAACCAATATGGTGAAATGCCACCTCTACTAAAAATACAAAAATTAGTCGAGCATGGTGGCACATGCCTGTAATGCCAGCTACTCAGAAGGCTGAGGCAGGAGAATCACTTGAACCCAGGAGGCGGAGGTTGCAGTGAGCCAAGATTGTATCACTGTACTGCAGCCTGGGCAGAAAAGCAAGAATCCATCTCAAAAAAAAAAAAAGAAATAAAAAAGTTAAAAAATATTGATTGCAGGTCTCCTGTGTGTATTAGGTGCTGTATACACAGGAGTGACCAAAACAAAGAAGGAAGCAAATTACAGACCAAACAAATTAGTCTACCATTTTCCAAAAGCAGAAACTGGGGTTAGAGGCATGACATAACATTCCAGATCCGACCTCTGGAATGTGGCAGAGATAAGGCTCAGCTCTGCTCCTGACCTCCAAGCCTCTCCGTGCAAGTGTTTCAGCCACAGGCTCAAACCACCCCTTTACCTTCTTTCTAAGCCCTTCCTCCCCATTAGGGGCTCTTGTAATATAACAAACACCCTTAGACCAAGAGACTCTGGGCCCTGCATCAGACCCACTCAACTGGCAGCAAAGTGACTCATGATTAAGATGCGAGATTTGGATTTTGGATTTCAAGCCTCAGTTAATCGGTAGGTAGCAGAAAGAATGCCGGAGATCCTCTTCGTATTTCCTGTAACCACAGCACTCTGTTCTTGTTCGTTTATGTAGGAGCACTTATCACTATTTGTTATCATTCACTTATTTGCTCCATATAGCCTCCCCAGCCAGACTAGGAGGTGTTTCGTTTTGTTTGTTTTTTTGAGATAGAGTCTCGTTCTGTCACCCAGGCTGGAGTGCAGTGGCACGATCTCCCAGGTTCAAGCGATTCTCCTGACTCAGCCTACCAAGTAGCCAGGACCACAGGCATGCACCATCATGCCCGGCTAATTTTTGTATTTTTAGTAGAGACAGGGTTTTGCTTTGTTGGCCAGGCTGGTCTCAAACTCCTGAACTCAAGTGATTTGCCCACCTTGGACTCTCAAAGGGCTGAGATTACGGGCATGAGCGCCTCGCCCAGACTGGGACCTTGAAGCTGCTGCTCTCTCTGACCTGAACTTCTGCACCTTCCTCCTCCTTGGTGTCCCCATTGCCTTTCTCTCCCCACTATAATCAGAACCCCTCCCAGCAGCCCCAGGGGACCTAGGAAAGCACCCTGCATGCAGCCTCCAGTAGCCTCTCTTTGTCCTTGATATCAAATCCTGCTGGAAAAAGATATGACAAATCTACTTCTATGTATGTAATCAAAAAAAGTAAAAGCAGGGGTTCGAGCAGGTATCTGTTTTTTGTTTTTTGTTTTCTGAGGCAGAGTCTTTCTCTGTCACCCAGCCTGGAGTGCAATGGTACACTCACTGCAATCTGTCTCCTGGGTTCAAGCAATTCTCCTGCCTCAGCCTCCCGAGTAGCTGGAATTACAGGCGCACACCACCACACCTCGCTAATTTTTGTATTTTTGGTAGAGACGGGGTTTCACCATTTTGGCCTGGCTGGTGTCAAACTCCTGACCTGGTGATCCACCCACCTCAGCCTCCCAAAATGCTGGGATTACAGACAGGAGCCACTGTGCCCGGCCTCAAGCAGGTATTTGTATACCCACATTCATAGCAGCATAATTTACAGTAGCCAAAAAGCAGAAGCAGGCCAGGCACAGTGATTCCTCCAACCTCAGCTTCCCAAGTAGCTGGGATTACAGGTTCGCACCACCATTAACACCTAGTTTTCGTATTTTTAGTAGAGATGGGGTTTTTCCATGTTGTCCAGGCTGGTCTTGAACTCTTGGCCTCAGGTGATCCACCCACCTCGGCCTCCCAAAGTGCTGGGATTACAGGGGTGACCCACTACGCCTGGCCACTTTTTCTTTTCGTACCATTTAATTACCCTAAATCATATACTAAATGTATTTATAGTGCCTTGTAAGTATGCAGGTTTTTTCTTTTTCCCACTAGAATGTCAGCTCCATGATGGAGGGACTTAGCTATGTCTTGCACACTTACGTACTCAGAATACTTAGACAAGGGGTCAGCAAAGTTTTTCTATAAAGAGCCAGATTGTAAATATTTTAGGCTTAGCAGACCCTGTAGTCTCTGCCACCACTTCTCACATCTATCACGGGAGTGCAAAAGCAGTCATAGCAAATATATAAACGAGGCTGGGGGTGGTGTGGCTCATACCTATAATCCCGGCACTTTGAGAGGCCACAGTGGGAGGATTGCTTGAGCCCAGGTGTTCGAGACCAACCTAGCCACCAGGGACTAACCTGTAGTGAGGAAAAGCCAGGTTTATTCACTTATTAAAAACAGGGAGGGTCTGTTTTGAAGCATTGATTGTACAACAGGCAAAACCCTGTCTCTGCAAAAATTAGCTAAGCATGGTAGTACACATCTGTACTCCCAGTTACTTGGGAGGCTAAGGTGGGAGAATTCCTTGAGCCCAGGAGGTGGATGTTCCACTGAGCCGTGATTGCACCACTACACTGCAGCCTGGGAAATAGAGAAAGGCTCTGTTTGAGAGAGAGAGAGAGAGAGAGAGACCACAGCAACTGAGCAGCTTCACCAAACAAAGGCAAAAATGAACTTCTTTATTTTGTTGTTTTTGAGACAGAGTCTTGCTCTGTTACCAGCCTGTAGGGTAGTGGTGCAATCTGTGCAATGTCCAACTCCCTGGTTCAAGCGATTCTCCTGCCTCAGCCACCCAGGTATCTGGACTTACCGGGACATGCCACCACAGCCAGCTAGTTTCTGTATTTTTAGGAGAGACAGGGTTTCGCCATGTTGGCCAGCATGGTCTCAATCTCCTGACCTCATGATCTGCCCGCCTCATCCTCCCAAAGTGCTGGGATTATAGGCGTGAGCCACGGAGCACAGCCTAAAAATTAACTTCTTATAGTATTTAGGAAGGGTCAAATTTAGGTAAAATATAAATGAAGCAGAGTTTTCATAGGCTCATAGCAAAACAGGACTCTGGGTAAATAAGTCAATGTCAAAGTGAATTGCAAAGTGGACTAAGGGTCCTGTTCCTTTGGAAACCATAAAATTAAATAAATTTAAATTAATTAAATGAAACTCCCATTTCATTCTGGGAGTCTTTATCTGACATCTTGTGCCTGGGATGGATAGCACAGCAGCTTTTTGGAGCCCAGAACCTTCAGGCAAGAGGAAAAATTTTCACTTGTACTGATATATTTTCAAACTGCAAATTATCTACCTATGATTTTATGGAACAAGATTTCACAGCAAGTCAAGTGATTCTCCTGCCTCAGCCTCCCTAGTAGCTGGGATTACAGGCATGCACCACCATGCCTGGCTAAGTTTTGTATTTTTAGTAGAAACACGATTTCACCATGTTTGCCAGTCTGGTCTCAAACTCCTGACCTCAGGTGATCTGCCTGCCTCGGCCTCCCACAGTGCTGGGATTATAGGTGTGAGCCACCGCACCTGGCCCACAGTTCATTTTTGTTTTTGTTTTTTCCTCCGAAGAGTTTCTTGGATACTTTGACTCCTTTTTATTCCTCTATTAGTTTTGGGATCAAATTGTCAAGTTCTACAAAAAAAAAAAAAAAGAAAAAAAGAAAAAAAATGCTCAGCTTTTCATTGCGATTACATTTGATTTATGAATCAATACAAGAGTTGACACCTTCAAATCTAGAATCTTCCAGTCAATGAACATGTATATCTCTTCATTTATTTAGGTCTTCTTTACTCTCTCAACAAAATTTTTTTCTTTTTTTTTTTTTTTTTTTTGGAGATGGAGATTCACTCTTGTTGCCCAGGCTGGAGTGCAATGGCGTAATCTCCACTCACCACAACCTCCGCCTCCTGGGTTCAAGCAATTCTGCCTCAGCCTCCCAAGTAGCTGGGATTACAAGCAGGTGCTACCACACCCTGCTAACTTTGTATTTTTAGTAGAGACTGGGTTTCTCCATGTTGGTCATGCTGGTCTCGAACTCCTGACTTCAGAATCTCCCAACCTCAGCCTCCAAAGTGCTGGGATTACACCATGCCCAGCCCCCAACAACATTTTTAAATATTCCATAGAGGTTTTCTAAGTCCTGTATGAGACATTGTATCTTGTTAGGTATTCCTTAGGTACAAGAGGGGAATTTGTTTTTCACCTTTTTGAACTGTTTGAAGTTTTTTCTAACCACATGCATATATTTTTCAAAATAAAAACTATTAAGATTTTTGGCCTTTCCATCTGGTGGCAGCCATCAGATAAGCCAAGATGGGTGCATACAATTACATCCAGGAACAGCCGGGTGCAGTGGCTCATGCCTGTAATCTCAGCACTTTGGGAGGCCGAGGTGGGTGGATCACGGGGTCAGGAGTACAAGACCAGCCTGGACAAGATGGTGAAACCCTGTCTTTGCTAAAAATACACAAAAATTAGCCTGGTGTGGTGGCAGGCGCCTGTAATCCCAGCTATTTGGGGAGGCTGTGACAGAGAATTACTTGAATCCGGGAGGCGGCGGTTGCAGTGAGCTGAGATCGCACCACTGCACTCCAGCCTGAGCGACAGAGCGAGACTCTGTCTCCAAAAAAAAAAAAAAAGAGAAGAAAAAAAATTACCCAGACCTGATGGCTCATGCCTGTGGTTCCAGCTACTCAAGAGGCTGAGGCAGGAGGATCGCTTGAGTGCAGGAGGTCAAGGCTGCAGTGAGTTATGGTTGCACTACTGCACTTTCGCAAGATCCTGTCTCAAAAAAAAAAAAAGTACCTCCAGGAGCTATGGAGAAAGAAGCAGTCTTATGTCATGAGCTTTCTTCTAAGTGTCTGCTGCTGGCAGTACCACCAGCTCTCTGCTCTCCACAAGGCTCCCTGCCGCTTCTGGCCCGATAAAGCGTTCCAACTGGGCTACAAGACCAAGCAAGTTTATGTTATGTGTAGGATTCGAGTTTGCCATGATGACCGAAAACGCCCAGTTCCTAAGGGTGCAACTTACGGCTGTCCGTCATGGTATTAACTGAAGCCTTCAGTCCATTGCAGAGGAGTGAGTTGGACGCCACTGTGGGGCTCTAAGAATCCTGAATTCTTACTGGGTTGGTGAAGATTCCACATACAAATTTTTTGAGGTTATCCCCATAGATCCATTCCATAAAGCTATCAGAAGAAATCCCGATACCCGGTGGATCACCAAACCAGTCCACAAGCACAGGGAGATGCCCGGGCTGACATCTGCAGGCCGAAAGAGCCGTGGCCTTGGGAAGGGCCATAACTTCCACCACACTATTGGTGGTTCTCGCCAGGAAGCTTGGAGAAGACGCAATACTCTCCAACCTCTGTTACCGCTAATAGAAATAAAGTTTGTAAAACTCATACCTAATAAACAATTAAGACAGTCAAAAAAATAAGATATTGGGGACAGGCGCGGTGGCTTAAGCCTGTAATTCCAGCACTTTGGGAAGCCAAGGGGGGCGGATCACCTGAAGTCAGGAGTTTGAGACCAACCTGGGCAATATGATGAAACCCTGTCTCTAGTAAAATTACAAAAATTAGCTGGGCAGGTGGCACATGCCTGTTATCCCAGCTACTCAGAAGGTAGAGCCCAGGAGAATCTCTTGAAGCTGGAAAGCAGCGGTTAAAGTGAGCTGGGATCACCCCACTGCATTCCAGCCTGGATGATAGATTGAGATCCATCGCAAAAAAAAAGAGAAAGAAATTATTAAGATTTTTGAATTAGCACTGTATTATCATTGTTTGCACATCAAAACTATAAGTAGGCATACAGCAGAAAGTCTCTCTCTCACTCCTGGACCTATTCACATATTCCCGATCCTTGCTTTCCAATAGGTAATGGCTATACATTAATTTCTTATTTATCCTTCCAGAATTCTTCGTGCACATGTCCCTAAATGTATACTTTCTCTCTCCTCAAAATAAATGCCATAGACTGTGTGTCTTTTTGCAGAATCTTTTGCAAAAAGACTCTTGTGGACACAGTGTGAAAACATGGACCCAGGAACTGTGTTACTTGCAAACTTAAACCCGGGAGGTGGAGGTTGTAGTGAGCCAAGATCATGCCACTGCACTCCAGCCTGGACAACAAGAGCGAAACTCTGTCTCCAAATCATAATGTGGCCGAGCCAGCAACCTTATGCCATGTAAGTACTATTGCTATGCAGTTTATTCAAGGGAGGAAACTGAAGTCTGAGAAGTGATTTAGCCAAGGTGAGGTGGTTGGAAAGGGCGGGAACATGGACTTGAACCCAGGCCTGGTGACCCTAAAGCTCTTATGCTGGGCCACTGAGCTGAAGAGACTCCAGTTAGCACTTTCCCACGGAAGGGGCTTGTTTAGTCACCACCGGAAGGTTTACCCCACAAAAAGAAGGCTCAGAGGAAATTTCATACGGTCTTCAAGTATTTTAAGGGCTGTCATGTGGAAAAGGATTAGCTCTTTTGTATTACTCCTGAGAGCAGAGGTAAGATAGGTGGGGTGTATTGCAGGAAAGTCAATTTTCTCTCGTGTGTGTGTGTGTCTGTGTGTGTGTGTGTGTGTGTTTGGTTTTTTTGTTTTGTTTTTGAGATGGAGTGGGATAGTGTGATCTCAGATCACTGCAACCTCTGCCTCCTGGGTTCAAGCGATTCTCCTGCCTCAGCCTCCCGAGTAGCTGGGACTATGGGCATGCACCACCACACCCAGCTAATTTTTGTATTTATATTAGAGATGGGGTTTGGCCATGTTTGCCAGGCTGGTCTCAAACCCCTGACCTCAGGTGATCCACCTTCTCAGCCTCCCAAAGTGCTGGGATCACAGGCGTGAGCCACCGTGCCCCACCAGGAAGTAGACGTTGGCCGGGTGATATAACCAACTTACTGGAGGTAATAAGCCCGCTGTCAGTGGTGGTTTATTCTGAAGATCAGAGATGGGGAGTTTCACCTCAGCCCCAAACAAGAGAATCACTGGAAACAAGGCTGTGTTGTAGGGGATTGCTGCTTTGGGAGAGGAGTTGGACAAGAACTTGAGGAATTTTTATGTCCCTTTCAACTCTAAGATTCTATGTTTGCAGGGCCCAGCATGGTGGCTCACACCCGTAATCCCAGCACTTTGGGAGGCCAAGGTGAGCAGATTACCTGAGGTCAGGAATTTGAGACCAGCCTGGCCAACGTGGTAAAACCACATCTCTAATAAAAATACAAAATTAGCTGGGTGTGGTAGTGCACACCTGTAATCCCAGCTACTGGGGAAGCTGAGGCAGGAAGATCACTTGAAGCCAGGAGGCGAAGGTTTCAGTGAGCCAAGATTGTGCCATTGCACTCCAGTCTGGGTGACAGAGCAAGACTCTGTCTCAGAAAAAAATAAAGTAAAATAAAAAGATTCTGTGGCTACAAACATCAGCAGCTCAGCAGTGTAGAACTGAATCCTCCCAAACCAATTTCACCAATTGTCATTAAGCCTTTTAATATACCATTGATGGGAGTATGAACGGATACTGTCTTTTTGGAAGTGTTGTTTGTCAATATTTATTAAAGTTTAGACTGTTCAGTCCTGGTGAGGTGGCTCATGCCTGTAATCCCAGCACTTTGGGAGGCTGAGGTGGGCGGATCACCTAAGGTTAGAAGTTCGAGGCCAGCCTGGGCAACATGATGAAACCCCGTCTCTATTAAAAACTACAAAAATTAACTGGGCATGGAGGCAGGCGCCTGTAAGCCTATCTACTTGGGAGACTGAGGCAAGAGAATTGCTTGAACCTGGGAGGCAGAGATTGCAGTGAGCCGAGAATGTGCCGTTGATTGCATTCCAGCCTGAGTGATATCTCAAAAACAAACAAAAAAATTTAGACTGTTTGGGCCGGGCGTGGTGGCTCACGCCTGTAATCCCAGAACTTTGGGAGGCCGAGGCAGGTGGATCACGAAATCAGGAGTACAAGACCAGCCTAGCCAACATGGTTAAACCCCGTGTATACTAAAAATACAAAAAAATTAGACAGGCGTGGTAGCAGGCGCCTGTAATCCCAGCTACTTGGGAGGCTGAGGAGGAAGAATCCCTTGAACCTGGGAGGCAGAGGTTGCAGGGAGCCAAGACCACGCCACTGCACTCCTGCCTGGGCAACAGACCGTATGTGGGGTGCAGGTGGAGGAGGGTTGCAGTTTTAAGCAGAGTGGTCAGGGTAGGCCTCACAGAGAAGGTGATATTTGAGCAAAGAATTAAAGATCATAAATGGGACACCTCCCACTTCCTGTTGTTCTAAGTTGAAAATTCACCAGGAGTTAGTTACTTTTTTCTTTTTCTTTTTTTTAGAGGCAGGTCTCACTCTGCTGCCCAGGCTGATCTCAATCTCTCAAGCTCAAGTGATCCACCCGCCTCAGCCTCCCAAAGTCCTGGGATTACAGGTGTAAGTCACTGCACCCAGCACCGGGAGACACTTGTGAGGGGCCTGGTGTCCAGTAGGCTCCGGAGGACAGTCGCTATGATTGTTCATTTTAGTCCTGAAATGAACATGAGCGCTTAACCTAAAGGAGATGCCTAAGAACATTGATTGCAGTTTGCAATTAAGAGTGGACAGGGTCTGCGTTCTGGTAGGTGTTTTATCTGCCTCCCAGAAAGGAATCCGAGTTTCTGGTCGGAGGGGAAGTTTCCCACCTGAGTGACCTGATCGCCTGCATGCCTGCTGGCCCTTGTGCAATCCACCCATTGTGTTTCCATCAGTGTATCTCTGTGTGGGAAGCTCTTCTGTACTCTCAGTCCTTGATAAATACCCACAAGGCCTCACCCATGAGGCAATGATAAAGCCATCAGCGGGGTCAGATCCCTCCCAGAACAGGATGTTAACCTTCAGCAGCTCCTGAACCGTGGGAGCTGGTTCCTGTCAATGTCATGAAAACAGAACAAGGGGAGGCTTCAAAGAAATCAGTTGCCGGCGCTCCAGGATTCTAAGCAGGCCTTATTTAACGCCTTCTAAAATTCCCCTGACCCTTTCTTCTTATTTTTTAAATTTATTTTTATTTATTAAGTTGGTTAGTTATTGAGACAGGGTCTTGCTTTGTGGCCTAGGCTGGAGTGCAGTGACTCGATCTCTGCTCGTTGCAACCTTCGCCTCCCAGATTCAAGCGATTCTCCTGCCTCAGCCTCCCAGTAGCTGAGATTACAGGTGCCTACCACCGTGCCCAGCTAATTTTTGTAGTTTTTAGTAAAGATGGGGCTTCCCCATGTTGACCAGGCTGATCTCCAACTGCTAGCCTCAAGTGGTCTGCCCGCCTCGGCCTCCCAAAGTGCTGGGATTACAAGCATAAACCTGCTTGATGTCTCTCTCTCTCTCTCTCTCTCTCTCTCGATGGAGTCTTGCTCTATCACCCAGGCTGGAGTGCAATGGCGTGATCTTGGCTCACTGCGACCTCTGCCTCCTGGGTTCAAGCAATTCTCCTGCCTCAGCCTCCCAAGTAGCTGGGACTACAGGCACATGTCACCATGCCCAGCTAATTTGTGTATTTTTAGTAGAGACAGGGTTTCCTGATTTTGGCCAAGCTGGCCTCCCAACTCCTGGCCTCAAGTAATCTGCCCGCCTCAGCCTCCCAAAGTGCTGGGATTACAGGCGTGACCCCCCCATGCTTGGTCTCATTACTTTCTAAAATGAGACAAGGTCTCACTCTGTCGCCCAGGCTGGAGTGCAGTGGGGCAATCGCAGCTTACTGCAGCCTCCACTTTCTGGGCTCAGCTGATTCTTCCAGGTCAGCCTTTCAAGTAGCTGATATTACAGGCACATACCACCACACCCAGCTAATTTTTGTATTTTTTTTAGAGTCGGGGGGTCCTGCCATGTTGCCCAAGCTGGTCTTGAACTCCTGGGCTCAAGCAATCTGCCACCTTGACTTCCCGAAGTGCTGGGGTTGCAGTCGTGAGCCACCGTACCTGGGCCCTGACCTCTTCTTTCGGGTGACAGATACCTGCTAGGATCCCCTGTGGTTTCTACATCCTCTCAAGCAAAGAGAGGTTATTCTTCAAGGGGAGAGGAGAAAAAATAGATTTCAACCCAAAGCCAGATATAAGCACCTCAAGAAAAGTCAATAAAGTCAATTTGGAGGTGAGGAAAGGTTTCATTGGCACCCAGAACATTGGTGTTGGGACTAGTGTACAGACTAGTGGGATTTTGACACATAAAAACGAAGGATGGTACTGTGTGTGGTGGCTGAACCCTGCAATCCCAGCACCTGAGGAGGCTGAGGTGGGCAGATCAGTGGAGGTTGGGAGTTCGAGACTAGCCTAACCAACATGGAGAAACCCCGTCTCTACTAAAAACACAAAATTAGGTGGGCGTGGTGGCACACGCCTGTAATCACAGCTACTTGGGAGGCTGAGGCAGGAGAATAGCTGGAATCTGGGAGGTGGAGGTTGTGGTGAGCCAAGATCACACCATTGCACTCCAGCCTGGCAACAAGAGCGAAACTCCATCTCAAAAAAAAAAAAAAAAAAACTACGGATGATGTCTTAGGCACATGGCACAGCAAAGAAAAAGGCCTGGAGTCTGTAACTATGGGATATAGTAAAGCTGTCCTTAGCCGTTCCTTTTGTCTGAAGCATCATGGTAAAGAAAAGAATAAATAATAGCAATAACGAACATTCTTTATATGCTCAAAACCATTTTAATAAAAATTATAGTATTAAGGGTAATTTAACATAACTGGCTGGGCGCAGTGGCTCATGTCTATAATCCTAGCACTTTGGGAGGCTGAGGCAGGCAGATCACCTGAGGTCAGGAGTTCGAGACCAGCCTGGTCAACAAGGTGAAACCCCGTCTCTACGACAAATACAAAAATTAGCCAGGCGTAGTGGTGCAAGCCTGTAGTCCCAGCTATACCGGAGGCTGAGGCACTAGAATCACTTAAACTGGGGGTGGGGGCAGAGGCTGCAGTGAGCTGAGATCAAGCCACTGCACTCCAGCCAGGACAACAAGAGTGAAATTCCGTCTCAAAAACAAAAAAAGAATTATATATTACTGACCTCTATTATTACTGTCCTAGACTCTATACCTGGTACATCATTAAAATTGCCTACCTCCTTAGATTTTCATTAAAAGTAAAAGTTAGTAATGGCTGGGTGCAGTGGCTCATGGCTGTAACCCCAGCTCTTTCTTTGGGAGGCCAAGGTGAGCAGATCACCTGAGGTCAGGAGTTTGAGACCAGCCTGGCCAACATGGTGAAACCCTGTCTGTAGAAAAATTTAAAAATTATCTGGGCGTTGTGGTGCACTCCTGTAGTCAGAGCTACGCAACAGGCTGAGGCAAGAGAATTGCTTGAACCCAAGAGGCAGAGGCTGCAGTGAGCTGAGATTGCACCACTGCATTCCAGTCTGGGCAACAGAGTGAGACATCTCAAAAAAGAAAAAAAAGTTACTAAGAGTTAACAGTATAATATACGTAATTAAAACTACTAAAGAACAATTTTAACAATTTTACATATAAAGGTAAAATTTCGTTTTCTCTTTTAAACAAAATTATCATGTAATATTAAAAAATGGTAAAAAAAATTTTTGTTTGCAGGAGACACAGATTTAGTTAGCCTCATACTGTCTTTACTGTGTCTTGTTGAAAAACTGTAGTCTCCCGTCTGCTAAAAAATAAGTTTTTGGCCGGGCGTGGTGGCTCACGCCTGTAATTCCAGCACTTTGCGGGGCCAAGATAGGTGGATCACCTGAGGTCAGGAGTTCGAGACCAGCCTGGCCAACACTGTGAAATCCTGTCTCTATTTAAAAAAAAAAAAAAAGGTTTTTGCCCTTTGAAAATTTTTGAGTTATCAACTCGGTGTGATGGCTCATGCTTGCAATCCCAGCACTTTGGGAGGCCAAGGCAGGTGGGTCACCTGAGGTCCAGAGTTCAAGACCAGCCTGGCCAACATGGTGAAACCCCATCTCTACTGAAAATACAATTATTAGCTTGGTGTGGTCGCAGGCGCCTGTAATCGCAGCTACTCAGGAGGCTGAAGCAGGAGGATTGCTTGAAAGCAGGAGACGGAAGTTGCAGTGAGCAAGACTGCATGGCAGCCTGAGCTACAGAGAGAGACCCTGTCTCAAAATAAATAAATAAATAAAGATCAAAATCATACAGAGTTCCTTCAACCACAATGGAATACAACTAGAAATCAACAAGAGAAAGAAAATTTTTAGATTCACAAATACACAATTATGTACAAATTAAACATAAACAATGGGTAAAAGGAGACATCACAAAAAATTTTAAAAATAATGAGATGAATGAAAAAGCAATACAACTTACCAAAACTTACGGGATGCAGCAAAGACAATGCTCAGAGGGAAACTTATAGCTGTCAACACCTATATCAAAAATGAAAGAACACGAGCCGGGCGCAGTGGCTCACTCTTGTAATCCCAGCACTTTGGGAGGCCGAGGCAGGTGGATCATGAGGTCAGAATTTCAAGACCAGCCTGACCTACATGGCGAAACCCTGTCTCTACTAAAAATACAAAAATTAGCTGGGCATGGTGGCAGGCGCCTGTAATCCCAGCTACTCAGGAGGCTGAGGCAGGAGAATTGCTTCAACCTGGCAGGTGGAAGGTTGTAGTGAGCTGAGATCACGCCACTGCACTCCACCCTGGGTGACAGAGTGAGACTCTGTCAAAAAAAAAAGAAAGAAAAGAAAGAACAAGTGAGGCCAGGAGTTTGAGACCAGCCTGGGTAACATAGCAAGACCTTGTATGCAAGGAAAAAAATAAAAAATCTAGCCGGCATAGTGGTTTCAGCTATTTGGGAGGCTGAGGCAGGAGGATCACTTGAGCCCAGGGGTTTGAGGCTACAGTGAGCCACGATTGCTCCTCTACACTCCAGTTCGGGTAACAGAGCAAGACCCTGTCTCAAGAAAAGAAAGAAAGAAAAATCTCAAATACGTAATACATTATTCCACCTTACAGGACTAGAAAAAGATCAAACTATGCCCAAATCAAGCAGCAGCAAAAAAACGATACAGATGACAGTGAAGATAAAGAAAATATAGTATTCCATAAGAGCAATAGAGTCAACAAACCAAAAGCTAGTTCTTTAACAAATCAGCAAAACCGATAAACTTTTAAAAATACTGATCCCCATGCCGGGCGCTATGGCTCATGCCTGTAATCCCAGCACTATGGGAGGCCGAGACAGGTGGATCACCTGAGGTTGGGAGTTCGAGACCAGCCTGATCAACATGGAGAAACCCACTAAAAAAATACAAAATTAGCCAGGCATGGTGACACATGCCTGTAATCCCAGCTACTCTGGAGGCTGAGGCAGGAGAATCGCTTGAATTCAGGGGACGGAGGTTATGCCATTGCTTTCCAGCCTGGGTAACAAGACTGAAACTCCATCTCAGAAAAAAAAAAAAAAGAAATACTGACCCCCCCCCAAAAAAAAAAGAAAAATAGAGATAACCCAAACTACTAAAATCAGGAATCAAAGGTTACAAAACCCTTACAAAAATAAGAGATTAGAAGAGAACACTATAAACAATTATATGTCAATTAATTGAATACATCTGGATGAAATGCATAAATTTCTAGAAACATGCAATTTACCAACACTGATTAAAAAAAAATAGAAAATCAGAATAGATCTATAACAAATAAAGAGATGGAATTGGTAACAATGTCTTGAAGTTCCATAAGGAAACGCTCAGGACCCAGTGGCTCCATGGGTGAATTCTACCAAGCATTTGAATAATTAAGGCCAATTCTTATTAAACTCTTCCCAAAAATAGAAGATGGGGCAACACTTCTGACCCATTCTATGAGGCCAGCATTACCGTGATACCAAAGCCACACTATGACATCACAGGAAAAGAAAACTATGGACCACTGTCCCGTATAAGCATAGATGCATTAGAAAACGAGTTTTCAAAGACAAAAATAAATAAATAAATAAATAACTATAGATGCAGAAATCCTCAGGAAAACAGTAGCAAATCAAATCCAGCAGCATAGAAACATATTCTACATATGTGTTAACAGATGAGACTTATCCCAAGAATGTAAGGGTGATTCATTATAAGAAAATCAGGGCAGGGCCTGATGGCTCACAACTGTAGTCCCAGCTACCTGGCAGGCTGAGGTGAGAGAATCACTTGAGCTGGGAGGTTAAGGCTGTGGTCAACCATGTTTGTGCCACTGCACCCCAGCCTGGGTGATAAAGTGAGACCCTGTCTCAAAAAGGGAAAAACTCAGCCAGGAGCGGAGGCTCATACCTGTCATCCCAGCACTTTGGGAGGCCAAAGCAGGCAGATCATTTGAGGTAAGGAGTTTGAGATCAGCCTGGCCAACATGGTAAAATCTCATCTCTACTAAAAATACAAAGGAAAAAAATTAGCTGGGCTTGGTGACACACGCCTATAACGCCAACTAACTATTACAAAGGCTGAGGCAGGAGAATCACTTGAACATGGGAGATGGAGGCTGTTGTGAGCTGAGATCACGCCACTGCATTCAAGCCTGGTGACAGAGTGAGACTCCCTCTCAAAAAAAGAAATCAATCAATGCCATTCACAACTTTAATAGAATGAAGACATAATGTAGAAAAGTGCCTTTGACAAAAACCAATGCCTTTTCAGGATTTAAAACACACAAAACAGGGCTAGGTTTGGTGACTTACGCCTATAATCCTAGAACTTTGGGAGGCTGAGGCAGGTGGATCACAAGGTCAGAGAATTGAGACCATCCTGGCTAACATCGTGAAACCCCATCTCTACCAAAAATACAAAAAAATTAGCTGGCATGGTGGCATGCACCTGTAGTCCTGGCTACTCGGGAGGCTGAGGCAGGAGAATCACTTGAACCTGGGAGGTGGAGGCTGCAGTGAGCCAAGGTCACCCCACTGCACTCCAGCCTGGGCGACAGAGGGAGACTCCATCTCAAAAATAAAAATTAAAATTAAAAAATTTAAAAAAAAAAAAACAGAACACTGAAACAATAAAGACCAGAAGAGATCTTCTTCAACAGGATAAAGGGCATATGTGAAAAACCTACACCAGGCCAGGCATGGTAGCTCATTCCTGTAATCCCAGCACTTTGGGAAGATTGCTTGAGCCCAGAAGTTCAAGACTAGCCTGGGCAACACAGTGAGACCCTGTCTCTATTTATTAAAAAAAAAAAGGAAGCAGGGAAGGAGGGAAAGAGGAAAGGAGGAAAGGAAGGAAGGAGGGAAAGAGGGAAAGAGGGAAGGAGGGAAGGAGGGAAGGTGGAAAGGAGGGAAGGAGGGAAGGAAGGAAGGAAGGAGGGAGGGAGGGAGGGAGGGAGGGAGGGAGGGAGGGAGGGAGGGAGGGAGGGAGGGAGGGAGAGAAGACAGGCAAAGAGAAGAGGAAAACCCCACACTATGTGCAATAGTGAAAGACTCACAGACTTAAGGTTTCCCACAAAGACCAAGAACAAGACAAGGACACCTGCTTTTACCACCTCTAGTAAACACTGCATTTTAATGTCCCATTTATTGATTGATCTATTTTTATTTATTTATTTATTGAGACCAATTCTCTCTCTGTCACCCAGGCTGGAGTGCAGTGGCTTACTGTGACCTCTGCCTCCCAGGTTCAAGTGATTCTTCTGTCTCAGCCTTTCAAGTAGTTGGGACTACAGGCATGGACCACCCTGCCTAGGTAATTTTTGTATTTTTAGTAAATACAGGGTTTCACCATGTTGGCCAGGCTGGTCTTGAACTCCTCACCTCAAAGTGATTTGTCCACCTTGGCCTCCCAAAGTGCTGAAATTATAGGCACGAGTCACTGTGCCCAGCCGAACATGGCCCTTTAACGTTCCAAAATGTAGGTTTTATTATTATTTATATATATTGAGGCCAACAGATTAGGAAACAGCTGCCATTGAAAAGGTAGTCTGTGGTCACGTGCAGTGACTCACACCTGTAATCCCAGCACTTGGGGAGGTCAGAGAGGGTGGATTACTTGAGCTCAGGAGTTTGAGACCAGCCTAGCCAACATGGTGAAATTCCGTATCTACTAAAAAAAAAAACAAAGCTGGGCGCGGTGGCTCACGCCTATAATCCCAGCACTTTGGGAGGCCGAGGCGGGTGGATCACGAGGTCAAGAGATCAAGACAATCTTGGTCAACATGGTGAAACCCTGTCTCTACTAAAAATACAACAATTAGCTGGGCATGGTGGTGCGTGCCTGTAGTCCCATCTACTCAGGAGGCTGAGGAATGAGAATTGCTTGAACCCAGGGGGCAGAGGTTGCAGTGAGCCGAGATCGCGCTGTTGCACTCCAGCCTGGGTAATGAGAGCAAAACTCCATCTCAAAAAAAAAACAAAAAACGAAAATTAGCTGAGAGTGATGGGGGTACCTGCAGTCCCAGCTACTCAGGAGGTTGAGGTAGGAGAATTGCTTGAACCTGGAGGCGGAGGTTGCAGTGAGCCAAGATCTAGCCACTGCACTCCAGCCTGGGCAACAAGAGATAAACTCTGACTCAAAAAAAAAGCAGGAAGGAAGGGAAAAATCAATGCACAAACATCAGTCACATTTCTATAAAATAGCAATAAACAATCAGAGAGTAAAATTAAGAAAACAATTTCACTTCCAATAGAATAAAAATAAATAAATTTAACCAAGTAAGACTAATACTAGTGCCCTGAAAACTATAAAACATGGTTGAAACAAATAATGACGACCTAAGTGAATAGAAGATGTCACATGCCTTGATATGGTCTGGTTCTGTGTCCACACCCAACTCTCATCTTGAATTGTACTCCCATAATTCCCACGTGTTGTGGGAGGGACCCAGTGGGAGATAATTGAGTCATAGCAGTAGTTTCTACCACACTGTTATTGTGATCGTCAGTCTTAAGAGATCTGATGGTTCGATAAGGGGAAACCAGTCTCACTTGGTTCTCATTCTCTGTCTTGCCACCACCATATAAAAAATGCCTTTCACCTTCTGTCATGATTGTGAGGCTTCCCTAGCCAGGTGGAACTGAAAGACCGTTAAACCTCTTTCTTCTGTAAATTGCCCAGTCTCTGGTATGTCTTTATCAGCAGCATGAAAACAGACTAATACACCTTTATGGATTAGAAGACTTAATATTGTTCAGATGACAATACTGCCCAAAGTGATCTGCAGACTTGATGTGATCCCATGAAAATCCCATTGTCCTTGTTTGCAGACTTGGAAAATTCAGACCTATAATTCACATGGTATTCCAGCCAATAGCCAATCTTGAAACAAAGAGCAAAGTTGAAAGATTCACACTTGGTGATTTAAGAATTTATTAGAGGCGGACACAGTGACTCACGCCTATAATCCCAGCACTTTGGGAGGCCAAGGTAGATGGATTGCCTGAGGTCAGGAGTTCAAGACCAGCTTGACCAACATGGTGAAACCCTGTTTCTACTAAAAATACAAACATTAGCCAGGCATGGTGGCAGCTGCCTATAATCCCAGCTACTTGGGACACTGAGGCAGGAGAATCACTTGAACCTGGGAGGTGAAGGTTGTAGTGAGCTGAGATCATGTCACTGCATTCCAGCCTGGGCAAGAGAGCAAGACTCTGTCTAAAAAAAGAAAAAAAGAATTTACTACAAAGAAACAATAATTATTAGCCGGGCATGGTGGTGCGTGGCTGTAGTCCCAGCGACTCGGGAGGCTGAGGCATGAGAATTGCTTGAACCCGGGAGGCGGAGGTTACAGTGAGCTGAGATCACACCACTGCACTCCAGCCTGGCACCTGGCGATGGAGCAAGACTCTGTCTTTAAAAAAAAAGAAACAGTAATCAAAAGGTGTGATACTGGTATGAGGATGGGTGGATTTATTAGTGGAATAGAACTGAAAGTCTGGAAATAACCCATATATCCATGGTCAATTGATTTTTTTCTTTTGAGGCAGGGTCCTGCTCTGCTGCCTGGCTGGAGTGCAGTGGCACAATCACAGCTCACTGTAGCCTCTACCCTTTGAGCTCAAGCAATCCTCCCATCCTCAGCCTCCCACGTAGCTGGTAGCTAAAACTACAGGCATGTGCCACCACAACTGGCTAATGTTTTATTATTTTTAGTAGAGATGAAGTCTCACCGTGTTGCTCAGGCTGTTCTCAAACTCCTAGGCTTAAGCAGTCCTCTCACCTTGACCTCCAAAGTGCTGAGATTACAGATGTGAGCAACTGCACCCGGTGTAGCCAATTGGTTTTTTGTTGTTATTTGTTTATTTGTTTTTGAGATGGAGTCTCACTCTGTCACCCAGGCTGGAGTGCAGACCCAATCTTGGCTCACTGCAACCTCCACCTCCTGGGTTCAAGCAATTCTCCTGCCTTAGCCTCCCAAGTAGCTGGGACTACAGGTGCCCACCACCATTGCCAGCTAACTTGTATTTTTGGTAGAGACAAGGTTTATCCATGATAGCCAGGCTGGTCTTGAACTTCTGATCTCCAGTGATCCACCCACCTGGGCCTCCCAAAGTGCTGGGATTACCGGCATGAGCCTCCGCACCCAGTCAGTCAATTGGCTTTTGACAAGCGTGCCTCTCTCTCTCTCTCTCTCTCTCTCTCTCTCTCTCTCTCTCCCGCCCCCGTCTCTCTATCTCTCTTTTGTTTCAATAGCTTTCAGGGTACAAGTGGGCTTTGGTTACATAGATGAGTTATAAAGTGGTGAACTTTGAGATTTTAATGCACCCTCATCACCCATAGTTACACATGTGCCCAATATGTGATTTTCATCCACAGCTTCCTCACATCACCCCCACTCTGAGACTTCAAAGTCCATTATATCACTCTGTATGACTCTGGGTACTCACAGCCTAGCTTCTACTTGTAAGTGAGAACATATGATATTCAGTTTCCATTCCTGAGTTACTTCACTTAGAATAATGGCCTCCAGCTCCATCCAAGTTGCTGAAAAGACATAATTTTTAATTTTTCTTTTTTCCGTTTTTTTTTT
Source organism: Callithrix jacchus (assembly GCF_049354715.1). Lineage (NCBI taxonomy): Eukaryota > Metazoa > Chordata > Mammalia > Primates > Cebidae > Callithrix > Callithrix jacchus. The sequence goes on along the minus strand of NC_133513.1, from coordinate 13,837,265 downwards.
TTTTAGATGGAGTCTTGCTCTGTCACCCAGGCTGGAGTGCAGTGGCATGATCTCCGCTCACTACAACCTCCTCCTCATAGGTTCAAGCCATTCTCCTGTCTCAGCCTCCTGAGTAGCTGGGACTACAGGCGCGCACCACCATGCCTGCCTAATTTGTGTACTTTTATTAGAGACAGGGTTTTACCATGTTGGCCGGGCTGGTCTCCAACTGCTGACCTCTGGTGATCCACCCGCCTTGGCCTCCCAAAGTGCTAGGATTACGGGGATGAGCCACCGTGCCCAGCCCAAAAGACGTAATTTCATAGAACAGTCTCTTCAACAAATGGCCCTGGAACAACAAGATATCCACATGCCAAAGAATGAAATTGGACTTTGAACTCACGCCATATACTGACACCTGAATCACACAAGTTAAAGCAATAAACTACACTTCACAGAGATCCTAGAGGGAAATCCTCATTCTCTTAGGCTTGGCAATGGTTTCTGAAATACGATGCCAAAAGCACAGTAACAACAGCAAAAGCAGAGACACGAGAGCTCATCAAAATTAAAACCTTCTGTGCATCAAAGAACACTATCGAAGGAGTGAAAAGGCAGTCCCCCGAATGAGAGAAAATATTTGCAAATCATGTGTTTGATAAGGCACCGCTATCCAGAATATGTAAAGAGCTTTACAACTCAACAACAAAAAGAACAAAGAACCCAACTCAAAAAAATGGGCCCCGGATTTGAATAGACATTTCTCCAACGAAGATATACAAATAGCCAACAAGCACATGAACAGATGCTCAACATCATTCGTCATTAGGGAAATGCAAATAAAAACCACAGAGCGATGACACTTCACACACAATAGAATGATTATAATTGTTTTTTTTTCTGAGACGGAGTTTCCTGCTTGTTGCACAGGCTGGAGTGCAGTGGTACGATCTCGACTCACTGCAACCTCCGCCTCCCAGGTTCAAGCAATTCACCTGCCTCAGCCTCCCGAGTAGCTGGGATTACAGGCACGCCCGGCTAATTTTGTATTTTTGGTAGAGATGGAGTTTCTCCACGTTGGTCAGGCTGGTCTCAAACTCCCGACCTCAAGTGATCCTCCCTCCTCGGCCTTCCAAAGTGCTAGGATTACTGGCATGAGCCCTGCACCTGGCCTGATTATCATTTTTAAAAATGAAAAATATGGCTGAGTGCAGTGGCTCAGGCCTGTAATCTCAGCATTTTGGAAGGCCAACGTGGGTGGATCACAATAATCCCAGCACTTCGGAAGGCCAAGGGGTGGATCTCAAGTCAGGAGTTCAAGACCAGCCTGTCCAAGATGGTGAAACCCCGTCTCTACCAAAAATACAAAAATATTAGCCAGGCACAGTGGCAGGTGCCTGTCATCCCAGCTACTTGGGAGGCTGAGGCAGGAGAATGGCTTGACCCTGGAGGTGGAGATTGCAATGAGCCAAGATCATGCCACTGCACTCCAGCCTGGGTGACAGAGTGAGACTCCGTCTGAAACAAACAAACAAACAAAAAACAAGGAAAATTACAAGCATGGTGGGGGTGTGGGGAAATTGGAACCCTTGTACATTGCTGATAGGAATGTAAAATGATACAGCCTCTTTGGAAAACAATTTGGCAGTTCCTCAAAATGTTGAACATAGAATTACAATATGACCCAGGAATTTCATGCCTAGGTGTATACTGGCATGCAAATGTTCAAACATTAACTTGCATGCAAGAGGTCAGAGCAGCACTATTCATAACAGTCCATAAAGTGGAAACAAACCAAATGTCCATCAAGTGATGACTGGATGAATAGTGTTTAGTCTATCCATACAATGCAATATCATTCAGACATGAAAAGGAAGAAATAACGGATGCATGCGACAACTTGGATGAACCTCGAAAACATCATGCTACAAGAAAAGAACCCTGGCCAGGCGCGGTCACTGACACTTATAATCCCAGCATTTGGGAGCAGGCAGATCATGAGGTCAGGAGTTCCAGACCAGTCGGGCCAACATAGTGAAACCTCATCTCTACTAAAAATACAAAAATTAGCCAGGTGTGGTGACACACACCTGTAGTCCCAGCTACTCGGGAGGCTGAAGCAGGAGAATTGCTTGAACCCAGGAGGTGGCGGTTACAGTGAGCAAAGACCACACCATTGCATTCAAGCCTGGGTGACAGAGCAAGAGTCCAGTCATCAAAAAAAAAAAAAGAGGCCAGGCGCGGTGGCTCACACCTGTAATCCCAGCACTTTGGGAGGCCGAGGCGAGTGGATCACGAGGTCAAGAGATCGAGATCATCCTGGTCAACATGTTGAAACCCCATCTCCAGTAAAAATACAAAAAATTAGCTGGGCATGTTGGCATGCGCCTGTAGTCCCAGCTACTTGGGAGACTGAGGCAGGAGAATTGCTTGAACCCAGGAGGCGGAGGTTGTGGTGAGCCGAGATCGCGCCATTGCCCTCCAGCCTGAGTAACAAATTCGAAACTCCATCTCAAAAAAAAAAAAAAAGAAAAGGAAAGAAAGAAAGAGAGGATGAAAGAATGAATGAACCCTGGCCAGATGTAGTGGCTCATACGTGTAATCCCAGCACTTTGGGAGGCTGAGGTGGGCAGATTGCTTGAGTTTAGGAGTTCAAGACCAGGCTGGGCACCATGGCAAAAGCCCATCTCTACAAAAAAATACAAAAATTAGCCGGGGATGGTGCACACATGTAGTCCCAGCTACTTGGGAGGCTGAGGTGAGAATTTTGCTTCAACCTGGGAGGTCAAGGCCTCAGTGAGCCATCATGTGAAAGAAAAGAAAGAACACAGACACTGACACAAAACACCACATATTGTGTGAATCTATTTGTATACTATGAAACACACAGAATAAGCAAAGCCAGAGAGACAGAAAGTAGACTAGTTCTCAGGGCTTAGCCTAGGGGGACTAGAGAGTGGCTGCTTAATGGTTATAGGTGTTTTTTGCTTGTTTGTTTATTTGTTTGTTTTATTGTGGCAAAAAATTCTAGAATTAGTGATGGTAACTCTGCAACATTATGAATGTGACAAAAACCACTGTACTATTCACTTTCAAATGATGATTTTTTTGTTGTTGTTTGAATTAGGGTCTCACTCTGTCACCCATGCTGGAGTGCAGTGGAGTAATCATAGCTCACTTCAGCCTCCTAGGCCCAAGTGATCCTCCTGCCTCAGCCTTCCCAATGGCTGGAACTACAGGCACGCGCCAGCATGCCTGGCTCCAAATGGTAATTTTAAAAAATGTTTTGTGAATCTTACCTCAAAAATAGAAAGAAAGCCTGGCACAGTGACTTATGCCTATAACCCCAGCTCTTTGGGAGGCCGAGGCAGGCGGATCACCTGAGGTCAGGAGTTCAAGACCAGCCTGGCCAACATGGTGAAACCCCATCTCTACTAAAAAATGCAAAAATTAGTTGGGCATGGTGTCAGGAGCCTGTAATCCCAGCTGCTCAGGAGGCTGAGGCAGGGAAACTTGCTTGAACCCAGAGGCAGAGGTTGCAGTGAGCAAAGATCGTGCCATTGCACTTCAGCCTGGTCAACAGAGTGAGATTCCATCTAAAAAAAACAGAAAAAAAGGAAAAGAAATGTGACTCAAAACAGGCTAATGACATATGAGGAGAGTTTTGTTAAATGTTTTTGGGGAAGTTCTTCATGGCTCTCTGACAGAGATCCTGAAAGTCATTCTATTTTCTCCCCTGAACATTGTAATGTTTTAATACAATACCTCAAACAGTGGTGATCATCCCACCAACCCTTGAAAAAATGGTGCCTGTCTGTGGTCCTCACAAGATGGCCACTTGCACAAAATTGTGCCCCGTGCCCTGGAAGTGCTGAGTAGGTGATTTCGGGCTGACATTCAGCCCATGTTCCTCTTGGTGTGTGAGTGTCTCTTCCCAAGAAAGGAGATACTTTTGTTAAGGAAATTGCTGCCCAGTGGAATAGCTCTCTCTCATCTACCTGTCCATTCATCCATCCATGGCCCATCCATCTGTCCCTCTATTCATCCATCCCTCACCCAACCACTGTTAATCTATTCATTCATCTCTCCATCCATTCATCCATCACCCATCCATCCATCATTCATTCATCCATCCTTCCATCACCCATTCACTCATTCATCTATTCACCATCTATCCATCCATTCATCCATCTGTCCATCCATCCTTCCATCACCCATCCATCCATCCATCACCCATTCATCTATCCATTCATTCATCCATCTGTCCATCCGTCTATCCTTCCATCACCCATTCATTCATTCATCTATCAACTATCCATCCATTCATCCATCTTTCCATCCATCCTTCCATCACCCATGTACTCATCCATCCATCCATCCCCCTATCTATTCATTCATCCATCGGTCCATCCATCCATCTCTTTATTCCTCATTTTTAAATACTAGAATATTCAAAGTCCCATGTCAGGGTTTTTTTTTTTTTTTTTTTGAGACAGGGTGTCCCTCTGTCACCAGAGTGCAGTGGCCCCATCTTGGTTCACTGCAGTCTCTGCCTCCTAGGCTCCGTCTCTGCCTCCTAGGCTCCGTCTCTGCCTCCTAGTCTCCACCTCTGCCTCTCAAGTAACTGGGACTACAGGCATGCACAATCATGCCCAGCTACTTTTTGTGTTTTTTGTAGAGACGAAGTCTTGCTATGTTGCCCAGGCTTGTCTCAAACTTCTGGGCTCAAGTGATGTACCAAAGTGGCCTCCCGAAGTGCTGGGACTTCAGGTGTGAGTCACCACATCAGCTGGGTTAAGGTGACCATATGTTACTAGTGGCCAGCCTGGGGTAAGCCATGAGAATATGAAGAAAGATAGCCATAGCCACAGGCATAAGTCAAACCTTAAACCTGCCAAACTGACCTGGCACAGTGGCTCACGCCTGCGATCCCAGTACTTTAGGAGACCAGGCGCTGGATCACATGAGGTTAGAAGTTCAAGATTTCAGCCTGGGCAACATGGTGAAAGCTGATCTTTACTAAAAACACAAAAATTAGCCAGGCATGTAGTTCCAGCTACTCGGGAGGCTGAGGTGGGAGAATCACTTAACCCAGAGGTGGAGTTTGCACTGCACTCCAGCCTGGGCAACAGAGCTAGACCTTGCCTCAATAAATAAATACATAAACCTGCCAAACATCTGAACTTATGGTTATATTTAGGATTAATTTTTTTTTTAGGCCAGGTGCAGTCACTTGCCTATAGTCCCAGCACTTTGGGAGGACAAGGTGGTTGGATCACTTGAGGTCAGGAGTCTGAAGCCAGCATGACCAACATGGTGATACCCCCTTTTTCCAAAAAAAAAATACAAAACTTAGGCAGGCATGGTGGTGTGCGCCTCTAGTCCCAGCTACTCTGGAGGCTGAGGTGGATCACTTGAACGTGGAGGAGGAGGTTGAAGTGAGCCGATCATGCCACTGCACTGCAGCCTGAGCAACAGAGCAAGAGTTCATCTCAAAAAAAAAAGGAAAAACAGATTAAAAAAAACAAAAACAGTAAGATAGTTTGATTTGCAACCAAAAAAAAAAAAGTTTAACCAAGAGGAGGGTGTTTTATTTTAATAGCGGAAAAAATAGGATGCAAATAAATCAGACAGGTAGCTACCTATTAGACACATTCTTCCAGTTGACCCCGAATAAGCCTGCCCAAGTATGCCCAGTATCCATCCAGCCCCTGAAATGGACTGAGGAAGAGCTATTACCTAGACAAACTCTTCTGGGACGTAATATTTGGACATTTTAAACTGCCCATCATCTGTCATGCATTTTCTGTTTGATTCATCATTGATTGATCGACAAACCAATTGGTGTTCTTTTTTTTTTTTTTTTTTTTCAGATGGAGTTTTGTTCTTGTTGCCCAGGCTGGAGTGCAATGGCGCGATCTCGGCTCACTGCAACCTCCGACTCCTGGGTTCAAGCGATTCTCCTGCCTCAGCCTCCCGAGTAGCTGGGATTACAGGCATATGCCACCACTCCCGGCTAATTTTTTTGTATTTCTGTTAGAGACGGGGTTTCTCCATGTTGGTCAGGCTGGTCTTGAACTCCCAACCTCAGGTGATCCATCTGCTTCGGCCTCCCAAAGTGTTGGGATTACAGGTGTGAGCCACCCCACCCTTCTCCAGTTGGTGTTCTTACATACTATTATATATTCAGGGATATTTTCTTCTTCTTTTTTTTAAGACAGAGTCTTACTCTGTCACCGAGGCGGGCTGGAGTGCAGTGGCACAATCTCGGCTCACTGCAACCTCCACCTCCTGAGTTCTTATAAATATTTTGTAGAGTTACCTGGGACCGCAAATTTAATGTGACATTCAGACTAAGATGCAATAAACAAACATTCACTGATCACAATAAGAGAGAGAAGGCCAGGTGCAGCAGCTCACACCTGTGATCCCAGCACTTTGGGAGGCCGAGGCAGGCAGACCACTTGAGGCCAGGAATTTGGGACCAGCCTGGGCAACATAGTAAAAACCTGTCTCTACTAAAAATACAAAAAGTTAGCTAGGCGTGGTGGTGTGCGCCTATAATCCCAGCTACTCACGAGGCTGAGGCTGGAGGATCACTTGAGCCTTTCAGATGGAGGTTGCAGTGAGCCGAGACTGCACCACTGCACTCCAGCCTGAGTGACAGAGCAAAACTGTCTCAAAAAAAGAGGAAAGAAGGAAGGAATGACGGAGGGAGGGAGGGAGGGAGGGAGGGAGGGAGGGAGGGAAGGAAGGAGGAAGGGAGGGAGGGAGGAAAAAAGGGAGGGAAGAAAAAAGGAAGGAAAGAGAGAAAGAAGGAGAAAGAAAGAAAGAAGTAAGGAAGGAAGAAGGGAGGGAGAGAGAGAGAAGGAGAAAGAAAGAAGGAAGGAAGGAAAGAGAAAAAGAAAAACTATTCATGCTATGGATTTATGAGTTCATTATAACAACCACACATCATGTATTTGTCTAGTTCAGCCAGAGTATTAAATACTCTGTCTACTTGCTGGACAAATGAAACTGAAAGACCTCGAACCTGGCATCAGACTATTTTTGCATCTGGCCAAGTCTCTTCCCGGCTGTCTGACCTTGGGCAGGTCACTTTTCCTCCCTAAGACTTGCTTTCTTCATCTTAAAATCAGGGTGACAGTGGCACCTACCTCTTGAGATTGTGTGAGCAATAAATGCAATGATGAACGTATAATGTTTCATACAGTATCTAGTATAGGGTGAGTACATCTTCAAAAACAACAGCCATGCCTTTTCCTAGGATTGTATGTTATGCAATAATATTGCAAATAAAGGCAGTCATTGTTTTCTTCCATAATAAACCAGGAGATAATTAGGATCCCTTTGGGATTCGGACTGATCCCTCTGAACCAGCAGGTTGGATTGGGTTGCCATAGGATCCTGGGCCATGAACGGCTGATAGAGAGGCATGTCATATTTTCGGAAGTTGCCTTGACTTGTCTGATGAAAAGATGCGGTTTCTATTAAGCAGCTGTCTCCAATTTGTAAAACTCTCTCGGTGCCTTTACCCGACCCTTATTCTCCAATAGCTTCTCACTCCAGCTCCTAAGAAAAGGTATATCTACCAGGTAAAAAACAACTGAGTCTTGGTAAAAGACATTTACCTTTTTTGAACTCAACCTGTAGTTTTTGTTCAACTGAGTTCCCCTGACGAAATACATTTCAGCAAAATTTACTTCAAGAATTTCTTTCTTTTTTTTTGACATGGAGTCTTGCTCTGTTGCCCAGGCTGGAGTGCAGTGGCTCGATCTCCTCTCACTGCAACCTCTGTCTCCCGGATTCAAGTGATTCTCCTGCCTCAGTCTCTGGAGTAGCTGGGATTATAGGCACATGCCACCACACCTGGCTAATTTTTGTATTTTTTACTAGAGATAGGGTTTCACCATGTTGCCCAGGCTGGTCTCAAACTCTCGACCTCAGGTGATCCACCTGCCTCGGCCTCCCAAACTGCTGGGATTACAGGCATCAGCAACCATGCCTGGTCAAAATTGTCTTAATCTCTAATGCTTTCAGTGAAGAAGGGATTGAATGAATGTATTGCTTATTCTTCTGAAAGTGACTGGAGAATGTCATTGTACCTGGAAGATTTATTTTACTTTCTCTAAAGTACTGAAAATAATATCCAGCACCTTTCCTCCACCAAAAGAATTCCACTTTGAGGCCAGGTGTGGTGGCTCACGCCTGTAATCCCAGCACTTTGGGAGACCGAAGCGGGAGGATGGCTTGAGCTCAGGAGCTTGAGACCAGTCTGAGCAACCTAGTAAGACCCCCTCTCCATTTAAAAAAAAAAAAAAAAGTCTGCTTTGAAACCTTCAGGCAGAGCTCAGTGGTTTACACCTATAATTCCAATAGTTTGGGAGACTAAGGCAGGAGGATCATTTGAGGTCAAGAGTTTAAGACCAGCCTGGGCATCATAGTGAGACCTGTATCTACAAAAAAAAAAAACAACATATTTTTTTTGGCCAGGCACGGTGGCTCATGCCTATAATCCCAGCACTTTGGGAGTTTGAGGCAGGTGGATCACGAGGGAAGGAGTTTGAGACCAGCGTGACCAACATGGTGAAACCCCATCTCTACTAAAAATACAAGAAAAAAAAATTAGCTGGGCATGATGGCATGCTCCTGTAATCCCAGCTACTCAGGAGGCTGAGGCAGAATCCCTTGAACCTGGGAGGTGGAGGTTGCAGTGAGCCGAGATCGCACTACTACACTTCAGCCTGGGCAGCAGAGTGAGACCTCATCTCAAAATTTGAAAAAAAAAATTTTTTAATGAAACTTCCCATGTGATGATTTTAAACAAGAAAATTATGTACATAACACAGTCTGGAAACTGGGATCTCAAATAATCATGGATTCCATTTTCTCAGTCCCCATATAAAAGGGAGGGCTGGCCTTTGGACTTCCCAAATCCAGGTTCGAATCCCGGCTCCACCACTGCAAGTCTGGTTGCTCTGGGCCAGTTATTTAATGTCCTCTAAATGTCAGTTTCAGCCAGGCACGGTGGCTCACACCTATAATCCCAGCACTTTGGAAGGCCAAAGTGGGCAGATCACAAGGTCAGGAGTTGGAGACCAGCCAGATCAACATGGTGAAACCATGTCTCTACTAAAAATCAGGATGACAAAAATTAGCCAGGCGTGGAGGCACACCTGTAATCCCAGCTACTCAGGAGGCTGAGGCAGGAGAATCGCTTCAACCCGGGAGGCGGAGGCTGCAACGAGCCAAGATCATGCCACTGTACTCCAACCTGGGGGACAGAACGAGACTCCATCTCAAAAAAAATTAAAAAATAAAAATAAAAGATAAATGTCAGTTTCATCTGTGAGTTGAGCTACCTTGCAGTACTTCATTCAGCCATTCTACAGATATTTGTTCTACCAGAGCACAGCGGGATAACAAGGTGTCCGTCCTTCAAGCAGACCAGTGTGGGCACCCAGTGTGAAATAGAACATCAGCCCCACGTAGGCAGCCATGCCGAGGCATGGTCCAGGGTGGAAGAATTCTGGGGAGTTCTGAGGGCGGCTACATTTCTGCTGTGCTCCTGGCACACTGAGGGGAACGCCCTTTGCTCTGAAATTCCTGAATGATAAGCCACACTTGAGCACCTGAGGATGTGGAGCAAGTCAACCTGAACCTGCCACCGGTTTCTAGGATTGAGTCACAGGTTCCCTGGAAGACTCTGAAAGAGAGATCAATTCGATCAAGGCTCTTGGGATGGATCAAAGCCTAGGAAGTGTGGGGAAAGGGAGGAGGAGGTTGGACTTCCATGCAATCCCAGCAAAGGCCTCAGCCTACAAATATTCTACAGATATTTGTAGAAGGACGAAATGAGCTGCAAGGTGGCTCATCTCACAGATGAAACTGACATTTAGGGGACATGAAATGACTGGCCCAGAGCAACCAGACTTGCAGAAGTGACGCTGGGATTCGAACCCAGATTTGAGCTAGTCCAAAGGCCAGCCCTCCCTTCTTTTTGGGAATTAAGAACATGGAATCCATGACTATTTGAGATCCCACGTTCCAGACGGTGGCACTTAACAGTTCTCACATTTAAAATTGTCACGGGGGAGCCAGGTGCAGTGGCTCACAACCATAATCCCAGCACTTTGGGAGGCCGAGATGGGTGGATCACTTGAAGACAGGAGTTCAAGACCAGCCTGGCCAACATGGTGAAACCCCGGCTCTACTAAAATATATAAAAATTAACTGAGTGTGGTGGCGTGCACTTGTAATCCCAGCTACTTGGGAGGCGAGACAAGAGACTCACTTGAACCTGGGAGGTGGAGATTGTAATGACCCGAGATAGCGCCACTGCACTCCAGCCTGGGTGACAGAATGCGACTCTGTCTCTAAATAAATAAATAAATAAAATAAAAAATTGTCACATGGGAAGTTTCATTTAAAAAAAAAATGTTTTTGTAGAGACAAGATCTCACTGTGTTGCCCACGCTGGTCTCAAACTCCTGGCTCCGAACACCTCAGCTTACTTCCTCAGCAAGCTCTGCCATTGAGGCGATCCTACAGAATTGTCCCAAACTGGGGTGAGAGGGCTGGAACTTGATACCCCAGCATGGACCAGGCATTGGAAGCGGCCTCCCCTTGAGCAACAGGCATGACTTTGAACCTGGGGGAAGGGCACTGGCGACCCATCTCTGTTGGAAGCTTCCCTTAGCTCTATGCCCCTCTCTCTTCTCCGCTCTTCCACCTGCCAAAATAGATTTGAGAAGAAAAGTCAAATTAGCCGGGAAAGCTTTAGGAAGAAATGACAGTTAAGCAGACCTGGAGACCAGGCACAGTGGCTCATGCCTGTAATCCCAGCACTTTGGGAAGCCGAGGCAGGTGGATCGCTTGAGCCCAGGAGTTTGAGACCAGCCTGGTCAACATGGTAAAACTCCATGTCTAGTAAATGTAGCCAAGTGTGGGGGCAGGCGCCTGTAATCCCAGCTACTCAGGAAGCTCAGGCAGGAGAATTGCTGGAATCCGGGAGGTGGAGGTTGCAGTGAGCCGAGATTGCGCCACTGCACTTCAGCCTGGGTAACAGAGGGAGGCTCTGTCTCAAAAAAAAAAAAAAGAGTAGACTGAGACCTGGAGAATGAGTGGAAATTAACCAGAGCAGGAGGAAGCTTCCAGGGTGGGGGAAGGGCATATGCAAAGACTCAGTAGAGAGGGGGTTAGAAAAGAAGAGGAAGAGGAGGGAGAAGAAAGAGGAGAAGGGAAGGAGGTAGAGGAGGAAGTGGTTGAGGAGGAGGTCTGGGAGGAGGAAGGAAGAGGATGAAGATGATGAAAGAGGAGGAGGGAGATTGGGGAGGAGAAGGAGGAGAAGGAAGAGAGAGCATTTTGGGGAGAGGAAAGCAGGGTGTAGTGAAACGGAAACTGAGCAACGGTCAGTGGAGTGGACCTGGGGTCAAGCACTGACTCAGCTATTCACTCGGAAGCGACTTCCCTCCAGACCTCCGTTTCTTCATCTGTTAAACAGGGATGATCACATCTATCGCAAAGCTGTCTTCAGGATGCTGTGAAACGACGCACACAATAAAGGCACCATGAATGTGAGTTGCTCTTTTTTATTATTATTGGTTATTGTGGAAAAAAATAATGGTTGATCTGTTAATAATATACCCATGGCCTAGAAAAAGTATGAAAAAATAACCTGAGTTGACAAACATTTTCTTAAATTGCCAGATAAAATATTTTGAGTTCTGTTGTAGCTTCTCAATCCTGCTGCTGTGTAAAAGCATTCATAGACAGTACATTTAAAAATGAGCATGCGGCCAGGCGTGGTGGTTCACGCCTGACATCCCAACACTTTAGGAGGCCGAGGTGGGCAGATTGCTTGAATCTAGGAGTTCAAGACCAGTCTGGGCAACACGGTGAAACCCTATCTCTAAAAAAAAAAAAAAAAAAAAAAAAAATACAAAAAATTAGTGGGCCATGGTGGCGTGCATCTGTAGTCCCAGCTACTTGGGAGGTTGAGACAAGAGGATCCCCTGAGCCAGAGGAGATTGAGGCTGCAGTGAGCCCTTATCACGCCACTGCACTCCAGCCTGGGTGAGAATAACACCCTGTCTCAAAAAAAAAAAAAAAGGTGGGGGGCATGCATGGCTGTGTTCTAACTAGATTACAAACTGGGCACAGTGCCTCATACCTGTAATCCCAGCACTTTGGGAGGCTGAGGTGGGAGAATTTGTTTGAGGTCAGGAGTTCAAGACTAGCCTGCGCAACATAGTAAGATCCCACTTCTACAGAAAAAAAGAATTTGCCAGGTGTGATGGCACACATCTGTAGTCACAGCTACTCAGGAGGCTGAGGTGGGAGGATCCCTTGAGCCTGGGATGTTGAGGCTGCAGTGAGCTTCGATTGTGCCTCTGCAGCCCAGCCTGGGCAACAGAGTGAGCCCCTGTCTTAAAAATTTTTTTTAAAGAAAAACAAAAGATTTTACATTTCTACAAACATTTTATATTTCTACAAAAAGAGAGAGAGAGAGAGAAATGACCACCCCTTCCGTCTCACATGGATTACCGCTGGCTCTGACTACTTGTTGGTCCATCCACACTTCCAGAATTGTGTAGGTGCCTGAAGGGCCAAAAGGACTCCTACAGGCAGCCTATAGGGCATGGTACTAGATGGGCTCTCGACAACCAGCAAGAGATACTCAAGGCAGCGAAGAGGGGCTATTGGGCTGTACATGCTCACAGTTCGTTGTGCACGGTACTGCGTATACCTAGTTAAAATTTAAATTAGGCTGGGTGTGGTGGCTCACGCCTGTAATCCCAGCACTTTGGGAGGCCAAGATGGACAGATCACTTGAGGTCAGGAGTTTGAGACCAGCCTGGCCAACATGATGAAACCCCATCTCTTCTAAAATACAAAAATTAGCCAGGTGTGGTGTCGGACACCTGTAATCACAGCTACTCAGGTGGCTGAGGCACGATAATTGCTTGAACCCAGGAGGCAGAGGTTGCAGTGAGCCGAGATCACACTACTACACTCCAGCTTGGGCAATAGAAAAAGACTCAGTCCCAAATTAATTAATTAATTAATTAAAACAAGTCTATGGACAAAAGTAAAGCTGGATGTGGTGTTTCATGCCTATAACCCCAGCCTTTTGGGAGTTCGAGGCAGGAGGATCATTTGAGCCTAAGAGTTTGAGATCAGCTTGAGCAACATAGTGAGACCCCATCTCTACAAAAAATAAACCTAGCTGGGCATGGTGGCACGTGCCTGTGGTCCCAGCTATTCAGGAGGCTGAAGGATCACTTGCGCCTGAAGTTTGAGGCTGTAGTGAGCTATGATGGTGCCACTGCATTCCAGCCTGGGCGACAGAGAGAGACTCTGTCTCAAAAAGAAAAAAAAAAAGCAAGTATTCATTGACCATGGACCCCTAATCACCCAGTCCTCCCCAGAGGCCATTTTAATTTTTTATTTTTTTGAGACACAGTTTCACTCTGTTGCCCAGGCTGGAGTGCAGTGGTGCGATCACAGCTCACTGCAACCTTGACCTCCCAGGCTCAGGAGGTTTTCTCACCTCAGCCCCTGGACTAGCTGGGACTACATACTGACCCAACCATGTCTATCTAATTTTTGTTTTTTGTTTCTATAGAGATGGGGTTTCACTATGTTGCCCAGGCCAGGGTCAAACTTCTGGGTTCAAGTGACCCTCCTGCTTTGGCCTCATAAAATCTGGGGATTATAGGCGTAAGCCACTGTGCCTGGCTACAAGTTATTTCTTTTTTTTTCTTTTCTTCTTTTTTGAGACAGAGTTTCACTCTTGTTGCCCAGGCTGGAGTGCAGTGATGCAATCTCACCTCACTGCAACCTGCGCTGTCCAGGTTCAAGCGATTCTCCTGCCTCAGCCTCCTGGGTAGCTGGGATTACAGGCATGTGCCACCACGCCTGGCTAATTTTGTATTTTTAGTAGAGATGGGGTTTCTCCATGTTGGCCAGGCTGGTCTCGAACTCCTGACCTCAAGTTATCCACTCACCTTGGCTTCTCAATGTGCTGGGATTACAGGCATGAGCCACTGTGCCCAGCCTGCAAGTTCTTACTTCTCTTGGGCAAACATCTAGTTTTGGGATTACTGGGTCAAGTGTGCATATGACTTAAGCAATTGGCAAACTGCTTTCCAAAGTGACTACACCACTTTGTCTTTCTACCAGCAATGTATGTGTGTTTGCCAACAGTATTATCAGTAGTCTTTATTTTAGACTTTCTGAAAGGTATGCACATTTTTTCCACTACCAACAGTGAATGAATATCCTTATACATATATACTTTATAAGTAGGTGTGATTATATCTGTAAGAAACATTCTTAGAACTAGAATCGATGAGTCAAAGGGTGTGAAAGTCTGATTAGATATTGACAAACTGCCTTCTGGATGGTGGTGTGAATTGCCTACCTACCAACTATGTATGGCCTGTTTCAACATATCCCCAGCAATTCAGTGTGTTAATGTCAGTGCATATTTTTAATGTATGTATGTAGGTATTTATTTTTTTTAGAGATGTATATAGGTATTTATTTTTTTAGATACTACAGGCATGTGCCACCATGCCCGGCTACTATTTTTTTTTAAAAGACATGGGTTCTTGGAGCCGGGCAAGGTGACTCATGCCTGTAATCCCAGCACTTTGGGAGGCCAAGGCAGTCAGATCACCTTGGGCCAGGAGTTCGAGATAAGCCTGGCCAATGTGCCAAGATCCTGTCTCTACTAAAAATGCAGACATTAGCAGGATGTGGTGGTGCACACCTGTAATCGAGCTACTCAAGAGGCTGAGGCAGGAGAATCACTTGAACCTGGGAGGAAGAGGTTGCAGTGAGCCAAGATTGTGCCACTGCACTCCCGCCTGAGTGACACGGTGAGATTCTGTCTTTAAAAAAAAAAAAAAAGACATCGGTTCTTGATTTGTTGGTTAGGCTGGTCTCAAACTCCTGGCTTCAAGTGATCCTCTCGCCTCAGCTTCTTGAAGTGCTGGTATTACAGGCATGAGCCGATGTGCCTGGTCATTAGTAAATGTTTTTTTGTTTGTTTATTTGTTTCTTTGTTTGTGAGACACAGCCTTTCTCTATCACCCAGGTTGGAGTGCCTGGCACATTCTCAGCTCACTGAAACCTCTGCCTCTTGGGTCCAAGTGATTCTCATGCCACAGCTTCTCAAGTAGCTGGGATTACAGGTGTGTGCCACCACACCCAACTAAATTTTTGTACTTTTAATAGAGAGGGGGCTTCGCTATATTGACAAAGCTAGTCTTGAACTCCTGGCCTCAAGGAATCTGCCTGCCTTGGCCTCCCAAAATGCTGGGATGACAGGTGTGAGCCACCACATCTGGCCAGTACATGTTTTTAAATACAATTTTTCTTGATACAATTGCATGTATCTATCTCACAGAGTTGTTAGTGAATACTTAATGTAAAGCTTTTAGAACCTTCCTTGCCATACAGAGAGTAGCAATGAATGTTAGTTGCTGTATGATTACCAACGCCAGTCAGTTCAATCACATTATTATTTGCCTGTATCTCCGAGTTCCTCATCAATACTTTCAGGAGCTGTTTGGGGATAAGATTTCTCAAACTGTGTTTTTTTTCTGCTCGCACAGCAACACAACAATCAACACAGAAGACTTCTGTGGACCCCCAAAAATGTGGGGGGAATTCTCCCCACCAGCAAACATACAATCAGGTTTTTTTTTGTTTTTTGAGATGGAGCCTCACTCTGTCGCTCACATCATGATCTCTGCTCACTGCAACCACAGCCTCCCAGGTTCAAGCGATTCTTCTGCCTCAGCCTCCTGAGTAGCTTTTACAGGAGGGATTACAGGTGCATGCCACCATGCCCGGCTATTTTCTTGTATTTCTAGTGGAGACAGGGTTTCACCATCTCACCAGGCTGGTCTCGAACTCCTGAACTCAAGTGATCTGCCCACCTCTGCTTCCCAAAATGCTGGGATTGCAGGCTTAAGCCATCTCGCCTGGCCAGCAAGCAATCAGATCTGTAGTGGACACCAACTGGGTGTCCTTCAATTTAACTGTCATCTACCTGGAAACAGTGTCAAATCCACAGGGTGAGGACTCAGTCCCTAAGACTGCCCTTCTTCAGACACCAGTCACAAGTCTGCGTCTCTGAAACTTGTGATGGACTGCCTTCAAGTTGGGGCTCCCATGACCCCCCACTTTGGGTTCCATTAATTTGCTGGAGCGGCTCACAGAACTCAGGGAAACACTTACTTTCGTTTATAAAGATGAGGAGACACATAGGGTAAGGTATAGGGAGAGGGTCCCGGAGCTTCCATGCCTTCACTGAATGCACCACCTTTCAAGGATTTCCATGTGTTCTGTTATCCAGAAGTTCCCCCAACCCAGTTCTCTTGGGTTTTTATGGGACACTTTATTACAGAGGTGTGATTGACCACCGTGTAGAAATTGATTGGACAGGCTGGGGGCAGCGGCTCACACTTTGGGAGGCTGAGGCCAGTGGATCACCTGAGATCAGGCGTTTGAGACCAGCCTGACCAAAATGGCAAAACCCAGTCTCTACTAAAAATACAAAAATTGGGCCAGACACGATGGCTCACGTCTGTAATCCTAGCACTTTGGGAAGCCGAGGCGGCTGGATCAAGAAATCAGGAGATCAAGACTATCCTAGCTAACACGGTCAAACTCCGGCTCTACTAAAAATACAAAAAATTAGCCAGGCATAGTAGCACTCGCCTATAGTCCCAGCTACTACGCGGGAGGCTGAGGCAGGAGAATCGCTTGAACTTGGGAGGCGGAGGTTGCAGTGAGCTGAGATCGAGACACTGTACTCTAGCCTGGGCAACAGAGCAAGACTCTATCTCTAAACCAAACCAAACAAAACAAAAAACAAAAAAATTAGAGAGGCCTGGAGGTGCGCACCTGTAATCCCAGCTACTTGAGAGGCTGAAACAGGAGAATTGCTTGAACCCAGGAGGCAGAGGTAGCAATGAGCCGAGATCACACCACCGCACTCCATCTGGGCAACACAGCGAGACTCCATCTCAATCTCAAGAAATGCGATTGGACAGAAATTGCATGATCTAAACCCAGCAAAATCTGTCTGCTCAGACTTTTCTTGGCCTCTCTGTGCAGCGTTTCTTTTGTGAGGGTATCGGGCAGAACCCTCTCTTGAACGAGGGTCTTTTGAGCCACAATCAGATTAGAGTCCTGCTTGGGGCAGGTGAGAGGTGGACAGCAGAAGATCAGAGGGGGATTCTGTTTCCTGAGGCCAAAAGTGCCTCAACATTACAATGAGGACAATGGGAGTTACATGCCAGGAATCCTGCAGACAAAAACCAATATCTATATCATAACACCACAGGAGTGCTTTTTTTCTGAGGGGCTTAAAAATTCCACCTACGGAATTTAGTTAATCCCCGTAAATCTCTCAAAAATGCTGGCCAGGAATTCAGTCACTATGGTTTTACAGAGCAGAGAGGCAAGATAAGACCTTTTCTTTCTTTTTTTTTTTTTCTTCAGGCATTTGGGTTTAAGATAGGACATTTTCAAGGTTACAAAACAGATATGCAGCCCACCATCAAAAATTAATCTAGTTTGGAACAGGAAGAGATTCCTCTAGGTTACAATCACTTTCAAGCTTTTTTAATGGCTGATCACTTTAAGAAATGCGACAGGTACCAGCATATACATGTGTACCTGAAATGAAAGTTCCAGAAAACCATACTCCTTTGTTTACTATTTGTTACATTCCATTTCACTGACAATGTACTCATGGGCATCTACTAATAAATAGGTTTCAAAACCTACTATTCGGTTAATCTAGAATCTAGGTCCAGATGCTCCGCTTGCCTCCACTCCTTTTTTTTAAGTCTCAAAAAAGAAAGAAAGAAAGAAGAAAGAGAAGAGAAGAAAATAAAAGAAAGAAAAGAAAAGCATCTCCTCTTGCCATCAGGCTGGAATGCAATGGCATGGTCATGGCTCATTGTAGCCACTACCTTTTTAAAGACAGGTTCTCCCTATGCTGCCCAGGCTGTTTTCCCTCCCTTTAAAAAAGATAGTTGACAATTATTGATTGTATATTTCAAAATAACTAGAATACTCGCAACGTTCCCAACACAAAGAATGTTTGGGGTGACGTTTATCCCAATCGCCTTGACTTGATAATTACACATTGTATATGTGTGTCAAAATATCACATCTCTCCCCAAAATATGTATCATTGGTGATATATAAATTTTTTTTGCTTTTTTTTTGACACAGGGACTCACTGTCACCCAGAGTCAAGTACAATTAGCCCTCCCAGGCTCAGGCGATCCTCCCGAGTAGCTGGGACCACAGGCATGCACCATCCTACCTGGCTAATTTTTTTTTGTATTTATTTTGGAGCAATGGGTCTCATGTTGCCCGGGTTGGTCTACTGAGCTCAAGCAATCCTCCCTCTTTGGCCTCTTGAGTAACTGGGCCTACAGGCATGCACTTCCATGCCCAGCTAATTTTTTGTATTTATTTTGGAGAGATGGGATCTTGCATCGCCCAAGCTGATCTCAAACAATCCTCCCTCCTTGGCCTCCCAGAGTGCTGGGATTACAGGGATGAGCCACTGCACCCGGTCAATATATCAATTTTTAAAAGCAATAGGCATGGAACCAAAAGTATGATGGAGGTTCCTGGGAAAGAGGTTTCCTTGCTCTTAGGTGTACTTTTTTTTTGTAAGACAGAGTCTCACTCTGTCACACAGGCTGGAGTGCAGGGGGGTGTTCTCAGCTCACTGCAACCTCTGCCTCTCAGGTTCAAGCTGTTCTTGTGCCTCAGCCTCCCGAGTAGCTGGGATTACAGGCACCTGCTATCACACCCTGCTAATTTATTATTATTATTGTTGTTATTTTTAGTAGAGATGTGGTTTCACCAGGCTGGCCAGGCTGGTCTCGACCTCCTTACCTCAGCCTGCCGCCTCGGCATCCCAAAGTGCTGGGATTCCAGGTGTGAGCCACCGTGCCCGGCCGCTCTTAGGTGTACTCCTAATTGATGCTTCTTATTTAGCCAAGTGTTTGGATCTTCCTGGCTATACAACTGGAATCATGCAACCTCACACTCAGTTTAGGGCACATTATTCCCGTGTTCCTTTTTTTTTATTTCCATGGGAAGTTAGAGCTTCTTCCTTCATCAGTTAGTTCCACAAAAAGCTCCTGGACTCCTTACGTGCACTGTGTAAGTGCAAGTGGAAGAGAACAGACCCGTGATCTTCGCTAAGTCTCTTCAGCTATGGAGGACTCAGTTTCCTTCTCTGTAAAAAGGACCTGATCACAAGGAAATAATGCGCCAAGGCGTCATAGTAAGTGCTTAATACTGTGGTTCTCCAGATGTGATCCCCAGACCCGCAGCACCAGTACCACCTGGGAACTTTATAGAGATGCAAATTCTAGGGCCTCACCCCAGATTTACAGAATCAGAAATTCTAGGGGGGTGGGGGGACCCAGCAAGCAATCTGGTTAAACAAGTTTTCCAGGTGATGCGGATTCATGCTCGAGTTTGAGAACCGCAGGTTTAATAGGTGGTAACTATTAGCAGTTAGTACTTGAGGCTGCAGAGACAAAGCAAAGCTCATCTGGCTACACTTAAAGTACTAAGGTACCAGCAGCACCCACAGCTAAAGGCTCGCAACTGCCTCACTCCCGGACTTCCCTCCTTTTTCACTCACAGGGCACTCCGAGAGCGCTCGCTGATTGGTGGAGTCTCTGGTTGACGTTTACCACCCACCCAACCGCGGAGAGCATAAACTGAGAGAAGCGGAACTAGGCGGGGCCATAGCTGTGGGCCTATTGGCTACAGACCTCGCCGCGGAGCGAGTGGGGCGGAGCTGCGCGTGCGCAGGGCCGAGGCGCGCCCCTGGCGGCCGTTGAAAAATGGCGACTGTCGCAGAGTTGAAGGCTGGTGAGTGCCAGCAAGGAGGCCTCCGCCTGGGTAGCGTCGAGCCTTCATTTTGTGGAAAGGATGGGACGGGAGGGGAGCGCGCGGAACACAAGGGTTGGCTTTTTCCGTGGTCATTCTTCGTTGTGAGGGCCTTTGGGGAGCGGCCGGCTGCTGTTTTGGTCCCTGCTCGGGGAGTTCTCAGAGGGAAGTGGTTGTCCGCTGGCGAGTTTTAAGCCAGTTTGGAGGCAAAGCAGGAGTCGCATAATCTGCAGGCGTCTAAGAAGCCTACAGGGCTGCATGTTGGGCCCCTGGCGCATCTTCTTGTAACCTGCCGGGGGCTGGAGGGCTTGGACCAGGCTTGGCACTCAGAGTTAATGACTACAATTCCCACAACTCCTATTGGGTTAGGCACTGCCCTAAACAATTTGCTTGGGGCAAATTGTAAGGATTTTGTTGGATACTTACAACAACCTGTTAAGTAGCCCTCCCTTCCCCGCCTTTTCTTTTCTTTCTTTTTTTTTTTTCCCGAAGAGAGAGTCTCTTTCTGCCACCCAGGTTGGAGTGCAGTGGCGCGATCACAGCTCACTGCAGCCTCGAACTCCATGATTCCAACTATCCTGTCATTTCAGCTTCCGGAGCAAGTGGGAATACAGGCGCTCCTCACCTTGCCCAGCTAATTTTTCTGTTTTTTGCAGACACGGGGTCTTGCTGTGTTGCCCAGGCTGGTCTTGAACTCCTGGTCCCAAGCGATCCTCCCGCCTTGGACCCCTCAAAGTGCTGGGATTACAGGCGTGAGCATCTGGCCCCTTTTTCATCGGGAGAAACTAAAGGCAAAAAGTTTGCTGGCCTGGCGATTCTCCTGTCTTTTCAGGAAAAGATATTCTAAGCTACTTAAGTGCGATTCACCAATGACATATGTACACTTTACTTTGAAGCAGATGTCCAGACAAGAAATAGTAATAATAGTTACAATTGAGCCTCATGTGTCAGGCACTACTCAGCCCTTGTGTTACCTAATTGTTTCCATGTAACAACCCTATGCCCATTTCATAGATTGGGAAACTGAGGTGCTGAGAGGTGAAATAGCCCAAAGTGATTTTGCTGGAAAGAGACAGAGCATGGGAACCTAGTTGTGATGCACTGGTGTGTCCGGCCTTAAACACTGAGCCATACTGCTGTCCAGTGAATAAAAACAGTTCCAGTTTGCAGGGAAGTCAGGGTTTAAACCAGCAATTCTTAGAGATTTTAGAGAGGAGGCAAGTATAAAAGTGTGTATTTGGGGTGCAGGGCTGGTGAACAGTCATGAAACAGGCATGCCTCTGGCCACAAGAACAATCTGTAGACCGTGTTCCCAAGGAAATACACATCACATGTAATATTGCATACCATTTCAGAGGTTTTAAAGGTACACTTGGAATGGGCCAAGCACAGTGGCTCATGGCTGTAATCCTAACACTTCGGGAGGATTGTTTGAGCCCAGGAGTTTAGGACCAGCCTACCTAATATAGGGAGATCCCATCTTTACCCCCACCCCCCAAAAAAAGAGCTGGGCATAGTGGCCTGTGCCTGTAGTCCCAGCTACTCCAGAGGCTGAGACAGGAGATGGCTTGAGCCCTGGAGGTAGAAGTGACAGTGAGGTACACTGATGCTGCTGCACTCCAGTCTGGGCAACAAAATGAGACCTTGTCTCAGTAAATAAAAATTTAAATTAAAAAAATATATATACTCTTGAAATATAAGCAAGGTTAAGACCTTTCTGAAGAAGTTTTGATGGCCCAGGTATCTAAGCATAAATAATAGAGGGAAAGGTAAAATGATATGGACCTCCAGAAGAAACCCGGTGCAAACTTGTTTGCCAGCCAGTTGTCTTACATTTTATGGGCTTTTACCCTTTTTTTTTTTTTTTTTGAGATGGAGTCTTGCCATGTCACCAGGCTGGAATGCAGTGGCACAATCTCGGCTCACTACAGTCTCCACCTGACGAGTTCAAGAGATTCTCCTGCCTCAGTCTCCCAAGTAGCTGGGATTACAGGCCTCCGCCACCACACCCAGCTAACTTTTGTATTTTTAGTAGAGATGGGGCTTCACCATGTTGTCCAGGATGGTCTTCATCTCCTGACCTTGTGATCCGCCCACTTTGCCTTCCCAAAGTGCTGGGAAGTGCATGAGCCACTGTACCCATTTTTCCTCTTTATTTGGTTCTGTTTCTGAGAGGTAGAGCTAATTATGTTGGAGAAGGCAACTGAGGCATGGGTGGGTAATCTACCACTGAGGTGCTGATGAGGCATGCTAGGTTTCCTCGCTCTGCTGTCATTAATTCTCGTTTCTCTGGCCAGTTCAAGGCTGTACTGTGTGTAATACAGAGTAATTGGGACAGGATCCTTGCCAATGACAAAAATCTCTCCATCTAATTTCCAAAGATGGAATTAGAGAATAGGGGTTCATTTATGATCTTAAGAGTGCAATAAGCCTGTACCTTCCTTTTATGGGCCTGTTAAAAGTCTGATCGGGTGATAACTCTACTTAACCTGTCTCCAAGAAGGTTGAAGGGATGCTTTAAAAATGAGGGGAAAGAAAGGTCAAAAGTCAGTAAAGATTGTATCTCTTTAGTCTTATGATCCAGGATTATTGTTGATGTTATTTATTGAAGCTTAAAAATATCTTATGTCCATACTGACTTGAATAAGCTCCTGGACTGTCTTTATGGATTTTTGTTACTGTGGTGTACTTATCTGGTGCCTTTGACGGGGCGCAGAACAGTATTAAACTACAGTGATTTCCCAGTGGTGTCCAGCACTGTATTATAATGCTCCTATAACCTGCTGAGCTCTCTCCGTGTTCCAGGCTCTGTGGAAGAGTTGTATTGATTGTCTGAAGTTGTCGTTTAGCCAACTTCTGTTTCTGTTTTCTGTTGGAAAATAGAAGGTTCCAGACCACTACAAAGGATGGTGCCAATTCAGTCCAAAGATCCCCATTATCTATACTAAGTATGTACAGCCAAATCCTACGATCAGAACTGCTTTGTCATGGTGACTCTGGCCACTCAATAATTTAAGTTACATTCTGTGTATACATCCCTGACTCATTAAGATGGCATTGATATAGTCACATCTTATATTTCCATTCAGGTTTAAAATTTCAGAATCCTGCTGTTCTGAGGAAATAACTCATAGTTGTCTTTAAAACAACAATGAAAAACCCAAAACACCTTTTCGCTCCCTAAAGTGTTCTGGATATAAAAGGTTTTTATACAGTAACCCAACAGACTCCTTTTATGGAATGTAGTTGCTTGCTTGCTCGCTCGCTCGCTCGCTCGCTCTCTCGCTCACTCGCTCGCTCGCTCGCTCTCTCTGTCTCTCTGTCTTTCTTTCTTTCTTTTTTGTTTTTGAGACAGAGTTTTGCTCTCTTTACGGAGTCTGGAGTGCAGTGGCACAATCTCAGCTAACCGCAACCTCTGCCTCCCGAGTTCAAGCGATTCTCCTACCTCAGCCTCCTGAGTAGCTAGGACTACAGGCATGCACCACCACACCTGGCTAATTTTGTATTTTTTTAGTAGAGACAGGGTTTTTCCACATTGGTCAGGCTGATTTTGAACTCTTAACCTCAGGTAATCTGCCCACCTTGGCCTCCCAAAGTGCTGGGATTACAGGTGTGAGCTACCTCGCCCAGTATAGTTGTTTTCTTTAATCATCTTTCTAGACCAGGGGTTGTTAGTGACAAGCAGAACCTGTCTGCAGTGGCAGACACTCTTGAAAAAACACATGAGAGTCTGGGGATTCAGTTCAGGTCCCAGTTAGCAGCTGTAATCCTATTCCTTGCCTTTTCCCCTCACTAAAGAATATGTATTAGACTATAGCCCCTGACAGTGCTGATGATGTAAGAATGAACTTGAATTTGCTCAAGTATGTTAAGACTCACTCACTGCAACATGGGAACTGTATTTTTTAGTATGAACATGGCTCATGATAGTAAGTGTAATAGTTTAATAATTTGTTACATTGTTTTGATTGAGAGCTGTTATTGTACCATTTACCTTTTCAACATTTCTATTCAAAGTATGCCTCAGAATGACAAATTTACTCTGTAACTGAAGCCTTAATATTTTATATCAAACAGTTTTAAAGGACACCTTGGAAAAAAAAGGGGTATTAGGGCATTTAAAAGCAAGGATCCGAGCTGAAGTTTTCAATGCCCTGGATGATGACCGTGAACCCCGACCATCATTGTCTCATGAAAACCTTCTGATTAATGAATTAATTCGGGAGTATTTAGAATTCAACAAATATAAGTATACCGCGTCTGTCCTCATAGCAGGTAAGTGGTTATGGTTTGTTAAATAAAATCTGTTTCTCCCTTTCCCCCAATTCTCAGGAAGTGTTTAGCCTAGAAATCGAATTCTCTTACCAAACAGTGTCATCTGGGTGACAGGGACACAAAAATCACCTGGGTTCTTTCAGTAGCTTAAACAAATTCTCATAAGGCATATTATATTGTAGGGAAATACACAACTAAATAATCACTGACACTAGGCATATATTTGGAAAAATCATTTATTATTCCTGGTACTGAGAATAAACAGTTGTTGACATTCTGTCCTATTTGCCACCAGTTTTTAAATATGTATTAAGCTTTGAAAATATACACATTAAATATATCATTTATTTAAAAATGGGCTGTGTGGGTAGCTCACACCTGTAATCTCAGTGCTTTCAGAGGTACGAAGATTACTTGAGCCCAGGAGTTTGAGACCAGCCTGGGCAACATAGGAAGAACCCTATCTCTACGAAAGAATTTTAAAAATTAGCCATTCACAGAGGCACATGTCTGTACTCCTAGCTGCAGCTGGGTGGGGAGCAGGGGAGGGGGATCATGTGAGCCCATGTGGTCAGGGCTACAGTGAGCCATGATCGCAACACTGCACTCCAGTCTGGGCAACAGAGTGAGACCCTGTTTCTCGCTCTCTGTTTTTTTCCCCCCAGAGACTGGTCTCGCTGTGTTGCACAGGCTAGACTGCAGTGGTGCAATCATGGCTTATTGCAACTTTGACTGTGGGATCAAGCAGTCTTCTTGCCTCAGCCTCCCGCGTAGGTGGGACCATAAGTACATGCCTTCATGTCCAGCTAATTTGTTTTATTATTTGTGGAAATGAGTTCTCCCTATGTTGCCCAGCCTGATATTGAACTTCTGTGCACCTAATCCCTGCCTCTTTAAAAAAGAAAAAACATACACTCTCTCTCTCGCTCTCTCTCTCTATATATATATATAGATATGTGGATATTTACCTATATATGTGTGTGTGTGTGTGTGTGTGTGTGTGTATATATATAAAATGGAGATAAAACTTTAAAATATTACTACTGTGTAGTGTGGTTAGGTGTACTTACAAATGTATGTATGTAGAAGCATGGTATTTATAAAGGACTAGGCAGGTATATTAGGTTGTTCTTGAATTGCTATAAAGAAATACCTGATTACATGGCAGCTGGCAAAGAAAAATTAAGAGAAAAGTGAAAAAAAGAAAAAAGAAATACCTGAGACTGGGTAATTTGTGAAGAAGAGAGGTTTACCTAGCTCACGGTTCTGCAGACTGTACAGGCATGGCATTGGCATCTGCTTGGCTTCTGGGAGTCCCCAGGGAGCTTTTATTCACCATGTTACATCGTGAAAGCAGGGCCAAGGGTGGGGAAGGTTAGTCCCACACACTTTAAATGACCAGATCTCAGGAGAACCCACTCACTGTGTTAAGGACAGCACCAAACCAGGAGGGATCCACCCCCATGACCCAGACAACTCCCACCAGGTCCCACCTCCAACACTGGGGAGTATATTTCAACATGAGATTTGGGCAGGGATAAATATCCAAACTCAATCAGCAGGGGAACTCCAAATTCATCCTAGTAATATGAGGCCTAGTGACAGGAGGCATAGAATGATTTTGGGGGTAAGATAAATTTCCTCTGTCTGTTAAATTTTATTTCTCTTTTTTTTGAGATGGAGTTTTGCTCTTGTTACCCAGGCTGGAGTGCAATGGCGTGATCTTGGCTTACCGCAACCTCCGCCTCCTGGGTTCAGGCAGTTCTCCTGCCTCAGCCTCCTGAGTAGCTGGGATTACAAGCACACGCCACCATGCCCAGCTACTTTTTTGTATTTTTAGTGAGACGGGGTTTCACCATGTTGACCAGAATGGTCTCGATCTCTTGAACTCAAGATCCACCCACCTCAGCCTCCCAAAGTGCTGGGATTACAGGCGTGAGCCACCGCGCCTGGCCAAATTTTATTTCTTAACAAGTAAATTTTTTCTTGAAGTATAACAGTTATTGAGTGGTGAGAATATTTTTAATATCTTCTGCTGACTTTTTAAATATTTTCTTTCAAGAAAGTGAGGATAGGCCGGGCGCGGTGGCTCACGCCTGTAATCCCAGCACTTTGGGAGGCCAAGGCGGGTGGATCACAAGGTCAAGAGATCGAGACCATCCTGATCAACATGGTGAAACCCCGTCTCTACTAAAAATACAAAAAATTAGCTGGGCATGGTGACACGTGCCTGTAATCCCAGCTACTCAGGAGGCTGAGGCAGGAGAATTGCCTGAACGCAGGAGGCGGAGGTTGTGGTGAGCCGAGATCACGCCATTGCACTCCAGCCTGGGTAACAAGAGTGAAACTCCGTCTCAAAAAAAAAAAAATGAGGAGAGACTGGATATAAGTAAGTCAGAATCCTGGTTACCCTCGAGTTGAAGGGGTGGAGGATGCAGTTGGGGGCGGTCCAAGGCACCCTGAATGTGCATCATTGGATTACCTTGTTTCAGGTTCTATCTCTGCTTTGACTACTGCGTGCCTCAGAGATGAGGAGATGAGCCTCGGTAAAGAAACGAGACCAGGAAGTAGATTTTGGAAGAAAGTATTCTTTGTGAAGTTAGAATTTTTCATTATAGATCCTTTATTTAATATGAAACATACGTCTTAACTACATAAAGACTGGTGATTTTTATTGGTTTCAGGATCTCTAATATCAGCGTCTCTACTTTCCCTGGTTTGTTCGAGATGGCTGTATGATACCAGTTACACCCAGAAAAGAAGAAAATTATGAAAATATCATGAGTTAGGGGTCTTGGGATTCACTAGAATGAACTATAGTGACAGTAGTCAAGTTTTCATATTAAATGTTTTGGCTTTTTAAGAAAACTGGGATATAATTTACATACAATTAAATTTACCTTTTAAACTGTTCAGTTCCATGGTTTTAGTCAAGTTCCTGCAGTTGCGTAATTACCACCACAATCACAAACAAGGTATCACCAGCCTTTTTCACACCAGGGATGGGTTTCGAGGAAGACAGTTTTTACACGGACCTGGGAGGATGGTTCGGGATGATTTAGGTACACTTCATTTATTGTGCATTTTATTTCTATTGCTACATTGTAATATATAATGAAATAATGATACAACTCACCATAATGTAGAATCAGTGGGAACCCTGAGCTTGTTTTCCTGCAACTAGACAGTCCCATCTAGGGGTGATGGGCGACAGTGAGAGATCATCAGGCGTTGGATTCTCATAAGGAGTCCGCAACCCAGATCCCTCTCCTGCGCAGTTGACAGAAGGGTTACCGGTCCTATGAGAATCTAGTGCTGCCAACAGGAGGTGGAGCTCAGGCAGTGATGCAAGCGATGGGCAGCAGCTGTAAATACAGATGAAGCTTCCCTCACTTGCTTGCCCACTGCTCACCTCCTGCTGTGCTGCCTGATTTCTAATCTGTGGCTTTGGGGTTGGGGACCGTTGCTATAGATGGAACCATACAGGATGTAGCCTTTCGAGTCTGCCTCTTTTCACTTAGCATAATACATATGAGATTCAGCCACGTTTGTTTTTCCTTTGAATAGTGTTCTATCGTGTGGCTGTGCTGGTTTGCTCATCTGTTACCAGTTGATGGACACTGGATTGTTTCTAGTTTTGGCATTTAGGAACCAAGCTGCCGTAAACATTTACATACAGGTTTCTGTGAGAAAATAAGTTTTCATTAATCTGGGGTAAAAAGCTAAGAGTGGGATTGCTGGGTTGTGTGTTTAAGCGCATGCACACTCACCTTTATAAGAAAACTGCTCAACTGTTTTCCATAATGGCTGTATCATTGTACTTTCCCACCAGCAAAGTGTGAAAGTTCCAGTTGCCCCACACTTCAGGTTAATTTTCCTTTATAATTATTATCACTAAATGGATTTTTTTTCCTAAACTTTTAATTTCACACAGCTATGCAAGTTGTGAGGCCAAGGACATGACTGTAAACAAGATTTAATTTAAACGGATAGCCGGGCATGGTGGCTCACGCCTGTAATCCCAGCACTTTGGGAGGCCTAAGGGGTGAATTATCTGAGGTCAGGAGTTCCAGACCAGCCTGGCCAATATAGTAAAACCCCATCTCTACTAAAAATACAAAAAATCAGCTGGGTGTGGTAGCACGTGTCTCTAATCCTAGCTACTTGGAAAGCCAAGGCAGGAGAATTGCTTGAACCCAGGAGGCAGAGGTTGCAGTGAGCTGAGATAGCACCATTGCACTGCAGCCTGGACAACAGAGCAAGACTCCATCTCCTCCCACCCCTTCACAACAAAAAAACCTGATTACATAAATAAGCTTTCTTCCCCATGAAAATACTACTTGTCACTTCACACTTGGTCGAACACACACAGAATTCCCGACCTATCTGGCACAGATACACTTAATAAGCAATATCAAGTAGAATTTCTATGTTATTTTTCTCCAGAGAACAGTTGTCTTCAGTCTTTTACTCAGCTCCTTACATGGGTTTCGGTGAGGGTTGTGGGGCAGCACCCACAGGTCTAAATGGGGGTGGGGGTGTTCGGTCCTTTCGGGCTTTGCGAGATCGATTCCTGACTACTTTGTGTGAATTGCACAACTCACACAGTAATGTAGCTTCACATAGAGCTTGGGAAGTACATAGGCATCAAAGACGCTCGCTTCAGAAATATCCTTGACTGCTGCGGTCTCCACTATGTTTGGAATGACAAATTTCTTAATGTCCTTGGGCACGCATCGGGCACAGTTTGTGCAGCAAATAGGCTGAACATGGCTATGGCCCTTTTTGGCACGACTGTTGTTCCTTCTTTTCTTTGTCATCTTGGAAGCTCGCAGCGAAGAAAGAAAACCACTAAATGGATATTCTTTTCAAAAATAAGTTATTGGTAAGCAGACTTCTAAAATTTAATATTGTAGTTTGGATATAGAAACAGTATTTTTCCAACCAAACACTGGGGAATTTAAAAACCAAATTTATGTTAAACTGTATTAAGACATGCATTTAACAAAAGAGATATTTTGAAAATCATAAAATCATATGCAATTGAATCTGTCTTGGTATGTGTTATCATTGTTCTTCCAAAGTCTGAAAAATGTATATTTGGTAAATGTGAATGCTACCAAAATCCTATTTGCTTTTTAGTTTAATAGACTCAGTGTTCTCATAAATTTCTTTCTCCCAGAATCTGGTCAACCTGTAGTTCCATTGGACAGACAGTTTCTCATCCATGAACTAAATGCATTTGAAGAATCAAAGGATAATACAATGTAAGAATTTCTTTAAAAGAAGTTTCCAAATACTGTATTAGTCATAATTGTGTGTGGTGGTTTTGCTTCTTTTTAATTCAGCAAGTATTTATTCAGATCTAGTGTGTGTCAAGCATTGTATTAAATCCAGGATGTGCAGCAGTGAACAAGTCAGATGAGGTCTGTGTTGGCTGAAGCTAAAATTCCTGTGGCCTCAGAGTGACTAAGCATCTCCGCTTCTTTCTCCATCCTGTGGCCTCAGAGTTACTAAGCGTCTCTACTTTCTGGGGTTAGCTCCTTTTGACTTCTTGATGCTTGCTCCTTCTAAGGCTTTGTTCTTTTCTTTCTTTTTTTTTTTCAATTTATAATTTTAACTTTTTCTTTTTCTTTTTCTTTTCCCAAAACTCTGAAAATATACCAAGTAAATGTTATTTAACTTTTATTTGTATTTTCAAATTATTTTTATAGAGAGGAAGCCTCACTTTGTTGCCCAGGCTGGTCTTGAACTCCCGACCTCGAGTGATCTTGCCTTGGCCTCCCAAAGTGCTCGTTGCAGGCATGAGTTCCCTGCGCCTGGCCTCTGAGGCTTTGCTTTGTCAGTTTTCTTCATATTTAACTCTTCCTCCACTTCAACTTAGGAATATATTCAGTTCTTTCTTTTCCTAAAAAAAAAAAAAACCTATGAACGCCCAACCCCAAGCTTCTGCTTGAATTCCTTTATCTGCCAAGATTACTGAATCAGCCCTCTGCTTTCATTACAATTACTCCCTCTGTTGCCCTTCATCCACCTCCTTTTACCAACTATCATGGGCAACTGTGAGAGATCAGCAGGCATTAGATTTGCATAAGGAGCTCCCAACCCAGATCCCTCACACGAACAGTTCACAGTAGGGGTAGAGTTCCCCATCCTCTGAGAATCTAGTGCTGCCATCAAGAGGTGGAGCTCAGGCAGTGATGCAAGTGATGGGCAGCTGTAAATACAGATGAAATATGCTCTTGTAAAGGAGGATGACCACTTTCTAGTTTTCTTAGTTTTTTTTTTTTTTTTTTTCTATTTCAGTATATCTTAAACTTTTTCTGGGGGGTCCCTGAATGGCCAAGGAAAAGTACATAGGACGCCTGAGAACATACCTTAAAGCAGCCATTTTTTTAGCTAGAAATTTCTTTGAAACCTTGTTTTCGCATCCTAAAAGTTCTTAAGGTCAGGTGATGTGTCTCATCTTGTAATGCCAGTACTTTAGAAGGCTGAAGTGGGTAGATTACTTGAGCTCAGGAGTTCAAGACCAGCCTGGGCAACATGGTGAAACCCTGTCTAGTTAGGCACAATGGCTCACGCCTGTAATCCCAGCACTTTGGAAGGCCTAGACAGGCAAATCACCTGAGGTTAGGAGTTCGAGGCCAGCATGGCCAACACGGCTAAACCCTGTCTCTAGTAAAAATACAAAAAAATTAGCCAGGCATCCTGGCGTGTGCCTCTAGCCTCCGGTACTAGGGAGGCTGAGGCACGAGAGTTGCTTGAACCTGGGCAGCAGAGGTTGCAGTGAGCCAAGATCGCACCACTGCATTCCAGCCTGGGTGACAGAACCAGACCCTGTCTCAAAAAAAAAAGTTCTTAAAGTTGTTCGTTTTACCATACAAATGTTTTCAGTGACATTCCACTTAAATTTAACTCTCCCACAAATCCTTGTGTAAAATTAATGCTCCAGGATCACATATCACCTTTGTCATAGTGTGTAAAATGAAGTCCCAGTTGCTTAGCATAGCACTTTAGGCTTCTATCTTTCTTTTTTTTCTTTTTTTTTTTAGAATTTAGAATATACTTTACTATTAAGCAGCATCAGAGAGCAAATAGTGAACCTGAATCTGAATGTTCAACTGAATTTTTTTTACAGTCAGCACCTGTAAGATATGAATTCTCAATAACACACTTACAAAACAGCTTATTTCAAGACTCACATGAATGTAACGAAAAACATGTTTTCGCCAGGTATGGTGGCTCATGCCTGTAATCCCAGCACTTTGGGAGGCTGAGGCAGGCGGATCAAGGGTTCAAGAGCTCGAGACTAACCTGATCAAGATGGTGAAACTCCATCTCTACTAAAAATACAAAAATTAGCTCGGCATGGTGGTGGGCACCTGTAATCCCAGCTACTTTGGGAGGCTGAGGCAGGAGAATCACTTGAACCCAGGAGGCGGAGGTTGCGGTGAGCCAAGATCGTGACACTGCACTCTAGCCTCAAAAAAGAAGAAAGAAAAATAAAAATGTGTTTTCCTTGAAAAAATGTAACTTCTGAGTCATAGGTCTCTTTCTACCCCTGTCTCTTGTTGTATGTGCTCACACCTGATTTCTGATTGTGCCCTGAAGACACTTGGCAGCTTTATGTTTCTTTGCCTTGGTAAACCAATCCCTTAGCCTGGAAGCCCCAGATCACTTTCTTCCTCTTAATGCCTCCTGTCGGAGCATTTTTCCTTTCTATTGGCCCCATTCAGATATTAACTCCTTTATGACATTTTCTTTTCTCTTCCTCTCATCTTCCTGTGTGTGTGGTTTGGTTTTTTGTTTGTTTGTTTTGAGATAGGGTCTCGCTCTGTCGCCCAGGCTGGTATGCAATGGCCGCATCTCAGCTCACTGCAACTTCTGCCTCCTGGGTTCAAGCAATTCTCCTGCCTCAGTCTCTCAAGTAGCTGGGATTACAGGTGCCCACCACCACACTCCGCTAATTTTTTTCCCCCTATTTTTTAGTATAGATAGGGTTTTGCCTTGTTGGCTAGGCCGGTCTCGAACTCCTGGCCTCAAATGATCTGCCCCCCTCCTCCTCCCAAGTGCTGTGTTTTTTAGTTTTTCAAGGAAGGGGTTCACTCTGGTGCCCAGGCACTAGAGTACAGTGGCTTGATCATGGCTCACTGCAGCCTCAAACTCCTGGGTTCAAATGATCCTCCTGTCTCAGTCCCCCATGTAGCTAGAATTACAGGCATGTGGTATCATGCCTGACTAATTTTTGTATTTTTTGTAGAGGTGGTGTTTTACCATGTTAGCCAGGCTGGTCTCCAGTTCCTGGGCTCAAGCCATCCACCTGCTTCAGCCTCCCAAAGTGCTGGGATTACAGGCGTGAGCCACTGCAATCCCAGTTTTGGAAAGTATAAAAATTGTACAATTGAGAACAGTGAGAAAATGATTTGGTGAATCTAAGTGTGACTCAGTATGAGCAGTGAGGTATTACATCATTTAGTACAGGATATTTTACATTTAGCAGTTGATGGAAATAAGCAATGATCATACTCCTATTGGCTTCTTGGTAGCTTTTGAGAACTTACTTTAGATGAAAGCATTAAGAAGTTTGTGCTCGCTTTGGCAGCGCATAGACTAAAACTGGAGCAATACAGAGAAGATTAGCATGGCCCCAGCAAAGGGATGACATGCACATTTGTGAAATGTTCTATATTTTTTTTAAAAGAGAAGTAAGCTTGAGAGAGGATGAGGAAGCAAAAAAAAAGTTGCTGAAACTTTTTTTTGTATTTTTTTGTAGAGGTGGTGTTTTACCATTTTTTAACCTTTATAAAATAAAGGTTTTTTTAAAGGTTAGGTAACTTCTTTATTTTTTAAAGGTTAGATAACTTCTTTAAGCCCTGGTTTTTCATGCTTCAGTGATTTGCATTCACAAAGTTTGCCACAATCATGTATTACTCATTTTTCTTTTCTTTTTTCTTTTGAGGCAGAGTCTCTCTGTGTCACCAGGCTGGAATGCAGGGGCATGATCTTGGCTTACTGCAAGCTCCACCTCCCAGGTTCAAGTGATTCTCCTGCCTCAGCTTCCCAAGTAGCTGGGACTACAGGCGCCTGCCACCACACCCAGCTGCTTTTTGTATTTTTAGTAGAGACAGGATTTCACCATGTTGGCCAGGATGGTCTCAATCTCTTGACCTCGTGATCTACCCGCCTTGGCCTCCCAAAGTGCTAGGATTACAGGTGTGAGCCACCACACCTGGCCTTATACTTTTTGCTTGCAGATTTACAGTGCTGCATCTAAAACCATTGAAGCCAGATATATGTTTTGGAAATTCAAAAGTTTTCAGGTTTTAAAAAGTAATATGGTTAGTTAGGTGTAATGACACTCCTGCAGTCCTAGCTAGTTAGGTAGATGAGGCAAGAAGATTGCTTAAATCCAGGAGTTCGAGGCTGCAGTGAGCCATGATCTTGCTGCTGTACAAGCCTTGCAGCCTGAGCCACACAGTGACACTTCAATTCCTTTTTTTTTTTTTTTTTTTTGAGATGGAGTCTTGCTCCATGCCCAGGCTGGGGTGCAATGGCACAATCTCAACTCACTGCAATTTCCGCCTCCTGGGTTCAAGCAATTCTCTTGCCTCAGCTTCCCGAGTAGCTGGGACTGCAGGCATGTGCCACCACACCCGGCTAATTTTTGTTTTGTTTTTTTTCACTCGTACAGCTGACATTTTTGTATTTTTAGTAGAGACGGGGTTTCACCATGTTAGCCAGGATGGTCTCAATCTCCTGACCTCGTGATCCGTCTGCCTCGGCCTCCCAAAGTGCTGGGATTCACCATGCTTGGCCGAGACTTCAATTCTTAAAAAAAAGAAAGTAATATAGTACCTATATCAAATAACACATATATGTGCCAGGGTGCCAGGGAGTCATAAGGCAGTGTTCCACAATCAGATTAATTTTTTATTTTTTGTTTTTTTGAGACAGAGTTTTGCTCTTGTTGCCCAGACTGGAGCACAATCTTGGCTCACTGCAACCTCTGCCTTCCAGGTTCAAGCGATTCTCCTGCCTCAGCCTCCCTAGTAGCTGGAATTACAGGCGTGTGCCCCTATGCCTGGCTAGTTATGTATTTTTAGTAGAGACGGGATTTCTCCTTGTTGGTCAGGTTGGTCTCAAACTCCCGACCTCAGGTGGTCCGCCCACCTTGGCCTCCCAAAGTGCTGGGATTACAAGTGTGAGCCATTGTGCCCGGCACATTAATATTTTCAGATAAAGTAAGATGAAGTCTGCAATAATAGTCTTGTTAGGTCAAGCCATATCATCTGATGATTTTTTGTCAGATATAGGAAGAGAATCCAGTTTTCAGAATTTTGCATTTCAGAATTACAGGCAAGGTATTACAAGGCTGCACTTTTCTTTAAATTATCTTTTTTGAACTTATTTTTAAAAATAAGCCTTAATCCATGAATTTACAAGTTGCCTTTCCCTCCTGGGCTGAAGCCATCCTCCCACCTCAGCCTCCCAAGTAGCTGAGACCACAGGTGCTTTTTACCTTGTGTGGCTAATTTTTTAAAAAATTGTTGTAGAGCTAGGGGACTCCTTGTGTTGTCTGGGCTGTCTCAAACTCCTGGCCTCAAGCAGTTCTCCCACTTCAGTACCCCCAAACTGCTGGGATTACAGGCTTGAGCCTCCATGTCTAACCCAAAATTTTTATCACAAGGAAATTTTATTGAATATTAATTTGAAAAATAAAATTTTTAACATCTAAAAATCATCTTGAACCAATGAACACTTTGGGGAAGATTTCAAGTAAACAAAGAGACCTGTTTTAGATTACTAGGTGATGCTTTCATAAGAGTTGAGGCATCTTGTTAAATAAAGAAACTTACTTTCCTGATTTCCTTGTGGCATGGAAAAATTGGCATGATATAATTCCAGGATTTGGTGTTTAAAACAACAACGCAGGTTATTTGTGGTATATTTGGGGATTTGGGATTGGCTTAGTCATGTGAGTCTACCTCAGGGTCCCCCGTGAGGTGGTAGTCAAGATGCCAGCAAGGATTGTAGTCTGAAGCCTGAACCCTTGAAAGCGGCTGAACTATCTGCTTCCAAACTCATAAGGATATTGACAGGCAGCCTCAATTCCTTGCCACATGTACCTTTCTAGGCCTACTGAAGTGTCCTGAGGCATCTCACTTCTCCCAAAGGCAGCAATCCAAGAGAAAGCAAGGAGGAAGCCAGAGTGCCATTACCACGCAGCCTCTGAGGTCAGCCTTCTGCCAGTTAGAAGTGAGTTCAGCTCACACTCAAAGGGAGGGCAGTGAGATTCCATCTTTGGAAGGGAGTGTTGCACTTTAAACCATTATACCAGCTAATAAATAAATAGATACATATCTCAAAAAATAAATCCTCCTCACAAATATATACATCTACTGTGTACCCACAAAAATTAAAAATTAAAACGATTAAATCCTTTTGATTGTATTTTCAAATATTAGACTGGAAGCAAAGGAAAACATTTCCATTGTACCACTCTATTGTCAGCAGAGCGGCTTTCCATTGTGCAAGAGTACTGATAGGAATCCTCAGGCAGCACATTGTGAGGAAAAGAATATGGGATTTGGGGTTCAAGTGTAAACTTCGTTTACTGTCTGAGGGAATCTCTAGCAAATCTCCTGGCTGTGGTTTTTTATAAATTGCAGTTGATGATTTTGACATTACACGATGAGGATCAGAGGGAAAGAGTTAAGTGTTCCGTAAACTATAAAGAAGGTTTTAAAATACTAAGTCACATAAACATTAATATAAATAAATGTTAGCTGCATAGGAGCTAACATTTATATACCACATCATATGTGCCAGGCACAGTTAAAAAAAAAAACACTTGCCATTTATTAATTCATTTAGTGCATAACAACCCTGTAAGGGAGGGATGGTGCTTATCCTAATTTGTAAAGGAAGAAACATTTGTGAGGCTGGAGAGGTTCTTACACAGAGTCCCACAGCTAGCAAATGGCAAAGCCAAGATTTGAACTCAGGCTGCCTGCCTCTCAGGACCTAAGACTTTCTCAGGGCAAGGATTTATTAATCAAGATGTGTTTATCGAATACCTGTTGTGTATTAGACAGGGTTGTGTATTAGGTATTGGGAAATATTATACTGGACTTTGGAGTTTAAAAGATAACTTCCTGTGGATTGATAGCCATGATATTTCAGTGTAGATGAGTTGTAAGTTGTTAACATGTTTTCTCTGGGTTTTAAAATTGTCATTAAATTAAATGGTACTCTTCGAAAGTATAAACCATTTGCAGTTTGGATAATAATCATGCAGCTTTTTAAAGTCTGATGAATCATTTGGTCATTTTGGTGTCACAGGTTGCCTTTTAAAGAATAAATGTTTTAAGGTTTTCCTGTTTATGCAAATTTACTAGCTTTTGGTTTTATTTTCTTCCTGCTGTAGACCCCTTTTGTATGGGATTTTAGCCCATTTCTTGCATGGAACTAAGGATGGCATCCAGAATGCATTTTTGAAAGGACCTTCACTTCAGCCTCCAGACCCAAGTCTTGGCAGACAACCTAGTAGAAGAAAGCCAGCGGGTATGAGTTTCCAAGATTCATCGTTTAGCTGTCAGCAAATATATTTTCTTCCTATATATTTTTCTTTGGAGTCTTTACTGAGCTTTTGCGTCATAGTTTAATTCTGCTTCTATCTAATATGGTTAGCCTATGTTACTCCAAGTAATAGAGTGCTTTTTGGAAAGGGAATCTTGGACAGGGAAGGGTGGCAGGCATAACTGGGCTGAATTCTTAGATGTAATTTCTTTAGAGAAGTATTGAAAAATGCAGGCCAGGCACAATGACTCATGCCTGTAATCCCAGCACTTTGGGAAGCTAAGGCAGGTGGATCACTTGAGGCCAGGAGATTGAGACTAGCCTAAGTGACATGATGAAATTTTTTTTCTCCATTTTTTTTTTTAATTAACAAATTAAATGTTTAAAAAGTAAAATAAAGAAGTTCAAAAACTCCAATTTTCACGTAAATTCATAGTCTTTGGAGCAGCTTAGATCCTTACAATACTAAATAGATAGATTTTCATCAAGTGATCATTTTTTTTCTCTCCATGACTACAAAATAAAAGGTAAGATTGCTAACTACACATAGCTAAATACAGACTTCTCTAAGTCATTTGCATTTTTAGGATACCATTTATGTTAGAGTGAAAGTTATCTACAAGTTATAGTTTCTTCAGAGAATGGTCCATTTTTCTTTCAGAATACTTGTTTTTTAAATGAGTTTTTAGTAGCTTTTAAATTTTTATGTATTTTTTTGAGAGAAGTCTCACTTTGTTGCCAAGTTAGAATGCAGTGGTGCAATCATAGCTCACTGTAACATTGACCTGCTGGGCTCAGGCAATCCTCTCACCTTCTCGCCTCAGCCTCCCAAGTAGCTAGGACTTCAGGCACCACACCCAGCTAATCTTTTAATTTTTGTAGAGATGGAAGTCTCACTGGTTCACTAGGCCGGTCTTGAGCTCTTGGTCTTAAGTGATTTCCCACCTAAGCCTCTCAGAGTGTTGGGGTTATAGGCACAAGCCTGAACCTGGCCCTTAGTTATTTTGATTACATTAGCAATAGGATCCCAGCTTCATCATTTGAATTGAGTGGGTCATAGCTCAGTGTTTGCAGTTGTGGTAGAGAGCTGATCGATTTTTTTTTTTTCTTTGAGACAGTCTTACTCTGTCACCCAGGCTGGAGTGCAGTGGCGTGATCTTGGCTCATTGCAACCTCTACCTCCCAGGTTCAAAGGATTCTCCTGCCTCAGCCTCCTGAGTAGCTGGGACTACAGGTGCGCACCACCACACCCAGCTAATTTTTTTTTTTTTTTTAATTTTTAGTAGAGACAGGGTTTCACCGTGATGTTGGTCAGGCTGGTCTCAAACTCCTGACCTTGTGATCTGCCCACCTCAGCCTCCCAAAGTGCTGGGATTGCAGGAGTGAGCCGTGATGCTTGGCCAGAGCTGATCAATTTTTAAGGACAGTTACAGGTGGGGTTCAGGTGCTGATTATCAGAACAAATGTAAATCTTGAATGTTGACACAAACTTTCAGGAAATGCCTAAAATGGATTGCCTTTGTAGTTTTCCTAAACTCTGAACATTAGTGACTGTGTTAGATGTTTGCTGTCTCTTGAGCTCTGAAAGTAAACTGTGAATCAGAATAACCTCTTTGGGAGGTTGTTGCTGACTGCACTAGGAGATAACTTTCTTTTTTTTTTGAGATGGAGTTTCGCTGTTGTTACCCAGGCTGGAGTGCAATGGCACGATCTCAGCTCACCGCAACCTCCGCCTTCTGGGTTCAGGCAATTCTCCTGCCTCAGCCTCCTGAGTAGCTGGAACTACAGGCGCTCACCACCATGCGCAGCTAATTTTTGTATTTTTAGTAGAGACGGGGTTTCACCTTGTTGACCAGGATGGTCTCGATCTTTTGACCTCGTGATCCACCCGCCTCGGCCTCCCAAAGTGCTGGCATTATAGGCGTGAGCCACTGCGCCCGGCCAAATAACTTTCTATATATCTTAGAATTCTGGATGGGATGGAACACTGGAAAATAAGTCATTCCCACCTACTTATTTTACAGTTGAGGAAATTTAAGAAGGTTCCAGGACTAAGAGGTTAAGTGACTCTTCTGAGGCCTGTAGCAGATCATTAGTAGCAGAATCAGCACATTATTGGTTGCTGTTTCTGTATACCTTTCCATTTACAGATTATGGAGAGGTTTTTGAAATTCTCTTTAGGGATTGGTAAGGAACTGACATTACTGCCTACTATTTGGCAAGTACTTAACAAGCAAAATAAAACATTAATTGTGCTAGTACATGAGTAAATCTCTAAATTTTTCAAATAATATAAAGTTCCCTTTAACTTTCCTTTTCTCCTTAACTCCTCAGTTCTCCTCTGCTTTTATAGACGGTATCCCTTTAGCACTTTGCTGGGTATTCTTTGGGACTCATTTCTATTTTCTTTTATTTTATTTTGATTTGATTTGAGATGGACTCTTGCTCTGTCACCCAGGCTGGAGTGCAATGGCACAATCTCAGCTCACTGCAACGTCCGCCTCCCAGGTTCAAGTGATTCTCCTGCCTTAACCTCCCATGTAGCTGGAACTGTGGGCGGGCGCTACCACACCTGGGTAATTTTTGTATTTTTAGTAGAGACAAGGTTTCACTATGTTGGCCAGGCTGGTCTTGATCTCATGACTTCAGGTGATCTGCCCACCTCGGCCTCTCAAAGTGCTGGGATTACAGGCTTGAGCCACTGCCCCTGGCCATGCCTGGGCCCTTTGGGGCTCATTTCTCTGTATTTAAATATATATGCATTGTTATGGTGCCTATTATCCTGAAATTTGCTTTTTTTCACTTGCTGATACTTGTAGATCTCACATTCTAGAGTATTATTATAATCATTCTTTTTATAATTTTAGAGATGAGTTCTTAATCTTTCATCTAGGTTGGAGTACAGTGGCACAGTCATAGCTCACTGTAGCCTCAAACTGCTGGGCTCAAACAGTCTTTTCACATCAGGCTCCCAAGTGGCCAGGACTATAGGGGTGCACCACTGCACCTCGCTCATTTTTTAATGTTTTGCAGTCAGGATCTTGTCGTGTTGCCCAGGCTAGTCTCCCACCTTATAATCGCTCTTAGGTAGTTTTAAATATTTTGCTTTTATAGTATTGTGACGTAACATTATATCTTTGTCCACACATTTCTCTTGTGTAGATGCCTAAAGTAATTATTGGTTCAAATGAAATGCATATTTTAAAATGTAGTAGATATTGTCTGATTCTCCTCCAAAAAGGCTTTATTAGTCTATACACTTACCAAGAATATATGACAAAATGGGTTTCTGTGTTCACTTGTCACCAATGGATATTGTACACCTTAACACTTCTTAACACAGCAACCCCAAATCATTGATACTGTCAGTCCCATAAAGAAAAATAATCTCTTCAGAACTCGAGAAATAACTTCCTGGTTTGTAAGTGTTTCATAGGTGGTCTCCTTAATATTCACGGCTAATGACTAGCAGGAAAGTTATAGGTAACACTGTGTCCTAACCAAGTTCTGTTCTTCTGAGATAAAAGCGGTAGATTGGGCATACACCATAGGGAGAGGTATTTATGGAGGTAGGAGGGGAGGCAGGAGAAAAACATGCAGACACGCGTCCTACACACCATTAAAGTGCCAGAAACATCAGAGTCGAGTGCAAGTCAGTTATGCAGTCTTAGCACCAGTTCTGTGGAAAGCTCTGTAGACAGCTCAGAAATGAGGATGACTGCTGAACGAATCAGGGAAGAACAATGATTTTGCAGATTATTTTCTTTGTCATCAAAAATTTTCTTGGTACAACCTCTTTGTGCAGTGCCTTGAAAATTGTCAGCCAAAATTGCATCATGTATCAGTAGCATGCTTAAGCATTCCATTTACTTTCCCCACTCTAGCTCACTGTCTGGACAACTCTTACTCAATAGTATTGGAAAGGTTATGAAGATATTAAAATCCTCATTTTCTACATCACAGCACCTTGTCTCCACAGAAACTCATTCAACAGAAATATCCAACGCTGAAACTAAATAGGCTTTTATTTGGAAATAAGTCCAGGCCGGGCATGGCAGCTCACCCCTGTAATCCTAGCACGTTGGGAGGCCAAGGCGGGCAGATCACCTGAGGTCAGGAGTTGGAGACCAGCCTGGCCAACATGGTGAAACCCCTTCTCTACTAAAAATACAAATATTAGCCAGGCATGGTGGTTCGTGCCTGTAATTCCAGCTGCTCAGGAGGCTGAAGCAGGAGAATCGCTTGAACCCAGGAAGTAGAGGTTGCACTGAGCTGAGATTATGCCACCGCACTCCAGCCTGAGTGATAGAGCGAACGAGACTCCATCCCCCCAAAAAAAGAGAGAAGTAAGTCAAAAGCATTCCAAGATGAAAAAGTGCTTCTCTCATCTAAGTTTTCAAAGTGCTGAAAAAAAAATGAAGAGGGTTTATGTAGGCACACCCACCTTTAAAATAACAGCCAATGCATTTGTACTGCTGCTGTTAGTGCTTATAATCTTGGAGGCAAAGTAGTTTTTGCTATTCAATAAGTTTTATATATATAATTTTTTTTTTTTAAGAGAAAGGGTCTCACTCTGTCACTCAGGCTGGAGTGCAGTGACACAATCATGGCTTATTGCAGCCTTGATGTCACAGGCCCAGGTGATCGTCCCACCTCAGCCTCCCAAGTAGCTGGGACTACGTGCCTGGCTAAGATTTTTATTGTAAATGAAAGACCGGATTTTTATAATAGAGACAGTCGTCAGCTCAACTTTATTGCACATCTGTCAAGCATAATAGACTTCATTTTTTATAACATTTTTCTAGAAAACCTAAAATTGTTGCCTTCTGAGAAAATTGTTAATATTTTTCCTGGCCAGCAAAGTTACCTAAAATAAAGGGAGAGAGATTTCCATCTGATATCCAGACCTTTAAAGTGGTGTTGGCACTGAGAATAATCAGCTCCTCAGGACTAATAAATCATGTATATAATCGCATTGTGGAATTAGAAAATCCAGTAGGTGTTATGGTGATAAAA
The DNA here is from genome assembly GCF_049354715.1 of Callithrix jacchus. Lineage (NCBI taxonomy): Eukaryota > Metazoa > Chordata > Mammalia > Primates > Cebidae > Callithrix > Callithrix jacchus. Next base: position 13,795,466 of record NC_133513.1, on the reverse strand, counting down.
TTTCATTTTCTAGCAGCTTATCTAAATGTATGTTCTTTTTTTCTATTATCAAAATTGTTGTAAGAAAGATGTTTTACCAGTTGTAGAAAGTGTTTGGGGCTCATACACTCTCAGGAATCTAGTTTTTGCATTACATTTTTGTTGCATTAGGATATTAAGTCTGGGTTTTTTGTTTTTTGTTTTTTGTTTTGAGGCAGAGTCTCGCTGTGTCACCCAGCCATGGCAAGATCTTGGCCCACTGCAAGCTCTGCCTCCTGGGTACAAGCAATTCTCCTGCCTCAGCCTCCCGAGTAGCTGGGACTACAGGCAGCCGCCACCACACCCAGCTAATTTTTGTATTTTTAGTAGAGACAGAGTTTCATCTTGTTGGCCAGGCTGGTCTCAAACTCCTGACCTCAGGCAATTCACTCACCTCACCTCCCAAAGTGCTGGGATTATAGGTGTGAGCCAACACTTCCTATTTCTATTTGAAGTGTTTTTCATTGTGCTTTAATTGAAGAGCTTTGGCAACCCTCAGAATGCTGATTGAACACCTTGTGCTTTCTTAGAAATGCCATTCCTTACATGTAAAAGAGAGGTTTATAACTACTTGTGCATGGGTGTACTGCAGGTTGCACTCTACTAACTTAAAAAAAGTTAAGAAAAACTTGTGAATGATTAGAGTTTCTAGTGCCAGACATTTTGATTCCTTTTTTCTTTTTCTTTCTTTTTTTTTTTTTTGAGGCAGAGTTTCACTCTTGTCACCCAGGCTGGAGTGCAATGGCACTATCTCGGCCCACTGCAACCTCCACCTCCCAGGTTCAAGCAGTTCTCCTGCCTCAGCTTCCCAAGTAGCTGGGATTATAGGCGCCTGCCACCACGCCCGGCTAATTTTTTTATTTTTAGTAGCAACAGGGTTTCACTGTGTTGCCCAGGCTGGTCTTGAACTCTTGACCCCTGGTGATCCACCCACCTTGGCCTCCCAAAGTGCAGGGATTACAGGTGTGAGGCACTGCACCAGGCCTTTCATTTCGTCAATAGTTTTTAAAAAATAATGAGTTTTTTTCCTCATCCTAAGCCATCTAAAGAACTCAGAATATTAAATATGTAACATCCTAAAGTATTTGTAGACGTATCTACCTATCTGCCTGTTTTGACTTGGGATAAATATTAACATTGGTTTCTGTGCATTTCAGATGATCACCTAAGAAAGGAGGAGCGGAAAAGTACTAATGTTGAAGATCTTCATGTTTCTCAGGCAGTAAACAGATGATGCTTTGTTTTGGGTACCTTTTATCTTAAAATTATATGTATTAAATAACTTATTTATTGTCCCAATGTTACCAAAATGCACTGCTAGTGTCCGTAGAAATTTTAGTTTCTACAAAACACCTCTCATGTTTAACTACAGTTGTGAATAAAAGCCAACTCTGTCATCTAGATTATTGGATTTCACTTGAAAAAAAAATATATTGTTTTTTGGGAAGTGTTGGGGTTTTTTTTTTGTTTGTTTTATTGTTTGTTTTTGAGACAGAGTCTCACTGTGTCACCCCGGCTGGAGTGCAGTGGCACGATCTCAGCTCACTGCAGCCTCTGCCTCCTGGATTCAAGCGATTCTCCTGCTTCAGCCTCCCGCAAGTACCTGGGACAACAGGCCTGTGCCACCACACCCAGCTAATTTTTGTATTTTTAGTGGACATGGGGTTTTGCCATATTGGCCAGGCAGGTCTCGAACTTTGGACCTCAAGTGATCTGCCTCCCTCGGCTTCCCAAAGTGCTGGGATTACAGGCAGGAGCCGCCTAGCCTGGCCATTTAGGAAGTTTTATAAAGGCCCTTAAAGTTTGTAAGGAAATGAAAGGGCTTTCTTTGTATTACCTTTTCAATAGGCAACATTGTACTTTTTCTTAGACCATTTTGGCTTCTACTAGAAGATTTAATTAAAAGGTAGAGGGGAAATAAATTTGCTATAATAATTTTGCTGTAAATAAAACAAAGAGTTTATTTTATTAGATAAAGAATGTGAAGTAAGCATGAAGAGACAGGCTTTGGGAGAAATACCGGAAAGTGATTTTTCAAAGATGGCATTGTTTAATCTCCATGTGGCCCAGGGTGTATGATCAGTGGTGAGCCGGGAGAGCGCCAGCCCCCTACTTGTTTGGGCTCCAAAACTTTTATTAAATATCAATTTTTATTCTTGGGATACAAAAATAGTATGTGCTATCTCTAATACACTACTTTGATATTTATTAAAGAAGTTTTTAATGTAGTGTCCACAGGCTCATTTCATTGAAAACAACTGACTGTGGTGGTAGACAGCTCCTGATTGGCAGAAGTCCTGTAGTGTATTAAGATTTAAACCTTCCCTGGGCCCCTATTCACTGACAACATTTAGCTTAAAGTTTTTCCATGGGGAAGAGTGGTAAGAGCTGTAGTTGGCATAATTGGCGTCCTCTTTAGGGTGTCAGTTCTGTGCTCTTTTGCAATTTGTTCAAACTTTGGATTTTCTATTTGATGATGCTAGTCAGTGTTCACCTCTTACAGATTAGTCAATTTTTAGCTAAATGCAGAACATTCTTAATGAAATCCATTTAAATTATACTTAGCGCTTTAAACTGTACTTACACAACATCTCAAGAGGCCCTGTTGGTAAAATTATAAATAGATGCAGAAGTATTACAAGGGCCCATTTTCCATTTTTTAATCTGTAATATCTGATTACAATTATGAATTCCATCATATTATATGTGGGAATATAAATATCTGAATTCTCCCAGGGGGCTTGGTTGTTATCCAAGGATGTTGGCAGTGAATACTCAGTTTACCTCAGGAATGGTAATCATGTAGGACTAGATTAGGAAAAAGTGCCAGAGTATATAATTTTGGATACTGACGTAAAATCATCAAAATGGAAGCTAAACAGAATTGTCGCATGTAGTCCATAGCACTTTGGTATGCATTATTCTGTAACTTGTTTGTACTGAGGCAACTTTTTATACTTTCAGTGTATCATTTAATAAAAAAACAAGTTACTTTTGTGCAAAGGGTGTTCATATCACTGTTCTGTCATCAGAAGACATACATCAAAAACAGAAGAATGATTGGAGATGTCTGCCGGCCTTCTGTTGGGATCTTCAGAAGCTTCACTGTTGATGGGTGGAGGCAGGGGGACTTTCCTGGTGTCTGCACATGTTTATAGGAAGGAAGGAAAAGCGCCAAGGACGAGCCAGCTTTTCTCATAAACGTGTTAAGTACCTTGCTCATGGGTTTCTTGGAATTGTCAGGAGAAGTTATCTTTTAGAGACGCTAGAGAAGTTTTAGGAGAAAACTTAGATTTACACAAAAACAGGATGGGAATGGGAAGAGAGAGATTTAGGAAATGTGAAACTTGGGTGATCTAAAACCTCATAGCAGGAGCAGAGGTGGCTTTTGAAGAAGATAAATTTAAGCTTAGCATATATGTTTGCATAGAACAAACTAATAGCCTTATAATGATGTGCAAGAACACATTTGTATATCACTCACATACCTTTGTGATTATGTAAAATTTGATGTGTTCTTTTAAAGCCAAGTGTACATGAAAGATGAACATTTGTGAGAATATGCCTTTAAAGGCATTTGGGACAATGCTTCCCAGCCACTAGGTATTTGATTTTTTGGTAACCACAGTTCGAGGATTGTGTGGTATTCAGGAATCTTTTCAAAATAAAAGTGAAATAAGACTACTGGCCAGGTGCGGTGGCTCACACCTGTAATCTCAGCACTTTGGGAGGCAGAGGTGAGTTGATCAGCTGAGGTCAAGAGTTCGAGACCAGCCTGACCAATATGATGAAACCCTGTCTCTACTAAAAATACAGAAAGTAGCTGGATGTGGTGGTGTGTGCCTGTAGTCCCAGCTACCTGGGAGGCTGAGGCAGGAGAATTGCTTGAACCTGGGAGGTTGCAGTGAGCTGAGATCACGCTACTGTGCTCCAATCTGGGTGTCAGAGTGAGACTCTTATCTGAAAAAAAAAAATCCAGCTACCTTTATAAAAGCAGACTTTTGTCTTTAGAGCAGTTTTAGGTTCACAGCTCACTTGACTGGAAGCACAGAGCTCCTGTCTGCCCTTGCACTCATGCATGTATAACTTCTCCCACTATCAACATCCGGCCTTGAAGTGGCACATTTATTCCAATGGGTGGACCTATTTTGACACATCATCATTACACAAATTGCACAGTTACATTGGGGCTCACTCTTGATTGTAGAGATGTTCTTTGACATATGGGGTTATGTCTCAATAAAATTATCAGGAGTTGAAAATAAGTCAAAATGCATTTATTTATTTTTAAGATACAGTCTCACTCTAGCACCCAGGCTACAGTACATGTGATCTGGGCTCACTGCAACCTCTGCCTCCTAGGCTCAAGCGATCCTCCTGCCTCAGCCTCCCCAAATAGCTGAGACTATAGGCACATGCCACCACACCTGGTGAATTTTTGTATTTTTTGCAGAGTTGCAATCTCATTACATTGTCCAGGCTGGTCTCAAACTCCTGAGTTCAAGTGATCAGCCCATCTTGGCCTCCCAAAGTACTGAGATTACTCCAGGCTGTATCATGCAGTTTCATTGCCCTCAAAAATCCTCTCTACTCTACCTATCCCGGCCTCTTGCAGAATGTTGTATAGTTGGAAACGTACAGTATATGGCCTTTTCCAATGGGCATCTTTCACTTAATAACAGGCATTTAAGTTTTCTTCATGTCTTTTTTTTTTCTTTAAGGCAGTCTTGCTCTGTTGGCCAGGCTAGCAGTGTGAGCCACCATGTCCTAAAATGCATTTAATACACCTCACCTACCAAGCATCATAGCTTAGCCTAGCCTACTTAAATGTGTTCAGATCAGTTACATTAGCCTACAGTTGGGCAAAATTATCTAACGCAAATCCTTTTTTATAATGAAGTGTTGACTATCTCGTGATTTATTGAATACTATTTGAAAGTGAAAAAAACAATGGATTTGTAGGTATTCAAAGTACAGTTTCTACTGAATGTATACCATTTTCACACCTTCATAAAGTTGAAAAATCATGTTTAACCCTTGTAAGTTGGGCACTGTCTGCATATTCAGTGGTTTCGGACCGTCTAGTGACTTGTATTGACCATTTTAGTATCATGGAGAGTTTCACTGCCCTAAAAATCCTCTTTACGCCACCTATCCCTGCCTTTTCCAGAATGGTGTATAGTTGGAATCCTACAGTATGTGGCGTTTTCCGATTGGCATCTTTAATAACAGGCGTTTAAATTTTCTTTCTGTCTTTTTTTTTTTTTTTTTTTTTTCTTTGAGTCTTTCTCTGTTGGCCAGGCTGGAGTGCAATGGCAGGATCTCGGCTCACTGCAACCTCTGCCTTCCTGGCTCAAGTGATTCTCCTGCCTCAGCCTCTGGAGTAGCTGGGATTACAGGTGCCCACCACCAAACCTGTTAATTTTTGTATTTTTAGTAGAGACAGGATTTCACTGTCTTGGCCAGGCTGGTCTCAAACTCCTGACCTCAGCTGATCCACCTGCCCCGGCCTCCCAAAGTGCTGGGATTACAGGTGTGAGCCACCAGCTATAATTTTTCTTCGTCTTTTCATGTCTTGATAGCTCATTTCTTTTTAGCACCGAGTAATATTCCATTATTTATTCATTCACCTGCCTAGGGACATCTTGCCTGCTTCTAAGTTTTGACGATAATGAGTACAGCTGTTATAAACTTCATGTGCAGGTTTTCGTGTGGATAAACGTTTTCAACTCTTTTGGGCAAATCCTAAGGATTTTCTGGATCATGTGGTAGGAGTGTGTTTGTTTTTGTTTTTTGTTTATTTTTGTTTTTTATTGAAATGGAGTCTCACTCTTGTCGCCCAGGCTGGAGTGCAATGGCGCGATCTCTCACTACAACCTCCACCTCCCAGGTTCAAGCGATTCTCATGCCTCCGCCTCCCAAGTAGCTGGGATTACAGGTGCCCGCCACTACTCCCAGTTAATATTTGTACTTTTTTTTTTTTGAGATGGAGTCTCAGTCACCCTGGCTGGAGTACAGTGGCACGATCTTGACTAACCGCAATCTCCGCCTCCCGGATTCAAGGGATTCTCTTGCCTCTGCCTCCTAAGTAGCTGGGATTACAGGCACCACCACCACGCCCAGCTAGTTTTTGTATTTTTAGTAGAGATGGGAGTTTCTCCATGTTAGTCAGGCTGGTCTTTTTTTTTTTTTTTTTTTTTAATTTTTTATTGGATTATAGGTTTTGGGGTACATGAGCAGAGCATGCAAGACAGTTGCGTTGGTACACACATGGCAGTGTGCTTTGCTTTTCTTCTCCCCTTCACCCACATTTGGCATTTCTCCCCAGGCTATCCCTCCCCACCTCCCCCTCCCACTGGCCCTCCCCTTTTCCCCCCAATAGACCCCAGTGTTTAGTACTCCCCTTTCTGTGTCCATGTGCTCTCATTTTTCATCACCCACCTATGAGTGAGAATATGCGGTGTTTCATTTTCTGTTCTTGTGTCAGTTTGCTGAGGATGATGTTCTCCAGATTCATCCATGTCCCTACAAACGACACGAACTCATCATTTCTGATTGCTGCATAATATTCCATGGTGTATATGTGCCACATTTTTCCAATCCAGTCTATTATCAATGGGCATTTGGGTTGATTCCAGGTCTTTGCTATTGTAAACAGTGCTGCAATGAACATTCGTGTACATGTGTCCTTATAGTAGAACGATTTATAGTCTTTTGGATATATACCCAGTAATGGGATTGCTGGGTCAAATGGAATTTCTATTTCTAAGGCCTTGAGGAATCGCCACACTGTCTTCCACAATGGTTGAACTAATTTACACTCCCACCAACAGTGTAAAAGTGTTCCTTTTTCTCCACATCCTCTCCAGCATCTGTTGTCTCCAGATTTTTTAATGATCGCCATTCTAACTGGCGTGAGATGGTATCTCAATGTGGTTTTGATTTGCATCTCTCTGATGACCAGTGACGATGAGCATTTTTTCATATGATTGTTGGCCTCATATATGTCTTCTTTCGTAAAGTATCTGTTCATATCCTTTGCCCACTTTTGAATGGGCTTGTTTGTTTTTTCCTGTAAATCTGCTTGAGTTCTTTGTAAATTCTGGATATCAGCCCTTTGTCAGATGGGTAGACTGCGAAAATTTTTTCCCATTCTGTTGGTTGCCGATCCACTCTAGTGACTGTTTCTTTTGCCGTGCAGAAGCTGTGGAGTTTCATTAGGTCCCATTTGTCTATTTTGGCTTTTGTTGCCAATGCTTTTGGTGTTTTGTTCATGAAGTCCTTGCCTACTCCTATGTCCTGGATAGTTTTGCCTAGATTTCCTTCTAGGGTTTTTATGGTGCCAGGTCTTATGTTTAAGTCTTTAATCCATCTGGAGTTAATTTTAGTGTAAGGTGTCAGGAAGGGGTCCAGTTTCTGCTTTCTGCACATGGCTAGCCAGTTTTCCCAACACCATTTGTTAAACATGGAATCCTTGCCCCATTGCTTGTTTTTGTCAGGTTTATCAAAGATTGTATAGTTGTATGTATGTTGTGTTGCCTCCGGTGCCTCTGTTTTGTTCCATTGGTCTATATCTCTGTTTTGGTACCAGTACCATGCTGTTTTGATTACTGTAGCCTTGTAGTATAGTTTGAAATCCGGTAGTGTGATGCCCCCCGCTGTGTTCTTTTTGCTTAGAATTGACTTGGCTATGCGGGCTCTCTTTTGGTTCCATATGAAATTCATGGTGGTTTTTTCCAGTTCTGTGAAGAAAGTCAATGGTAGCTTGATGGGGATAGCATTGATTCTGTAAATTACTTTGGGCAGTATAGGTCAGGCTGGTCTTGAACTTCTGACTTCAGGTCATCCACCCACCTCAGCCTCCCAAAGTGCTGGGATTATAGGCATGAGCCACTGTGCCCAGCCTTATTTTTACTTTTAGTAGTAGTGGAGTTTCACCATGTTGGCCAGGCTGGTCTTGAACTCCTGACCTCAGATGATCCACCTGCCTAAGCCTCCCAAAGTGCTGGGATTATAGGCATGAACCACCACGCCTGGCCAGTATGTTTCATATTTTAAAAAACTAAACTGCTTTTACTGAGAGTTTTAGGACCCTTCCTGATAGATACAGAGAATCTATCAGGAATGTCATGAACCAAATCGTGACATCAGAGTTGGAAATTGGTGATGAAGGAAAGAGCATTGCAGATTACTATGCAATGCAGTCTAGTATCGGGAGAAGTGTGAGGTCCATCGTGGGGGCCATTATGAGTGAAACAAAGGTGGTTTTGTGCAAGAGTTGGAGCTGGGCGTGCTTGTGGTCAGGAATGATGCTCTTTATTCATAGGTCTTGGGCCAGATCTACTTTAGACTATCTGCTTGGTCTGATACACTTTGAAATTAGTAAATTAGTAAATCTTTTTTTGTTGTTGTTGTTGAGATGGAGTCTCTCTCCGTAGCCAAGGCTGGAGTGCAATGGTGCAATCTTGGCTCACTGCAACCTCTGCCTCCTGGGTTCAAGCAATTCTGTCTCAGCCTCCCGAGTAGCTGGGACTACAGGTGTGCATCACCATGCCAGCCAATTTTTGTAATTTTAGTAGTGACAGGGTTTTACCATGTTGGTCAGGCTGGTCTCGAACTCCTGACCTCAGGTGTTCCACCCACCTTGGCATCCAAAACTGCTGGGATTACAGCCATGAGCCACTCCGCCCAGCCAAAAATTATTAAATCTTGAGGCTCATGCAGGAGTAAACCACACTAAGACCCAATCTTCGATATCACTAAAAGTTGGAAGGGATCACACTTTATGGTTTGGTTTTGTTTTGGTTTTGAGGCAGGGTCTTGCTCTGTTGCCCAGGCTAGAGAGCACTGGTATGATCACAGTTCACTGCAGCCTCAAACAATCCTCCTACTTCACTCTCCTGAGTAGTTGGTACTACAGACATATACCACCATGCTCAACTGCTAATAATAATTATTATTATTTTGTAGAGACAGAGATCTTGCTATGTTGCCTAGGCTGATCTCAAACCCCTGGACTCAAGTGATCCTTCCATCACAGTCTCCCAAAGTACTGGGATTACAGGCCTGCCCAGCCACTGTGGGGCTTTTTAACTCCAATAGCATAAAACGACTATAAGAGAGAAATTTCCCCTTGGCTGTCTTGTTTCATGAATTCATGGAAACTCCTATTAAACAGCCCTTCACAGAAAAGATATGCCAAGGAAAATTACTTGACAGTGCTCAGTGAAAGTGACATTTTATAAAGTAGCTATTGCCTCCTCCATCCTAAAAGAACTGAACTTTTGAGCCATGAGAAATAAAACAGAAACATCTCATTTAATGATAATAATGCACTTTTAAAGATTCAAACATCAGAACTTCATGCATTGGATGGATATCTATTGAATGACTGTTCGGTGAGCATACTGTCCCTGCCTGCTTCCAGAGTGTGCCAGAAAGGTCAGAGATGGTTCATAAAGGCCTTCACATGTGCTGTCATATTTAACAATCAGAAAGGTACTTGAGGCAAAGAATCTGATCATCTTTGCTTTTCTTTCAGAGAACGGGCTCAGAGAGGTTTACTGACAATCTCAGAGCTGCTTAGTTGGTGCTTAAAAGATTACTGGGTATATATCCAAAGGACTATAAATTGTTCTACTATAAGGACACATGCACACGAATGTTCATTGCAGCACTGTTTACAATAGCAAAGACCTGGAATCAACCCAAATGCCCATTGATGATAGACTGGACTGGGAAAATGTGGCACATATACACCATGGAATATTATGCAGCAATCAGAAACGATGAGTTCGTGTCCTTTGTAGGGACATGGATGAATCTGGAGAACATCATTCTCAGCAAACTGACACAAGAACAGAAAATGAAACATCGCATATTCTCACTCATAGGCGGGTGATGAATGAGGGGAGTACTAAACACTGGGGTCTATTGGGGGGAAAAGGGGAGGGCCAGTGGGAGGGGGAGGTGGGGAGGGATAGCCTGGGGAGAAATGCTAAATGTGGGTGAAGGGGAGAAAGCAAACAAAACACACTGCCATGTGTGTACCTATGCAACTGTATTGCATGCTCTGCACATGTACCCCAAAACCTAAAATGCAATTAAAAAAAAAAAGCTCAGACTTGGGGCCGGGCACAGTGGCTCAAACCTGTAATCCCAGCACTTTGAGAGGCCGAGGCAGGTGGATCACGAGGTCAAGAGATCGAGACCATCCTGGTCAACATGGTGAAACCCCATCTCTACTAAAAATACAAAAAATTAGCTGGGCGTGGTGGTGCGTCCCAGCTACTCAGGAAACTGAGGCAGGAGAATTGCTTGAACCTGGGAGGCAGAAGTTGCGGTCAGCCGAGATTGTGCCATTGCACTCCAGCCTGGGTAACGAGTGAAATTCTGTCTTTAAAAAAAAAAAAAAAAAGGCTCAGACTTCTGTCTACTAACTATGGACTATCAGTAAGCCTGGGGCTGGAATTCCTGTCCCATCACTGCCACATTATTTAACATCTCCAAACCTAGATTCTCAACAACAAAATGGGGGTGCGATGGGGATTAAAGTACATATTTTATTTTTTTCAGACTTGCTCTGTCACCCAGGCTGGAATGCAGTGGTGCAATCATAGTTCACTGCAGCCTAAACCTTCCAGGCTCAAGAGATCCTCCTACATCAGCCTCCTTGTAGCTGGAACTACAGGCTAGACCGTGCCCTGCTGCTATTTATTTATTTATAGAGATAGGATATCACCATGTTGCCCAGGCTGGCTATAATTTATTTTTTTTCCCCAAGGTAAGGTCTTAGTCTGCCACCAGGCTGGAATACAATGGCGCAATCTCAGCTCATTGCAACCTCTGCCTCCCAGGCTGAAGTGATCCTCTCACTTCATCCTCCTGAGTAGCTAGGATTACAGGTGCCCACCCCCACACCTGGCTAATTTTTGTATTTTTTGTAGAGATGGGGTTTCACCCTGTTGGCCAGGTTGTCTCAGACTTCTGAGCTCAGGCAGTCCTCCCGCCTTGGCCTCCCAAAGTACTGGGATTACAGCCGTGAGCCACCGTACTTGGCCTAGGCTACTTCAGTTTTTTGTTGGGTTGTTTTTGTGAGATGGAGTTTTGCTCTGTCACGCAGGCTGGAGTGCAGTGCCACAATCTCAGCTCACTGCAACCTCTACCTCCCAGGTTCAAGTGATTCTTCTGCCTCAGCCTCCTGAGTAGCTGGGACTATAGGTGCACGCCACATGCCCAGCTGTTTTTTTTATTTATTTATTTGAGGCTGAGTTTTACTCATTGCCCAGGCTGGAGTGCAGTGGCAAGACTTCAGCTCACTGCAGTGTCCACCTCTTGGGTTCAAGGGATTCTCCTGCCTCAGCCTCCCAAGTAGCTGGGATTACAGGCACTGGGCACCATGCCCAGCTAATTTTTTGTATTTTTAGTAGCGGTGGGATTTCACCATTTTAGTCAGGCTAGTCTGGAACTCCTGACTTCAGGTGATCCACTCGCCCTGGCCTCCCAAAGTGCTGAAATTACAGGCATGAGCCACCATGCCCTGCCGCTAATTTTTGTATTTTTAGTAGAGGCGGGGGGTTCCTATGTTGACTAGGGTGGTCTCGAACTCATGACCTCAAGTGATCCACCCGCTTCAGCCTCCCAAAGTGCTGGGATTACAGGCGCCAGCCACCAGACCTGGCTGGCTACTTTATTTTTTAATAAAGGGTTGTTACAAGGAGTATGTGAGAGAATGAAGTAAAATTGAGTGTTTGTTACAAAGTCTCCAATTGTTAATTACATTATAATTAATTCTGTTGTAAAAGCTACCAGCAAGTTCTTTAAAGAATCAAATGGAACCCTTTGAAAGTACAATATTCATGCCCCTGGTATGAATACCACTTTTTACTTCCAGGCCAGTGAGTTAGATTCCGACAGCCTGCCCTGCATTCTCTTTCCAGGATGGGAAGGGGATGAGTGACTTCAATTTTCCCCCTTCCCTTACTTCTCTGCTTCACAACATTGCTGTGCTAATAACGCAAGGACGATTTCCACTCCTTTTACAGCGTAGATGTTAAAAGCATGTGGGGAGCAGCTCATTCATCATTTTCTAAGAGCTTTACCCCTCACTTCCCCTGCCAGCTAAATGCAGGCTGTTCTTGACTCTCTGATTTAGGCCTGTTGCAGTGTGAGGGCCAGGCTCAGGAGTTTCCAGAGTGAAAACCAGATGAGCTTGAGGTTGGGAGGAGGAAGAAGGACCCAAGAGGGTCTGAGATGCAGAGCTCTGAGATGCAGAGGGGCCTGGGAGCCTGCAGGGAAAGAGCCCTCTTTTTATGTCCCCAAGGCCAAGTGCCCCTCTAGTTGGTTTCATGTTTGTTGCAAATATCAGCAGCTAACTTGAAGCAGTGAACTGTGGTCATTTTACATGGATCAACTCAACGACTGCTTACAGAAAGGCCAGGAAGTAGCTGATGTTCTTCCCATCTTACAGGTAGGGAAACTGAGGCATGGAGAGGCAAAGTTACTTGCCCATGGTCAAATAGGTAGAAAGCAGTACCTACAGATTTGAACCCAGACATCTATTCTCACAGACCCGCCCTGGGCCTCAAGGCCAGTTTGCCTGGGCACATCCCTTTAATGTCTCCTCTCTGGAAGTGAATGGTGTCATCAGAAAGGTTCCAGTGCCAGCAGCAATCCATGACTGTCCCAGTGAGAGCTTGGGCAAATCCCTTTACCCGCTGCGGGGACTCGGTTTTCTCACCTGCAACCATGGGGGTATGAAAGCACCCCCCCACCCCATCCTCTCAGTGGTTGTAGACTAAGAGCCTCTGCCAAGTACAGAGCCCAGCAGGGGTCTGCCCAACTTTAATCTTGTCTCCAGACCCTCTGGCCTGAAGCAGCAGAAACTCACGTGGGACTGGGGGCTTCCCCCTTCCGGGCCTGCCCCACCCAGAGGGGGTCCCCTTTACTCCCCGCAGGGCGACAGCGGCCAGCGGCTGCGTGAAGGGCCTCCTCCCCCGCGCCAGGCGAATAGGGAGGCCGCTCGGCACCATATTTAGTCAGGGGGAGCGGGCAGCCCCGGGCTGGTATGCGGCGCTGGGAATTCCTGCAGGAAGGAGCCCGCGTCTGCCCTTTTTGGGTTGTCTCCCGCCCGCCGCTCCCGCCGTGCCCGGGGAGGGGGACAGGCCCGGCCCGGCTCGGAAACCTCGGAGGAGCCGGTGCCGCGCGGGGAGCAGAGCTCCGGGGCTGTCCGCGGGTCCCCGGCCTGGCGCGGGGCCAGCCCACCGCCTCGACTTCCTTTTATGGCCTGTGTGTGCGTGCGTGGACAGGAGGGGAGAGGGACCGGGAGAAGACGGAGAGTCTGAGGAACAGAGAGAGTGAGAAAGAGCGCGCAGAGATAGGAGTGAGACTTGCGGGAGGGATGGAGAGCAAGAGACATAGACCAGAGACAGTGAAACGCGAGGAAGAGACAGAGACATCGACAGATCTAGAGACAGCGAGAGGGACGGGACAAAAGATAGAGCGGGAGACAGTAGTGATCAGAGTGGTATGCGGAGACAGTGGCAGAGACAGAGCAAGAGAGTCGGTGATGGGGAGACGGTGTCAGTCACACGAGAGAGACTCACACAGACTGGGACCAACCCGGGACAGAGGAGAGTGGCGCTGAGATGGAGAGACGGTGGCAGAGGGCTGTGCAACTTTAGGCGAGGAATCCTTGGGGCGGAGCAGCAGTTGAAGGGAACGTGCAGGCTCTGGGGGCGCACCCACTTTCTCCTTCGATCTTGACATTTGCACCTTGCAAATTACGTAATTACCACCGACACCGCCTTCCCCCATTTTCCAGCTGCGAACACCGAGGCTCAGAGAAGTGAAGTGACTTGCCCAAGGTCACGCAGCTATTGAGTGTCACACAGGGGAGGGGGGCAGCCGAAGTAACCACAGTGAGCTTATTTTTAATTTTTATTTGTATTTGGGTCATGATGGTGTGGGTGGAGGGGAGATGGCAAGTTGGGAAAAGTAAAAACTTCCCCTTCCTGCACAATTCCCAGCAAGGGTGGGGGCCTCCTGTCTTGTACTTTGCAAAGTTCAAGAAATCCCCTTTCCCTACCCTTCACGCAGCACAGCCGGCCCTCTCTCTAGGCAGTGCATATGTCAATAAAATGGGAAGTGGGGTGGGAGGTGTTAAGTCAGATCCACCACGGCCCTGGCTCAGAGAGGAAGAGGTTAAAGCCCGTGCGGCTGGAACCGACTCAGGGAAGACATTAAGTATGCCGCAGAGACGCTGCCTGCTCGACCCCTCCGGAGTGTCTGCGACCGCCCCGGGGCCGGGAGTGAGACTCCTATCCCTGTGCGCACCTGTTCTGTGCGTCCTTGTCCTGAGCACCCCAGCCCCTTGTGCTCCCGCCGGGTGTGCCCTGCAGGGGGCGCGACGAGGTGGCCGCGAGGGACCCTCCCCAACTCCACCCCTTCGGCCTCCTCCCCTTTCCCACCCGTGGACAGCTCCGGGTCTATAAAGAGAGGCGTCCGAGACGCGCAGGGAGATTTGGCCGCCCCGGCCTGGGAGGTGCGTCGGTTCCGAGCTCACCATCCAGTTCCTCTCCTCTAGCTCCCCCAGTTGGAGATCTGTAAGTAGTAGTGGTCCTTCTGGGGGCAGATTGGGTGTGTGTGTGGGGGGGTTAAAAGTCCTATAGGGTATTCTACAGGGGTTGGGGTGCGCTTAGGGGTCCCTCTTGTCAACCTCGCAAGGACCCTGGTAGAGGCAGAATTGTGATTTGGAATTCTCTCTGCCCTTATCATCCTAGATTATCCCAGTCTTTCCCCAAACAGCATTTCTCAAGGTTGCCAGTGAGAAGTACCATTTTGGCGGTGGTTACTAACAATACCAGTGCCTGGACTCAATTCCAGTTCCCAACTCTAGAATCCCCAGAAAAACTCCCCTTTAAAAAAAAAAATCAGCAGTCCCGGGTGATTCTTGTTAAAAGGCTAATCTAGGAGATAGGCTCCGTTGGAAATCTCAGGGCTCCCGTGTAGACAATCAGGCATCTCACTTTTATTCTAGGCACTAAAGAAAGCGCAGCTGAACTTCACTGTCAAGTCACTTGCTATCACAGACAGGCAAAGTGAGGCTCCTAGTGGATTTGACCTGCGCAGTTGTGTTGATAATGCGTTAAATCAGTTAAAAACACAGGGTATAGGCTTAGCAGAAGGGGTTTTCATCAGTTTAGGGGAGGTAAATGTTGAGAACCCCTGGGAGATAAGGCTGGTTATGAACCGGTTTATTACAGCCTACTTTTAAAATCTTCTCCAAATTAAAAAAAAAAAATCTGACCCAGGTTGACCCCAAGGGCCCCCAATACCCAGGTGGGCTCCAAAGCCTCCATTTGCTTCCATGATCTGCAGGTGCATTAGATAAGATTACACTGGAATTTCCCACAGAGCCACCTGTGTCCATGCCGCTCTCACGCCCAACCAGATGGCTAAAACGAGAGAAAGTGTGGCTACTGCCTGTTGTAAGTTTTCTTCCAGCACAGGGTCTGGTAGGGATTTTGCCACTTGAGAAAAGGTACCATTCAAAACCATGCTTGTCAAGAAGTAAAAGAAAATATTGAGAAACCCAAGACCAGGAGTATTTAGTTGCGGTAAGAAGAACTGAGAGATTAAGTCGTGAACTGTCCAGGGCTGGAGAAAAGCAGGCAGGCTATTAGTAAACTGCTTTGCGTCGGGTTCTCTTGTTGTTTGTTTCTTTGGTTTACTTAACGATACCATTTTAGACTTGTTTAGAGAGGGAACTCGAAGACGCTGAACTGAAAGTCATTAGGTAGCGGGTGTGAAATAAGATAGGGAACTTTGTTGGAAGGAAAATGGATGTTTTCCCATTGGGATAGCTACCGTTGATGGGACACTTCAGTGCCACATGCTGTTGCAACATTTATCTCATTTAATCCTTGCAGCAACTTCATGAGAAAGGCATTCTGAAGCCTGTTTAGTACACAAGGCAGCTGAGGCTCAGGGAGGTAAAGTGTCACACAGCCAGTAAGTGGCAGAGCCCATTCGCAGGTCTGTTTGAGTCCAAGTTCATACCCTTGACCCCACCGTCTTTCTTTTTTTTACCATGGACACCAACGTGTTTGGGGTCAGGTTTCTGTTAGAACTAAATGCTTCCAACGAAGTAAATGTTTATCATCCCCTTTGAAGAAAACATAAACTGACCTTTTGCACATTTAAAATAAAAGGCGCTGTTTGTCCCCTGGTCAGGGGGTGGGTGATCTAGTTGAAACCAGTGACCCCAGGTGGGCTGCCATCCCGAGAGTCCAGAACGTGAACTAGCTGGGCCTTTTTCAAGAAGCCACCGGGCTTGCCATGTTTTTTTGTTATCATGTCCGAAATAGATGTGTTATTCCGTACAAGGTATTTGCTATGGATTTGTTATTACTTTTTTGTGGGAGGGCTGAGATGGAGGCAAACATGCCCATTTATGGAAGCGTTTTCCATGAGGCCATCTCGGCCCCCTCGTCAGTTACCCAGCCTTGCACTGCAGCCCTGTTGATCCCTGGGGACTTCTCTACCGTGTCCCTCACCCATTCAGGAACTAGTGGAGAAACCCCAAGGAGAAGACATTTGGGAGAAAAGTGGGATCCTTTTTTCCTACCCCCTCTTATTAAGAAGTTTGCCTTTTTGGGGGGGAGGAGAATTGTCTCCTTTCCACAGTGCTTCAATCCAAACAGGTGGCTTTTATGTTTTAGGCACAAGCATGTAATTCCAAAAGTAGATACATAGTAGATGTTTCTTGAAGACCAATTTCAATTTTCAATTCTTAGAATCATAGGAGGTCATAAGCAAATGTAGAAATCATCTACATCGCCTCCCCAGACCTCACTTTCTCATCTGGGCAATGGGGCTCATGAGAATAACAAATGTTGGTTGGGCATCTTTGCCTGGCAGGCTGCTAAACCCTTTGTGGATATTGTAAGTCTTCATAACAACCCTTTAGAGTAGACACTGTTATTATAACCGGCTTTATTTTATAAATGTGGAGTGTGAATAACTTGCTCAAGATAGCTCAGCCAGCCAGTGAGGAAAACTAGAGTCTACAAATCTCGAGCTTCTTAACTCCAGAGTTTAACAGATAACCTCGTGGGAGGATTTGATGAGCTAGCGTGTATGGATGTCTAGCACCGTGCCTGGCCCCTGGTTAACTTCAGTAGTTGGTTATTTATAGCAAACGCCACCAGAGAGTTCACGATGTTCACTCAGTATGGCACAGCTAGTTTTTGGCAGAACTGGGAGGCCTAAATGCTGTGCCCTTTAAAGGAGAAGCGACTTAATTTTCTTCCCTGTGATCTCTTCTCATCAACCTCATTTCCATTCGGGCTGCAAGTGGTGATTATAATCTTTAATCTATTAAACCACAGTTCCTTACCTGGAATGGGAAGATTACAAACTCCAGTTACATTTGTTTAGTTTTTTTTATTTTTATTTATTTTGAGATGGAATCTTGCTCTGTCACCCAGGCCGGAGAGCAGTGGTGCAATCTTGGCTCACTGCAACCTCCACCTCCTGGATTCAAGCAATTCTCCGGACTCAGCCTCCTGAGTAGTTGGGATTACAGGCACCCACCACCATGTCTGGCTAATTTTTGTAGTTTTCGTAGAGATGGGGTTTCACCATGTTGGCCAGGCTGGTCACGAACTCCTGACTTCCAGTCATCCGCCTTCCTTGGTCTCCCAACGCGCTGGGATTACAGGCATGAGCCAGCATGCCTGGCTTATTTAGGGTCTTGATGGCATACTTTAAGGGGTGGACTTTTTGCTCTCTCTGTCTTCTCCCTCCACCCCTAACCTTTCAGTATTTAACCCTGGCCACACAATGGAGGAAAGATTGAGTTTAGAGAAAGCCAGGCAAGAATTTGAAGGAAACCTTGATTGTGATCTGAGGAAAGAGGAAGAAGCGCTCACAGTGGCTGAAAGGGGGGCTCAGAATCTGTGACTTGTCTCAGGGCTTCAGGGGTTCAGGAGGAATCACCTCATCAGAGTTGCTAGGAAAGAGCTGTAGAGGTCAGGTATGGCAAGACACGCTTGTAATCCCGGCATCTGGGGAGGCCAAGGTGGGAGGATGCCTTGAAGTCAGGAGTTTGAGAACAGACGGGGAAACACAGCAAGGTACCCTCTCTACAAAAAAAAGTTGTTTAAATTAACTGGGCATGGTGGCATGCACCTGTAGTCCCAGTTATTCAGGAGGCTGAGGCAGGAGGATCACTTGAGCCCAGAAGGTCAAGGCCGCAGTGGGTCAGGATTGTTTCACTGCACTCCAGCCTGGGCAACAGAGTGAGACTCTGTCTCAAAAAAAAAAAAAGGTAAGGGGCTTAGAAATTTAAGCCCCTCATACTAGGCTGTACCAGGCTAGCCTAGCGCCCTGTACTAGGCTGAAAAATACAAGGCCCAGAGAGGGCAAGCAGTTGACTTGCCGAGAGTCACCCAGCGAGTTTTGGGCAAAGCTGAGACTTGTAACATGAAGTCCTAAGGTCTTCCACAGGCTAACAGATAGCTTGTTTGTGCTCAAAGGATGAAGCAGAGAGTTGTTGGTCAGGACAGGACTGTGAATAGGGCTGGCACATTCAGGTGTATCAGACGTCGCTAATGCCATCTCTGAGTCAATTAGGTTTCAAACAGATCTGGATTCTAATCCTGGCTCCAACTTGTACAAGTGAGGGCCTTGCATTTACCTTTTAAGACCTTGATAGTTTTAGCAAGAAAGTGGGAATAATAGATAATGCCACTCTTTCAGCTGTGGACTTTTTGTCTAATTATGTCAATTTATCTGTAGGATAAATTCCCAGCAATTCCATTGCCAAGTTAAAGGGCATACGTATCTAAAATTAATAAATACTGCAAACGACCATCTAAAGATATTGCAGGCCAGGCGCGGTGGCCCATGCCTATAATCTCAGCACTTCAGGAGGACGAGGCAGGTGGATCACCTGAGATCGGCAGTTTGAGACCAGCCTGGCCAACATGGTCTCTTCTAAACCCTGTCTCTACTAAAAATACAAAAATTAGCTGGCATGGTGGTGGGCACCTATAATCCCAGCTACTGAGGAGACTGAGGCATGAGAATCTCTTGAACCCAGAGGCTGAGGTTGCAGTGAGCCAAGATCACACCACTCTACTCCAGCCTGGATAACAAAGTGAGACTCTGTCTCAAAAAAAAAGGGGGGGCATTGCAAATTGTAACTTGTTGCAGTCACATATGACAGCAGTCCTCAACCTCTTGACACCAGGGACCGATTTTGTAGAAGAAAATTTTTTTCCAAGCACCTGGGGTGGAGCGCAGAGGATGGTTTTGAGGTGAAACTATCCCACCTCAGATCATCAGGCATTAGTTAGATCTCATAAGGAGAATCTGCAAAAGCTAACTCCCTCACATGTGCATTCACAACAAGATTCACACTCCTATGAGAATCTAATGCTGCTGCTTCTCTGACAGGAGGTGGAGCTCTCACCCACTCTCCCTCCTGCTCTTGGCCTGGTTCCTAACAGGGCATGGATGGGTACTGCAGCCCTAGGGTTGTGGACCCGTGACATCTGAGACTATTCATTTATTTTAAGCTGTGGTGTGCCAGAATTATAAAACACAAAACACAGTGGGGCTTTTAGGGCTGGAAATGATCAGTCCTTGCTCACTTCCAGAAGCATCCTTCACAGGGGTACTGTTACTCTTGCAACCAGGTTCTCTTGGTTGGGAGGAGAAAATAGTGTTATACATTAAGAGAACTTATTTCTGAAGTTACTTGAAACCATTGGTATTCAAATGATTAGGCAGATGTCACAAGGCAATAAGAAAGTGACAGGTTCACCATTCACTTTTTTTTTTTTTGAGACGGAGTTTCACTCTTGTTGCCCAGGCTGGAGTGCAGTGGTGCGATCTTGGCGCACCGCAACTGCTGCCTCCCAGGTTCAAGTGATTCTCCTGCCTCAGCCTCTCTATTAGTCAGGATTACACACATGTGCCATCACATCCAGCAAATTTTTTGTATTTTTAGTAGAGATGGGGTTTCTCCATCTTGGTCAGGCGGGTCTGGAGCTCCCGACCTCAGGTGATCTGCCCATCTCAACCTTCCAAAGTGCTGGGATTACAGGCATGAACCACTGCGCCTGGCCCACCATATACTTTTTATTCTGTTAAAGTGAGGTAAGGCTTTCTTGGGAACAAGACCTTGGGAGGTCAGGGGATGTGGATGGTGCGAGGAGAGTGGAAATGGTGCAGTAGGGTCAAGGGCAAGAAAGGGACTTTCTGCTGAGAGTAAATTGGGTGTCCATTTACTCTTAGCAGAATATTAGAAATAGATTCTGGATTCTACTCCTGGCTCCA
Organism: Callithrix jacchus; assembly: GCF_049354715.1. NCBI lineage: Eukaryota > Metazoa > Chordata > Mammalia > Primates > Cebidae > Callithrix > Callithrix jacchus. The sequence continues at coordinate 13,775,102 of NC_133513.1, read as the reverse complement.
AATTTTATAAGCTGGGGCCTTGCATTTACCTTCTAGGACCTCAGTCATCTTAGCAGAAAAATAGCAATCGCAGATAATGCCACCTTACAGAGCGCTTACGAGACATAGTGAGATGGTCTCTATAGGAAGCTGTCTGGCCTGATACCTGATGAGTACAAGGGGCCCAATAAATACTGTGGTTGTTATTAATAATAGATCTCAACTGCCTTTTTGGGATAATTGGGGACCTGCCAAGCAGGTGCATTTAGGGTACCCAGTCCCTATTCCTGATGCCTCCCTACCCCTGGACCAGGACTTGAACGAGGGTTTCCACTGCAGAGGTCCTTCCACCTGGTGAACTGTGTTGCAGATCAGGTTCAGAGAACTTTTGTTTTGCCTGCATGGCATTCATTCATTCATTCATTCATTTGAAATAGAGAATGATCTCACTGTGCTCCCCAGGTTAATCTAGAACTCCTAATTCAAGCAATCCTCTTGGCTTGGCCTCCCAAAGTGCTTGGATTACAGGGGTGAGCCACCGTGCCCAGCCCTTTATGACATTTAGAATATGAGCAATAATTTTTCTTTTTTTCCATCACCCAAGCTAGAGTGCAGTGGCGCGATCTCTGCTCACTGCAACCTCTACCATCCAGGCTCAAGTGATCTTCCCACCTCAGCCTCCCAAGTAGCTGAAACTACAGGCATATGAAGCCATGCTTGGCTAATTTTTGTAGTTTTTGTAGAGACAGGGTTTCACCATGTTGCCCAGGCTGGTCTTGAACTCCTGAGCTCAAGCAATCTGCCTGCCTTGGCCTCCCAAAGTGCTGGAATTACAGGCATGAGCCACAATGCTGAAGCCTATGTGGCATTTAGAATATGAGCAGGACTCCAATATCTGGCCTCGGTCATTCTGTACTGCTTTCCTGATATCCAAAAACATTTGAGTTTGTGCCTCTTGTTCAAAATCTGGAGCCAATAGCTTGGCAGTAAAATCCTGAGGGAAGCTGCTGACCAGGCAAGGTGACGTGCAAATCCTGTACTCTCTGGGCTCTGGGATATTTAATTTACTTTTAATTGATTTATTTGTTTATTTTCGAGTTGAGGTTTTGCTCTTGTCATGCAGGCTGGAGTGCAGTGGCGTGATCTCAGCTCACCGTAACCTCCACCTCCTGGGTTCAAGCGATTCTTCTGCCTCAGCCTCCCAAGTAGCCACCATGCCTGGCTGATTTTTATATTTTTAGTAGAGACGGGGTTTCCTCATGTTGGCCAGGCTGGTCTCAAACTCCTGACCTCAGGTGGTCCACTTTGCCTCAGCCTTCCAAAGTTCTGGGATTACAGGTGTGAGCCACCATGCCTGGCCTAATTTATTTTTTATTTATGCTGAAGCAGAGAGGGCAAGATTGTTTGCCCCTGAGTTCCTCTGGGAAAAATGAAACTGATGGCAAAACAAATGGAAGCAGCCTGACGTTCTCTTTTGCTCCAATTTCAGCCATTTGGCTGGGAGTCACAGACAGGTTCCATAAAATGGTAGAGCCAGGCCAGCCCACCATTGATTTCTTTTCCTAAATGAAATACACAGGGTCCAGAGAAGGCGAGTTTCTTGTCCAGAATCACCCAGCAAGTTTGGGGCAGAGCTGAGACTTGTAACTCGACATCCTAAGGTCTTCCAGAGGCTAATGAATAGCCTGTGCTCAAAAAATGAAGCAGTCTGGTCACAGTGCCTCATGCCTGTAATCCCAGAACTTTGGGAGACTGAGGCAGGCAGATTGCTTGAGCTCAGGAGTTTGAGACCAGCCTGGCCAACAAAGTGAGACCCCTGTCTCTACCAAAAATACAATAATTAAAGCATTAGCTGGATATGGTGGTATGTGCATGTGATCCCACCTACTTGGGGGACTGAGGTGGGAAGACGGCTTGAGCCTGGGAGGCAGAGGTTGCAGTGAGCCCAGATCGATCACGCCACTTCACTCTAGCCTGGGCGACAAAGCTAAACCCTGTCTCAAAAAAAAAGAATGATGCAGTTGTTGGCCAGGACAGGACTGTGAACAGGGCTGACACACTCAGATATGTCAAACATCACTAACGCCAAAGGTGAGAGAATCATTTGTTTTCATCAAAACATTCTAGAAAGTTGGACAAGGTCACTCATGCCTGTCATCCTACAGCTTTGGGAGGCCAAGGCAGGAGGATCATTTGAGGCCAGGAGCTTGAGACCACCCTAGGCAGCATAGCGAGACCCCCATCTCTACAAAAAATAAGGTTAGCTGGGCATGGTGGCCCACTCCTGAGGTGGGAGGATCTCTTGAGCCCATGAGTTTGAGTCTGCAGTGAGCTATGATTGCACCACTGCACTCCACCCTGGGCATGTAGAATGAGAGCCTTCCCTCCACCAAAAAAATGGAGAGCAGCCTTTGATGAGTGAACTGTACCTCATGGTCAGCAGTTCTGGGTAACCATTTCAGAGATGTTTTTTCAGCCGTTGGAGCTGGTGCAGGGCCTTGTACGTGGACAACGGGGAGGAGGGAGACGTGGGAAGGTGTGCCAAGGTGGGTAGAGAGTGTCCCTGAGGTTGGGCCACCTGGTGGTCTCTGGTCTGATGTGTTCGCATTGCCCCCGTCTGACCTTTGGCAGTCGGCATTACAAGTTGAGTTTGACTAAGTGACGGCTGCTCTCAGCTTTAAACGCTTTTTTCCAAGACAGCCTTGTTTTTATTCTAATGCTGTGGCTCTGAACTGGGCACAGTTTTGCCACCCCAGGGGACATCTAGCAGTGTCTGGAGACATTTTTGATTTGTCATGAGTGGAGGAAGGGGTGCTACTTGCATCAAGTGGGCAGAAGCCAGGGATGCTGGAGAACATGCCACAATGCACAGAACCACCCCCTCATGACACAGAATGACCCAGCGCAAGAGTTCACAGTGCAGAGGTTGTGGCCAGGTGTGGTGGTTTATGCCTGTAATCCCAGCACTTTGGGAGGCCAGGGTGGGAGGATCACTTGAGGCTCGGAGTTCAAGACCAGCTTGGCCAAAATAGTGAAACTCCATCTCTACTGAAAGTACAAAAATTAGCCAGGCCTGGTAATGCACTCCTGTAGTCCCAGCTACTCAGGAGGCTGAGGCACAAGAAATACTTGCAGTCAGGAGGTGGAGGTTGCAGTGAGCTGAGATCATGCCACTGCACTTCTGCCTGGGTGACAGAGCGAGACTGTGTCAAAAAAAAACAGACTTAGCAGCTATTATTGCTAGTATTAGTATTATTAATTTGCCAGGCTCACTGAATTTTCTCAAGCGCAAATCTGTGAAACGTTGTTTTGGGGACCCAAGGATCACAGGAGCAAAAGGGCTTTCAGGTTTCCGGATCTGCCAGAGACTTAAACCTTCTGGTGTGTGTTTTGTGTCTTAATGAGGGAAAGGGAATATGTAGCACCTTCCAAATGGATTTGACCTTGACCACAGCACTGTTTGAAGAGCTTCTCAACCTCCCTGGTTCCACCCCAGCCCAGATATTTCAGGCGATTAGGGTTCCAAGGAGCATGCTGTGGAAAACACCGCTCTAGCGTGAGTCCCAGCTGCTGCTTCCCCATCTTGCTTTCTTTTGACCAAAGCAGATTTTGCACATCGTTACTGTCAGAGACATCAAAGCCACGGGAGGCCAGCTTGCTCCAAGTTCTCCTTTTTTGGGCAGACTGAATCTTTGCCCTTGATCTTGTTTGCGTTTCTAAGTCCGAGGTTAGACAGGGTCCCTGGCAATGGAGATGTGCATGTCCCTTTATTTTTCCATTGTATTTTTTTCCATTTTTTTCTCACTTTTCAGGCAACCCATCAACATGGTAATTAGAAAGAGCCCACTACAAGCTCATGCCTGTAATCCCAGCACTTTGGGAGACCAAGGCGGGTGGATCACTTGAGGTCAGGAGTTCAAGAACAGCCTGGGAAACATTTGAAATCCCATCTCGACAAAGAATACAAAAAATAATAATAATAACTGGGCATGGTGACGGATGCCTGTGGTCCCAACTATCTGGGAGGCTGAGGTGGGAGGATCACTTGAGCCTGGAGGGTGGAGACTGCAGTCAGCTGAGATTATGTCACTGCACTCTAGTCTGGGCAACAAAGTGAGACCTTATCTCAAAAAAGAAAAAGCCCACTTGTGTTATGGTGCCTGAAACAAATGACACACTCTCCCAGCCCTCTTGGGACATAACTGGCTACCAGCTGCACAAACTCTTCATTATTAGACAACAATATCAATATACTTAATGCTACTGAACTTTGCACTTAAATGGCTGAGATGGTGAATGTTAGCTGTATTTTACCATGAGTAAAGATAAGAGGGACAGAAAATGAAGTGTACTTTATATCCAAAAACATACAAACAACACGGATGTGCAGCTTGATGGATTTTCGAGAGGATATATATATATATTTAGGTGGGGTCTCATTCTGTCACCCAGGCTGGAGTGCAGTGGCATTATTACGGCTCACTGCAACCTCCGCCTCCTGGGTTCAAGCATTTCTCCTGCCTCAGCCTCCCGAGTAGCTGGGACTATAGGTGCACAGCACCACACCCAGCTAATTTTTTTATTTTTGATAGAGAAAAGGCTTCACCATGTTGGCCAGGCTGGTCTCGGCCTCCTGGGCTCAAGTGATCCTCCTGCCTCAGTCTCCCACCCAGCTAATTAAAAAATTTTTTTTTCTTAGAGATGGGGTTTTGCTGTGTTGGCCAGGCTGGTCTCAAACTCCTGGGCTCAAGGGATCCTCCCACCTTGGCTTCTCAAAGTGGGATTGCAGACATGAGTCATGACACTGGCCCAGCAGTTTGATGAATTTTCACAAAGTGAACACTCACAGGGCTGGCGTTCAGATCTAGAGTGTCCACCCTAGCCAGCCCCCATCACGTTCTTGCAATGACTGCAGCCTCAAAGCACAATTATTCCTTACCTGAGCTCGCACCATAGACTCATTATGCCTGTTTTTGGACCTCAGTTCAAAAGCCGCAGAGTCTATGTTTTTTTGTGACCACCTTCTTTTGCTCAAGGGTGTGTTGTGAGATGTCCTTTTTTGTGGTGTGGAGCTGTAGTTTACTTCATCTGATTCGAGTCCTATTTTGGGTGTTTGTATGTAACATGTCAGGCACTGTGCCAGGTGCCTTAAAGGATCGGTTCCTTATGACAAGCCCACCCACCTGTTATGAAAGGCAGAACCACACAGGGTCCAGAATGAGACCTGGGTTTGGGTCCCAGCTCTGACACTTCTTTTTTTTTTTTTTTTTTGAGTCAGAGTCTGACTCTGTCACCGAGGCTGGAGTGCAATGGTATGATCTTGGCTCACTGCAACTTCCACCTCCCGGTTTACAGTGATTCTCCTGCCTCGGCCTCCCAAGTAGCTGGGGCTACAGGCACACACCACCTCTCTCAGCTCATTTTTGTATTTTTAGGAGAGATGAGGTTTCACCATGTTGGCCACGCTGGTCTCAAACTCCTGACCTGTTGATCCGCCTGCCTCAGCCTCCCAAAGTGCTGGGATTATAGATGTGAGCCACCGTGCCCGGCCTACTTGTGGTCAATCTTATGTTGTCTTCACACCCTCCCATTTCTCTTATATGGCCTCAAGTATCTCTCTGTCTCATACACACACAACATCCTCGTAAACAAGAGATTATCAAAGAATTGCTGAATACTTTGCTGATTTCCTATTTTGCTGCCTGTTTAACCTTGGTTACACTATTAAAAGAAGACACATCAGGTCAAGTGCAGAGGCTCATGCCTGTAATCCCAGTACTTTGGGAGGCTGAGGTAGACAGATCACAAGGTCAGGAGTTCAAGACCAGCCTGGTCAACATGGTGAGACCCTGTTGCTAGTAAAAATACAAAAAACTAGCCTGTTGTGGAGGTGGGTGCCTGTAGTCCAAGCTACTTGGGAGGCTGAGGCAGGAGAAATGCTTGAACCCAGGAGGTGGAGGTTGCAGTGAGCTGAGATTGCGCCATTGTACTCCAGCCTGGATGACAAAAGCAAAACTCCATCTCAGAAAAATAAAGGAAGAAGACACATCAAATCAAGCCACTTCTGTGACTATGACTATTCAGAAATAAACATAATTAAAACATCCAACAGGCATAAATGCTATTGGCTAGGAATGAGTGAAGTGGCTTAGGGTCATGGGAAGTGGGGAATGGTGTAGAAGCAGAAGGTACTTGGTCCGGACCGGGGGTGTGCAGTCTTTTAGCTTTCCTGGACCACTTAAGAAAAAGAAGACCTGTCTTAGGCCACGCATAAAATAACACTAATGATAGCAGATGAACTGAAAAAGAAAACCACAAAAAATCTCGCACTGTTTTAAGAAAGTTTATGAATGTGTTGGGCCACATATGCTGCCTGTGGGCTGCGGGTTAGACAAGCTTGGTGTCAGCAGTTTCATCTACAGCTCATGGCAGCCCTCTGGGCACCCAGTATGTCCCCCGTATCAACATACAGTAAATCCGAGTCTCAGAGAGCTCCGTGAGTTGGCTAGAAGCACGCATTCTGCAGTGGCAGAGTCACATTTGAGTTCGCATCTGATTGCAGAGTCTGGGTGTCTTTTGATGACTGCAGGTGATCTTGTCTCTCAAATTTTGCCAGCACGCATGAACATGCACTTTATTTAGGCTCAGAAAGATCTAGGTTAATCAAAAATGCCCTATATTTATGAAATGTCCTCATTCTCTGTGGCTTTTTTCTTTCTTGAGATAGGGTCTCACCCTGTCACCCAGGCTGGAGTGCAGTGATGCAGTCATAGCTCACTGCAGCCTCAAACTCCTGGGCTCAAGCAGCCCTCCTGCCTTAGCCTCCTGGTAGCTGGGACTACAAGCATGCATCACCATGCTTGGTTGATGTATTTATTTTTATTGTGTTTTAGAAATCACCATGCCTGCCTGTTTTGTTATGATTTTATAATCTTGCTATAATGCCCAGGCTGGTCTGGAACTCCTGGGCTCAAACAATCCTCCCGCCTTGGCACCCCAAATTATAGGGTTATATGCTTGGGCCACTGCCAGCCTCTTTTCTTTTAATGATTTTTTAATCTGTAGGTTCCCTTCCTTTTTGTTTGGATTTTGTTTGTTAAAGAAGCAGTGTCCTGGCTGAGTGTGGTGGCTCACACCTGTAATCTCAGCACTTTGAGAGGCTGAGGTGGGCAGATCACCTGAGTGAGGAGTTCGAGACCAGCTTGGACAACATGGTGAAACCTTGACCCTACTAAAAATACAATCATTAACCAGGTGTGGTGGCATGCGCCTGTAATGCCAGCTACTAGGAGACTGAGGCAGGAGAATCGCTTGAACCCAGCCGAGACTCCCTGCATTGTGCTCTAGCCTGAGCAACAAAGTGAGACTCTGTCTTAAAAAAACAAAACAGAAAAACAGTCTTTTGTCCTAGTGCCCACCTTTGGGATATTACTGCATTGTTTAACATGCTCTCCTGTGCCTTGCCTTTTCTGTAGACAGGCATTAGGTCCAGAGGCTTCATCACCTTCATCCTCCATCTCCATCCCCTTTTCTTAGCAAGAGTACGTCATTCGTGGTATCAGCACCTGCTATGTCATCCCATCTGCAAGGCATGTAATGTTCATAATATCTAGTCAGCAGCCGGGCGCAGTGGCTCACGCCTGTAATCCCAGCACTTTGGGAGGCCGAGGCGGGTGGATCACGAGGTCAAGAGATCAAGACCATCCTGGTTCTATGGTGGGGACCCTAGAACAGCATCATCAGCATCACCTGGTAGCTGGTTAGAACTGTGGGAGTTCAAGACCAGCCTGACCAACATGGAAAAACCCTGTCTCTACTAAATATACAAAATTAGCTGGGCATGGTGGCACGTGCCTGTAATCCCAGCTACTTGGGAGGCTGAGGCAGGAGAATCGCTTGAACCCAGGAGGCAGAGGTTGCAGTGAGCTGAGAACGTGCCATTGCACTCTAGACTGGGCAACAAGAGCAAAACTCCATCTCAAAAAAAAAAAAAAAGAAAAAGAAAAAGAAACACATATTCTTGGGCCCCACCCCAGTCCTAATGACTCGGTAGCTAATGAATCAGGAAATGTGAGCCGAACTGGTCTAATTGTTTTAGCAATTACTGGTAGCCCTTGCCAAGACCCCTTTCTTTCTTTCTTTCTTTCTTTCTTTCTTTCTTTCTTTCTTTCTTTCTTTCTTTCTTTCTTTCTTTCCTTCCTTCCTTCCTTCCTTCCTTCCTTCCTTCTTTCCTTCTTTCTCTTTCTTTCTCTCTCTCTCTTTCTTTCTTTTCTTTTCCTTCCTTCCTTCCTTCCTTTCCTTCTTTCTTTCTTTCTTTCTTTCTTTCTTTCTTTCTTTCTTTCTCTTTCTTTCTTTCTTTCTTTCCTTCCTTCTTTCCTTCCTTCTTTCTTTCCTTTTTCCTTCCTTCCTTCCTTCCTTCCTTCCCTCCCTCCCTCCCTCCCTCCCTCCCTCCCTCCCTCCTTCCTTCCTTCCTTCCTTCCTTCCTTCCTTCCTTCCTTCCTTTCTGGCAGAGTCTTGCCCTGTCACCCAGGCTGGAGTACATTGGCATGATCTCAGCTCATTGCAACCTCCGCCTTCTGGGTTTAAGTAATTCTCCTGCCTCAGCCTCCGCCATAGCTGGAATTACAGGCATGTGCCACCATACCCAGCTAATTTTTGTATTTTTTAGTAGAGACAGCTTTTTGCCATGTTGACCAGGCTGGTCTCAAACTCTTGACCTCAGGTGATATGCCCACCTGGGCCTCCCAAAGTGCTGGGATTACAAGCATGAGCCTGTGTACCCACCTTGAGACTCATTATTTTATTATGGTTTTATAAGCAGTTACATCCTAGTTTAATTTTTCTTCATGTATTTGCTGGAATTCTTCCTGTAGGAGGAAGTTTTTTTTAAGACAGGGTAAGTGGAGTCAGGGGCAGGAAATGGTTGATCTTACTCTGAGCTAAGCCAGATTCATTAATGACTTTAAAAGGCTGGCCTGGAACTGCTGACCTCAGGAAGGAGGCTTGGTAAGGGTCAGATGATGCATGTTGTCTACCAGATGTTTATTTCACTTCCTGCATATGTGAAGTGATTATTCAGATTTAGATGGGATTTCCTCATTTCTCTAATTTTTTTTTTCTTTGTGTTTTTTTTTTGTTTGTTTGTTTTGTTTTCTTGGATGAAGTCTGTCTCTGTTGCCTGGGCTGGAGTGCAGTGGCACAATGTCAGTTTACTGCAACCTCTGCCTCCCAGGTTCAAGCAATCCTCGTGTCTCAGACTCCTGAGTAGTGGGGTTACAGGCACACAGCACCACACTCGGCTAATATTTTTGTGTTTTTAGCAGAGACAAGGTTTTACCATGTTGGCCAGGCTGGTCTAGAGCTCTAGACCTCGAGCAGCCTTCCTGCCTCTGTTCCCCAAAGTCCTAGGATGACAGGTATGAGCCACCATGCCCAGCCACCATTTTTTATTTCATCAGCTACTATATCAAATCTCCCAGCAGAAAATCTCCTCTGAGCAAATCAGCTTCCAGGTTTGTTTGTTTGTTTGAGACCGAGTTTCACTCTCACTGCCCAGGCTGGAGTGCAATGGCTCGATCTTGGCTCACTGCAACCTCCACCTCCCGGGTTCAAGTGATTCTTCTGCCTCAGCCTCCTGAGTACCTGGAATTACAGGTGCCTGCCACCATGCCTGGCTACTTTTTTAAATTTTTAGTAGAGACAGGGTTTCACCACGTTGCCCAGGCTGGTCTCGAACCCCTGACCTCAGGTGATCTCCATTCCTTGGCCTCCCAAAGTGCTGGGATTACAGGCATGAGCCACCATGCCCAGCTGCAGATTTTTTTTTGAGATGGAGTTTTGCTGCTGTTATCCAGACTGGAGTGCAATGGCACGATCTCGGCTCACCGCAACCTCCACCTCCTGGGTTCAAGCAATTCTCCTGCCTCAGCCTCCTGAGTAGCTGGGACTACAGGCGCGTACCACCACGCCCAGCTAATTTTTGTATTTTTAATAGAGACGGGGTTTCACCATGTTGACCAGGATGGTCTCGATCTCTTGACCTCATGATCCCCCTGCCTCGGCCTCCCAAAATGCTGGAATTATAGGCGTGAGCCACCGTGCCCGGCCCAGATTTTTTAAATTAGTTAACATATTACTACGTTCAGCCCTGATAGAAAAAGAATAGGTATTGGAATATCTGTCATTCCCACTGTGTCTTGCAAAAACCTGCATCACCCAGGAGGTTGGGTTTCAGGTGTTGGCTACTCAGCTCTGGGGTCCAATAGTAGGACATGGGTCTTTACGTCTCTGTGGGATTTGGGGACCAAGTGTGGGACTGATCAGTGAATTCAAAGGAGTTGTGAATTCTCTGCTGGAGGAAAGATGTCAGCCACACATAGATCCTGGTGGCTGTATGTCCTCACTTAGCCAGCAACTCAGTTCTTTGGGCTCCAGCAGAGGCAGGTGGGAGGGTCTGCTCCTGCAGTTGTGGTCAGAGTCGGGAACAGGAGGTTGGATGGGCCTATAGAGCATGTCGTCTGTCTCTCTCCTCATTAACGCATCTGGATAACAGGACGGGTAACAAGGACCCACCACCAATGGTCTTCCCATGTAGAGACAACATTTGATGACTTAATCTTCCATCAAGAGAGACTTCTCCTTTTCAGTTTAGTTATCCTGAGGAACACTTTGTATGGAAGTGGTAGAATCAAGATTTTTATATCATATACCCCACCCCAACTTTCTGAGCCACTTATAAAAATAATGCATTTGGGGCTGGGTGTAGTGGCTCACCCCTGTAATCCCAGCACTTCGGTAGGCCAAGGCTGGTGGATCACTTGAGGTCAGGAGTTTGAGACCAGCCTGGTCAACTTGGTGAATCTCCATCTCTACTAAAAATAGAATAATTAGCTGGATGTGGTGGCAGGCACCTGTAATCCCAGTTGCTCAGGAGGCTGAGGCAGGAGAATCGCTTGAACCTGGGAGGCAGGGGTTGGGTGATTGTACTCCAGCCTGGCAAAAGAGCAAGACTCCATCCTAAACAACAACAACAAGATCATTTTAAACATACGATTTAAATGTATTTGTCTTTCAACCCTTTTTGGGGTGTTGGGGTGATGGAAATATAATTATTTTTCTTGTTGATATTCAAACTGTCTCATATTTGACCAGCTAGAACCCTGGTATAATATTTTAGTATGAAACTCTCTAGACTTTTAGAAATGTACACACAAACATATAAAATGAGGAGAAATATTTTATTATAAATATTTAAATAAACTTTATTGAGGTATAGTTTACATAAAATTAAATTCACCAACTTAAATTCAAGGTTTTTTTTTAAGTATACAGCTTGAGTGAGTTTTTTCAACTTAAAAAATTTCTTTCTTTTTTTTTTTTTTTGTTTGAGACAGAGTCTCTGTCACCAGGCTGGAGTGCAGTGGTGCCATCTTGGCTCACTGCAACCTCCACCTCCTGGGTTGAAGAAATTCTCCTGCCTCAGCTTCTCAAGCAGCTGGGATTGTAGGTATCTGCCACCACGCCCAACTAATTTTTGTATTTTTAGTAGAGACAGGGTTTCACAATATTGGCCAGGCTGGTCTTGAACTCCTGACCTTGTGATTTGCCCCCTTTAGCCTCCCAAAGTGCTGGAATTACAGGCATGAGCCACCACACCCAGCTAAAAATTTATTTCTTAATTGACAAATGATCATACATGTTCATGGGGGTCGTAGTTTTTTTTTTTTTTTTTTTTTTTTAGACAGGGTCTTGCTCTAACACTCAGGCTGGAGTGCTGTGGTGTGATCACCACTCACTGCAGCCTCTACCTCCTGGTCTCGAGCCATCTTTCCACCTCAGCCTCCTGAGTAGCTGGAACCATAGGCATGTGCCACCATGCCCAGCTAATTTTTAATTTTTTGTATAGGGACGGTCTCCTTATGTTGCCCAGGTTGGTCTTGAACTCTTGGCCTCAAGGGATCCTCCTGTGTCAGCTTCCCAAAGTACTGGGATTACAGGTGTGAGCCACTGTGCCTAGCTCTTAGTAATGTTTTGATATTAATACATTAAAATATATGGGGAGATAAGATGAGGGTAATTAGCATATCCATAATCTCAAACATTTACCGTTTCTTTTATTTATTTATTTATTTTGCTACTTCCTCTCTGATGACATTTACCATCTCATTGTGTTGGGAACATTCAGTGTCTCTTTCTAGCTCTTTGAAACTCTGTAATACGTTATCGTTCGCTTTAGTCATCTTAGAGGGGTACAGAATATTCTTAATGAGTTTTGAGAAATGTATACAGTCTTGTAAGCACCACCGTTACCACATGGAATGCTTTAATCACCCTGACACACCTTTCGTGCCTCTTACCAGTCAGTTCCTTTCCTTGCACTAGCAATTCTTTTTTTATTTTTTTGAGAGAGGGTCTCTTTCTGGAGCCCAGGCTGGAGTGCGGTGGTGCAGTCTTGGCTCACTGCAACCTCTGCCTCCCAGGTTCAAGCGATTCTCCTGCCTCAGCTTCTTGGGTAGCTGGGATTACAGTCATGCACCACCATGCCCGGCTAATTTTTGTATTATTAGTAGAGACGGGGTTTTACCACATTGGTCAGGCTGATTTTGAACTCCTGACCTCGAGTGATCCGGCTGGCTCAGCCTCCCAAAGTGCTGGGATCATAGGTTGAGCCACCACGCACGACCTCCATTGGAGGCTCTTGATTGCCTGTCACTGTAGGTACGCCTTTTCTATTTTGCCAATACTTTCTTGTCATTTTTTTGTTTTGTTTTGTTTTGTTTGTTTGTTTTGAGACGGAGTCTGGCTCTGTCACCCAGGCTGGAGTATAATGGTGTGATTTCAGCTCACTGTAACCTCCACTTCTTTAGTTCAAGGGATTCTCTCGCCTCAGCCTCCTGAGTAGCTGGGACTACAGGTGCATGCCACCATGCCCCACTAATATTTGTATTTTTAGTAGAGATGGGGGTCGGTCTTACCATGTTGCCCAGGCTGATCTTGAACTCCTGACCTCAGGTGATCCACCCACCTCGGCCTCCCAAGATGCTGGGATTATAGGCATGAGCCATTGCACCCAGTCGCCATTACTTTCAATGGCAATAATCGCAGTTACTTTTGTACTAGCCTAATAGCTTTCTGTATCAAAGGAATAATTCAGCCTGTGGCCTCTGGAGTCTGGTTCCTTTCACTGAGCATGAAGCTTTTGAGATTTAGCTATTTTATTACATCATTTCTCTCCTTTTACTGAGTTGTATTCTATAGATATGCATTGGGTTTTTTGTTTGTTTTTAAGACAGAGTCTCACTCTGTCACCCAGACGGGAGTATAGTGGGGTGATCTAGGCTCACTGCACCCTTGGCCTCCCAGGCTCAGGTGATTCTCCCACCTCAGTGTCCCAAATAGCTGGGACTACAGGTGTGCGATACCATGCCTGGCTAACTTTTTGTATTTTTTTGTAGAGACAGGGTTTGCCACCTTGCCCAGGCTGGTCTCTAACTTCTGGGCTCAAGCAATCAGGGTAATTCTATGTTTAAACATTTGAGGAGTCTTGCTTTGCAATGAACAATTAGACTAGACCATCTTCCCACATCAGCACGTGTAGACATACTTCCTGCTGCTGCTTTCTTTCTTTCTTTCTTTCTTTCTTTCTTTCTTTCTTTCTTTCTTTCTTTTTTGATGTGGAATCTTGCTCTGTCACCCAGACTGGAGTACAGTGGCACTACCTTGGCTCACTGCAACCTCTGCCTCCCGGGTTCAAGCGATTCTCCTGTATCAGCTTCCCAAGTGCCTGGGATTACAGGTGCACGCCACCACCTGGCTAATTTTGATATTTTTAGTAGAGACTGGGTTTCACCATGTTGGCCAGGACGGCCTCGAACTCCTGGCGTCAAGTGATTCACTCACCTTGGCCTCCCACAGTGTTGGGATTACAGGCGTGAGCCACCATGCTCAGCCCTACTTCCTGCTTGTTAACCACTGGGTAGTATTTCACTGTATGGAAATAGCATGGCTTATGTATCCAGCTCTATTTTGGACATTTGGGTCATTTCTTGACTTTTGGTGCTCTAGGCAATGACACACATCCCTTTCTGAAGGGCCATTGGGTGGCCTCTGTTCTTTGCGCATAAACAATACTGCAGAGAACGTCTTTGTGAGATGTTTCTGCAGACTCAGTACCTAGATGGGGCAAGGTGAGTGACTGAGCTGTCTTTGGGGCTTCGTTCTGGCCTGATTATGACTCTGTCACCTTATTCCACAGGGGACCAACCAGGCACCATGGCACAGAAGGGCCAACTCAGTGACGATGAGAAGTTCCTCTTTGTGGACAAAAACTTCATCAACAGCCCCGTGGCCCAGGCCGACTGGGCCGCCAAGAAACTTGTCTGGGTCCCCTCGGAGAAGCAGGGCTTCGAGGCGGCCAGTATCAAGGAGGAGAAGGGGGATGAGGTGATTGTGGAGCTCGTGGAGAATGGCAAGAAGGTCACGGTGGGGAAAGATGACATCCAGAAGATGAACCCACCCAAGTTCTCCAAGGTGGAGGACATGGCGGAGCTGACGTGCCTCAACGAAGCTTCTGTACTACACAACCTGAGAGAGCGGTACTTCTCAGGGCTAATATATGTGAGTATTGCGGGGCGGCCAGGTACCTCGTCCGGGCCTCACAAGGAGCACAGGCATTAGAAATGTATTGGGAGGGCGGGGTGCAGTGGCTCATGCCTGTCATCCCAGAACTTTGGGAGGCCAAGGTGGGCAGAGCACCTGAGGTCCGGAGTTGCAGGCCAGCCTTGCCAACATGCTGAAACCCTGTCTCTGCTAAAGATACAAAAATTAGCCGAGTGTGGTAGTGTGCACCTGTAATCCCAGCTACTGGGGAGGCTGGGGCAGAAGAATTGCTTGAACCCAGGAGGCAGAGGTTGTAGTGAACTGAGATCACACCACTGCACTCCAGCCTGGGTGACAGAACAAGACTCTGTCTCAAGAAAAAAAAAAGCGTGGGGGGAATGTGTTAGGAAGGCTGAAGGGTTGATGGAGGGAGACTGCATCATGAAGCAGAATCATTCCAACGTGGGTTCACATCTTATTCCTTGAGGTCATTTCCCCTCTTGAAGCCTCAGTTTTCCTATCAGTAAAATGGGAATAATCACCTTCCTGTAGACAGGATGTGTGCCATCTCACGTCATCACATATGCCAAGTGCCAAGATGTATGATAAACTCTCAACAGATTTCATTGATACTATTCTCTGTCCTTCCTTCCTCTTGAAAATAAAGAAGAGCTCATAACCGCTTTAGAAAGACTGGTTTTTCTTGGTAGCGAGATGGGTAGGAGACATGCAAATGTGGCTAGGTTGTCCAGGCACAGTGGCTCATGCCTATAATCTCAGCACTTTGGGAGGCCAAGGCAGGCAGATCACCTGAGGTCAGGAGTTCGAGACCAGCTTGGCCAACATGGTGAAATCCTGTCTCTCCTAAAAACACAAAAATTAGCTGGGTGTGGTGGCATGTGCCTGTAATCCCAGCTTCTCAGAAGGCTGAGGCAGGAGAATCGCTTGAACCCAGGAGGGGGAGGTTGCAGTGAGCCAAGATTGTGCCACTGCACAATCTTGTGCCTGGGTGACAAAGCAAGACTCTGTCTTAAAAAAAAAAAAAAAAGTAGCTAGGTTTTAGGGAGGCCTTCCTTGTCACAGAGAGGAATGGTCAGATCAGTCCTGGGACTCCTACAGGGCGACTTGCAGATCAGAGTGGACTAGAGATGGCACAATATGGTAACCCCTGGCCACTCATGGCTAACTCCATTTAGATTTGAATTAATTAAAAATAAGCATTAGGCCGGGTGCAGTGGCTCACACCTGTAATCCAGCACTCAGGGAGGCCAAGGCAGGTGGATTACTTGAGGTCAGGAGTTCAAGACCAGCCTAGCCAACATGGTGAAACCTGTCTCTACTAAAAATACAAAAATTGGCCAGGCATGATAGGACATACCTGTAATCCTAGCTACTCAGGAGGTTGAGGCAGGAGAATTACCTGAACCTGGGAGGCACAGGTTGCAGTGATCTGACATTGCACCATTGCACTCCAGCCTGGGCAACAAGAGAGAAACACCATCTCAAAAAAAAAAAAAAAAAAGAAAAGAAAAGAAAGAAACATTAAAAAATTAATTGTCTGGGTGCAACGGCTCACACCTGTAATCCCAGCACTTTGGAAGGCTGAGGCGGGTGGATCACAAGGTCAGGAGTTTGAGCCCAGTTTGAGGCCAATATGGTGAAACCCATCTCTACTAAAATACAAAAATTAGCCAAGCATGGTAGCATGTGCCTGTCAACTCAGCTACTTGGAAGGCTGAGGCAGGAGACTCACTTGAACCCGGGAGGCAGAGATTGCAGTGAGCCGAGATTGGGCCATTGTACTCCAGGGTGGGCAACAAGAATGAAACTCCATTTCAAAATAAATACATAAAATAAATAATAAAAAGGTGTTTCTTCTGTTGTATTGGCCCTGGATGAAGTGCTCAATGGCTGCCTATGGCTAGTGGCTTGTGTATTGGGTGGCATAAGTCAGAACGTTCCCATTATCATAGAAATTTCTGTTGGATGTTCCCATTATAGAGAGTTCTGTGGGACTGCCTAGACTACAGGACCGGGACTTGGAGTGTGATGTAGTGAGGCCCAGATCACTGGTGGGGTTGGGTCAGTTCTCCTGGACAAGGACATTGAGACCCGGTGATGCCAGACGGGTGTGCAGAGGTCATCCAACCAGCCTATGTCTGTCTCTTGTCTCTGAATGGGCTTGCTCACTCTTGAGCAAGTTACCTCATGTCTCTAAGGCTTTTTCATCCTTTTCCATATAATGGATGCAAGAATAGTACCAGCCTCAGCTAGGCACGGTGGCTCACACCTGTAATCCCATATCACGTGGTCAGGAGTTCGAGACCATGGCCAACATAGTGAAACCCCTTCTCTACTAAAAATACAAAAAATTAGCTGGGCATGGTGGCAGGTGCCTATAATCCCAGCTACTCTGGAGGCTGAGGCAGGAGAATCACTTGAACCTGGGAGGCGGAGATTGCAGTGAGCTGAGATCGTACCACTGCACTCCAGCCCAGGTAACGGTGTGAGATGACTCCTCAAAAAAAAAGAATAGTACCAGCCTTTTGGGAGTCGGGTATGGTGGCTGATGCTTGTAATCCCAGCATTTTGGGAATCTGAGGCAGGTGGATCACTTAAGGCCAGGAGTTTGGGAGTGGCCTGGGCAACACAACGATTCCCCATCTCTACAAAAATAAATCAGCCAGGTGCAGTGGCACATACCTGTAGTTCCAGCTACTCAGGGAGGCTGAGGCAGGAGGATAACTTGAGCCCAAGAGTGGGAGGCTGCAGTGAGCTATGATTGTGCCACTGTTCTCCGGCCTGGGTGACAGAGTGAGACCCTATCTGTTTAAAAAAAAATTAGTGCCAGCCTCATGGAGTGGGTTATGCTAAAGAGAAAGCACTTAACACACTTCTGCTATGTGTTAAGTAGACACTGAAAATGTCAAGTGTTACTATGATTGGTTTTTGCTGTGGTCATGATCATTTTTGTTACTTCTAATAAGATGTTCTTCTTCCATCACTTGGGTTCCTTCTGTCCCTTTGGTTGTGCTCTCTACATTTTGCCAAGTGAAAATTACAAAAAGCCCCTTGTCATCTCTAAAAATGTCCTGCACCTTTTTTTTTTTTCCTACTTATGAAACCAAGACACATTCACTATGTAACAGTAGGAAAATCCAGAGAGCACAGTGAACACAAAACAGAAAAGTCAGTCCTCACCCAGCGGTGCGGTACGCTCTTCATCTGTTTCTCTGAGCAGGGTCTATGTTCACATATTTAAAAGCCTGTTGGGTGCACGCTTTAGTGACCTGCTCTTTTTATAAATTTGGAAATGCTCAGCATTAACTGGTATAATATATCTCAGGTAGCCCCGAAGATACCCCTTTTAAGGGGTATAGAATTTGCCATGGGGATAGGCCATTTTTCCACTGTTCTTACAGATATTTCAGAGGGGGTTAGAGTGGCTTTTTTAAAGAGCCAAACGGTAAAGGTGAGCAACTCATATGTATGTTGTTGCTGTTTTTTGAGATGGGCGCTTACTCTGTCATTCAGCCTCCTCAGTAGCTATGGACCACAGGCGTGCAGCACTACACCTGGCTAAATTTTTTTTTATTGAGATGGAGTCCAGCGCTGTCATCCAGGCTGGAGTGCAATGGTACAATCGCGGCTCGCTGCAGCCTCTGCCTCCTTGGTTCCAGCGATTCTCCTGCCTCAGCCTCCTGGGTAGCTGGGATTATGGGTGCCTGCCACCACACCTGACTAATTTTTGTATTTTTAGTAGAAATGAGGTTTCCACCACATTGGCCAGGCTGGTCTCAAATTCCTGTCCTCAGGTAATCCGCCTGCCTCAGCCTCCCAAAGTGATGGGATTACAGGTGTGAGCCACTATGCCTGGCCCTAGCTAATTCATATTTATTTATTTATTTATTTATTTTTTGAGATGGAGTCTTGCTCTGTCACCCAGGCTGGAGTGGAATGGTGCAGTCTCAGCACCCTGCAACTTCCACCTCCCAGGTTCAAGTGATTCTCCTGCCTCAGCCTCCAGAGTAGCTGGGATTACAGGCACCCACCACCATGCCCAGCTAATTTTTGTATTTTTAGTAGAGATGGGCTTTCACCATGTTGGCTAGGCTGGTCTTGAACTCCTGACCTTGTGATCTGCCCACCTCGACCTCCCACAGTGCTAGGATTACAGGCATGAACCACTGCACCCAGCCAATTTAAAAAAAAATATTTAGTAGAGACTGGGGTCTTACTATATTGCCCAGGCTGGTGTCAAACTCCTGGTCTCAAGTCATCTCCTGCCTTGAGTTTTCAAGGCACTGGGATTACAGTTGTGAGCCACTGTGCCTGCCATAACAATTAAATAGGTCCTTCAACCCAAGTGCTGTCCCTTGACACATTTTATTTAACACGATATCCTCTGGGTTAAAAATGTTTGCCCCTTGTAGGGAAGGAAGCTGAGGTGCAGTGTTGGAAAGTAATTTCTTAAGTAGGGAACGTCTCTTGTCTGTGGTACTGTTAGGAGAAATGCCAGATATAGGTGATGAGGAGGAAGGCAGCACATTACACTGCCATGTGTGTATCTATGCGACAACCTTGCATGTTCTTCACATGTACCCCAAAACCTAAAATGCAATTTTAAAAAAAAAGGGAAAGGAAATAAGGAAATATGGACCTGGGGCTGTTGGTATATTGGAATTTTCTTTTCTTCTTCGTCTGTTTTTTTTTTTTTTTTTTAGACGGAGTTTTGCTCTTGTTGCCCAGGCTGGAGTGCAATGGAGTGATCTCGGCTCACTGCAATCTCCACCTCCCGGGCTCAAGTGAATCTCCTGCTTCAGCCTCCCAAGTAGCTGGGATTACAGGGATGTGCTGCCATGCCTGGCTAAGTTTTGTATTTTTAGTAGACATGTTTCACCATGTTGGCCAGCCGGGTCTCGAACCCCTGACCTCAGGTGATCCACCTGCCTCAGTCTCCCACAGTTCTGAGATTACAGTCATGAGCCACTGCACCCAGCCAGTATGTTGGACATTTCTAAAGAGGTAGGCAGGGAGCCAGAGGGAAAATTGGACTCCTTGGGGCACAAATCTTCCATCTAAGACATGTCACCTCCATCCAGGGAGTCTCAGGACAGACCTATGTATTCATCTCACCTGCTCTCCTCAAATAGAACTCAGGGGAAAAAAAGGGGGGGTGCAGGAAGGTCCCGAGACCCAGAATATCGTCTGACAGCAGATTAAAAATAAATTACTCAAAGCTTCAAATTCCTGCTATGCTTCTCTGAGCAGATTAGATTAAAATCCTTTCAGCCTTGTGATGATGGGCCTGCTCTTCTGTTGTTTCTTTCTGGTCAATTTAATTGCTTAATAGAAACCGTTGTCCATGATGGATAAAATAAAGAAGGAAAAGGTTGGGTGGGGGAGCACGGTAAGTTACTCTCCCAGCCCATAATAGTAGCATGCATGCCTCTTGTTAATAGGCAGATGGCGAGGCGATGCCAGGTCCGTGGGCTGGCCTCCATGGCTTTGCCCTCTGTGATGAAGGGAACTTTCTCCTCTGTTCTGCAAAGCTCGCCTGAAATGATGGGCCCTTGAGAAGGTTCTGGCAGACCTCTTGTCCTCCTGGATCTAGAAGGGTC
This sequence comes from Callithrix jacchus, assembly GCF_049354715.1. Taxonomy (NCBI): domain Eukaryota; kingdom Metazoa; phylum Chordata; class Mammalia; order Primates; family Cebidae; genus Callithrix; species Callithrix jacchus. The sequence goes on along the minus strand of NC_133513.1, from coordinate 13,754,904 downwards.
TGTAGAAGCCAGAGGAGCTTGTCTCCTTATCTCAGAGATGCAGGTTCTGGGCTCAGCAATGTCCAGCACCCTATCTGAACTGCTGGAGATAGCTCGTGGTGTACCTGGCGGGGAGCATCACTTTCATGCCTGCTCCTAAGGGTCCCTTGGTCTTCTGAATGCTGTCTTTTGGCTGATTTCTGTCTGCAAATTAATTTTTTTCTTTCTTGCCTTTTTTTTTTTTTTGAGATGGGGTCTTGCTCTGTTGCCCAGGCTGGAGTGCAGTGGCATGATCTTGGCTCGCCGCAACTTCTGCCTCCTGGGACTCAGGGAATCCACCTGCCTCAGTCACCTGAGTAGCTGGGACTATAGGCATGTACCACCACACCCGGCTAATTTTTTGGGTTTTTGGTAGAGATGGGGTTGCACTGTATTGCCCAGGCTGATCGCAAACTCCTGAGCTCAAGCAATCCACCTGCTTCAGCCTCCCAAAATGTTGGGGTTACAGGCATGAGCCATGGGGCACAGCCTGGAAATTTTCGTGGGTCACTAAAGCAATCAGCTCTGTCCCTGGCATCTTGCTGGGGATGAGGAAAAGGGATTCAGGAGGAGTGAGCTCAGTAGGTGTGGATCTGCTGTGGGCTGGGGACTATCTCAGCTTCCTCCCAGCCTGCTTCATTCTTTACAACACCAGCAACAGTGAAGCTGATAATCCCAGCTTGCAGATCAGGTGACTGAGGCAGAGAGGTCACGCTTGCTTAGAAAGGGGCTGTGAGGGTGGTCATTTAGAAAGGGACCTGGGTTCAAACTCTGGTCTTATCTGACTGTCAAGTGTGCATTTTCTTTCCTCTCTTGCTTCTCTGTGGGAAACTGATTCAGAGGGCCAAGTCCCGTCCCAGCTGTCCAGTTGACTGGAGGAAGACAGGATGCATGAGAGTCAGATGCACATCTTTGACGTCAATTCCAAAGCGTGGGGTTCTTTTATTTTCTGAGGTGGAGTCGCACTCTGTTACCAAGCTGGAGTGTAGTGGCGCATTCTCAGCTCACTGCAGCTTCCACCTCCCGGGCTCAAGCAATTCTCCTGCCTCAGCCTCCCAAATAGCTGGGATTACAGGTGCATGCCACCACACCCGGCTAATTTTTTATATTTTTGGTAGAGACAGGTCTCACCATGTTGGCCAGGCTGATCTCAAATTCCTGACCTCAAGGGATCCACCTGCTTCAGTCTCTCAAAGTGCTGGGATTACGAGCCACTTCGCCCTGCCTAAAACTAGGTGCTAGGCTAATGATTACACCCTGCCAACCCAGAGTGAGTGATTTTCTTCTTTTTTAATTGAGTTAACTTAATATATCAAAAAAAGAAAGAAATCTGTTTCTGGCATTGCTTGAAAAAGCAGAGGAGCTGACACTCCAGGACACAGGGTGCGAGGTAACAGTCCCTGTGAGATAGCCTTTATGCTCTGCTTTTCCACAGGCCCCACCCCTCCCTGTCTCCTAGGCCCTGGCAGCCATTGATCATGGCACCTCTTTTGTTGACTCACACAGGGCCTGCTTCACTCATGCCTTACCTGATTGGTCCCGCGTGGTATAGACCGTGGGACCCTCCACCCTATACCAAACCTCTGGGGTTGGGAAAAGCATGATCCAGAACCACAGTGGGTGGACCCCCCTGCTTATTTGACCCCCAAACCCGAATCCCTAACCTGTGAGCCCCAAAGGCCATTTTTCCAGTTCTGATTCTGCTTCTGGAATGCCCAGGGGTTCAGGAGAAGCCCACCTTCCAAACTTGAGCAGGTGACAATGTTTCTTCCTTAGAGACCTAGCCCAGTGATCTTAGCCTTCTCCACCCAGGGACGCAGGGAGCAAGTGGACTGTGAGCAGAGGCTCCTGGGTGCCAGCCACTGCTCTGGTCCCTGGAGGGTAGAAAGCCACCATAGCTTGAAGCTGCACTTTGTTAAGCCCCAGGAAATAGCCCTTGTGATCTTTTTTTTTTTTTTTAATGGTGTCTTGCTCTGTTGCCGAAGCTGGAGTGCAGTGGTACAATCTTGGCTCACTGCAACCTCCATCTCCTGGGTTCAAGCAATTCTCCCGCCTCAGTCTCCCATGTAGCTGGGATTACAGGCGCCTGCCACCATGCCCAGCTAATTTTTGTATTTTTAGTAGTGAGGGAGTTTCACCATGTTGACCAGGCTGGTCTTGAACTCCTGACCTCAGGTGATCCACCTGCCTCAGCCTCCCAACATATTGGGAATACAGGCATGAGCCACAACGCCAGCCTTCTGATCTTTCAAGTCATTATTGCTTCAAAGAACCTCCTCCAATAATACAAGGATAATCTATGCAAAGACCACAGGAGAATATTTAAGAATAAGTGTATATCACAGAAAGCACACATGGAGGCAAACCTGACTTGCAGGGCCGTGTATGTGCACCCAAGGAAAAGTCGCTCCGTGTGTGTTTTGCAGTTTGCGGTTTTCCACTTACCCCCACCCTGTAGTTTTTCTGTTCTTAACAATCTTGTCAGACTTAAAATATATTTTTGAACAGTAAGACATGCAAATTGAAATAAAATGGTGTGTAAGGGTGTATAGAACTTCCCCTTCATTTCTACTCCTCAGCCTTCCAGTTTCCCTCCTTAGAGACACCGTGGTTGCCAGGTATATACGTAGCCTTCAGTGATGTTATTTATTCACCTATTTAAATTATTTTTCAAGATGGAGTCTCCCTCTGTCACTCAGGCTGGAGTGCAGTGGAGCCATCTCAGCTTTTTGCAACCTCCGCCTCCTGGGTTCAAGCAATTCTCCTGCCTCAGCCACCCAAGTAGCTAGAACTACAGGTGTGTGCCACCACGCCTTACTAATTTTTGTATTTTTAGTAGAGATAAGATTTCACTGGCTGGCCAGGCTGGTCTCGAACTCCTGACCTCAGTTGATCCACCCAGAGCCTCCCAAAGTGTGGGGATTACAGGTGTGAGCCACCACGCCCGGCCAGCCCTATGTGTCTGAAAGCCAGTGTTCCTTCCCTCCCTGTTCCTCATTTCTGCTGCAGGCCCTGGGAGCACCCCCTGCTCAGGGCTCTGTGGCTGACCATATAAAGCGTCAGGGAAAAGTTGGAGCTGCTTCCTAATACGGTCACAAGAGGGAAATCCTGGGCCTGCAGCTGGGTCGCTAAGGGCCCGTGACATGCCGGCTGGGACACTGGAGGCCGGGATGTTGAAACCTCTGAACTTAACCAGCTGGAGACAGGCTCTTGGGGCCAGAGAGGCAGAAGTGAAGCCAATTATGGTTGGGCTGGGTCGAGGTGAAGGAGAAGTGGCTGAATGATGTGGGAGGAAGAGCCAGATGCTGAAGCCCCGCAGCCCTGCACGAGATGTGCTGCTGCCTGTCCCCATCTTCCTCTCGCTCGATCATCATTCCCTGGTTTGCTTGGAAAGTTTTGCAGAACTCAGCAGAGATTCAGCTCTGCCTGGAAGCATGGATTAAGTGCTTCCTGCATGCATGGCACTGGGAGAGGTATCCCAAACACAACAGGATGGAAGTCATATTCCTCTTTCAGAAGCTGGTGATGGAGTTGGAAAGGCTGGATGGGCCTGCCTTCTTCGTAAGAATTCTTTTTTCTTTGAGACAGTCTCATTCTGCTGCCCAGGCTAGAGTGCAGTGGCATGATCTCGGCTTACTGAAACCTCTGCCTCCTGGGTTCAAGCAATTCTCCTGCCTCAGCCTCCTGAGTAGCTGGGATTACAGGTGGGCACCACCACACCTAGCTAATTTTTGTATTTTTAGTAGAGACGGGTTCACCATGTTGGCCAGGCTGGTCTCAAACTCAGACTCCTGACCTCAAGTGATCTGACCTCCCCTCGGTCTCCCAAAGTGCTGGGGTTACAGATGACTGAGTGTCTACCCTGTGTCTGGCACTGTGTGGGATGTAGGAGTTACAGTAGTGTGCAGGTCACAGTCCAGGAGGTGACATTTAGGCTGAGGTCTAGAGGAGAGGGAGACAGCTGTGGGAAGATCGGGGGGAAAGTGTTCAAGGTGGAGGGAACAGCATATTGAAGGCTCTAAGGTGGCAAGACTTCACTTCTCATGAAATGAAGGGAGCGTAGTAAGAGTCACTAAACAACATTAACTGAGCACGTACTACATATTAGTCGCCCTGCTAAATGCTTTGTGAGCATCATCTCACAGCACACCTAGGAAGGGCTTGTTGGTACGCTGCCCCGTTTTGTAGATGAGGATAACTGAGGCTCAGAGAGGTTAAGAAACTTGCCCCAGGTCACACAGCTAAGTAGTAGCAGAGTGGTCGGGCGCAGTGGCTCATACCTGTAATCCCAGCACTTTGAGAGGCTGAGGTGGGCGGATCACCTGAGGTCAGGAGTTCAAGACCAGCCTGGCCAACATGGAGAAACCCTGTCTCTACTACAAATAGAAAATTAGCTGGTCATGGTGGTGCATGCCTGTAATCCCCTGTAACCCCAGCTACTTGGGAGGCTGAGGCAGGAGAATCACTTGAACCCAGGAGGCCAAGATTGCAGTGAGCTGAGATGGCGCCATTGCACTCCAGCCTGGGAAAGAAGACTGAAACTCCATCTCAAACAAAACAAAATGAAGTAGCAGAGTGAAGGTTCAAATTCGAGTATCTGATACCCAGTTCTGAGCCCTTAGCCCTTGACTGCCTCCAGGTCAAGCAAGGGCTTGAGTGAAGACAGATTGGGCTGTAAATGATACCTATATTCAAAAGGGGTGTGGCAGTGGGTGTGGCCACAGAGGAGCTGGAGAGAGTCAAGACCTGAAGGAGGGTGGGGCTTGGTTGACCTTTATTCAGATGACCATGGACTGGGCACATGCTGTTTGGGAGGCTTGTCCTTGGGACGGAGAACACGGATGAACAGGACATAGTCCCTGTCCTGGCTCCATGTGGTCTGCTGAGCAGCTACTGCTATAGTGCAAGGCCCCAGGTCACAGAGATGAAGTCAGGCTGCACCTGCTCTCTGGAAACTATATCCTTAAGTTACTCCCTCTATATGCATTTAACAAGCATTTAGTTAGCACCTACTCCATACCAAGGTCAGTACTGGGACTGAAGAGGAGAAAGTGGGGGCTCCCTGGCCTCAGGATACTTGCAGCTGGTGTTTGCAGGATGGGTGGGAGGGTCCTGGGTGATAGAATGGGGAAGAGGGGTCCTTCCTGCCTTGATCTCCCAAAGTCCCAGGATTATAGGCATGAGCCACTGCACCCAGCCAGACCTTCCCACTCTCTGGCTCCAGCCCTTAACTAAAAGCCCCTTGAGGGCAGGGACCTTGCGTTTTTTTTTATGTTCTAATGTAGTCCCAGCACCTTGCATGGCATCTAGGACATACATAATGAATGAACAAATGAACGAACGAAGGAATGATCAGTAGTTTCTGTTTCTGTCAGATGGGCCTAGGCTGGTTAGCATAAAGAACTGTGCTCACACCTGACGGTGGGCCAGGCTGGGCTTGGTGCTGCCAGGGTCTTCCTTGGTTGCTTTGGTCAAGTGCCTTAACCCTCTGTTGCTTGGTTCACCCTGGTTGTCACTCAGAGATGGATCTCTGATTCTCCCTAGGTCACATGCTCGGAAGAGGATGTGCTTTATGGCCATCAGTCTTGGGCAGTACTGATGTTTATCGCTTGGGGGAAGCAGTTCCTGTGGGATGGCTGGGAGCCTGTCTCCTGAACTGTAACCTCAATCATGGGAAAATCTAGCATCCAGAAATGAAAAATCATGACGATAGCACCTCACCACGCACAGTGTGACGGGATTCACCTTGTGCCTTTGCTCCCTCATCCCAGGTCTGATTAGCTTCAGATGATCCTATGCACCCTGTAAGACAGGACTGCTACTTTTTTTTCCCTTGAGATGGAATCTTGCTCTGGCACCCAGGCTGGAGTGCAGTGGTGTGATCTCGGCTCATGGCAACCACTGCCTCCTGGGTTCAAGCGATTCTCCTGCCGTAGCCTCCTGAGTAGCTGGGATTATAGGCGGCCGCCACCATGCCCAGCTAATTTTTGTATTTTTAGTAGATAAAAGGTTTCACCACGTTGATCAGGCTGGTCTCAACCTCCTGACCTCATGATCCACCCTCCTCAGCCTCCCAAGTGCTGGGCATGAGCCACTGCGCCCAGCCAGGACTGCTACTTTTTAAATGGTAATGTGCAAGTAACATAAAATTTACCGTTTTAAACATTTTAAAGAAAACAGTGGCATTTGGTTCATTCACAATGTTGTACACCTATCGGTTTCAGGACAAGGTCTTGCTATGGCACCCAGGGGCTAGAGTGCAGTGGTGCGATCATAGCTCACTATAACCTTGAGCTCCTCGGCTCACTCAATCCTCCTGACTCAGCCTCCCAAGTAGCTGGGACTACAAGTGCTCACCACCATGGCCAGCTAATTTTTTAAATTTTTTGTAGAGGTGGGGTCTTGCAGTTTTTGTCTGGGCTGATCTCAAACTCTTAGCCTGAAGTGATCCTCCTGCCTCGGCCTCCCAAAGTGCTGGGATTACAGGCATGAGCCACTGCACTTGGCCCCAGAGCGTTTTTACAGCCCCAACAGGAAACCCCATACCCATCGGCAGTTATTCCTCATCCCCGCCTCTCCAGCCCCTGAGAACGTCTGTTTCCTGTCTCTGTGGCTTCGCCTACTCTAGATGCTTCACATAAATGAGATGACACGATGTGTAACCTTTCATGCCTGGCTTCTTCTACTTGGCATATTTTCAAGGTTCATCCACCTTGGAGAGCATGTGTCAGTGCTTCGATCCTTTTTAGGCACAGCTGTGTTTGTCTCAGTTTTACACATGAGGAAGGCATTTCATTAGCGGTCAGGAGCAGGTGCTCTGGGGGAAACAGTCACTGCAACCTCTGCCTCCCAGGTTCAAGCAGTTCTCCTGCCTCTGCCTCCCAAGTAGCTGGTGAGGTTGTCACCAGGTTACACAGCTGGAGGGGAGTAGTTCCCGACTTCTCTCCAGCAGTGTGACTTGGTGACAACCTCACCAAGCCTCATTTGGCCCTCCTGTCAAACGGGCAGTGGGGAAATCACTGTTACTGAGTAGTTGTGAAGATTCCATAAGGAGATGCCCCTGCCATGTTTTAGAGACCGATTCACTGGGGTTTCTTCTTAGATGTGAACAATGGGATGCACCAGAAAGAGATGAGAGGGTGGTAGAAGGAGAGAGAGGTTGGAGTGTTATTACCTCGTCTCTCTCCCTCCCGGAACGTGGTTTTGGCAGTCGTGTTTCCGTGTGGCTGCAGCTCGCTCTGGACAGTCCCTTTCTATGGCCGTGTGGCTTTTTATTTCTCCAATGTTCACTTAACATTTCCTCTCTGGCTGGGCGCAGTAATCCCAGCACTTTGGGAGGCTGAGACAGGTGCATTGCCTGAGCGATGTTCACCAGTTTGAGGCCAACCTGGTGAAACCCTCTCTCTACAAAAAAAAAAAAAACAAACCTGGGCAGGCGTGGTAGCTCACATCTGTAATCCCAGCACTTTAGGAGGCTGGGGCAGGCAGATCACCTGAGACCAGGAGTTTGACATCAGCCCGGCCAACATAGTGAAACCCCGTCTCTACTAAAAATACAAAAATTAGCCGGGTGTGGTGGCGGCGCCTTTAATCCCAGCTACTCAGGAAGCTGAGTCAGGAGAATAGCTTGAACCCAGGAGGCGGAGGTTGCAGTGAGTCGAGATGGCACCATTACACTCCAGCCTGGGGGACAAGAGCCGAGACTGTGTCTCAAAAAAAAAAAAAATTAGCTGAGCTTGGTGGTGTACACCTGTAGTACCAACTACTGGGGAGGCTGAGGAGAGAGGGTCATTTGAGTCCAGGAACTCTAGGTTGCAGTGAGCCAAGGTCACACCATTGCACACCAGCCTGGGCGACAGCAAGACCCTGTCTCAAAAAAAAAAAAAAAGTCAAGTAAACACCATTCTCTTCTCTTCTTGCTGTTAACTGCTCCCTTCACTGGTTGGGTGTCATTAATTCTGCATACATGTCTGTAAGCAGTCCCTTTATTTAATGTTCCTGGGTTACTATTTTAAGTGTGCTGTTCATTTTCTGTGCCACCTGTTAAATGATGAGCATTTAATAAGATTGTGAGCATTCTGTGTTGTGCTTAGTTTGGTGCCTGGCATACAGTAAGTGCTCAATGAATGCTGGCTGTTATTGAAGCCCTTGAGGTCCAGGGAGGTAGAGCCACAGCTTGGAGGAGTGGAGCTGAGATTTGGACCCAGAGCTCCTTAAGACTTCACAGTTCGGTCAGGTGCAATGGCTCATGCCTGTAATCCCAGCACTTTGGCAGACGGAAAGGGGAGGATTGTTTGAGCCCAGGAGTTCAAGATCAGCTTGGGCAACATAGTGAAATCTACATCTCTACAAAAAATACAAACATTAGCCAGGCGTGGTGGTGACCACCTGTAGTCCCAGCTACTTGGGAGTCTGAGGTAAGAGGATCACCGGAGTCCAGAAGGTCAAGGCTGCAGTGAGTCCTGTTCATACCACTGTACCCAGCCTAGGGGACAGACGGAGACCCCATCTCAAACAAAATCCCCCACAGCTGCAAAATATCACACAGGCAGCCTGGAAATCCACTCAGCTTTTCTCCTCTTCCCTTCCCCTGTACCTGGAATACCAGTGAGGCCCAGGGTTTCCTCCCAAGACTCCAAGCCTCAGTTTCCCCAACTCTAAAATGAGAACATTGAGTGCTTCTGTGTGATCTGTCTTCCCTGGGGGAGGTCTGGAAATAAGCTGGGTTCTCTGTCTGCAGACGTACTCTGGCCTCTTCTGCGTGGTGGTCAACCCCTATAAACACCTGCCAATCTACTCGGAGAAGATCGTCGACATGTACAAGGGCAAGAAGAGGCACGAGATGCCGCCTCACATCTACGCCATCGCAGACACGGCCTACCGGAGCATGCTTCAAGGTGAGTGGGCCCCGTGTGGGCACAGGGGCCCGGCGAGGGCGCCACAGGGCCAGAGCCAGAGAGCTCGTCCTTTCCTGCTTGTCTGCAGTTTTTGCCAGGAATGTGGAGTTTGGCAGGCAGTGCTCGGGACCAGGCGTGCTGTGGCTGAAAAAGGGAAAAAGCAAAAGGAACATCTGTGTTTGCAGCCTGGGAGGGTAAGGAAGAAGTGAGGGCTTGGGCAAATACAGGCATGGGCCCACTTCAGCTCTGGCTCTGGGGCTCGCTGCCCAAAGGCCCTACTGGGCCAGCTGTCTGCAAAGGATGGAAAGAGGGTGGAGAACAGCCCTGGGGCTGAGCCATCAGGGTCTGCGTTGGCACCCACCTGTCTCTCAATCCCTGTGGGACTGTGGCCAATTATCTTTTCCTCTTCAGCCTCGGTTTCCTCATCTGTCAAAAGGGGTAATGATAGTCTCTATCTTGTAGCTTCTTTTGAAGCTTGTTAGTGCTGGTTTTTTTCAAACTTAAGACTTGTGCCTGTTACCTTCATGTTTATGTGTTATTATTATTATTTTTGAGACAGGGTCTCGCTTTCCTGCCCAGGCTGGAGTGCAGAGGTGCAATTGTGATCTCCGCTCCCAGTAAACCTCTGCCTCCTGGGCTCAAGCAATTCTGCCTCAGCCTCCCAGGTAGCTGGGACTGTAGACATGTACCACCGTGCCAAACTAATTTCTGAAAGTTTTTTTTTTTTGCAGTGACAGGATCTTGCTATATTGGTTGGTCCCAAACTCCTGGCCTCAAGCAATCCTCCCACTTTGGCCTCCCAAAATATTGGGATTATAGGCATGAGCCACTGCACTCAGGCCTTCTCAGTTTGCAGCCCCTGGAATAGCCATCCACAAGTCAAACAGGCAGTTAATACAAGGACATGTACTAGGTCAGGCAGACTACAAAGAACCCGAAAACTCACACCCCCTCGAAAAGGGAGCCAACAGATGAGAACCCAGGGATCTGAGTTGGGAATTGAGAGGAGCCCATTTTTGAAAGTTCTTGAGGCAGGAATCCAGGTGTGCCCGAGAGATGCCACTCCACCACCCCCAAGGTAGAGGTGGGGTGTAAGTACCCGGAGTTACTGACAGAGTTAGCCAGACTCCACAGGTAGGGCCAGAACTGCCCCCGCACTAGGCAGGGGCTGCCATTACCTCCAAAGACCAGCAGGTGGAGCCTTGCAAGGAGAATCATGAAGACACAATCTCAGGTGGGAAATTGATGACTCCTGGGGTTAGGCATCTGTCTTTGTATTAAACGCAGACACATACACTCTCTTTGTGGTCTCCCTTGATGGGAGTGTATTTGCAAAGTGGTTCGTGTATGTCTTTGGGAAGCTGAGCCTCACAGAGCTCAGTGTTCCTATCATTTGGGGTACTTTGGGTTACAAGTAACATAAGCAATTAAAGTGGCTTAACCAATAGCAGTTTATTTTTATTTTATTTTTTCAAGATGGAGTCTTGCTCTGTCACCCAGGCTGGAGTGCAGTGGTGCAGTCTCTGCTCACTGCAACAACCACCTCTCGGGTTCAAGCAATTCTCCTGCCTCAGTCTCCTGAAAGCTGGGATTACAGGTGCACCACCACACCTGGCTAATTTTTGTATATTTAGTCGAGATAGGGTTTCACCATGTTGGCCAGCCTGGTCTTAAACTCCGGACTTCATGATCCACCCACCTCAGCCTCCCAAAATGCTGGGATTACAGGTGTGAGCCACCTCGCCCGGCCAACCAATAGGAGTTGATTACCTCTCATAACAGGAAGCCTAGGGACTGATTTCAGGTTGACTTCCTTGGGATTTTTCTCAGCTTCTTCCTCAAGGTCACAAAGTTCCGGATATCACATTCTCATGTGGTAATATCCAAAAGCAGGAAGGAAATGGAGGGTTAAATTCTTTTCCTGTGTCTCTCTCTTTTTTTTTTTTAATTAGGGAGGAACTTGGTGATATGCTAATCCCTGAAGCAGTCACTAGTAAAGGGGATTGGGATGTTTATGATTTATTTGAATCTTTCCTGTTTTGTATCGTTTCGTTTTATAGGTTTTGGATTTTTTTGGGTTTTTTGGTTTTTTTTCCCCCACTCTGTCGCCCAGGCTGGAGGTACAGTGGCATGATCTCAGCTCACTGTAACCTCTGCCTCCTGGGTTCAAGCGATTCTCCCACCTCAGCCTCCTAGGTAGCTGGGATTACAGGTGTATGCCATCACACCTGGCTCATTTTTTGTATTTTTAGTAGAGAGTGCATTTGGTCATGTTGGCCAGCCTGGTCTTGAACTCCTGACCTCAAGTGATCCACCTGCCTTGGCCTCCCAAAGTATTGGGATTACAGGTGTGAACCACCGCACCTGGCAATTCCTGGTTCTTTTCTGGAGCTGAGGGAGGTCCCACTAAGCACATTTTAATCTAAATAACAAAATGAAATAAAATTCTGTTAGTCAAGGAGAAGGAGGGGAGCAACAGATGGGTAAGCATTTCTACAGTGCTCTGAGAAAATATATTTGTAACTTTAAAAAGTCTTTAATATTGTGTGTTTATTCTAGAAAAACTTAAACACGTATTTAAGCAAAAGAGAACTTGATGGCACCTATAATTCTGTCATTTAAAACTCATTGCCATTAACATCTTGCTATATGACCTTTCATACACAATTAAGCTGAATGGCATGAAATGAAGGAAATCTTTGCTATCTGAAGATAATTGTTTCCAGAAAAAGATCCTTTAAAACAGGGACCAAAGTTTTACTGTAGATTAGTATGTGTGTGGAGGAGGGAAAGAGAGTGGGCAAAAGGTTTAACAGCTTGAAAAGTGACATTGCAGGCTGGGCACGGTGGCTCACGCATGTAATCCCAGCACTTTGGGAAGCCCAGATGGGTGGATTGCTTGAGGTTACGAGTTCGAGACCAGCCTGGGCAATATGGTGAAACCCTGTCTCTGCAAAAAATTCAAAAATAAGCTGGGCATGATAGCGCATGCCTGTAGTCATGCTTCTCAGGAAGCTGAGGTGGGAGGATCACTTGAACTGGAGGTTGCAGTGAGCGGAGATCATGCCACTGCACTCCAGCCTGGATGATAGAGCCAGACCTTGTCTCAAAAGAAAAAAAAAGAAAAGAAAAAAACAACATTGCAAATTATAAAAATAGGTTCATTTCATCTTACATGTAACAAGAATTTCTTAATACAAGTAGGTGCTAATTAGTAGATTCATTATAAAATGAATTAAGAGTGGGTGTGGTTTGGGGTGAGGGACAAAATCACGTGAGAGAGAAAATGACATTCTTCATGTCACGCTTGACTTCCGCAGCCCGAGCTAAGTCATGCTTACAGATTTATTTAATGGCTCACCAGTTTTCCTAAGGGCTTCTTTTACTTCTTTGGTGTTTAGTACAGATTCAGGGCGATTCACACCACAGTGGTCTTGGTGTTCATTTAGCTGTGAATCGCCCTGAATCTTTTTTTTTTTTTTTTTTTGACGGAGTTTCACTAGTGTTGCCCAGGTTGGAGTGCAATTGTGCGATCTTGGCTCACTGCAACCACTGCCTTCTGGGGTCAAGTGATTCTCCTGCCTCAGCCTCCCAAGTAGCTTGGATTACAGGCATGTGCCACCATGCTTGGCTAATTTTGTATTTTTAGTAGAGATGGGGTTTCAACATGTTGGTCAGGCTGGTCTTGAACTCCTGGCATCAGGTGATCCACCTGCCTCAGCCTCCCAAAGTGCTGGGATTACAGGCGTGAGCCACCTCACCAGGCCCCTGAATTTTTTTTTATGGCCTTTCTAAGGCCACTGACTTTGCCAATCACTGCACCTTAAAATATCACAGAGCTGCCACTTCGTTTTGTGTTCGTAGCATGATGGTAGATGTTGACGCCCAATAATTGGCAAGGTGAAGCCATTGAATCGTAGGTGGCAGAGAAGGAGGCTTCAGTGGAGTTTCATTGCTCATGTAGTCATTAAAGAACATTTTTGTGTCATGGGGACTTTTGCTTTCCTAGACCAGCAGTCTCCAACCTTTTTGGCACCAGGGACCAGTTTCATGGAAGACCATTTTTCCATGGACCACAGGGGAGAGAGAGTTTGGGGATGATTCAAGCATATTGCATTTATGGTGCACTTTATTTATATTATTACATTGTGATATATAATGAAATATTGATACAACTCACCATAATGTAGAATCAGTGGGAACTCTGAGCTTGTTTTCTGCAACTGGGGGTGATGGGAGACAGTGACAGATCATCAGGCATTAGATTCTCATAAGAAGCAGCGCAACCTAGATCCCTCACATGCATAGTTCATGACAGTGTTCGAGGTCCGTTAAGAATCTGATGCCACCTATGATCTGATAGGAGGCAGAGCTCAGATGGTAATTTAGTGATGGGGAGTGGCTGTAGTTACAGATGAAGACCACTACTCACCTCCTGCTGTGCAGTACCAGTAGGTGGTCCAGTGGTTTGGGAGGCCTGCCCTAGACCACCTCTTACCTGTGGGGCAATGTTGTAATCGACAAGGACACCCCGTGTTCATAAATTTCATTCCTCATAGACTCTAGGTTTTAACACAAAATGGCATAGTTAGCTCTCTAAAACTACTGAGAAATGTTCATTTGACACATAGTAAGCTCCAATAGGAAATGACAATCATGACTGAGCTTAGTGGCGTTTCTCCAATCCTAGCATTTTAGGAGGCCAAGGCAGGAGGATCACTTGAGGCCAGGAGACTGAGACCAGCCTGGGCAACATAGATCTTGTCTCTATAAAAAGATAATTAGCTGGCCACGGTGGTGTGAGTCTGTAGTCCTAGCTACCCTGAAGGCTGAGGCAGGTGGATCACTTGAGCTCAGGACTTCGAGAATGCAGTGTGCTATGATCATGCTGTGGTACTCCAGCCTTGGCAACAGAGTAAGACCCCGTCTCAACAACAACAACAAAAAAAAAAAAAAGAAAGAAAGGAAAGAAAAGATGACAAACGTGAGCACACCCATCCATAAGATAAACTCTTTAGTTAATTTAAATGTTAAGCAATAGCTGCTATGCAGTCATCTATTTTGGCATGAGTAAAATAGATGGAGTTTCTGGCAAATCATTGATTATGGACTCTAAAAATAAAAAGAATCTCAAAAAACATGGAGAAAAATTTAAGCTTGGGAAGAATTCTGTTCATCTGCTTGTTTCCCCAAGTCCCAAGGAGGAAACTGGTTTTTGTGAAGGAACATGTAGGCCCAGTGTGTTGACTCCATCGATAAATGGTGCTATCTGATGCTGTTAAGTCACTAGGCGAGGATACACCTTGAGCTTACCATCAAGCTGGAGAGGGAAAGCTAGCACACGTGGCTTCTTCCTTGAGTTCTTCACGAAACGAGATGGGATGTGAAAAGGGGGGATTGAAGAGGGATGGGTAACATGTGCACTGAATATAGGTTGACGCATTTCAATTATGTCACATGGACAGTAAGTTCCCGAGGACCCATAAACTCCATCCTTCTCTGCATGTTCCGCCTTGTGTCTCCAGCACATTTTCTGGTGCCTGGCATGTAGTAGCTACTCATTTTGTTAATATATGCTGAATTAATGAATGATCAGAGTTGTTTATAGAAAAGAACCTACCGGGGAAAGAATGGATGGGGTGGGTGATTTGGGAGAGGTGGGCTTTATACGCCTTGAAGAATAGTTTGCTAAGATGAGAGGAAGGCAACAGGGATGGTTTTCTAGCCAACAATAATAAAAGCATAAATGTGGAAGTGAGAATGGGTATGATGAGTGTGGGAGGAGCTAATTTAGAGGGTTTGACTAGTATACTGTGGCAGGGAGCTCAGAGCCAGAGCTGAGCCCTTGCTGCCTTACAGGAGTTGGGAATACGGGAGGGACTTTCTAAGAAATACTTTACAACATGGCACCCTCCCCAACGGAAGCCAAGCCCTTGAGGGTAGGGGGAGGAGAAGCCAATATTTAAAAGATGTATCTTATATCTGTGTATGTATAAATTATATCATTTATTTTTAAAATTTCCCCATTTTTTTGGATTTACTTGTTTGTTGTTTCCGTTCTGGTAGTTTTTGAGACTGACACTCTGTGCCCAGGCTGGAGTGCAGTGGCGCAATCTTGGCTCACTGTAACCTCTGTCTCCTGGGTTCAAGTGAGTCTCCTGCCTCGGCCTCCTGAGTAGCTGGGATCACAGGTGCACACCACCACACCTGGCTAATTTTTTGTATTTTTAGTAGAGAGGGGGTTTCGCCATGTTGGCCAGGTTGGTTTCAAATTCTTCATCTCAGGTGATCAGCCCACCTCGGCTTCCCAAAGTGCTGAGATTACAGGCATGAGCCACCGCGCCTGGCTGTGGTTTGTTTTTAGAAAGATAATACATCCAAATTCAAAAACTGAACTTCTCCCTTCAACCTTGTGCATTACACCCCTAGCTTCCGTCCCAAGAGACAATTACGGTTTCTAGTGTATGAGGTTTTCTTCTAGAGATAATTTTGCAAGTATAAGCAAATAGGTATCTATTTTCTTCCCTAAGGTTTCCCTACAAATACTAGCATTCCATATATATACAAGTCTACATTTTGCCAGACAGTGATACAAATCAGTGCATGTAGGAATTTCTTGTTTCCTTTTCTAAAATATTCTTTTAAATTTTTATTAAAAGTATTCATGGCCGGGCGCGGTGGCTCAAGCCTGTAATCCCAGCACTTTGGGAGGCCGAGGCGGGTGGATCACGAGGTCAACAGATGGAGACCATCCTGGTCAACATGGGGAAACCCCGTCTCTACTAAAAAATACAAAAAATTAGCTGGGCATGGTGGCGCGTGCCTGTAATCCCAGCTACTCAGGAGGCTGAGGCAGGAGAATTGCCTGAACCCAGGAGGCGGAGGTTGCGGTGAGCCGAGATCGCGCCATTGCACTCCAGTCTGGGTAACAAGAGCGAAACTCTGTCTCAAAAAAAAGAAAAAAAAAAGTATTCATTCAGGTGGCTTAGAGTCAAGTGACTTTTGAAGACTTGTCAAGAAAAATAGCCATCCTCTGCTAATTCTCAACTCCTTTGATTTTTTTTTTAATTTACCACCATATCTCTAAAAGAACTTGATCATACTGCTGCAATCTTAACTTTGCTTTCAATTTTAGGTATCATCTCTTGCCTTTTCTCCAGGAAAGATGAAATTTAACTCATCAACCTACTTCCTCATCCCAGCACACACGCCTCATCTCGTAGAGTCTATATATACTTTTATCTTAATTTTGACAAACTCAGTGTTCAGAGTTTCCATTATGACTATGTACATGCTATCTAGAGTTTACATTATTATGATTATGTAGATATTATTCAAACCTGAGCTTTGCACTGCTTTGTGGCTACTTTTCTTTCTTCTTTTTTTTTTTTTTTTGGAGTTAGCAATTGCCTTCCCCACCCCCAACCTTGTTTTCTATGTACTTAACCACCAATTCTGCCCCAAATCCTCCTTCTAAATGTGTTCATCTCCTTTTCATATGTCCAGACATGTATTGGGGATCATACTGATATTGTCTCCTTGAAGGTGATCTCCACTATGGCCTTCTGATCTACTCTGGCCTTCTCTATAGCTAGTAGCATCATATAGGATCATTTTCACCATCCTTGAAATTCCCTGTGATGCTTTCATAGTGGATTCCTTGTTTCTCAGTTTTCATGTCTTCCTCTTTCTTGCCTTACTCTCCTGCTTAAATTGAGCACTTTTCCAAGTAGTTTCTCAAGAAAGAATGTATGTGATCTTGAGACATTGAAATCTTGCATATTTGAGAGGCTTGATGCTTCTCTAACACTTAAATGATGTTTAGCTGGGTGTAAGATTTAAGGCAAGAAAGTTGTTTTCAAAAAGTTATAAATAACTCTCTTGCCTGAGCTTTTTAAGGCATTGCTTTGTTGCCTCCTTCCAGCTTCAGTTTCAGTTTTGAGAAGATGAAACTCATTCTGATTCGTGTGTGTGTGTGTGTGTGTGTGTGTGTGTGTGAGAGAGAGAGAGAGAGAGAGAGAAAGAGAGAGAGAGAGAGAGAGAGAGAGAATTATATTTACCTTCCTGGCTGAGAATATTCTTGATCCTTCTACATGACCAGTTTTTGTTTTTCCTCCTTCTCTAGAAGCTTTTAGACTCTCTTTATCCCCCTGTGCATGAAGATGGGACTTGATATGAGTCCATTTTTATGCATTATGCTGAACACTTAGTGGCCCAATTAATCTATAAACTTGTGTCCATAAATTTTGGGAAATTTTTGCAATTTATTTCTTTGATGCTTTCTTTCTCCCTGTGTTCTCTGTTTCTTTTTCCTAGAAGTCTTTTTATTTCCATAATGAAACTCCTAGATGGATCCTATAATTTTAATCTCTTTCTCTTGTTGTTTTAATCACCTTAATGTTTTTAATTCTATTGTATGAGTAACCCTTCCATTGTATTTTAAATGTCTGGTATATATTTTATTGAATTCCAAAAAATCTATTTTGTTTTCTAAATGTTTCTTTCATATGACATTGTTTTTCTGTGGATGCATATCCTGATTCTCAAAGGATATTTCATGCATAGTCACTTTTCTCCAAGATACATATTTTCCTATGTATTTGTTTTTTCTGTGTGTCATATTGGTGATTTCTTCAAATGTCTTGGGATTCTTGGCTATCCATTCATCTGGGATGCTTTAGTGCATGGGATACCAAAGAGTTGATGGAAGCTCGGTGTTTTTAGGATGGGCTTGCTCATGTGCTTGGCTATAAGAAAGAGCTGGGTCACCCCATTAGGGGATTACAAGCGTGAGCCACAGTGCCCAGTCAAAAAATAATTTTTTTTAAAAAAAAGATAGGGTCTCACAGTATTGCCCAGGCTGTTCTCTTACTCCTGGCCTCAAGTGATCTTCCTGCCTTGGCCTCCCAAAGTGCTGGGATCATGGGCGTGAGCCACCACGCTCAGCCTAAAGTTGTTATTTTTCCCATAATGTTTACCTTGGTGGTGTTGATGAAATGGCAACTATGGAATTCTTCCTCAGCATATGTGCCTGTGTGGGTACGTCCTCAGCATGTGGGCTTGCAAGGCTTGTTGAGAGATCTGACGCTAGGGCAGAAGCTTTTCTTAGCCCTCTTTTACAGCAGGGAAAACAGACTCAGAGCAATGGAGAATTGGCCAAAGGTTTGGTAAGCGTCAGAGCCAAATATACACTTGCATTATCCTGACTCCAAAGCCGGAGCCCGGCTGGTCAGTCCCACTGAGCAGCCACAGGGGACTCCCTTGGCCCCCATGGGAGGCTGTCTACCACAGAGCGTCTGTCTTCTTACATCTCAAGAGTGTTGACATCTCAAAGCATAGGAGGCTGGAACTGAGTTCAATAAATGAATGTGATGAGTAGGAGAAAAGTGCCACTAAAGCCCTCCAGACAAGAACCACTTAGAGCCCCTCCATAGGTCCCTGGGCTGTGGGAGGGGCAGGAAAGGCAGATAAGATTCCATTCTGAGCATCTGCACTCACTCACCCTGTGCAAGATAGTCAAGTCATGTTTTATCCTCACCTCATTAGCAACAAATGGCCACTCTCAGGGGATTAGAAAAAGAAACACAGCCAGCCTTTATCAGCCTGGGGCTCTTGGCTGAGTCCTCTCTAAGCTTAAGACAACTCTGCGGGTAGAGTGATCCCAACGACTTTCTCTACTTTGCAAGTTCCCACACTCAGCTGTTTCTTTCTGCCTGTGATTGGCAGCCCCCTGGGGGCTAGTTCCTGCTTACCCACCTCCCCTGAGGCTGCTGCCCAATAGAGGCAGAGCGAGGAAGGGCGCTTATGTCCACGGGGCCCCTGTGATATGTCCTGGGCTCACTGCTCTATAAATCCCATATTACTTGGTCCCCGCCAGCACCACACAGGGTGAGTTGCAGCCTCCACATTTGATAGATGGGGAAAACACAGCCCACTGAATGACCTGGCCCCAGAACTGAGTCAAACCTGGGGACTCAGCTCCACTGCCCTCAGAATCTTTCTCTTCTCTCCAAGGCAGCGTGTTGTGGACAGTGTAGTACTCTTGTCCCCATATAATAGAAGAAGAAACTGAGACCCCTAGAAAGCTAAGGGACTAGCACAGGCCTTGTGTCTTAGTCTGTTCAGGGGCTATATCAATATATCATAGACTGGGTGGCTTTTCAACAGATATTTGTTTCTTGTGGTTCTGGAGGCTGGGAAGTCCAAGATCAAGCTTGGTGTCTGGTGAGAGCCTAATGTTGCCTTCTCTCTGTGTCTCACGTGGAAGGGACCTGTTAGCTCTCTGGGTCTTTTAGAAGGATACTAATCCTGTTCATGAGAATGGGTCCCTCATGACCTCATCACCTCCCAAAGGCCCACCTCCTAATGTCATCACCTGGGGAGTGAGGATGTCAACATAAGAATTTTTGGGGAGACATGAACATTGAGCCCGTAACACCTGGTAATCAGAAAGGGCTTGAACTTGGTCCAATATCCTGTCCTCCCGGTTCAGAATCACTGCTGTCTATAACCTCTTCCCTAGGTCACTATTTTAGATAATGGTGATGATTAAGATTATATTAATTGCAATTAAGCTCTTAAATGTACCATGGGTAATTTTAATCTTTTTTGAATCCAGTCTCATTCAGTGATCTTCGCAACCTTGAAAGGTCTGGATATTTATCGCTTTCCCTGGTACGGAAACAGGCCCTGGGGGCAGAGGTGACGTGGCTAAGAGGTGGAGCCAAGAAGTCATTCCCAGCTGTTTCCCTGCAGAGGCAGTGCTGCTACAGACACATTCCAGGGAGGGGAACAGCCACATGCTTCTTTGTCTCTTGTGGATTTTGCAGTGGCTGTCAGCTTTGTATCTGGCCTGTTTGGAAATGACAGGGACAGTGGCTCTGTGGGTCTGGCTCAGTCTTTACAGAGGTATTAGGAGTAGCTGTTTGGTGTTCTGACTTACTACAAAAAGTTCACTTTTTTGGTACCCAGGGTACATTACAGGGACGGGAAAGAGCAAAGGAGAAATATTAAAAAAAAAAAAAAAAAAAGTAAATATTGGCTGGGCGCAGTGGTTCACATCTATAATCCCAGCACTTTGGGAGGCTGAGGCAAGCAGATCATGAGGTCAGGAGACTGAGACCACGCTGGCCAACATGATGAAACCCCGTCTCTACTAAAAATACAAAAATTAGCTGGGTGTGGTGGTGCATGCCTGTAATCCCAGCTACTAGGGAGAACAAGGCAGGAGAATCCCTTGAACCTGGGAGGTGGAGATTGCAGTGAACCGAGATCACGCCACTGCACTCCAGCCTGGGCGACAGAGTGAGACTCCATCTCAAAAAAAAAAAGTAAATATTAAATTGCATAAGGCACATACTTAAGGGAGTGAATTCGAAAAGCCCCAACCGATACTTGGGAGCAACTTCCTTGTTTGCTTTGTTTTGTTTTGTTTTGTTTTGAGACAGAGTCTCACCCTGTTGCTCAAACTGGAGTGTAGGGTGTGATCTCAGTTCACCAGAGCCTCAGCCCCTCCAGGCTCAGGTGATCCCCCCACCTCAGCCTCCAGAGTAGCTGGGTTATAGGCATGCACCACCACAACTGGCTCATTTTTGTATTTTTTGTAGAGGTAAAGTTTTGTTATGTTGTCCAGGCTGGTCTTGAACTCCTGATCTTAAGCAATTCACCCACCTCGGCCTCCCAAAGTGCTGGGATCACAGGCATAAGCCACAGTGCCTGGCCAGCACCTTCCTTATTAAATTGCATGTGTCAGGTACCTCCCTCACTGTCCTCCCAGCCTCTGGGGAGTCTTGCTCCCCATTCCCTTGTTCATCCAGTAGTATTTTTTTCATGAGACACCCTTGCTCTGTTGCCCAGGCTGGAGTGCAGTGGTGCACTCATAGCTGACTCCAGCCTCCAACTCCTGGGCTCAAGCAATCTTCCCCTCTCAGCCTCCCAAGTAGCTGGGAGTACAGACACACATCATCATGCCTGGCTAATTTTCTTTCTTTCTTTCTTTTTTTTTTTTTTGAGATGGAGTCTCGCTCTGTGGCCCAGGCTGGAGTGCAATGGCACGATCTTGGCTCACTGTAACATATGTCTCCTGGGTTCAAGCGATTCTCCTGCCTCAGCCTCCTGATTAGCTGGGACTACAGGTGCAGCCACCATGCCCAGCTAATTTTTGTGTTTTTAGTAGAGGTGGGGTTTCACTGTGTTGGCCAGGTTGGGCTTGAACTCCTGACCTCATGGTCCACCTGCCTCGGCCTCCCAAAGTGCTGGGTTTACAGGCATGAGCCACTGTACCTAGCCCACACCTGGCTAATTTTTTAATTTTTTTTAGAGACATGGTCTCATTATGTTGCCCGTGCTGGCCTTGAACTCTTGGCCTCAAGCAATCCTCCTGCCTTGGCCTCCCAAGTGCTGGAATTATAGATGTGATCCACCACATGCGGTCATCTAACAGTATTGATTGAAGACCTACTATGTGCCACAGAGTAGGTCCTATGTTGCCAGACACAGCCTAGTGTGTGTATGTGTAAATATGAATTGAATCATCCTACAACTAGCTGCTAAGAAGAGGTCCAGGGAGAGGGGAAGTGTACGCCTGGGGGCCTTGGGAGGACAGAGGAGGCCTCCTTGGAAGGTGACATGTGAGCTTGACTAAGAAACTTGATCCAGGTTCTACAAGACTGCTGGGGCTGGAGTAGAGAGAAGGGGGAGAATGTAGGAGGTAGGAGTGGAGGCCCAAGAGGGAGAGCACTGGTTTCCCTGCCCACACCCCTTCACTGGCCAGTTTTATGGGTTTTTTGGGTTTTTTTTGGTTTTTTTTTTTTTTGAGACAGAGTCTCACACTGTCGCCTGGGCTGGAGTGCAGTGGCACAATCTTGGCTCACTGGAATCTCCGCCTCCCGGATTCAAGCGATTTTCCTGCCTCAGCCTCCTGAGTAGCTGGGAATACAGGCACACGCCACCATGCCCAGCTAATTTTTTGTATTTTTAGTAGAGACAGGATTTCGTCATGTTGGTCAGGCTGGTCTCTATCTCCTGACCTTGTGATCTGCCCACTTCAGCCTCCCAAATGACTGAGATTACAGGCATGAGCCACTGGGCTCAGCCTTACTTTTTTATTTATTAGATTTTTTTAGAGACAAGGTTTCACTCTGTCACCCAAGTTAGATTGCAGTGGCACAATAATGGTTCCCTGTAACCTCAAACTCCTGGGCTCAAGCAGTTTTCCTGCTTCAGCCTTCTAAATAGCTGGGACTACAGGCACACACCTCTGTGCCCAGCTAATTCAAATACATTTTTTCAGGCTGGGGGTGGTGGTTTATGCCTATAATCCCAGCACTTAGGGATGCTGAGCTGGGTGGATCACCTGAGGTCGAGAGTTTGAGATAAGCCTGACCAACATGGAGAAACCTAGTCTCTATTAAAAATACAAAATTAGCCAGGTGTGGTGGTACATGCCTGTAATCCCAGCTATTCAGGAGGCTGAGGCAGAAGAATCACCTGAAGCCAGGGGGTGGAGGTTGTGGTGAGCCAGGATTGTGCCACTGCACTCCAGCCTGGGCAACAAGATCAAAACTGCATCTCAAAAAAAAAGAAAGAAAGAAATTTTTTCATAGAGCTGGAGGTGTCACTTTGAGTGTCAAACCCTCAAGCAGTCCTCCTGCCTCAGTCTCCCAAAGCACTGGTTTTACAGGCATGAGCTCTTATGCCCAGCCCAGTTCTGCTTTTAAAATACCAGGGCTTCCTGCAGGTTTGGAAACTACCTGTTGGGTTGCAGCACAGGCCTTCAAAGTATCTCTTCCTACTCAGCATCTCATCCTAACCACCTCTGCCGGGGGAGTAGAGTGGGGAGATGAAGGTTGGCAAAAGAGAGGAGCCCTCACTTACAGAGCGGCTCAGGGCATGGGCCCTGGAGCTGGGTTCAGCTCCCAGCTCGGCCAGGGCTGTGACTTTGTACCTCAGTTTCCCCACTTGTCCCATGAGAATGATGACTGTCCCTACTCCAGTTACTATCAGGGTAGTTTGAGCAGTGTGTGGGGACACGGTGCATAGACAAGACGAGTTCAACAGGCATTAGCGGTCATCTGCTGGGGACCCACTGTCAAGGGCCATGTGGTGGCCACGTTCACAGTCACGTCACAGCAAATCTGGAAACTCTGGCATCCGCCTTTGCACAGGGCATTAGGTAGAGGGCCGCTTTTCTGCACAGAGTGGAGGCTGAGACCTTTCTTCTTTACCAGCCAGGGGTATTGATGGCCCTGCAGAGTCAGGGCATTGACTACCTCTCACTGGGTCCCTTAGCTGCCTGGTGCCAGAGAGGATGGACACAGCGAGCCTGGGTCTGCGCTCAGTCCCGGCTGTGTTTTCTCCTTTTATGGTCAGCCTGCACTGCACTGGCTCCCCAGCCAGAATCCATGAGCTTATGTTTGGGCTTGGGCCGAAATAGCTGGTCTGTGGGGAACTGGGTACCTCCTGGGAGTCCTCAGGACTGCAAGTGGGGGAGGAACGGCTGAAGCCCTTTATCTTCTCAGGAAACATGCCTGGGGCCTTGCATATCCAAGGCTGGGCAGGGAGTCTGGAGAGGAGGCGGGGAGAGAGGCACGTTTAAGGCTGGGGTGTGAGGTGACATGAGCCCTGGGCATCTGGGCTAGGAAGCTCAGCCCCAGGCAGGCCCTGACAGCTCCAGCCCTGCCAGCCTCCAGGAACGCTTGGTACTGTGTCCCTGCCCACTTCGGAGCTTCTGTCCCAGGCCCTCTGCTTGGGATGCTCTGCTGCTACCTCTCCCGGGAGATTCTACACATCCTTCTTAATGACACTGAGTGGTCACCTCTGCTGTGAAGCTTTCCTGTCTTGCTCAGGGAGTGTAAAAACAACAACAACAACAAAAAACTCCATGTCAATAGCACTTGGGGTGCACACCCATCTGAATGGCTACGAATCTGTAAGAAATAAGTCTCATATCTCACAGCCATTTATTTGCCCAGCTGACTCCCACTGTCTGTCGTGAGCTGCTCAAAAGCAAGGGTAAGCAAGGCATGCAGCCAGGTGCATTGGCTTCTGCCTGTAATTTCAGTTACTTGGGAGGCCGAGACGGGAGGATCACTTGAGTCCAGGAGTTTGAGACAAGCCTGGCCACTATGGTAAGTAAGGCCCTGTCTCTACAGAAAAATGAAAACATTGACCAGGCATGGTGATATGCACCTGTGGTCCCAGCTGCTTAGGAGGCTGAGATGGGAGGATCACAGGAGCCCAGGAGTTTGAGGCTGCAGTGAACTATGATCGTGCTACTGCACTCCAGCCTGGGCATCACAGTGAGACCTCATCTCTTAAAAAGAAAGAAAGAAAAAAAGCAGATCTTACTGACTTTTGTGGTTTCAGTACCTGGGTCAGGACTCATTTGCTGAGTGAATATGTGAACACATAAATATGCATTTTCCACTGCTTCTACCTCAGTTGCTTCTCTGAGCCGGAGAGCAATTGAAATCAACAAGCATTTCCTGAACACCTACTGTGTGTCAGGCATTGTTCCTTGTACCCGGGATCAGGCACAGCCCTTGACCTTCAGGAGCTCATGGGTCCATGGGAAAAGCATTTAAAACAAACAATTCTGTAATTATTGGAAATCAGATAGACCTGCGTGAAGGGGAAGAAGTCAGATTTATAGCCATTCAGAGGTGGTATAAAATGAACATCATATTTTAAAAAGCTTTATGTGGTATAATTTAAAGAAATTCATGTTGAAGATGCAATTCACACCTAGATTATGCTGCAGTGCTGGCTGCATAACCGTGTACATTTACGAGCAGTTTGCGTGGTTATGCAGCCAGCACTGTAATGTGAGTTTATACTTCTATCACCCCCCAAAGAAATCTTGTGTACATTTTTTATCACTCCATATTCCTACCCGCAGCCCCTGGCAGCCAAGAATTCACTAATCTACCTTCTGTCTCTGTGGATTTGCCTGTTCTGCAAATTTCATAGAAATGGAATCATATGTGACCTTCTGTGGCTGACTTCGTTTTGTTTGTGTGTGTGTTTGTTTGCTTGAGTCGAAGTCTCACTCTGTTTCCCAGGCTGGTGTGCAATGGCATGGTCTTGGCTCACTGCAGCCTCCGCCTCCCCAGTTTAAGTGATTTTCCCGCTCAGTCTCCCCAAGTAGCTGGGGCTACAGGTACCTGCCACCATACCTGGCTAATTTTTGTATTTTTAGTGGAGACAGGGTTTCACCATGTTGGCCAGGCTGGTCTCAAACTCCTGACCTCATGATCCACCCGACTGGGCTTCCCAAAGTGCTGGGATTACAGATGTGAGCCACTGCACCTGGGCACCTGGCTTCTTTGACTTAGTATAATGTTGTCGAAGTTCATCCACATTGTATGATGGATTTGTACTTTTTTTTTTTTTTTTTTTAAGACAGGGTCTGTCTCTATCATCCCAGCTGGAGTACAGTGGCAGTCTTGGCTTACCACAACCTTCACCTCCTAGGCTCAAACCATGGTCCCACTTCAGCCTCCTGAGTAGCTGGGACCACAAGCACATGCCACTATGCCCGGGAATGTTTGTCTTTTTTTTGTAGAGATGGGGTTTCGCCATGTTGCCCAAGCTGGTATCAGACTCCTGGGCTCAAGCGATCCACCCACCTCGGCCTCCCAAAGTGCTGGAATTCCAGGCATGAGCCATGGCACCCGGTCATACAGTCCTTGCTTTTCGTGGCTGAATACTGAAGCCCATTGTCTGGGCAGACCACCTTTCATTCGTCCATTTACCCATTCATGGACATTTGGTTGTTTCTACTTTTTGCATATTATGGATAATGGAAGTAGCATAATTTTTACCAATATGGAAAAGAAAAACTCTGCAGGCCAGATCATGGATAGATGGCCCTTTACCATTCCATATAATCTGTACCTTTTCCCCCCAGAATGTTCTGAGACATTTGTTAAGTAAGAATCACATGATGATAATTGCTAAAATGGAGAGAACCTTTGGACCATGGGAGCCAGTAGGCCTTGTGACACTCACGTTTATAGAATTAGAGAAAGGCACCATTTTCTCAAGGCACTTTCCTCCATCTGCTGAAAGATTATTACAATAAATACACACATCTACAGTGACCAGTGTGAATAGTTTCTGCATAGAGTTATGCAGTGTACAACATGCACCACTGTCCACGGCCATCCTGCAGGTAGAGGGTAAAGTGGAAAGGTTCCCAGCTCAGCTCTAGAAAAGTGCAGAGTTAGAGAAGATAGCATGGAAGAGCTGACTCCCAAGATGATGTTTCACATACAGATCAGGGTATATACACAAAGAACCAAAAAGGTGCTCAACCTAAAACCTGTACAGGAACGTTCATAGCAGCACTATGCAGAATAGCCACAAGGTGGAGATGACCCAAATGTCCGTCACCTGTCAAATGGATAAACAAAGTACAGTCTGTCCATACAATGTGATGTGACTCAGCCACAAATAGGCGTGAAGTCTGGGACCTGCGACAACATGGATGAACTCAAGCCACGTGCTAAGTGAAGGAAGCCAGACACACAAGGCCACGCATGGTATAATTCCATTTATGCAAGAATATCTAGAATAGGTAAGTGAGAAAGCAAATTGGTGGCTGGCAGGGTTTATAGGGGTGTGACTGATTCATGGGTACAGGTTTTCATTTGGGGGTGACAAAATAGTTTAGAACTAGATAGAGGTGGTAGTTATGTAACATTGTCAGTGTACTAAATGCCCCCGAATTATTGACTTTTTAATTTTTTTATTATTTTTTGAGACAGAGTCTCCTTCTGTCACCCAGGCTGGAGTGCAGTAGCGTGATCTTGGCTCACTGCAACCTACACCTCCCTGGTTCACAAGATTCTCCTGCCTCAGCCTCCTGAGTCGCTGGGGTTACAGTTGTACACCACTGTACCCAGCTAATTTTTGTATTTTTGGTACAGACGGGGTTTCACCATGCTGGTCTTGAACTTCTGACTTCAGGAGACTTCCTGATCTCAGGTGATCCACCTGCCTCAGCCTCCCAAAGTGCTGGGATTACAGCCATGAGCCACCATGCCCAGCCTAAAATGGTTCATTTAATGTAGTGTAAATTTCACTTCCATGAAAAAAAAGAGAATGGATTAGGCCGGAGAAGTGGTGGTGGGTGCCCTGGGCAGAAATCGCCTGTGCAAAACCAGGAAGGGGTGAAACTGCTTTGTACAGAGAACACTGCTTTTGAGTCCCACACAAGCTCAGGCTTGGGGAAGGAATCAGATAAAAAGTTGCAGGATCTCAAGAGTTCCCTGTTTTCCATGTGGGTTGGCAAACAGCACCCACATGGAAATCTTCCGCTTGTAAGCAGTGCCCTGCAAACTTCCCATGCCTGGAGGCGGTGTGTTTCCGATGGGAACATCAGGCCAGAGGTCTCCCCGCAGCCCCCAGCTTGGAGCCATGCTGGCAGCTCCCAGGCCTTCCCCTGGAGCCCGCTCCCTCTCCTGGGGAGTGTGTGAGCATCTGAGCCTATAAATCTCTCCTGCTCTGGGCTTGAGGTTCACAAAGCTGCCAGGAAAGCCTGCCTCTCTCCCTGAAATAGGGGATCAACATCACCTATCTGTCTGTCCATCTCAAAATCTTTCCTTAAGATAGTAGTAGAGGTTGTCTGGGCCAGTCCCAGGAGGTTCTCTCTGCCTGGGTTCTAATTGCTGGGTACCTGGTTCTTCTGTCCTTTACCCCTCTTTTAATTTTTAGCACTTTGGGAGGCTGAGGAGGGCAGATCACCTGAGGTCAGGAGTTCGAGACCTGCCTGGCCAACATGGTGAAACCCTGTCTCTAGAAAAAATGCAAAAATTAGCTGGGCGGGGTGGCATGCGCCGGTAGTCCCAGCTACTCAGGAAGCTCAGGTAGGAGAATTGCTTGAACCCAGGAGGCGGAGGTTGCAGTGAGCTGAGATTGAGCCACTGCACTCCAGCCCAGGTGACAGAGCAAGACTGTCTCAGAAAAAAAAAAAATTTTTTTTTAAACTGGTTTCCCATTTTGTTATGTCCTTGAGTGAATTTCTCCCCCTGGGTGGAAGCTGAAGGTCTCTCCCCAGAATATAATGGATTGTTTTCTTCCTGGTTTTTTTTTTTTGAGATGGAGTCTTGCTCTGTCACCCATCTGGGGCAATCTCAGCTCACTGCAAAGTCTCCCTCCCTCCCAGGTTTGAGCAGTTCTTTTGCCTCAGCCTCACGAGTATCTGGAATTACAGGCATGCACTCCATATCTGGCTAATTGTTTTTGTATTTTTAGTAGCGATGGGGGTTCACCATGTTGCCCAGGCTGGTCTCAAACTTTTGACCTCAGGTAACGCACCTGCCTTGGCCTCCCAAAGTGCTGGAATTATATATGTATGAGCCACCGCTCCCAGCCTGTTTTCTTCCTGTGCTTTTCCTGGAAGGAAATGTCCCCAGAATATGAGTGTGGGTGACTTGCGGAGGGTGAAAGAATGCATTGGTGAAAGCAGTCCTTGGAATCAGGCAGACCCTGAGTTTGAATCCCATCTAACCCTTACTAGCTATGTGACTATTAGTCCCTGTGGTTGCCCTAACAATGACCACTAAGGTGGTGGCTTAAGACCACAGGCATTTATTCTCTCACTGTCCTGGAGGTCCAGAGGTCTGAAATCGAGGCATCAGGAGGATTGGTCCTCCTGGGGGCTCTGAGGGAGACTCTGTCCCCTGCCTTCTCCCTGGCTTCTGGTGGCCGCCAGCAGCCCTTGGTGTCCTTGCCTGTGAGTAATGACTCACTCCACCCTCCATCTCCTTCACGTGATGCTCTCCCCGTGTCTCTAATCTCCTCTCTCTCTCTCTCTCTTTTTTCCTTTTCACTCTTGTCGCCCAGGCTGGAGTGTAGTGGCACAATCACGGCTCACTGCAACCTCCGCCTCCCGGATTCAAGCGATTCTCCTGCCTCAGCCTCCCGAGTAGCTGGGATTACAAGTGTATACCACCACACCTGGCTAATTTTTGTATTTTTAGTGGAGATGGGGTTTTTCCCTGTTGGCCAGGCTGGTCTGGAACTCTTGAACTCAAGTGATCTGCCTCCTTGGCTTCAGCCTCCCAAAGTGCTGGGATTACAGGGGTCAGCCACCACTCCCGGCCTGCCTGTTTTTAAATGTGCCACTATGTGAACACACCAGAATTGAAACTCCAGAGTTGACTTGACTAGTCTTTAGGCCTTTTGTCCTGAGGATTTCATTCAACCGGGCTACCCAAACATCCACCTATAATCCAAGGGATGAGGGAGAATTGACTGGAGGTGGGCATAGGATCTGAGGAACCTGCCCATCTCCAATCAGTTCTCTCTCTCTTCAGATTTCAGATGGAAGAAAGACTCATCTCTTTCATCTTGCTCTGGGGTGGGTCAGACCTTCTCTGTGTAATGTAAATCCCCTACCTCTATTTATGGTCACTACTGCCCTCTCTGTCCCACAGTGATACACAGTCATGGCTTTCACCGGTGCCATCCACCCATCCATCCATACATAGATATACATACATACATCTGTCCGTCCATCCATCTATCCATCCATCCCACTCATTCACCCACCCGTCCACTCTATCCTCCCTCCCATTCACCCACTCACCTACCCACTCATCCACCCCCTCATCCTCCCACTCATCCTTCCCTCCTTCCATCCAATCATCCATCCACCCAGCCATATACCAACTCACCTACCCACCTACCTATCCATCTACCTTTCCTTCCTTCCTTCTATCTATCCATCTGTCCATCCATCCATCCTTCCTTCCATCCATCCATCCACTTAGCCACCCAGCCACTCATCCATTTATCCTCCTGTCTCTCTATCCATCTGTCCATCCTTCCATCCAGCCACCTATCTACCTATTCACCCAACCACCCATCCATTTATCCTCCCATCCATTTGCCTCCCTATCCATTCTCCCATCCAGCTACCAGTCTACCCATTCAGCCACCCATCTGTCTACCCATTCATCCATCCATCCATCCACCCACTTATCCTCCTACAAATCTATCCATCCATCCGTTCATCCTTTCTTCCTTTTTTTGATCCACTTATCCATCTACCGTCCTTCCATCCTGCCATCCATCTACTCATCTATCCATTTGTTCATCCATCCTCCATTCATCCATCCATCTTCCTACCCATCTGTCCATCCACCCACCCACCTGTTCACCTACTCATCTACCTATCCACCCACCCATCCACCCTCCCATCCACCGATCAGTTCATCCATCCCCCCACCCATCCATCTAGCTACTCATCTACCCACCCTTCTCTTCACCCATCTACTCTTCCTTCCTTCCATCCATCCAGCCATCCTCCCATCAATCTACCCATCCATCCATCCATCCATCCAACAAGTTTAATTCAGCATCCACTATCTATCTGCCAGGTACTAGAGATAAGATGTTAAACCAAGGCTGGGAGGTTTTTGATGAAATGAAGCTCATGAGCGCTGTGCACTGTGATAGCAGGACTGAAGCCAGGGAGTGGATTTAAGAAATACTTACCACTGTGGCTTTGCCTACCACCAGATATGATGCTGTGATTTCAGCATTATTAGGTGGCCATTGAAAGTGTTAGTAACTGTTCTCAGACCTCTCTTTGGGGAGGAAATGGGTCCTCAGAGCCTGCTCCACCTCAGAGGCCTCTTTAAGAGTAGAAGGTGGATAGGTCTTATCTGCTTAATCATGTCTAATTCTTTGATGCCCTTTGTATCCTTCGGGTTTCTCTGGTGGTAAACAACAGAGACTGATTCTGTCATGTAGTAGAGGAAAGCGATTTGTGGGGGAGTGTGGAGGAGCTCTCGGATGCAGTGGGAAGACTAGGAATCAGGCTTGGAAAATGACAGAAACTAGGGCTGCTTGGGCCTGGGGGCAGACAGGAAGTCCCCCTCAGAGCTCTGTCCACCTGCTGTGCTTCCCTGTCCTTCACTGAGTTTGGAGTTTTAGGCCAGAGAGTCCGACCAATGCAGACTGGAACACATTCTTACCTCTTCATTGAAGGTGCTTATGGGGAAGTCCCACTAAGACTGTACATGGTGGCAGAGGTGACAAAACCTCAAGGACCACAGGATGCTTCTCAAAGAAGAGGCAATGGATGCTGGATTTACAAAACACACAGTACTATATTATAGTTTAAGGAACTGAAGCATGGAGTTTAAGAATATTTGCCCAAGGCCACAGAGCTGAGGAGTGGCTAACTGGGACCCCGATCTGTGTAGACCCCTAATCTGTGTTCTGTCCCTAACCTAATCTGGGTGGGGTGGGCCTCCTGGGACACCCCCAGACCTGATGTGGCTGGATGCTGATGACTCCTGGATCAGTAAGGCTGCAGTGTCTTTCTGGGGCTCCTTCTGGGACTTTGGGGCTGCCCCTTTGGCTCTGCTCTTGGCCCCTGTGGCCTGGGCAAGGAGCCCAGCTGGCCTGTTGTCACCCCCAGTGGGGCCTGTACGAAAGAGCTCTATGTTGATATTTACTTGGAGTGGCTGGCAGATTACTAGAAAAAGTTAAAGATTGTAATCTCAACCCTTTTAGAAGGCCACAAGGTTTTTCTGAGGCCTGCTGAAGGCAGCCGCCTCATTTAACATTAGCGTAGGAGAGAGCTCGAGATGATCAAAGGCCTTCCCAATATAAGTCTGTTTCCCCCGTGTCTGCTCTCTACTCTGTTTACTTAGGTAAATTTTGTGCTGGGTGGTCCTCTCAGGGGAAGATCAAAGAGGGATTACCTGTTAATAGTGTTTACTCTGAGCCCCAAACCAAAAACTTGTATCAGTGATAAAACCATTCTCTTACCCATGTTACTTATCCACAGTGTGTTCACTTAGAACCTCTGTTGTAAACTCTACAGAATAAAAGTGTGGATGAACATGGAGTCTGGGTCGGTTGGTTGCATTTCACCCTCTGAAAGCAGCCAACACCCCCCAGGTCACTGAGATCACTGAACCAGGTGTGACAGTGCATTCATTCATCGTTCGGGGTCAGGGTCTGCCGGCCAGATTCCACAGGTGACCCATGGCCCAGTTTTAGAGGGAGGGCCCTGGGAGGAGCCACGTCCATGCCCTTAGCTCAGAGCTCATTCTAATTCATGGCTCTTTTTTCTTTGTGTTTGCAGATCGGGAGGACCAGTCCATCCTATGCACGTAAGTGGAAGTGCTTTTTATTCTGTTTTGTTTTGTTTTGTTTTGTTTGCGTCGAGATCCAGCCTCTGAGAGAAAAGATCCATGAGTGCAGAGATCTGATTTGTTCACTGTTCCAAGTGCCTTTCCTTATACCTGGCACAGTGTAGATGCTCGTTTAACATTTATGATATATGTTCTTCTGCAGAGGCAGGCAAACTTAAACTCTTTTTTTTTTTGAGACGGACTCTTGCTCTGTTGCCCAGGCTGGAGTGCAGTTGTGCGACCTCAGCTCATTGCAACCCCTGCCTCCCAGGTTCAAGTAATTCTCCTGCCTCAGCCTCCTGAGTACCTGGGATTATAGGTGCGTAACACCACACCTGGCTAACTTTGTATTTTTAGTAGAGACAGGGTTTCACCATGTTGGTCAGGCTGGTCTTGAACTGACCTTGTGATCCGCCCGCCTCGGCCTCCCAAAGTGCTGGCATTACAGATGTGAGCCACGGTGCCTGGCCCAGATTTAAACTCTTAATGACACCTGGTATCATTTGGTTCTATACCTCTCCTCCTTCTAAAAAAACTAGCATTTGTTGATCATGTACTGTGTGCCAGGACGTTAACTATACATTTTATATGCAGAATTTCATCTGATTGCATAACAGCCGTCTTCATTGACAGGGAAGATGTTAAACTCTCACTTCAGTATTTCACAGGTATCGAGCCACTAACACATCAGCGCCGTATTAGGTGACTGGTATCACTGTTTCTTTGAAGACCTAGGTACGTAGAAGATAATAACTCAATTTCAGAATCATTCAGAAAATTTTCACTATTGTATTACATGCAAGTAACAGGTATTTACTTAATATATATCATTGATTCACTGACATTGAACTCATAGCCAACGGCTCTGTGACTGATGCC
Source organism: Callithrix jacchus (assembly GCF_049354715.1). Lineage (NCBI taxonomy): Eukaryota > Metazoa > Chordata > Mammalia > Primates > Cebidae > Callithrix > Callithrix jacchus. Next base: position 13,721,954 of record NC_133513.1, on the reverse strand, counting down.
TGGATGAAGTTTATCTGACGTGTCTGTCTTTTACATAATGGATGCCACAGCCTTATTGTAACTCAGAAACATCAGCCAACACTTTATCACTGTGTGGGGACATTTTTATATGTGTGCTGCCAAAGCAAGCACATCTGAGAGGATATTTTAAGCTGCAAAATAACTAACAAAAAGCACCAATATACAAAAAATGGTGGCACTAAATACACTACAGAAAGGACACTTGTTTGCAGTAGGAGAGTTGAAACTAGAAGGTAGAGCACTTCCTGTCAGCCTTAGCTGGGAACATGTGCATTGGGGGAATCCGGTTTTTTCTGCTCTGTACATGTTTACAAATGACCACAAAAGGACCATGAATATTGATTTGGGGGCTACAAATAGCTTTTAGTAAGTGGGTGAATTTGCAAATACAGAATATGTAAATAATAAGGATAGGCTGTGTATATATATTTATATAAAATAATATATAATATGTACTTTATATATATTTAATATATTTTTCTTATATATATATATATGAATATATATAAATATATTTAAGGTCTAGAAGCAGCTAAAGCTATAATCAACAGGGGTTAGTTAAATAAAATATAGCTTTTCTAGCTAGCCACTACAAAGAGTGAGGTTGATCTACTTATGCTCAGAGAGAACGCTCTTAATGTTGAGTGAAAAACACAAGGGCAAACCAGCATATGCACCATGCAAAAGAGTGGGAATGTGTAAACATACATATGTTTTCTATTTGAATAAACGTTTCTGAAGTGACAATTAAAAACTAGTAATAAGAATTGTAGATGGTGATGGATGCTAGGATGGCAGTGAACTGTACTGAGAGAATATTGAGACAATCCATGATAAGTTTGGGGGTTGATGTAGATAGAAAACCTGGAAACAACAAAACAAAGGCAGTTATAAACTCCAGGAAAAAACAAAAGTTGGGATGGAAGGAGGAGTAACCACACTGGACTAAAGAGGCCAGCTGTGCAAATTTGGATCCAAATCAATATTCATGGTCCATGGTAGTTACTCCATCACAGAATAAGTACCTGTGGTGGAATTGGCTCTGAGGAAAAGGAAGAGAATTAGATGGAACTGAATTCTCCTCTTCCATGGTAGGAATCAAACACTGGATGTTTAACAATGAATAGTCTGGAACTAGAGATACCCTGGTACCTAGATGTGTGAATATAAATGCTAAAACAACCTGCAGACCTGGTTTCCTAGCTTTTCCCTTGGAATCACCAACATTCCTTGGCTCTTGGTCCCTTCCTCCATCTTTAAATCCTGCAGCATGGTATCTTTAAATCTCTTTCTCTGGTACCCCTACCTCCCTCTTATAAGGCCCAGGGCCTTTGTGGTTATATTAGCCCCACGTAGATGATCCAAGACAGTCTCCTCAATTCAAGCAAATAGATTCACAGATTCTGAGAATAGGCTATGGACATCTTTGTGGGGCTGTTTTTCAGCTGACCACACAGGCATTTGAGCCCCTAGGAGCCAGGCCCATGTGTGAGCCACATGTCACCTCCCCAGGAACCAAAATAGTGTTGCTCAGTTGCCCTCTGTTGAGTGAATGAATTAAGTGTTGTAACAGAGAGGTGCAGGGAAGAGTAAGACTTTGAGATGGCTTCCTAGCTGCGTGGCTATGCAGGGGTCACTTGACCTCTGTGAGCTGAGCTTATAGAGAGGCCATGAAGATGAAGAGGCCAGCCTGTTCTCATTAGCAGCACCCATGCCATCATCAGGTGCTGCTTCATTTAAAACAGTGCTGTCCAACACAACTTTGTGATAAGCACAAAGTTCACTTAAAATGTTCACTTAAAAGTTCATTTAATTGAGTGCTTTAAAAATGGCAAGTGTATTACAGAACTGAATTTTTGAGATTTTAGTTAATTTAGATAGTAGTTCCTGCCTTGGAGAGAGTGTGATGCTGAAACATTTCTTATCTCTGCCCATTCTTCTGACTCCCCTGCCTCTTCCTAGTTCAGGGTCTCATTACCTCTCTCCAGGGCTTCTGCAGCAATCTCTTAAGCTCCCTGCTCTCTTTGCTTGCTTCCTTCCTTCCATAAATATACATTATAAGAATATTCATTCATTGTTCATTCAGTAAATATTCCTTAGCATGGTGTCATAAAGTGTGGATTTCAGAGCCTAACCCCTGGGGTTTGAATTCCAGGCCCATCATTATCTAGTTGTACGCTCTGGGACACAGATCTGTTTGCTTCTCCGAGCCTCAGTTTCCCCATCTGTAAAATGAGAGCAATAAGTGCCCCACTGGGTTGTTGGAAGGATTAAACAAATCACTACATGTGAAGAATTGAGAAATAGGCCGCTGCCCGATAGTGAGCACTTCATAAGAATTAACTGCTATTGTAGTGAAAGTGATCACTTTTTTTTTTTGAGATGGAGTCTCACTCTATCACCAGGCTGTTGTGCTGTGGTGCAATCTTGGCTCACTGCCATCTCCACCTCCTGGGTTCCTTTGCCTCCCAATTCTCCTGCCTCAACCTCCTGAGTAGCTGGGATTACAGGCTCCTGCCACTGTGCCTGGCTAATGTTTGTATTTTTAGTAGAGACGGGGTTTCACCAACTTGACCAGGCTAGTCTCAAACTCCTGACCTCACTGATCATTATTTTTTTTAAAATCCTTCCTGATAATTTTTTGTGTTTTTAGTAGAGATGGGGTTTCACCATGTTGATCAGGATGGTCTCAATCTCTTGACCTGTAATCCCAGCTACTTAGGAGGCTGAGGCAGGAGAATTGCCTGAACCCAGGAGGCGGAGGTTGCGGTGAGCCGAGATCTTGCCATTGCACTCCAGCCTGGGTAACAAGAGCGAAACTCCATTTAAAAAAAAAAAAAAATCCTTCCTGCAATCCAGTGTCTATCCCTCATTTTTGTTGTTGTTTATTTTTTGGTTGAGACAGAGTCTCGCTCTGTTGCCCAGGCTGGAATGCAGTAGCATGATCTCAGCTCACTGCACTCCCCCACCTCCTGGGTTCAAGCTATTCTCCTGCCTCAGCCCCCCAAGTAGCTGGGATTATAAGTGTGTTCCATCATGCCTGGCTAATTTTTATATTTCTAGTAGAGATGGGGTTTCACCATGTTGGCCAGCCTAATTTCAAACTCCTGATCTCAGGTGAACCACCCACCTCGGCCTCCCAAAGTGTTGGGATTACAGGTGTGAGCCACCACACCTGGCCCATCCTGCAGTTCCCATTCTCCCTGTACTGGTTCTAAAGCCCCATTGCCCTCCTGAAATGGTTTCCTGCACCCATGAGAATAAAACCCAGATTCCTAACTGTGGTTTGGAAGACTGAGTGTAATCTGCTCTTCTGTCATCACTTCCTGCTGTCTCCCCCCGCCCCCGTCCCTTGTGGCCCTCCAGCCACCCTGAGGGCCATTCTGTCTCATACCTGGGCCCAGCATTTCCCTCCCTTGGACCTCTGTTCCCCCTGCCTGGCCCACCCCTCCCTCCATCCTTCCCACTGTGCTGTTACCGAAACCAGCTCAGTCATGAAGACCCCAACCCAGGCAGTGCTGAAGGAACTGAAGAAACAAACACAAAGATAGAGTACAAAGTGGGATCGGGGGGCTAACAGCCTTCAGAGCTGAGGGCCTCCTGCGAACTCTCTGAACAGATGATTATTATTAACAAGCAAGTGTTCTGTGTTTTCTAAGGCAGCTGGTGCTTGCTCACCACTGATGGATGACAAACCAGAAAGCATTCTCCACAAGGGAGCAATGGAGGCAGGGTCACATATCTTGTGTTTAAAGAATTTGTTTAACTACCATATGATATGCACACGTTGCTTAGTATTTTAGAACGCCCTGAGCAGTTTTCCCCTTGGGCGCCGGCTCAGTTTTCTTTGCTGTCATTCTCAGCAAACAATGCAATCCATCACAAACGTTAGGACTTGTTCCAGCAGTGATCAATGATATCCCCACCACAGACTATATTGATTATTTGTTTGTTTACTTGGCTGTGGTCTGTCTCCATCTCCTGGAATGCAGGGTTAGCAAGCACTTAGCACACTGCCCACACACAACCAGTGCTAGAGAAGTAGGCATTAGCTGACATTAAAAAGGAAATCCCCAAACAATCCAAATTTTATTTGCAAATGCATCTAGTCACTCCAGAACCACCAACAGCTTCAGTCTCTGTATTAAATTTTATTTTACTTGTGAAATTAAGCTGAAGTGACTTGAGGACGTACAAGTTGAAAGCAGAGCTGAGCTTTCAGGCATAGTTGGTGGTCAAGAGAAGCCAGGCTGGCCAGGCACAGCGGCTCATGCCTGTAATACCAGCACTTTGGGAGGCCAAGGTGGGAGGATCACCAGGTCAGGAGTTCGAGACCTGCCTGACCAACATGGTGAAACCCTGTCTCTACTAACAGAAAAATTAGCTGGGTGTGGTGGAGCACACCTGTAATTGAAGTGGCTCAGGAGGCTGAGGCAGGAGAATTGCTTGAACCCAGAAGGCAGAAGTTGCAGTGAGCCAACATTGCGCTACTGCACTCCAGCTTGGGCAACAGAGTGAGACTCCATTAAAAAAAAAAAAAAAAAAAAAGGCTGGAACCAACTATTTGGTTATGCAGTTAGGATACTGAAAGTTGGCTGGATGTGGCGGCTAATGCCTGTAAACAGGGCCTCGAGAGGCTGAGGCGGGAGGGTCGCTTGAGGCCAGGAGTCTGAGACCAAACTGAGGAACCTAGTGAGACCCCATTGCCGCAAAAAAGTTAAAAATTAGCTAGGTGCAATGGTGCATGCCTGTAGTCCCAGCTCCTCAGGAGGCTGGGGAGGGAGGATCACTTGAGCTCAGGATTAGAGACTAGGTAAGCTATGATCATACCACTGCATTGCAGACTGGGCAAGAGAGAGAGAGAGAGAGAGAGGAGGAGAGGAGGAGAGGGAGAAAGGAAGGGAAGGAAGAAAAGGAAGGAAGGAAAACTGAAAGTCAAATAAATGTAATATTTAGACCTGAGTTGTATTTTGTCTGGCGTGCAATTCATACAGTGTAATCAGATTAATTAGAGGCCATGGGCCTGGGTGGAGAAAGAGCTGTATGATCAAGGGGCCAGATTAAAAGGAGGGGGTGTTTCCATGCTCTGGGGACTTTAAACTTTCATCTAAAATGGATGACAGGCTGGGCACGGTGGCTCATGCCTGTAATCCCAGCACTTTGGGAAGCCAAGGTGGGCTGATTGCTTGAGCTCAGCCGTTCGAGACTAGCCTGGCCAACACGAGAAAACCTTGTCTCTACAAAAAATGCAAAAATTAGTGGCATGTGCCTGCAGTCCCAGTTACTTAAGATGCTGAGGCAGAAGGATCTCGGCTCACTGAGTCTGGGAGGCAGAAATTTGGCAGTGAGCCAAGATCACACCACTGCACTTCTGCCTGGGTGATGGAGTGAAACCCCATCTCAATAATAATATTAATAAAATGGATGAGGAAACACTAAGGGACTGAAGCCAGGGATGGACAAACTTTGACCAGTGCGTCCAATCAGGCCCTTGTCTATTTGTTTTACCTAAAGTTTTATTGAAACAGCCAGACCCACTTGTTTACATATTTACTTTTGTGCTGCTGTGGAGAGCTGAGCAGATGTGACAACGCACGACCTTCGAAGTCTAAAATATTTACTAGACCAAGTCTTACTCTGTCTCCCAGGCTGGAGTACTGTGGCGTGATCTCGGCTTACTGCAACCTCCACCTCCTGGGTTCAAGAGATTTCCGTGCCTCGGCCTCCCAAGTAGCTTCTACTAAAGCCACACCACCACGCCAAGCTAATTTTTGTATTTTTAGTAGAGACGGGATTTCACCATGTTGGCCAGGGCGGTCTCAATCTCTTGACTAGTAATCTGCCCACCTCTGCCTCCCAAAGTGCTGGGATTACAGGCATGAGCCACCGCGCCCAGCCACTAGCTGACCTTTCACAGAAAGAGTTTGCTGACTCCTAGCTTAGACAGTGGGAAAAAGTGAATGTTATTTATATTTTAATGATAGGATGAATGTTGAAAATTATTAGACAAACACTACAGAAGCGCTAGGGAAGCAGTGGTTATAAAAGTAATAATAGGTGGGCACAGTGCCTCACTCCTGTAATCCCAACACTTTAGGATGCTCAGGCAGGAGGACTGCTTGAGGTCTGGAGTTCAAGAGTAGCCTGGGCAACTTAGCGAGACCCCACAAAATCAAAAAATTAGCTAGGTGTGGTGGTGCATGCCTGTCATCCCACCTACTCGGGAGGCTGAGGTGGGAGGATCATGTGAGCCCAGGAGTTTGAGGCTGCAGTGAGTCAGATGATGCCACTGCACTCCAGCCTGGGCAGCAAGCAAAACTCTGTCTCAAAAAAACAAAAGTAATGATAACTAACATTTTGGTGTACGAGGTATTGTTTTAAGCATTTTTTATATATATTCATTCATTTAATCCTCATAGGAATCATATAAGGTCAGGCATGGTGGCTCATGCCTGTAATCCCAGCACTTTGGGAGGCCGAGACTAGGGATCACTTGAGACCAGGAGTTGGAGACCAGCTTGGGCAACATAGTGAGAACCCTGTCTCTATAGAAAATTTAAAAATTAGCCAGCTGTGGTGTGTGCACCTGCAGTCCCAGCTACTTGGGAGGTTGGGGCAGGAAGATCACTTGGGACTAGGAATTCTCAGCTGCAGTGAGCTATGATTTCATCAATGCCCTCCAGCCTGGGCCACAGAGTGAGACTTTATCTCAAAGAAAAAAACCATTATACTAGGTAAGTGTTTTGATTGTGCCCATTTTATAAAGGGGTAAAGAAACCGAGGTATAGAGAGGCTAAATGACTTCCCTAAGGTCACGCAGGTAACTGGCAGCGCAGCAATTTGAACTTGAGCAACCTGGCCCTAGAGCACATTGTGCTCTTCTACCAACTGATGCTGTAGGGGAGAGAGGCGTTGCTTCTGCCTGGGGTTTTGCTGGACGTGTAGGAGTTGGACAGTACAAATGCCAAAGTGCCTTGCCAGTTACATAAAGACCAGCGACTGAACAGCTCTGAGGTTCATCAGAGACAGTTTGGTTTTCCTACCCATGGCAAACCACAGCCTGCAATGGGCTTCAACCTTGGGAACCAGGACCAGCTGCAGAATTTGTAAAATTTTGCAAAATGAAAATTCTGACTGAGTGCGGTAGCTCACACCTGCAATCTCAGAACTTTGGAAGGCCAAAGCAGGCAGATCCCTTGAGGTTAAGAGTTTGAGGCCAACCTTGCCAACATGGCAAAGCCCCATCTCTATTAAAAATATAAAAATTACCCAGGCATAGAGGTGGGCACATGTTGTTCCAGCTACTCGGGAGGCTAAGGCAGGAGAGTCGCTTGAACGCAGGAGGTGGAGGTTGCAGTGAGCAACATCACACACTGCACTCCAGCCTGGGCAATAGAACAAGACTCTGTCTCAAAAAGAAAAGAAGAGGAGGAAGAAAATGCAGAGCCTTTATGAAGAATTTCAGATGACAACGCTAGAGCATTAAATCAAGCACAGGGTGACCCTGTGAGGCTGTACAGGTCACAGTCATGATGCCAGCCTGGCTGACGGGTTAAGCGGCCATTGGGTAGCTCCTCCTAGCCGCTGGGGCTGGACTGATTAAAAAGAATTGGCATTGGGGTAGTTACAAGGCCAGGAGGCCACACGGGGTCATGAGTCCGGTTCTTCTCCAGGAAGACACCGCTTTCTGGAGAAGAAATAAATAAGAAAGGAGTTGAGGGTGCTCAGACCAGAAGGGCATCTTTACCCCTGGGGTCAGGAGTCAGAAAAGCTAAGCTATGGGTTTTCCTGGAGCAGCCCTGAGCTTCGTCAACCTTCAGACACCCATGAGCCTGGAGCTTGGGATGTTTTCTTTGGCAGAACCTGCCGGGATAATTTATTTTTCCCAACAGAACTTGGAAGTAGTGGAGCCCAGCAGCTACATGGGAAGGGATAGATTTCCAAAGTTTACGTCCCATCCCATCCCTGGCAAAATGGAAGACCACAGCCACAGACTGGGCACGCTGATGTCTTTGGTTTTTTGTTCATTTGTTTTTTGAGAGCATGTCTCACTCTATCCCCCAGGCTGAAGTGCAGTGGCACGATCTCAGCTCACTGCAACCTCCGCCTCCTGGTTCGAGTGATTCTCCTGCCTCAGCCCCCCGAGTAGCTGGTGCCCACCACCACGCCTGGCTAATTTTTGTATTTTTGTAAAGACAGGGTATTGCCATGTTGGCCAGGCTGGTTTCGAACTCCTGACCTCAAGTGATCCACCCACCTCGACCTCCCAAAGTGCTGGGATTACAGGCATGAGCCACCTCACTCAGGGATGTCTTTGTTGTGAAGAGGAGAGCTTCAAGGCCAGGGTGGAAGGCAGGAATTGTTGTGGGAAAGGAGAAGTGAGGAGCAGCAGTCCAGGAGCACCGGTTTGTCAGCATGAAGTGTGCTCCACACGTGCTGTTGGTGCACACGACTGTCCCAATTCCTGTCTAGGATCTGAATAGGCTCAGGACCACCTACACAAGTGGTTTTCTCTGTCTCAAAGTTTCTCTCCTTTCTCTTGCTTTAATCAGAATCCATCCCCTTCACTTCAGAATGAGTCTAGCGAAGTTCTGACATTAGCCTGCTGGAAGTAATTCATACTAAGGTGTGAATGACTGAGTGGCTCAGTTCATTGATTCGGACAAGTGAACAGTCCTGGAACAGGGGGAAGAACTCTGACGGAGTGGGGCTGGGACTTCACTCTGTCTTTCCCCTTTGCTGTTTTGTTAAAATAAAAGGGCAGGAGTCAGAACATGGGCTCCAGTGGCAAGTGGACCTAAGTTTGAATCCTGCCTCTCCATTTCCTATCTATGTGAAAGCAACAGCAACTGTGGGCTGGAGCAATTTACTTCACCCTCTTTTGCCTCCGCTTCCCCAGGTGGGCGATGGGGATAGTGAAACTCTGTCATTAGACAGCTGGGTGGAGTAAATGACAAGATTCGTGAGCCCAAAGCCTCATACTGTGGAGGCCTCCAACAAATACCAATTCCCCTTGCCCTGCCCTTCTTCTGGCCTTAGAAAGCAAGTCCCTAGAGGGTCGGGGCTGTGTCATGGAACAACTTGTTGAAATACAGTAAAAGGAATTCTGATTGCATTGGAATCAGAGACCTGGCTTTCATTTCAGACTGTATCCCTGCTTTGCTGTGTGACCTAGGGAGAATTGCTCACCCACTCTGGGCAAGACTCCTTTTTCTATAACAACATGGAGGCAGGAGGAGAATAAAGGAAATAATTCATGTAAAGCAATTAGCAAAAGGACCCTTCCCCCTACATCCCCTCGATGACAAATGCCAATTTTTCTCTCTCTTAAGAGATGGGATCTATGTTGTCCAGGCTTCTCTCAAACTCCTGGCCTCAAGGAATCCTCCCAACTCAGACTCCTGAGTAGCCGGGATTATAACCATGGCCAATGCTCTGCTTCACCTGGTCAGTTCTCCTGTTTTTTTTTTTGAAACAGAGTCTCGCTCTGTCATCAGGCTGGAGTGCAGTGGTATGATCTCAGCTCACTGCAATCACCACGTCCTAGGTTCAAGCGATTCCACTGCCTCAACCTCCTGAGTAGCTGGGATTACAGGCGTGCACCACCACACCTGGCTAATATTTGTATTTTTAGTAGAGTTGGGGTTTCACCATGTTGGTCAGGATGGTCTCGAACTCCTGACCTCGTGATCTGCCCTCCTCAGCCTCCCAAAGTGCCGGGATTACAGGTGTGAGCCACCGAGCTGGGCCCTGTTCTTCTCTTTTAAACACACACACACACACACACACACACACACACACACACACGCTTCCCTTTCCTGGGAAATATGCCTTTGTGGTTCGCATCTCCTAAACTGCCTCTGAGGCCATGTGAAATAACATGGCCATTGGCAAGGAAGGCCTCTGGGAAGGGAAGGGACCACACAACGTCCCTGCAAGATGCTCCATCATCCTTGGCAATCAGACACTTGATTTCAGGACAGTGGGACCTGTAGAATTAGACCTAGCAGTTCAGGGCACTTTTTTTTTCTTTTTCCCTTTCTCTTTTCTTCTGCTTCTTTTTTAAGCCATGAGCAAAGTTATTAATGGGCCCTTGGCAGAGAAAATTAATTTCTTTATTTCCTAATTAGGAAGAAGGGCAGAGACTGGACTAGCTTTGGTGGCACCGGTTCAGCAGGGAGAACCTTGGGCTGACCTCGGGGTGAACAAATTCTTTTCCCAATTAAAAAAAAAAGTCTCTCTTAGATTTTCGGCTATTAAGTGAGCTCGGAAAGTGAGAGAGATGAGGCACAGAAAGGAAGCACAAAAAACAAAAGGATACTAAAAAACAAGACGATAAACAATGGAAGCCTCGGTCAAGGCCCTGTCCTTACCTTCCACGAGGAGTGGCGGGACGTAGACGTAGCATCTGGATGGAACCGTTCCATTGTGATAATTTCTGGTGGCCAAAAGAGGCAGCTAGTTCACAAAGGCCATTTTGGTAAAAAACCAGGAGTACATACGTTTTTGATAAGACAAGCCATGTCATGCTGATCTAAACCCATCAGTCATTTACACTTTAGTGCGAACTACTTCAACTGGGTTTAGCCTTAGATACGTGGCTGAGATCATCAGCTAGCCTCCTGATACACAGGGTGGGGTCCCTCAGGGGATGAAGGTGCTTGCATCTGTCCAGTGATGAATGGGGTAACCAGTTCTTTTTGGAAAGTTTTCTTTCCATAAGAAAGCTCTCTGAACTTTTATCTGAGGTCCTGGTACCCCAGAGGCACTTAAGTCCTTTCTTGAAGGCTGCCTCGTGCCTGGTCTTTCCATTTCTAGCAATGCTAATGATGTCTTCAAAGTAGACAATTCCAAATAAACCTGCTTGGACCCTTGTAGGAAAAGAAAGGTTTTCTTTTTCACCCTGTATTTTTTTTTTTTTTTTTTAGCGATGAGGTCTCGCTCTGTCACCCAGGCTGGAGGGGAGTGGTGTGATCATGGCTCACTGCAACCTCCGCCTCCTGGGCTCAAGCCATCCTTCCACCTCAGCCTCCTGAGTAGCTGGGACTACAGGCGTGTACCACCATGCCTGGTTAATTTTCCTAATTTTTTAAGTAGAGGCAGGGTTTCACTATGCTGCTCAGGCTGGTCTTGAACTCTTGGACTCAAGCGATCCTCCTGCCTCAACTTCCCAAACAGCTGGAACTACAGGCATGTGTCACCATGCCTGGCTAATTTTTAAATATTTTTGTAGAGGCGGGGTCTCTCTGTGTTGCTGAGGCTGGTCTCAAACTCATGGGCTCAAATGATCCTCCCACCTCCGCCTCCCAAGGTGCTGGGATCACAGGTATAACTGTGCCCGGCCATCTTTTTCTCTCTTTGTATCTGAATTTTTTTTTTTTTTTTTTTTTAGACAGAGCCTCCCTTTGTTGCCTAGTCTGGAGTGCTGTGGTTCGATCTCGGTTCACTACAGCCTCCACATCCCAGGTTCTAAGAGATTCTCTTGCCTCAGCCTCAGAGTAGCTGGGATTACAGGCATGCACTACCATGCCTGGCTAATTTTTTATTTTTGATAGAGATAGGGTTTCTCCATATTGGCCAGGCTGGTCTTGAACTCCTGACCTCAGGTTATCCACCTGCCTCGGCCTCCCAAATTGCTGGGATCACACGCATGAGCCTCTGCACTCAGCACTGCATCTGAATTCTTTTCTACATCCTCGTGGAAGGAATAGATTGAGCATCAGACCTAGATTGGGGACCCAGCTCAGTTCACTGCCAGAGATGTGACCTTGGTAAAGTTACTTCCCCTCTGGGAGCCTCCGTCTCCCCATGTGGGAAATGGCAGCCGTGGTCATTATCATCCTGTCTGGCTCACGGAGCTGCGGAAAGGTCACCATGGAATGTGTGCATAAGTTATGTCCACTGGGTCACTGTTCCTGTGTCTTTCAGAGGCGAGTCTGGAGCTGGGAAAACCGAGAACACCAAGAAAGTCATTCAGTACCTGGCCGTGGTGGCCTCCTCCCACAAGGGCAAGAAAGACACGAGTATCACGGTGAGTGGCAGCTCCCAATCAGAGGCCATGGCTTAGCCAGCCCGTCTCCAGCTCGGTCAGCAGGCTGACCGAGATACAAACAGAGCATCGTTGCAGGAACTCAGGTCCCGTCTGACTGCCCCTCCCCTGAAGACGCAAAGAGGGACAGTTTTTTTCTGGCTAGCAGGCCTGTTGAGGATGGGTGATTCCTTGGCTCAGCTGAAAGCATCCCTCCAGAAGGTGGCCCATTTTGTGAAATGGGAATAAGCCCACTCCCTTCGATAGTGAGCTCTTCCTTCGTGTTGGGGCTTCTCAGGGGTGGCACTGATGTCATTTTGGACCAGATAATTATTCCTTGGAGGGGCTTCTCTGAGCTTCGTAGAATGTTTAGCAACATCTCTGGCCTCAGCCCACTAGATGCCGATAGCCCCCTCTCCTCCAGTTGTGACAACCAAAAATATCTCTAGACATTGGCAGATGTGCCCTGCAGTGGGACAGTTGCCCTGGGTTGAGAAGCGCTCCATTCAGTGAATCTCTGTACCGTCCCTGGGGTTGAGATACTCTTGGGTTTCCTGACTCCTCCAGGAATTCCTCCAGTGTCCCTCTGTCCCTGGGATGGAGATGTTGATATCACTCAGCCCATGGGCTTCAGGGCAGGGTCATTCAGAAACTGTGGATTGAGCACCTACTGTGTGCCAGGCACTACTTGGGGTGAGAGCTCAGGGATATGTCTGAGAGCTGATGTTACTCTCTTCTCTGAGCTTCTGGACCTGGGGTAAGAGAGTGTAGTTTTCAAAGAATCACAAAATAAACATGATGACACAGTATGAGGAAGAGCCTGGAAGGAAAAGAAGGGCAGGTTTCTGAAGTGACGCCCTCTAGGGCCTATCCTTCTCTTCCTCCTCATGTCTCAGCTCTGCCCTATCTGTCCTGGAGGTCCGGGCGAGTGCTGGGGCCACCAGGACTGGCCAGTACCTCTGTCTTCAGGTTCACAGGCAGGAAGATAGTAGGGTGCAGATCTGACCACCGCATAGGCTGTCTCCAGTTCTTGCCATTCCGAATGTCGCTTTGGGCCCTCAGAGGGGACTCTGCGGCAGCTACCATGGCTGGCTTGTCCAGAGGTCCTTGGAGCTCTGGGCTGGGCGCTGGTCGTGGCTTTGGGGAACTTTCCTTCTCCGAACAAATGCAGGAAACTCAAGATTCCCTGTCCTAGAAGTGCCTCTAGCATGTTGGTTTCTAGCCATCATGAGTGGGAACAACAGCCCTAAAGGTTGTACGGCAGTGAAACTACAGTTTCCAGGCCTTCCCTTTCCCTACGGAGGAAGAATAAGAGCTCATACTTCGTAACCGCTCATCTTTATCCAGGCCTGCTGTGTGCTGCTGCTTTTGGCTGCGTGTGTGAACACGTCTCAGACATGGTCTCATTCGATACTGTTTTAAGGAGCTTAATGTGGCCCCAGTAATTATGAAGGCCTTTGAAATGTCTGATTTCTAAAACTTAGAGAAAGGAAGAAGCGGCTGAGCTTTTGGCGGCTGCGGCGGGAAGATGGCTTGAGCCCAGGAGTTCAAAACCAGCCTGGGCGACATACTGACACTGTCTCTACAAAAAAAAAAATCAAGAGAATTAGCCGGGCATGGTGGTGCATGCCTGTAGTCTTAGCTACTTGGGAGGCTGAGGCAGGAGGATTGCCAGAGGCTGGGAGATCGAGACTGCAGTGAGCTGTGATTGCATCCCTGCAGCTAAACAGAGAGAAAGGAAACAGTATGTAGGAAAAGGGCAGTTTGTCTTGGGAACTCCAGGCTGTTGGGGGGTTGAAGCCATGTGTTCTCCAGCCCCTGCTGTCCATGTGATGGAAATGCCACTGACATTTGTTTTATACTGTGTTGTTCAACCACAGCAAGGCCCATCTTTTGCCTACGTGAGTAACTGAGAGTGTTTTCCGGGTGTGTAGGGGAGGCACGGAGTGGATTTAGATCTGCATGGTCCTCTTGCACCCACTGAGTCCCGTAGCTGGTGGTAGAAATGGGGTAGGCCCTGGAGTTTCACAACTCAAATCAGTAAATGCACCGAGGTACCATCCCGTGGGCATCTGATACCAGGGCAGGGTGTGGGGGTGCATTTGCCACCCGTGGGACTCCTACTGGGATCCCCGGACTTGTGCTCCAGGCTGAAATGGATTTCTCCAGTTCAGAAGGAACCCCTGCACCCTTTCAACACATCCCCCTGGTACCCTTGACTGGAACAACCTAGACAGAGACGTCTGTCCCTTCTGTCTGAGTGTTTTAGGAGTGTCAGGCCCCAGAGCTTCCCCGGCTCAATGGACATTGGATGGCACAGCTGTGGCATGCCTCCCTCTTCTCTCCCTGCCATCATCCCTGAGTTTCTTCCCCTGGCCCTGTCCCTGGTGCACCTGTGTGGCCCTGTGCATGCGTGTGCAGTGCGTGTCTGTCTGTTGCATGCTGGTTGCTTGACTCAAGGCTCCAGAAACAGTCTTGGAGGTCGCAAGGTCGCGATGCACTAGCTTTGGTGGCGTGGTAAGGCCCCAGCTACGCAACGCATAACCTGGTCCTGCTTGGACCTCCGCACATGTAAACTCATCTCTAACGCAGAGCTTGTGGGGGCCGGCATGTGGGTCCCAGCCTAGAAGAAACCCTTCAATCCATCTTAGTTAGACCCCGGGTGACAGTGCTGCAGAACAGAAAGAGAATTAGAGTCCTTATGTGAGATCTGCTCTTGTGTGACGTTGGCTGAGTCAGTTAACTTCTCAGGGCCACCGTTCTGTCATCTGTAAAATGAAGGACTTGAACCAGGTCTCCCCCTTTAAAGCTCTCTTGCAAAGACTTTCCAACCCTGCCTGCTAGAATCCCCATTCTAGGGAGCCTTTTTCAGACAGCATGGAGACCCCAAGTTTATGTGAATGAAAGTGATTCCTTAGTCATCTTCCCACCAGGGAAGAAACGCCCACAGCGCTCCTCGCAAATTTCCGCTGGTCTCAGCTGGGGCGATTCCACTTGTAAATAAGATTTTTATGTGGATGAGGCTTTTGCTTCATCTTTCTCTGGGAGCTACAAAAATGAGACCGTGTGGACAAATAAAAATAAATAGCAGCTCCCTGCTTTGTCCTGAAGACTAGATACCTTGATGCCTTCCTGGGATGGAGGAACGAGGAGGAAGCCACGCCCATCCTTGTCCCTTCTAGACATTTCCCGGCTCCTGTGCAGCCCAGTCCTGCTGCCTGGAAAAATAAAGAAGGGAAGGCAGGAGGGCAGGACAAGGAGAAAAACTCCCAGAATCCAGGGCCTGGAGGCCTTAGGGCGCATCCACCGCCGTGTTTTCAGGCTAGGCCAAGAGCAGCTCATTCGCTTTCCCAGCTTAACTTACCACGTGGGCCCTTTCCTGCCATGATTAATCACGTGACCGCGTTTGTGCACAGGCGCCCCGCAGAGGGGGCCGGTGGGCTATGTACAGTCTCAGCTGCCTTTAACCCGGTGAATGGAGCTCAGGCAACCTGCTTCGAAGCTTTATTCTGCAGCCTGCTAAGAGGATTCCTGGTGGGTTTTGTGCATTCCTTTTTTGTCTTCCGTAGGAGACTTCAGAAAACCAGTCCTGAGAAAGGAAAAATTGCAACTAAAAAAAAAAAACTGCACTAAAATAATCAGAAGGAGGATTTTAGAGATTTAGCTTGAAGAAGGCTGCTTGTTAAACGTGGACAGCAGCGCAACTGCTATGTACAGTGGGCCAGGTGGTGCACTGCACAATTCCGTGGGGCACTATTCATCATGATGTAAATGACATCACTGGCATTGTGCAAGGTCGTAGCTTTGAGTGACAGTGATGTTGCAGAGATGAGCAGGCCCTAATCTTGAAAAAAGTAACCTTCCCAGGTAGAAGATGTCCTAGCTATTAGAGAGCTCAGACAGTTGCTTCTCTTTTGAAATCTTCCTGTAAATCTGGAGAGGTCTAAGAGTAGGGAGGAGGGAGGAGGGAGGAGAGAACCTGTGCATTCAGGGCAGAGTTTTGTGGCAACATCCATCCAAGATAGAACTGTCAGGACCTAGGTTGCTTTCTCTAATAACTAGATGTGAATGAATTTTAGGGAGAGCTGGAAAAGCAGCTTCTACAAGCAAACCCGATTCTGGAGGCTTTCGGCAATGCCAAAACGGTCAAGAACGACAACTCCTCACGATTCGTAAGTAGCAAAGCCATGCAGGTTTTCTAGAAAAGGCTTGGTGTCGTCTACTCCCTGGGGCTGCAGAGTGTTTGTGTGAGGAGGTGGGGGGGCGTCTCATCCTGGAGAGAGGGGTTGTACCTTACAATCTTGCAAGGGCTCTTGCCTCTCACTCTCTCATTCATTCATTCACTGTTCATTCAACAAATATTTATTGATCAGCGGGGTGCAGTGGCTCATACCTGTAATCCCAGCACTTTGGGAGGCTGAGGTGGGAGGATCACTTGGGCCTAGGGATTTAAGACCAGCCTGGGCCACAGAGTGAGACCCCATCTTTATTACTAAAATAAATAAAAATTTAAAAATTATTTATTGACCAGCTGGTATGTGCTAGACACTTACATCCAATACCATTTTATGTAGCGAAATATGAATTGAGTGTCAACTATGTACCAGGCACACACATCCTCCAAGAAATATTTAGTAAGTACCTTTTCTGTACAGTTATTCTGGTAGGCACTCTTTTTTTTCTTGAGATGGAGTCTCACTCCATCGCCAGGCTGGAGTGCAGTGGCGCGATCTCGGCTCACTGCAACCTCCATGGTAGGCACTTCTATATGTACCATGGTTCTCTCTTTTTTTTTTTTTTTTTAAATTTGCTGTTATTATAAGTGCCTACTGTATACCAGGCACTGAGCTAGGGTTCATAGAATTGTGATGAATAGTTCAGATGTGGTTCCAGCCTTCATGAAGCTGCTTCTTCCAACTGAAGAACAGTCAGTCAGTGAGGCAGTGTCTTCCCACGCACACTTCCCCAGGCTCCAAGGCAAAGGTTTTTACCTGAGCCCAACAAGGGCAGGAGAACTCTAAAAGTGAGTGGTTGATATGTAGACAAAAACGGTTTTCTTGTACAAAAGAAGCAGTTGCTTCCATAGGAGGGCCAGAAAGGTATTTTAGTGAGAAAAGATTAAGGGAAAATGGTCTCTGCCTTCCAGGAGCAGGGGATCTCTGAACTGTTGCCCACTGGGATGCGGCCCCATAAAAGACTCTTTGCAGAAAGCTCTCCTCTGCTGAGCATATTCACGTAGTGGTCCCTGACCCTGTGATCCCCAAGGCCCATTTTAGTAGCGATTACATAATGTCTCCTTTCCTTGCCTTCTATTAGAATCATAGATAATATCATCTCCTACATGTATTGGATGAATACACATCAGTGTAATACCCTAACTGTAATATGAAGAAGAAATAGCAAAAGAGAGTTGATAATAAAAATGTGCGTTTCAGGCCAGGCGAGGTGGCTCACGTCTGTAATCCCAGTACTTTGGGAGGCTGAGGTGGGCAGATCACTTGAGCTCAAAAGTTTGAGGCCAGGCTGGGCAACATGGAGAAACCCCATCTCTACAAGAAAAAAATAAATTAAGTGCATTTCAGCATTTCAGTTCTTAGGCTGGACCACACCACCAGAAGGCACAATAAGAGTCAGAAACTTAGGTCTGTCCACTGCGACAGCTACAGATATAAGGAACAGGGTCAGACTCGGGGACTGATGATGTTGGGATGGGATTTTCCATAATGGCAGCTGACTCTCAGTGAGGCTCTGAACCAAAGAACAATCTTCTCTGGAGTCACACAGATGGGATATTCTTATATTAGAACAACATTTTAAATACTTTTCCATGCTTTTATTTAAAAGCATAAAACTCTAGGCCAGGCACAGTGGTTCATACCTGTAAACCGAGCACTTTGAAAGGCTGAGGTGGGAAGATCTCCAGAGGTCAGGAGTTTGAGACCAGCCTGACCAACATGGTGAAACTCTGCTTCGACTAAAAATACAAAAATTAGCCAGGCGTGGTGGTGCACGCCTATATTCCCAGTTGCTTAGGAGGCTGAGGTGGGAGAATCGCTTGAACCCGGGAGGCAGAGGTTGCAGTGAGGCAAGATCACACCACTGCACTCCAACCTGGACAACAGAGGCAAACTCCATCTCAAAAAAAAAAAGGCACAAAATTTAAAGGCATAAAGATGAGATTCTAAGCCTAGCTAATTACAAACTGGTTTTTCCCTCCAAGAGTGTCATCTGAGACACTGAAGAGTCATAGGATATAGACAGAGATTGGCAGTAGACACTATCCTGGTCATTGCAGGACTCCCAAAATATCCTTGGCCCCCCTGTTTGCTAACAGTGCCTCCCCATCACCATGTGACAAACCAAATCATCACTTCCACTAATTCCCGAAATCCCCATGGCAGATGTGCCACCTCCACTGAGAAGCGCTGTGCTTGCATGTTACAAGTCAGTGCCAAGTCTCTAGCCATCATAAATGAGAATAAGTGCAAGACACACCCCTAAAAACGTCTCCGCTTACTGGCGTCCCTGTCACCTTGGGAAGGAGAGTGAAGGAAGGCGCCTGGGCCTTGCTTGTGACCAGCTGGCTCTCCATGGCTGCATTTGGGATATGGTCATCCCAAATCACTCTACTGCCCATGTCCCAATGGGAAAGTTTGAAGGTTTTTGTGAAGGACTGAGCAAGCCTAGGGGATCGTGTCCACACAGGTCAGTGCTTCCCACCGCGTTATGTCATGGTTGGGGAAACGGATGCAATCCTTTGTCACCTATTGAGGAAGCAGGAAAAGGGTTGATGCCAACAGGTGAAGGATTGCTTTCATGGCTTAGCTGAGGCAGGTAGATTGGACCATCTTCTCCAAATGGAGATACTTGAGCTCTAGGGCGAGGGGTGTGACCCAATCCTGCCTAAAGGACATCTTACACAGTCCCTGCTTGGGTTTGGGTACTATGGGCAATGCATACTCACCTGTCTCGCAGAGAAGATTTAATCCTTAGTTGGATGATGTGGGTGAAGCATGTTTCAGAGCACTATGGGGCATGGAGAGGGAGCCTCCAGCCCTTGAATATGGAGAAATCTTCCTTCAGCTTAGGGCTCTACCTCTCAGGAGCAATGTCATGTTGGACAAGACACTTGATCTCTCTTAGCCTTAGTTTTCCCAGCTTTAAAATGGGGATAGTGGGCTGAGTGTTGTACCTCACTCCTGTAATCCCAGCACTTTGGGAGGCCGAGGTGGGAGGATTGCTTGAGTGCAGGAGTCTGAGGCCCACCTGGGCAACACAGTGAGATCCCATCTCTACAAAAAAAATTAAAAAATTAGCTGGGTATGGTGGTGCATGCTTGTAGTCCCAGCTGCTTGGGAGGCTGAGGTCATGGGGAAAAGGGGATTGCTTGAACCCAGGAGTTCAAGGTTACAGTGAGCTGTGATAATACTACTGCACTCCAGCCTGGGTGACAGAGAAGGACACTGTCCCTAATAAATAAATAATCTTTAAAAATGGGATAGCCATGACGGATTACAGTCATTGCAAGAGCCAAATGAAATTGATCTGTGAACACGTTTCACACGTTCTGTTGCTGTCAGGCCGGGGTGGTTCAGCTCAGCAGATGTTGGTTCCACCTGACAAGTTGACCTGTGGGGCTCTGAGGGTTTGTAAGAATCTCCCCACCCGCATCCTCTGTAACAGCTCCCTCCCTGCTTGCCCACAGCCTGGGGTTAAAGGCTGAAGCTGGTCAGCAAAGCCTGAACTGTGTTTTCCTGTTGGCAGGGCAAATTCATCCGCATCAACTTCGACGTCACGGGTTACATCGTGGGAGCCAACATTGAGACCTGTATCCTTTCCCTGAGCCTGGGCCACACGGGCACCCCTCCCCCTACCAACCTCCTGCCCAGAGGCTGGGAGAGTCCAAGAGCCAGCTCTGTCTTTCCAGCCTTTTAGGTTTCTTCCAGAACGAATCTTCCCCTTAGCAGCAGGCATTGTGGCGCAGTGGTTATACACGTGTAGACCAGACCCCTGCTTTGAACCCCAAACAAGCAGCCTGGCCTGCATTTGATGCTCAGAAGACCTGTCCCTTAGCTGAGTGACCTTGGGCTAGTTACTCCACCTCTCTATGCCTCATCAGCAAAATGGGGGTGCTGGTGAATCGAAGCCGCCTCACAGAAATGTGAGAGTAGAGTGAATGAACTCATAAAGCTCTAGGCGTCATGCAGGGCACAGAGGGAGGGCTGGCTGCGTGCTGTCTATTGTATGATCTCACTTCATTCTTAGTTGACTGTGGTTGCACCACTGTACTCCAGCCTGGGTGACAGAGCAAGAACGTGTCTCTAACAAAGCATTTTTAAAAATGGGGATAGCCATGATGGACTACAGTCATTGCAAGAGCCAAGGGAAATGGATCTGTGAACACGTTCATTGTCCAAGGCCAAATTCTGGACCTCTTAGAGCGTTGGTCTGAGATCAGCTCCATTCTTAAGTAGGAAACTGATGAAAACAGAATTTACCCAGAGGAATGCTGGTGTCGCAGGGAACAAGTAGAGTGTCTCTTTCGTGAATCTAGCTGGTGAAGTGGAACCAAGTTAGAAATTTCCGGAATGGGGGGACGATGTAGGGTTCAGTGACTGATGAGCCTCGGGAGCTTTGCAGGCGGCCCTAGGCCTTAAGGATGCTGCATGTTCACGGCTTCCTTTGGAACACATGCTTGGCGATGAATAGGACCTGGGGGGTGGTTTAGCTTCTCTCTGCACCCAAGGTCTGCTGGCAGTGCCCAGTGGTCCTATTCGTCCATTTTATGTGCCCTGGATAAGATGGTAGGCTGTGGAGTGGCCCCCCTTCACTGCACTCGTCTGAGCTGTGGGGCTTTTGGAAAATCATGGAAGCTCTCTGGGCCTCAGTTTTGCCTCAGAAAATGAGGGTGATCACACCTACTTTGTGGAGCTGGCGCAGTGGTTAAATGAAATGATATGGCTATTAATATGCATAGCCCTTGGCACGTGCTGGGCCCAAAGTGAGCATCACATAGGTGGTGGCTATTGTGTTACTGTTAACCTAACCTTTTCTACTTTTCTGCTTTGATTTGCCCAAACCCGCCAGGCTTGCTGTCCGTCAGGTGGGAGGGCTGTAGACTTAGGTCAAGTCCAGAGCCAGGGTTCTCTCGGCCTGCACCCTGCACACACCTCTCAGCAGTTCATTCCTGTGTTCACAGCAAGCCCCTGGCATAGCCTCAGCCTTCCTTTTAGATCAGTGGTTCTCAAAGTATGTTTCCCAAACCAGCAGCATCAGCATCACTTGGGAGCTCTTTAGAAATATACATCTCAGCCGGCATGATAGCTCACGCCTGTAATCCCAGCACTTTGGGAGGCCAAGGTGGGCAGACCACTTTAGGTCAGGAGTTTGAGATCAACCTGGCCAACATAGTGAAACTCTGTCTCCACTAAAAATACAAAAATTAGCCAGGCATGGTGGTGTTCACCTTTAGTCCCAGCTACTCAGGAGGCTGAGGCAGGAGAATCACTTGAACTTGGGAGGTAGAGGTTGCAGTGAGCCAAGATTGCGCCACTGCACTCCAGCCTGGGTGACAGAGCAAGGCTCTGTCTCATACATGTATATATATATATATATATATATGTGTGTGTGTTTTATACATATATATATATGCGTTTTATACATATATATATATATGTATAAAACGCACACCTCAGGCCCTGCCCCAGATCTTATGAATCAAATGTCAGGTAATGGAGCCCAGCAAGCTGGGTTTGAATAAGCCCTCTAGGAATTCTGATGGACCATGAGAAAGTCTGAGAATCACTGCTTTTCGGATTGGACATGGGCTATGGCAGCCCAGGCACTGCTAGCTGGTTTTAGGACTTGAAGAAGACAAGGTCTGCTGATCTAGCCTCCTCATTCTGCACCATCACGCTTAGTGCTGAGGATTCCACCAGTACACTAGCCCAGCCTCCCAGCTGCCCTCTCCCATCACCCTGGACCCCATGATCTCATGCCACCCTCACCTGCCCTCCCCTCCACTCTCCCTCCTGCCACCCCCATGGCAGAGCAGTTCTCCTGAAATTAATCACTGTGACGTATTTACAGTCCCTTCCCCTCAGTCCCATCATATCCCAATCTTGGAAAAGAGGACATGGAAGACAGCTTTGCCACTTTCTAGCTGTATGATCTTGAGAAAGAACTTCACGTTGCTGAGCTTCAGTTTCCCCCTATTGAAAGCGCTAATAGTTGCAGTTATTTCTGAGGATACTTTGTGAGTCTTAAGTGAGACAATTTATATTTATCGTTTTACATAGGAATGAATCACAAATCATAGAGGGTACCATAATTTGTGTTCCTTTTTAAAGAGGAGGAGCTGGTGATGGCTGTTGGGATAACATCTTGTTACCATTACCATGTTCCTGGGGTCTTTTTATGCTTTTTCTTTTCACTCTGTTCCCCTCCCTTCTTCATCTGAGGTCTGCTGGCAGCACCCAGTGGTTCCATTTGTCCACAGGGCTATGGTCCAAATTAGACATTGCCGATCCCTGGGTCAGAACTGGAAAGTCAACCCTTGGGAATTGGGTAAGACAGGGATAGAGGTGCAAGGCCAGAATTCTGTAAGGGGAATACCCGCAGTATCCCAGAATCCCTAACTCCCTCCGACCAGATCTGCTGGAAAAATCACGGGCCATTCGCCAAGCCAGAGACGAGAGGACATTTCACATCTTTTACTACATGATTGCTGGAGCCAAGGAGAAGATGAAAAGTAAGTGACTAGCAATGACATGTGATTGCATGGTTGGAGTCTCCCTTTTGTCAGGATCCAGGGTTCACGGATTGGCTACTAAAACAGAGTCCGAGATCCTGCCAGAAAGTCCTATGTCTGTGAGTGACAGATGAGCAGTTCTTCATCTCCTCCTAGTGAGTGAGTGTGGCTTTTGTTCCGTCATTCTCATTTACTGAGCACCATGTGACATTAGATTAGTAATGATTCATGTCTAATTAGACCAGAGAACATCAGGTCCAACTAGACCCAATCTATGCCTTCAAGGAAAGGGAGAAAGACATTTGCCTAACTTGCCAATTTATAGAACTTGTAAGTATATAAGATGCATTCTGGTTTTATAAGGAATTTGCAGGGGCAGTGGGGCTAAGCACTTTTCATTATACATGTTGTGCTGGTGACTTTGTAGAATAGGGGTACTTTTTCTGTAGAAGGCCAGATAGTAAGTCTTTTAGGCTTTGCAGGCCACATGGCTTCTGCCACAGCTATTCAACTCTGCCATTGTAATGCAAAAGCAGCCATAGGCAACACATAAACCAATAAGCACAGGCAATACATAAACCACTTTCCACAGGCAACACATAAACCAGCGAATGCAGGCAACACATAAACCAATGAGTGCAGGCAACACATAAACCAATGAGTGCAGGCAGCACATAAACCAATGAGTGCAGGCAACACATAAATCAGTGAGTGCAGGCAACACATAAACCAATGAGCACAGGCACTACATAAACCGGTTTACACAGGCAACACATGAACCAACGAATGGAGGCAACACGTAAACCAGCGAATGCAGGAAACATTTAAACCAATGAGCACAGGCAACACATAAACAAGGGAGCACAGGCAATACTTAAACCAATGAGCACAGGCAACACATAAACCAGTGAGTATATGCAACACATAAACCATCGAATGCAGGCAATACATAAACCAATGAATGCGGGCAACACATAAGCCAACGAATGCAGGCAACACATAAGCCAGTGAGTACAGGCAACACATAAACCAGTGAGTAGACAGTACGTAAACCAATGAGTGCAGGCAACACATAAAGCAGTGAACTCAGATGCATCGCTGTGTTACAATAAAACTTTATTTACAAAAACTTTATTTGCAAGTGTGCAGAAGTTTGCTGACCTCTGTTGTAGGGAAAATATTTTGTTATGTAAATACGACACACTGTATACCAAATTTCAGTAGGAAGTTATAGACATGCAGTTGCTTACTGTCTCTTAAAAATATATACAAACCACACAGCTTAAAAAAGAGATGGATCAGTGGCCATCTGTATGTAGCGGAGTCTACATACATGTTAGTAATAAATTTTAAGTCTAAAATTTTGTGAGAACAAGACAGACTTTCCTTCCCGTCTCTTTTGTGGCCAAGGTTAGTTATTTTGGTTAAGACAGTTGCCAAAAGGATCTGTGTGAGCTCAGAACTTCACTGTGTTGAAGTGTATTGCCAAGCTTGGCATTATCCATTATTTAAATTTCCAGGGTCGGGCGCGGTGGCTCATCCTTGTAATCCCAGCACTTCGGGAGACCGAGGAGGGTGGATTACCTGAGGTCGGGAGTTGGAGACCAGCTTCCTCAAGATAGTGAAACCCTGTCTCTATCAAAAATTCAAAAATTAGCCAAGTGTGGTGGTGCACGCCTGTAATCCCAGCTACTTGGGAGGCTGAGACAGGGGAATCACTTGAACCTAGGAGGTGGAGGTTGCAGTGAGCTAAGATTGTATCACTGCACTCCAGCTTGGGTAACAGAGTGAGACTCAGTCTCTAAAAATAAACATAAATTTCCTTAATGGCTGGCTCTCTGGAGCGTAGGGCATGAGGTGGAGCGATTTGGGGTAAAGGGGGAATGCTGAATGGATGCTATATACCAGCAAGCATGGTACATCAGCAATTTCCGTGCAGGACCCTGTGGAATGGGCCAGGGAAAAATGTTTACATTCCTCTTCTCTTTATTTGGTTTCAAAGAAAAGAGCTTGGTTGTCTGGTAACTTGGGTTCTGGTTTTGTGCTTTGTGCCTCTGGTTTTCCAGAAATGGGCAAGTATAGGGCTCACAACTAAATTCCTGGGAATCCTTTGTATTTTGAATGATAGAACTGGAAAGATGTCAGGCTTTTAGAGAGAATCAAATACTTCTAAATGTATGCATACTAAGGATAATGAAGTCTTGGCAATGACCTCAATCCTCGTGAGGAATCAGGCATTTAAGTTAATCCAAAAAATTGAGTTAACTGCTGTCTTGGGTCAATTTAGCCTCGAGTTTATCAAGTAGCTTCCAAGTGAGTTGACCCATAAAAGACCTTTGTTTTAAAAGAAAAATATCTTGCTGACATCTCTCCAAAAATATAACCAAATCCACCCTAATTAAAGATTGATCTGGAAGAGGATCCTTATGTATTGGAGGGTGTAATAAAAGCAAATGGTGCGGGAGAAAGAAAGGCAATGATAAATTTGAAGGTGAATAACAGCAGAGGAAATGTAATCATAGGATGCAGTTTTACAGAAAACAGTATCTAAGGTCATAATATCAACAAGGAGTTGGCAAACTGTTTTCACTAAAGGGTCAGCAGTAAATGCTTTAGACTTTGAGGACCACGTGGTTTCTGTTGCAGCTACTCAACTCTGTTGCCTAGTGAGAAAGCAGCCATGAGAAATAAACGAGAACATGGGAGCAGCTGTGTTTCAATAAAACTTTATTTACAAAAACAACAGGGGACCAGATTTGTCAACCCCTGATATAAGCCTTAGGTATTGATTCAACTAACAATGGCTGGGGGTGGCTGGACATGGTGGCTTATGCCTATAATCCCAGCACTTTGGGAGGCCAAGGCAGGTGGATCACCTGAGGTCAGGAGTTCGAGACTAGCCTGACCAACATGGTGAAATCCCGCCTCTACTAAAAATACAAAACATGAGCTGGGTGTGGTGGTGGGTGCCTGTAACCCAGCTATTTGAGAGGCTGAGGCAGGAGAATTGCTTGAACCCAGAAGGCAGAGGTTGCAGTGAGCCAAGATAGCACTACTGCACTCTAGCCCTGGACAACAAGAGCAAAACTCCATCTCAAAAAGAAAATAAAAAATAGCTGGGGAAAAGGAAAAGTGGTATAAGAAAGCTACATTTCATCTACCATAGCAGGAAGTCACTAGATAATATCTAAACTTGATGTATCCAGAAATAGCCTATTACAGCGGTCCCCGACCTAATTTTGGCACTAAGGACTGGTTTCCTGGAAGAAAATTTTTCCACAGATTGGGCAGGCAGGGTGGGGGATGGTTTGGGGATGATTCAAGTGTATTACATTTACTGTATACTTTATTATTACATTGTAATGTATCGTGAAATAATTTCTCTACTCACCTTATTAATGTAGAATCTGTGGGAGCTTATTTTCCTGCGGTCCCATCTGGGCACGATGGGAGACAGTGACAGATCATTAGCATTAGATTCTCATAAGGACCGCGCAACCTGGATCCCTCACATTCGCAGTTCACGATAGGGTTCAGGCTCCTGTGAGAATCTGGTTCTGCCACTGATCTGATGGGAAGCGGAGCTCAGGCAGTGAGGCAGAGATCAGGAGCAGCTGTAAATTCAGATGAAGCTTCACTCGCTCACCGCCTGCTGTGCGGCCCGGTTCCTCACATGGACCGTACTGGTCTAAGGCCTGGGGGTTGGGGAACCCCTGGCCTATTATATATAACACATAACGGTATATACATTATAATAGGCTAGTATATATAGCAAGCCTGTTCTACAGAGAGGTAGTGGTAACTGCCAGAAAAAAAGCAGCTAAAAGAGAGAAAAAGCAGGTATTATGGAGTAAGGTAGGAGCTGGAGAAGGGATGTGACAGGAGAATGGTATTTTTCATTATAAACCTTTGGTGGTGATTGATTTTTAAAACTCGTGCCTGTTTGAATTTTTTTTTTTTTTTTTTTTTTTTGAGGTGGAGTCTCACCCTGTCGCCCAGGCTGGAGTGCAGTGGCACAATCTTGGCTCACTGCAACCTCTGCCTCCCGAGTTCAAGAGATTCTCCTGCCTAAATATCTTATAAATAGATGAATAAGGATAGGTGCGGTGGTTCACTTCTGTAATCCCAGAACTTTGGGAGGCCGAGGTGGGTGGATCACCTGAGGTCAGGAGTTGGAGACCAGACTGAGCAACATGGTGAAACCCTGTATCTACTGAAAATACAAAGCTAGCCAGGCAGGCATGGTGGTGCATGCCTGTGATCCCAGCTACTTGGAAGGCTAAGGCAGGAGAATCACTTGAACCTCGGAGGTGGAGGTTACAGGGAACCAAGATCTCACCACTGCACTCCAGCCTGGATGACAGAGGGAGACTCCGTCTTAAAAAAATAAAAACAAAGGTGTATAAAGGTTGATCTAACTGTTGTGACAGCTTAGTCTCTGAAGGCAGGGGCCTCTGGACAATTGAGGTGAAGGCATCCCTTCCTCCAGGTAAATGCACCTTCATGCCAGGGATTGTGGCTTAGCAAGTAGAGCAAAGGCTGGATATCAGCTGCCAGTCACTGGAGCAGTGCACAACCTGCACCACTGTGCAAGGCTGGCAGTGGTTGATGAGGCCATCTACATGACGATGCACGAGGGTTTTGAACGGTCCAAGCCTTGAGAAAGGGAAAGGAATTATGATGCCCCAGACCCTTGACCAGAGCTCCATGTCATGTTGAAATTAAAAGTGTGTCTTGTTGACCCTGGCCCCTCTTCCTCTCCTTCTAGGTGACTTGCTTTTGGAGGGCTTCAACAACTACACCTTCCTCTCCAATGGCTTCGTGCCCATCCCTGCAGCCCAGGATGATGAGATGTTCCAGGAAACCTTGGAGGCCATGGGGATCATGGGTTTCAATGAGGAGGAGCAGCTATGTAAGCTTCACACCTTGAGTTTGTGGAGTGGCCTGCCTGGGTACCAATGGAATCTGTTAGGAATTCTCCTCTGGTCAGGACAGATTTCTGCTCTCTGAATGCCCCACCTTCTTTTTAAAAAAAAAAGCAGGAGGAAAATGAATTTTATTCTAGGTGGTTGGTTTGTGTTGTAGAAAAGTGCTGTATAACTAAGACCATTTTCATTGCAAGTGACCCAAGCTGGCTTAAACCAAAGGGAAAGCAATTAACTCACAATGTTGAAAAGTTCAGGGAGGCTGAGCGTGCTGGTTTATGCTTGTAACCCCAGCACTTTGGGAGGCCAAGGTGGGCAGATCACTTTAGGTCAGGAGTTCGACTCCAACCTGGTCAATATGGTGAAACTCTGTCTCTACTAAAAATACAGAAAAAATTAGCCAGGGATGGTGGCGCACACCCTGTAGACCCGGCTATTTGGGAGGCTGAGGTGGGAGGATCACTTGAACCCAGCAGGCAGAGGTTGCCATGAGCCGAGATCACACCACTCCATTCTAGCTTCGGAGATGGAGCCAGACTCTATCTCCAAAAAAAAAAAAAAAAGAAAAGAAAAGTTCAGGAATACAGGCTTCAGGTACAATGAGATGTAGGTGCTCAGAAGATTTTTCTAGAACCTAATTTCTTATCTTCCATCTCTCTTGACCACGTTGTCTCTATAGGATGCAGCTTGTTGACAGCAGCATGGCTAGGTTCCAGCTCTTCCATTCTTTGTGTTTCTGTCCAAAGAACAGAGTAGATTCCCTGCTTAAGTTCCTGAATGGAGTGTCATTGACTCTGATTGGTTGGCTTAGGTTGAAATGTACATTCCTGCCGGGCGCGGTGGCTCAAGCCTGTAATCCCAGCACTTTGGGAGGCCAAGGCAGGCGGATCACGAGGTCAAGAGATCGAGACCATCCTGGTCAACATGGTGAAACCCCGTCTCTACTAAAAATACAAAAAATCAGCTGGGCATGGTGGCGCATGCCTGTAATCCCAGCTACTCAGGAGGCTGAGGCAGGAGAATTGCCTGAAACCAGGAGGCGGAGGTTGTGGTGAGCCGAGATCGCGCCATTGCACTCCAGCCTGGGTAACAAGAGTGAAACTCCGTCTCAAAAAAAAAAAAAAAAAGAAAGAAAGAAAGAAAAGTAATGCACATTTCTGAGCTATGCAGCACTGTCAGCATTGTGGAAAGTACAGGGTGGTTTAATTATGGTCCCTAAGAATGGATTCTTGGAGCTGAAGGTAGAGATGTTGGCCTCATCAGGAACATGTGGGCAGGGTTGGCGGGAGGGGGAGTGATTGAGGCAGTGGATTTACTCAGGCTCTTCCTGGAAGGGTTGCTGTGGTGAGCGATTGATATTGATCAGAATCATCCAACCGATGGCCAAGAAACACACTGAGTCTTGAGAACAGGACCGCTCAAAACAAAATTCTTGGTCAGGACACTGTGCTTCCAGAAACACTTTTTCTTCTGTGTTAGATGTGCCTCAGTGTTCAAGGTTAATCTCTTTTGAAAACACCAGGACAGGATTGTGGAAAGTTTCCCTTCCTTCCCACGCCCACACCCCTTTAGAGCCCCAGAATAGCACTGAGGTTGCTGAAATTCTGGCAGCTCCTCCGAAGATAACTTGGGGTCTAGAAAAAAGCAGTTCTATGGGTCAGTTGACAAATGGATGGTGTGTGGGAGTCTTGGCCTAGGTCCCATGTGAGAATCTAGCACTGCTAGTCTCCGTCTCAATGACATCGGCTCTCCGAGAATAATTCATTTTGTTTGGGACAGGGATCAGATTTGCTTCTAATGTCCCCATTAAATAAACAAGGAACAATAGTTAAGTATTTGTGCCTGGCAATTACTACACCCTGTTTTCTTCCCTAATGTGCTAGTGTTCGGTATAGTTTTATTTAAATAATAAAAACCTGGAACAGGCTGGGCACAGTGGCTCATGCTTGTAATTCCAGCATTTTGAGACACTGAGGGAGGAGGATTGCTTGAACCCAGGAGATCGAGATTAGCCTGGGCAATATGGCGAGACTCTGTCTCTACAAAAAAATAAAGAAAATAGAAAAAAAACTGGAACAAACTATAATATGTTGATTGAGAAAGGGTTTATTAAATTATTGTCTGTCCTTGCAAAAGAAAACAATGAGACCATTTAAACTGTGTTTTGCTGGGCATGGTGGCTCCCGCCTGTAATCCCAGCACTTTGGGAGGCCAAGGCAGGCAGATCACTTATGTTCAAGTTTGAGACCAACCTGGGCAACATGGCAAGACCCCTTCTTTACAGATAATACAAAAAGTTAACTGGGCTTGGTGATGCATACCTATAGTCCCAGCTACTTGGGAGACTGAGGCAGGAAGATCTCTTGAGCCCAGGAGGTCGAAGCTGTGGTGAGCTGAGATCTTGGAGGCCATGGGGATCATGGGTTTCAGGATTTCCCCCACCACACTGGGTTCTGTCACCCAGGCTGGAGTACAGTGGTGTGATCTCAGCTCACTGCAGCCTCTTCCTTGCAGGCTGAAGCAGTCCTCCCACCTCAGCCTCTCAAATCGTTGAGACTACAAGCATGTGCTACCACGCCTGCATTTTTTTTTATTTTGGGTTTTGTTTTGTTTTGTCTTGAGAGAGAGTCTCACTCCTGTAGCCCAGTGGTCTGATCTTGGCTGACTGCAATCTCCATCTCCTGGGTTTAAGCAATTCTGCCTCAGCCTCCTGAGTACCTGGGATTACAGGTGCTTACCACCATGCCTGGCTAATTTTTTTTAAAATTTTTAATAGAGACAGGGTTACACCATGTTGGCCAGGCTGATCTTGAACTCCTGACCTCAGATGATCCACCCATCTTGGCCTCCCAAAGTGCTGGGATTGCAAGTGTGAGCCACCAAGCCTGGCCTGGGTTTGTTTTCTCTTTTGGGGGAATGGGGGTAGAAATAAGGCTTTACCATGTTACCCAGTAGTCTCTAGTCTTGAACTCCTGGGCTCAAACAATCCACCTGCCTTGGCCTCCCAAAAGTGCCAGGATTACAGGCGGGAGCCCCCACGCCCAACCCCCAGCATCCTTAATATACACTGGCCCTTGCCAATCTGCCCTTTAACCACAGAGAGCAGACCCCAGCCCCAGCACCTTCGGTAGGCCCGAGCGTCTAGCTAGAATGTGGTAATACCGTTTTCCTTGTATTTATATTTACAATTGCCATCTATTTATGGCAAGTGAAGATGATTTTTCACTTAAGATAGAGAAAGTTTCCTATTAAAATAAATGTAAGGATAGAGAAGGAAGTAAATTTAAAAGAAAATGGTCAAGCAAATAATGGAGGAGATAGTAGGCAGAGAGAGCAAGCATTCAGATGATGGCGTGCACGTGACCAGCTCTCATGGGAATGGACTCAGTCCCAACTGAACACCAACCCCATTTATAAACCAAAAGTGACCTCCAAACCCAGCAAGGGGCTTCAGGAGAAGGGTGGGTCACGCTCCAGGCTGGAGATTCGTGAGGCTCCAAGTGACCAGGGGAGACCAGAATCCCCGCCCCCGCCCACCCCCCTACCCCCACCCCCACCCCCACCCCCGCCACATTGAGTTCTGCACCTTGAACTCCTGGGCTCAAGAGATCTTCAGGAGCCGCCATGCCTGGCTAACTTTAATTTTTGGTAGAGACAGGGTCTTGGTACGTTGTCCAGGCTGGTCTCGAACTCCTAGCCTCAGGCAATCCCCCTGCATCAGCATCCCAAATCCTTAGGATTACAGGCATGAACCACCATGTCTCGTTATACTGTTTCTAACATATTAGAAAAAAACCCTTTTTTTTTTGAAACACAGTCTTGCTGTGTCACCAGACTGGAGTGCAGTGGCATGATCTCAGCACTGCAACCTCCACCTCCCAGGTCCAAGCAATTCCCCTGCCTCAACCTCCTGAGTAGCTAAGACTACAGGCGCATGTCAGCACACCTGGCTAATTTTTGGTATTTTAGTAGAGATGCGGTTTCACCGTGTTGGCCAGGATGGTCTCGATCTTCTGGCCTTGTGATCTGCCCGCCTGGGCCTTTCAAAGTGCCAGGATTACAGGTGTGAGCCACCGTGCCTGGCCAAAAAATACCTAATTTTGAAGATAAAAAATTAAATCCCT
Source organism: Callithrix jacchus (assembly GCF_049354715.1). Taxonomy (NCBI): domain Eukaryota; kingdom Metazoa; phylum Chordata; class Mammalia; order Primates; family Cebidae; genus Callithrix; species Callithrix jacchus. The sequence continues at coordinate 13,690,106 of NC_133513.1, read as the reverse complement.
TAAATCGTCCATCCTGTGTCCCCCTGGCAGTACACATGGCTGGTGTTGGAAAGCCCTGTTTTCTATTCCTCAGTAAAAAGAGAGATGTAAGGCCACTGTAATAAATCAGCACAAACATGATGTCTTACACCGATAGGAATTTATTCTCTCCCAGTTCTGGAGGCCAGGGTTCTGAAATCAAAGTGTCAGTAGGAGCTGGGCTTGGTGGCTGACACCTGTAATACCAGTACTTGGGGAGGCCAAGGTGAGAGGATTGCTTGAGGCTAGGGGTTCAAGACCAGCCTGGACAACATAGCAAGACCCCACCTCTACAAAAAAATTTAAAAATTATTATTTTTTTAAAAAAAAAGACAAGATGTTGGCAGGGTTTGTTCCTTCTAGAGGCCCTGAGGGAGAATCTGTTCCTTACCTCTGTCCTGGTTTCTGGTGGCTCTGGCTGTGCCTGGCTTTTCCTAGCCTTGCCTCACTCCATCTGCCTCCTCCTTCATGTGGCATTCCACTCTGTGTGTCTCTCCTCTGTCCATCATAAAGACACTTGACATTGGATGTGCCTACCAGGTTAATCCGAGATGATCTCGAGATCTTTTACTTGATTCCATCGGCAAATACCTTTTTTTTTTTTTTTTTTTTTTTGCCAAATTGGGCCATATTTACAATTTCCAGGTGGACTTACTTTGGAAGGACCTCCATTCAACATAATATTGGTGGTGTCTCCTCTTTACCACCTACTGGGCCAGGCCCTTGCTCAGCATCTTGTAAGACTCAAACTTCATGAAGTAGGGACTACTGTTACCATCTCCGTTTTCCAGACTGGGAAACTGAGGCTCATGGGACTTACTGAGACTCTTGTCTTAATCCATATCTCATGCCTCTATCCATCTATCCTCTATCCTTCCATGATTCATCTACCAATCCATTCTCTATTCATCTACTCATCCTCTACTCATCCATCTATCACACATCCATTCATCACCTATCCATCCATTTACTCACCCATCCGTTTATCCATCCATTCATCCATGAACCCATCCTCTATCCATTCATTCATTCATCCATCCATCCATCCATCCACCCTCCATCTGCCATCCATCAATCTCTCTCCCTCCCTCCTAATGTGTATCTGAACCCTGAACTAGCCTTTGAAAATTCAAAGATGAGATGTCTGAGAGGTGAAGCTGGGATTTGAACCCAGGACTAACTCCGGAGTGCACACCAGCCCACCAGGATGCTGCCTGCAGACACTGCCCTTGCTGTTGTGTCTTGTCACTGGTTTACCTCTTTGTTGTCTGCTAACTGTTCCCCAAGGGTTCATCTTTTATGGCGAGGGGGTGGTGGTATTCTTTTGTCATTTCAGGAATTACATTAACTATACCAGAAAGTGCAGTCTAATGGTTCCTGAGCCCACAGGAGAGACTGGCCATTATAGCCTTCAAAATTTTTAAGAATTGGTTCCTAAAGTTTAAACATGGGTAGGCTGGGCACAGTGGCTCAGACCTGTAATCTCAGCACTATGGGAGGCCAAGGCAGATGGATCATTTGAGGTCAGGAGTTTGAGACCAGCCTGGCCAACATGGTGAAACCCTGTCTCTACTAAAAATACAAAAATTAGCCGGGTGTGGTGGCACATGTCTGTAATCCCAGCTTCTCGGGAGGCTGAGACCTGATAATTCCCTTGAACCCAGGAAGCTTGGAGATCGCAGTTAGCCGAGATCACACCAGTGCACTCCAATTTGGGTGACAGAGTAAGACTCCATCTCAAACAAAAACAAAACATGGGTAGACTTCACATTTAATATCTGGGTTTCATTGTTTGAAAAATTCAGAAGTTCCGGCAGCACTGGGCTTCTGTCCCCTGCGGCAGTGTTGGAGTAGCGGCTGGTCTCCTTCAGATGGGATCATAGCCTCCTTGGGTCCCCACAGTGCTCATTAGTTGGCTTTGTTCATTTAAGCCAGTGGTTCTCTGCCAGAGGTGAGTTTGCCTCCCAGGGGACATTTAGCAGTGTCTGGTGACTTTCATGGTCGCAACTCTGTAGGGGTGACCGCCACTGACATCTAGTGGTTAGAGACCAGGGATGCTGCTAAACTTTCCATTGCCCAGGACCGCTCCCCACAATAGAGAATTATCTGGCCCCCAATTTCTGTGTGCCAAGATTGAGTTGGCCGGCTCGCCTGGGCTGTGCAGGCATTTCAATAATCTTTAGTTTAAATTTTCACTTTTAAAACTCTTAGTACAACCTTTCATAGTTTACAAAGTCTCTTTCATAGCTGTTCTGGTTAAAAGGAAGTGTCTTTGCAAATCCTGCCAACAGCAGCTTCATTCATTTTGGGAAGAAGCGTTTCTGCCTTAGTGAGTGGGAACAGATGGGTGGGTGGTCAGCAGCTTGGTCCTTCTGCTGAGCTGGGCCAGGGACCCCATGGTGTAAGAATAGCTGACGTGAAGCGTCTTGTAATGTCTGGTTTGGCCTGAAGAACCAGAGAAGTCTGGGATCTCTAGGCTTTGTTCCTGGAACATAGTGACTGATTTGAAGTGAGAACTCTGGGTGATTTGTACCTGAGTTAAGCTAAGTCAAGCATTTGCATTAATCATCGTCCATTCTTCATCCATCCATCCATCCATCATCTATCCATCCATTTATCCATTATCCATCTACCCATCTATCACCCATCCATCCATCATCCATTCATCTATCTACCCATCCATTCACCATCCATCAATCCATCATCCAGCCATCCATCATTTACCATCCATCCATCCATCATCCATCCATCCTCCATCCATCATTCATTCATTCTCTATCCATCCATCTATCCAATGTCCATTAATCCTCTATCCATTCCTCCATCCATCCATGCTCTATTCATCCACCTATCCATCCATCCATCATCCACCTATCATTCATCCATCAGTCCATCCTCTATTCATCCATCTGTCCTCTACTCATCCATTCATTGCCCACCCATTTATCTACCCACCTATCCATTCATCCATCCTTGAACCCATCCTCTATCCAATTATTCATTCATCCATCCATCCACCCTCCACCTGCCATCTATCCATCTCTCTCCCTCCCTCCTATGTGTATCAGGACGCTGGACTAGGCTTTGCAAATTCAAAGATGATTAGGATAGGCCTCCCACTCTCCAGAAACTCATGGTCTTGTGGGGATTTCAGATGTAGAAACCATCTTAACAGTCCATGGGCTAAGTATAGAGTCAGAAAGGTTCCAAGCTTTGTGGAACACAGCGTTTTTGTTTGGAGACACCTGGACAACAAGTGGAAACAGATTTACATAATCTTCTTCCCAACGTGGGCATCTTGTACACCCAGCAGAGTATGTAAGAAGCACAGGGTTTTTGTTTCAAAAATCCTTTTATTAACACATGATTTACTTAGAAAATTATGTATGCTATATAGTGTGCAGTGCAAAGAATTATTATAAACTGAACACGTTTGTGTAACTAGAATCCATTTTAAGTAAGAGAATGCCACCAGCCCTGCAGAAGCTCCCACATGTACCTTTTAGGAGCTTCCCTCAATTGAGGATTATCATTATCCTGACTTCTAACAGCATTGATTGGTTTTGCCTCTTCTTGAATGAACTGTCTATAAATGGATTTAGATAGTAGGTTCTTTTTTCCATCTGTCTTCTTTTGTTCAGCATTTGTGTCTGGAAGATAAGTCAGGTTTATTTTCATTTGTGTTTCAGAGACAGGGTCTCCCAGCATTGCCCAGACTGTCTCAAACTCCTGGCCTCAAACATTTCTCCCACATCAGCCTCCCCAAGTGCTGGGGTCACAGACATGAGCCACTATGCTGGTCCCAATACATCAGTTTTGGTTTTTGGTAGTGGTAGCTCATTCATTCTCCTTGTTCTGTGGCAGGGGTTGCTAACACATTTTCTGTAAAGGGTCAAATAGTAAATTCTTTAGCCTTTGTGAGCCGGATGATCTCTGTTGCAACTCTTTAACTCTGCCATTGTAGCATGCCATTTACAGTTGTAGACAATATGCAAAAGAATGAGTATGGCTGTATTCCAATAAAACTTTATTTGTTATAGCAAGCAGTGGGCCAGATTTGGTCTATAGGCTATAGTTTGCCAGTTTTTGCTGTGTGGTATTCCATTGTTAGTAAAAGATTTTTAGCAACCATCTGAAAATATTGAACTCAGAATTGAGTTTCTTTGGAGGAAAGATGTAGGCTGGCTCTGGGTCCCCAGTGGCTTTATATCCCAAAACTCTAGGGTACCTTGGCATTGACCTCTGTGTCTGCTCTGCTCTTCTCTCCCCACCTCAGCCGTGTTGAAGGTGGTATCATCCGTCCTGCAGCTTGGAAATATCGTCTTCAAGAAGGAAAGAAACACAGACCAGGCGTCCATGCCAGATAACACAGGTACTTGCCAGCTTTTCCCAATAACTGATGATTTGGGGGTTGGGGAGAATGGGGAGAGTGAATTTGACTATTGATTATTTTTCAAGGTGACGGTATCTGGGATTTTAACAACAGTTGGACTAGGTTCTTATCACTCACTTTCCTTTTTTCAAACTTTTCACTGCTCAAGACTATGTGGAAAGTTCTTGAATCAGAGTGGAGGGATGTAAAAACCTAATAGGCCAGGCATGGTGGCTCACGCCTGTAACCCCAGCACTTTGGGAGGCCAAGGCAGGAGGATCACGAGGTCAGCAGTTTGAGACCAGCCTGATCAACACGGTGAAACCCCGACTCTACTAAAAATATAAAAATTAGCCGGGCACGGTGGTATGTGCCTGTAATCCCAGTTACTCAGGAGGCTGAGGCAGGAGAATCACTTGAACCCAGAAGGCACAGGTTGCAGTGAGCCAAGATCACACCATTGTGCTCCAGGCTGGGCAACAAGAGCGAAACTGTCTCACACCAAAAAAAAAAAAAAAACACACACACAAATAGTTTTATTTATGTGTTCCTTTTCAAAAATCTTTTATTTTTAAAAAAGAACATATAAATAACAGTGAGATTCCATCTAAATAAATAAATACATAAAATAAAAAATTTTACAAATTTTAATAGAGATAGGGTCTTGCTATGTTGTCCAGTCTGATCCTGAACTCCTGACCTCAAGCAATCCTCCCACCTTGGCCTCCCAAAGTGCTGGGATTACAGGCAAGAGTCACCACACCCTGCGCGTAATAGTTTTAGACCAGACAAGATCCTTAGGGACCATCTCTCCTGAAACACTCCACTTAATTATTTTGTTAAAGAAATATTTCTTAAGTCCCTGCAATGTGCCAGTGGGATCCAGCAGGAAATGAGACAGGAATAGCTCTTCTTACGGTATCTGTGGTCTTGGGGAGATAGACCTCGATTGCCCTGAGAATTAGGGGTGCCAGATAAAATACAGGATGTCCAGATAAATTTCAGTTTCAGGTAAACAACAAACTTTTTGTTTTTTAATTTTAAGTATACCCTTTGTAACATTTGGAGCATGGTTATACCAAAAGAGTATACTTGTTTATCTGAAATTCAGACTTAACTGAGCATCCTATAATTTTCTCCCTAAATCTGACAGCCCTACTCACAGATAAACAGTATTTTGTGTTTGGAGAAGCTGGCCTGGCTACCATCATGCTTATTGGTGGCTGAGCTAAGAGCAAAACTTAGGTTTCTTATTTCCTGGCCCAAGCTGTATATTGTGTTGCTTTTTTCCACTCCTCGGAGCTCACTTTAATCAAACCTATTGTAACTGCCTAATGAGTTTACCTTGCCCACTGCCTAGACAGAGCCAATTAATCAAGACAGAGGAATTGCAATAGAGAAAGAGTAAATTCACACAGAGCTGGCCGCACAGGAGAACAGAGTTTTATTATTACTCAAATCAGTCTCTTTGAGCATTCAGGGATCAGAGTTTTTAAGCATCATTTGGTTAGGGGGAGGCCAGTGAGTTGGGAGTACTGATTGTTGGGTCTGAGATGAAATCGTAGGGAGTTGAAGCTGTCCTCTTGTCCTGAGTCAGTTCTGGACGGGGGCCCACAAGATCGGGTGAGCCAGTTTCTCAATCTGAGTGACCAGCTGATCCACATGGTGCCGGGGTCTGCAAGCTATCTCAAGCACTCATCTTAGGTTTTACAACAGTGATGTTATCCCCAGGAATAATTTTGGGAGGGTCAGAATCTTGTAGCCTCCAGTTACAGGACTCCTAAACTGTAATTTCTAATCTTTTGGTTAATTTATTAGTCCTACAAAGGCAGGCTAATCCCCAGGCAAGAAGGGGGATTTGTTTGGGGAAAGGGTTCTTGTGTTTTAAACTATGAGTCTGGGCATGCTGCCTCACGCCTGTAATCCTAGCACTTTGGGAGACCGAGGCAGGTGGATCACTTGAAGTCAGGAGTTCAAGACCAGACTGGCCAACATGGTGAAACATACAAAATTTTGTAAAAATATAAAAATTAGCCAGATGTGTGACGAGTTCCTGTAATCCCAGTTACTCAGGAGGCTGAGGCAGGAGAATTGCTTGAACCCAGGAAGCAGAGATTGCAGCAAGCCCAGATAATGCCCCTACGCTCCAGCCTGGGTGACAGAGTGAGACCCTGTCTCAAAAACAAAATTAAAAAATAAGCTATAAGCTAAGTTCCCCCAAAGTTAGTGTGGCTTACCCCCGGGAACGGTTCTCTGGAGCTTGGAGGTTAGAAGCAAGATGGAGTCAGTTAGGTCAGGTCTCTTTCACTGTCTCAGTTACGATTTGCAGCGGCAGTTTCACTCTCAGATGTTTCTTAGGTGTTACCCACCCTAAATCTGGCAAATTAATGGAATCCTCATGCTAAGGAAACACCTCAGGGAAAGAGAAATGAAAAAGCACCCTTGCCAAGAGATGGGGAAAAAATCCTCAAATCACTCTGTTTACTACTGCCTTGCACATGCAAAGCAGCATGTAATGCTACTTTCATTTTAAGGGACTAACTAGTGGTGGCACCACTGCACTCCAGCCTGGGTGACAGAGCAAGACTGTGTGTCAAAAAAAAAAATAGCCGGGTGCGGTGGCTCAAGCCTGTAATCCCAGCACTTTGGGAGGCCAAGGAGGGTGGATCACAAGGTCAGGAGTTCGAGACCAGCCTGGCCAATATCGCAAAACCCTGTCTCTACTAAAAATACAAAAATTAGCTGGGTGTGGTGGCGTGTGCCTATAATCCCAGCTACTCAGGAGGCTAAGGCAGAAGAATCACTTGAACTTGGGCAGTGGAGGTTGCAGTGAGCCTAGATCGTGCCTCTGTACTCCAGCCTGGGTGACAGAGTGAGACTCAAAAACAGGGAACATTTAGATTGATTCCAGCATTTTGCTATTGCAAACAGTGTTGTAACACATATCCTAGAACAGTGAAATAAATACTATTGAATAGTAACTATTCAATAAATGTTACTGTTAGTACCTACTGAATACTGAGTCACTATTAAATAAATCTCAAGGACTTTACATACTTTACCTTACTTCATCCTGGGTACCATCAAGGTACCAAAGATCTGACCCTTTGTAAACCTGAGAAAAACAAAACTCTAAGAGGCTAAAGAGCTTTTCCAGGCTGGGCGGGTGGCTCACACCCGTAATTCCAGCACTTTGGGAGGCCAAGGCAGGTAGATCATGAGGTCAAGAGATTGAGACCATCCTGGCCAACATGGTGAAAACCTGTCTCTATTAAAAATACAAAAATTAGCTGGGCATGGTGGTGTGTGCCTGTAATCCCAGCTATTCAGGAGGCTGAGGCAGAAGAATCCCTTGAACCCAAGAGGCAGAGGTTGCAGTGAGCTCAGATCATACTATTGCACTCCAGCCTGGTAACAGAGACTCCGTCTCAAAAAAAAAGAGCTTTTCCAGAGTCACATGATTTGGAAATGTGAAGGGACAGGGACTTGAAACTAGAACTCCCTGACCCTAAACCCCCAACTGGGGCATACTTTAGCCCACCCCAATCACTGCCTGTCATTGAAGTACTGAAGGGTGTGGCCACTGATGACAGCAGCCTTCAGGACAATTGATGTTATGTTCACTGTCAGCAGGTTGCATTTCCCCAAGAGAAGCCGGGGTATTCACAGATCACAAGTATCCCATGCCATGTGCCTTCTGGCCAAGGTGTCTCTTTTGTGATGCACTCAGCATGTTTCTTTTCTCCATCCAGCTGCTCAGAAGGTTTGCCACCTCATGGGAATTAATGTGACAGATTTCACCAGAGCCATCCTCACTCCTCGTATCAAGGTTGGGCGAGACGTGGTACAGAAAGCTCAGACAAAAGAACAGGTATGATACACCTGCTATTTACTTAGCACTTACCTGCCCATCCACCACTCATCCATCCACTCATCCATCTACCTACCCACTCACTCATTCACCTATTCATTAGCCCACCCACGGTCCATCTGTGCATATGTCCATCCATCCATCTTTCTGTGTACTCATTCATCTGTCTGTTCATCCATCCATCCATCCACCCATCCTTCATTCATCCATCTGTCCATTCAGCCATACATGATCCAGCCATCTGTTCATCTATCCATTTATCTGTCACCCATCCACCTGTCATTCCATTCATTCATTCATTCATCTGTCTATCCATCCACCCATTTATCTTTTTATCCCTCATTTATTCAACACTAGACTATTAGGCAGAATGAGTCTTGTTCTGTTGCGCAGGCTGGAGTGCAGTGGCGCAATCTCAGCTCACCGCAGCCTATGCCTCCCACATTCAAATGATTCTCCTGCCTCAGTCTCCCAAGCAGCTGGTACTACAGGCATGTGCCACCATGCCTAGCTAATTTTTTGTACTTTTAGTAGAGACGGGTTTTCGCCATGTTGGCCAGGCTGGTCTTGAACTTCTGACCTCAAGTGATCTGCCTGCCTAGGCCTCCCAAAGTGCTGGGATTTTAGGTGTGAGCCACTGTGCCTGGCCAAGAATAAGAATACTCACCACCAGCCTGCTTTATGTGAAAATGCAGCCCATTGGGAATAACCGTGTTCCCCTGTCCCCTCTTCAGGCTGACTTTGCTGTAGAGGCTTTGGCCAAGGCAACCTACGAGCGCCTTTTCCGCTGGATACTCACCCGCGTGAACAAAGCCCTGGACAAGACCCATCGGCAAGGGGCTTCCTTCCTGGGGATCCTGGATATAGCTGGATTTGAGATCTTTGAGGTACAGCTTGGTGGGATCGTAACAGCCATGGGCTTGCTTCTCTGAGATGGGGCTTTTCTTGGAGGAGTCTTGATTTTTGAGAAATGCATGTAGATGGCTACTGCAGGGTAAGAGGCCGTCTAGTTAAAGGTGGATCCTTGAGGGTGCAAGAGACAGAAATTCAACAGGAAATGCATTGGTTTCTGGAACTGAGAAGGCCAGACATGCAGCTGGATCTAGTAGGCAGGGTCTGATCTCCCGCCATCTTTTTCTCTCTCTCTCTGCCTTTCTCCATATTGGTTCCATTCTCAAGCAGGCTTTCCCCTCATGGTGGCAAGATGGCTGCCACAGCTCCAGATTGCCTTTCAGTAATTCTGGCCAAAAAAAAAATCTCTTTTTCTAACAGTTCCAACCAAATCTTGGAATTACGTCTCACTGACTCTTACTCACCAGAATTCAAGAACTTGTTGCCGGAGCTTTCCTTACCTCATGTAATAGAAATACAGATATTGGATCCCATATACATCCGTTTGAGGAAAGTTCCCAGAGAAAAAGAAGGTTTTTTTGTGATTTTTTTTTTTTGAGACAGTGTCTTGCACACTGCAGCCTCCACCTCCTGAGTTCAAGCAATTCTCCTGTCTCGGCCTCCTGAATAGCTGCGATTACAGGCATGCGCCACCACGCCCACTGGTTTTTTGTTTTTGGTTTTGTTTTGAGATAGAGTCTTACTCTGTCACCCAGGCTGGAAGGCAGTAGTGTGATCTCAGCTCACTGCAACCTCCATCTCTCTGGTGCAAGTGATTCTCCTGCCTCAGCCTCTCGAGTAGCTGGGATTATAGGCACATGCCAAATTTTACTTAAAAAAAAAATTTTTTTTTTTGGCAGAGGCGGGATTTTACCCTATTGGCCATGCTGGTCTCAAACTCCTGACCTCAAGTGATCCACCAGCCTCGGCCTCCCAAAGTGCTGGGATGACGGACATGAGCCACTGTGCCTGGCTAATTTTTGTATTTTTAGTAGAGACGGGTTTCGCTACATTTGCCAGGCTGGTCTCGAAATCCTGACCTCAATTGATCCCACTGCTTGGCCTCCGTAAGTGCTGAGATTACAGTTGTGAGCCACCACACCTGACCTGAAGGTGTTAAGATTGATAGATATCCCAGAAGAGCTCTGCCGCAGAGTCTCTTTCTCTCTACGCCTCTGTTTCCACATATGTGAATGCAGTAGCATGCCTTACCAGGTTTGTCCATCCATAGATGGTTGTGGAGATGGAGGAGGTAAGCATCCTGAAGGTGTGTGAGGTCCATGTGATGTCAACTCCGTCAGCCCTGGGGGATTCTAGGCAGCATGTTGTGGGGGCCTAACACCCCTCTGGGTGCTGGGATGGCAGAACAGGCTCTTGTGGAGAGGATGTGGGCCAGCGATGGGGGTGCCATTGTGGGGAGCTTCTGTGAGGCTCCCTGTCTTCTGACCTCATACCCAGATGCTCACACCCTGCCCCATGCCTTGTGCTCAGGTGAACTCCTTCGAGCAGCTGTGCATCAACTACACCAACGAGAAGCTGCAGCAGCTCTTCAACCACACCATGTTCATCCTGGAGCAGGAGGAGTACCAGCGCGAGGGCATCGAGTGGAACTTCATCGACTTTGGGCTGGACCTGCAGCCCTGCATCGAGCTCATCGAACGGCCGGTGAGGGGCCTGTGGGCATGCGCAGCCCCCATCATACCTTGCACACGTGTGTGGCCTCTGTAAAGCTGACGTGGACCCCACAGCCTCCCCATGCTCATAGCATCCCCTCCCCTGCCACCCATCACCAGGTCCTGAAAGGCTGTAAGCTGAATCTTTGTGAACTAAGTTATTTTCCATTAACCCACATTTTTATATCAAAGGTATTTTCTTTAATTTCTGCCTTCCTTCCATCCTCCTTTTCCTTCCCTACCCTCCTTCCCTTCCCTTCTCTGCCATTTCTTTTTCGTTTGTTTTTTTATGACAGGGTCTGGCTCTGTTGCCCAGGCTGGAGTGCAGTGGTGCAGTCTCGCCTCACTGCAACCTCCACCACCCAGGCTCAAGTGATCCTCCTGCCTCAGCCTCCCAAGTAGCTAAGACTACAGGCGTGCACCACCATGCCCAGATAACTTTTATATTTTTTTAGTAGAGACAGGGTTCCGCTATGTTGCGCAGGCTGGTCTCAAACTCCTGACGTCAAGGGATCCTCTTCCTCGGCCTCCCAAAGTGCTGGGATTACAGGCATGAGCTACAGCACCTGGCCTCTCCCATTTCTTCATTCCCCAAAGCAGTAACCTTTGTTTTGTTCACTAATGTATCCCAAACTTCCAGAACCATGGACATAGTAGGTGACCAATGAACACTTTTTGAGTAACTACTGACCACCTGTGATGTTCTGGGCCCCCTTTAGGGCCTGGGTATCTAACTGTGAATAGGATAAGTGTGGTCCCTGCGCTCCTAAAGGAACAGATGACAAAATCAGACACACAAACAAAGCAACTAAAACCCCAGATGAGGCAACATGGAGAGTGGTTTAGGGAGGTGCACTTTGGATAGAACAATCAGAAAACGCTTCTCTGGGGCTGAATCCAAAAAGCGAAGACCATTGCAGCAGAGGGAATAGCGTGTTCAAATTTGGTGGTGTTCTGACACCTTATTTAGATGGTGTTGAAACACCACCAAATTTGCACACACTATTTCTCAGTCACAAAGAAATGCTTCAAGGCTGCGCACAGTGGCTCACGCCTGTAATCCCAGCATTTTGGGAGGCTGAGGCAGGAGGATCGCTTGAGCCCAGGAGTTTTGAGACCAGCCTGAGCAACACAGTGAATCCCCATCTCTACAAAAAATACAAAAAAAGTTAGCCAGACATCGTGGTGCACGCCCGTGGTCCCAGCTATTTGGGAGGCTGAGGTGGGAGGATTGCTTTAGCCCTGGAGGCAGAGGTTGCAGTGAGCCAAGATTACACTGAATTCCGGCCTGGATGACACAGTGAGATCCTGTCTCCAAAAACACTTTTCTAACAGGAACCCTAGGTGAATTCAAGTCAAGCAACAAACTCCTTTTCAAGAATTATAAATTCTTCATGATGTTGTTTATGTGTTGCCCACTAGGGGGCAGCAGCAAACAAGAGGCGGGTGATAACTTCCAAATCGACCCTCAAATTACCTTGTACCCAATGGACCAGTATCAGGGATGGAAGGCAGAATATAATGTTTGCTCCCATGAGGCCCAGGCTGTTCTTTCTTTCTGTTTTTGCTGGAGACAGCGCATCTCTGCTCTGAGCAAATACAGTATCAGATCTCAGAAGTTGCCTGTGAGTTTTATAGTTGGCCGGCTGTTCATGGAACGCCCGAGGTTGGGCGTCCTCTCTAATTCAAGCCCTCTTTGTCTTCCACAGAACAACCCCCCAGGTGTGCTGGCCCTGCTGGACGAGGAATGCTGGTTCCCCAAAGCCACGGACAAGTCTTTCGTGGAGAAGCTGTGCACGGAGCAGGGCAACCACCCCAAGTTCCAGAAGCCCAAGCAGCTCAAGGACAAGACTGAGTTCTCCATCATCCATTATGCTGGGAAGGTACCAGCTGCTGGGCACAGGGGGCTCTGTCTCAGGGGAGCCCCAGTGGCTGCTCAGCGCAGACAGAGTCTGAGAGTGGCAGAACCCTGGGCTGCCTGGGAATTGCAAAGGCATCTGCTACAAAGCAAATCCCAACCAAGTCCTGTTTGTGATTGGTCTACGCATCTGTAAGGCATCAGCTGCAGCCTCTCTCATGTTTTCCAACCCCGATGCAGGCTGCTCTTTCTGTTTTTGTTGGAGAAAGGATCTCGCTCTGTCACCCAGGCTAGAGTGCAGTGGTGCGATCATAGCTCACTGTAGCCTCAACCTCCTGGGCTCAAGCGATCCTCCTGCCTCAGCCTGCCGAGTAGCCGGGACCACAGGTGTACACCACTGTGCAAACGAAATTGTTTTATTTTAGATGGAGTTTTGCTCTTGTCACCCAGGCTGGAGAGCAGTGGCACAATCTTGGATCGCCGCAACCTCTGCCTCTGGTTTCAAGCAATTCTCCTGTCTCAGCCTCCCATGTAGCTGGAACTGCTGGCACATCCAGCTGATTTTTGTATTTTTAGTAGAGATGGGGTTTCACCATATTGGCCAGACTGGTCTCTAACTCCTGACCTCAAGTAATCCAGCCGCCTTGACTTCCCCAAGTGCTGGGATTATAGGCATGAACCACTGTACCTGGCTGCCCAGCTAAATTTTTCAATTATGTCTAGAGATGGGGCCTTGAACTCCTGGGCTCAGGCGATCCTCCCGCCTCGGCTCCTGAAGTGTTGGAATTACGGGCATGAGCCACTGCACCTAGCCTCAGCCTGCTCTTTCTTGTACAGACTCTCAGTCCTTCCTGCTACAAGTTATACCCAACAGGTGGAGCCAGCTGGGATGGGGTGACTAATAAATTCACACCCTGGCTCCAACAAAGTCTCCCTTGTCATGGCCTTGGGTTTGCTATTGTCAGTCTGCTCTGGCCAGGGAAATTTATGACAGTCGTACTCATCATCGTCGTCGTCATCATACCTTGGCTGTTATTGTATAGGCCCTTGCCCTATGGCTCCCAAGGGTCCTAGGTAATGTAAAAAGGCATAGCTTAGTCTGGCTTGCAGGATTGTAATATGCTATTGACTCCTCAGTATCCCCACTGCATCATGGGAAGAGGTCGTGCTCTATACTAAGCACTGGAAGTAGAGTCTGGTCTGGCTCACAACTTGTTATTATAAATAAAGTTTTATTGGAACACAGACATGGCCATTTGTTTACATGTCTGTGGCTGCTTTTGTACTACAGCAGCAGAATTGAGTAGCTGTGACAAAGACTATGACTTGGGTGGGCACAGTGGCTCGTGCCTGTAATCCCAGCACCAAGACAGGCGGATCACTTGAGGTCAGCAGTTTCAGACCAGCCTGGCCAACATGGGAAAACCCCTCTGCTAAAAATACAAAAAAAAAAAAAAAATTAGCCAGGTGTGGTGGCACACGCCTGTAATCTCAGCTACCCAGGAGGCTGAGGCAAGAGAATGGCTTGACCTAGGAAGGCAGAGGTTGCAGTGAGCTGAGATTGCACCACTGCACTCCAGACTGGGCAACAGAGAAAGACCAACAGACAGACAAACACAAAGCACTGTGTGACTTGCCAAGCCAAAAATACCTACTATCTGGGCCTTTACCAAAATCCTAACTCCTGGCCTACATTCAAGGGAGCGCATGTTCCTTTAAGCATATAGAGACACTTTTCCCTGCTTCCCTACTTTTTTTTTATTTTCAGTCTTCTCTCAGATCAAGCCTAGCGATTATCCTGATAATCTACATCCCATAATAACCCAGCAGAGCTGTATTATCAGTTCCCTTCATTTAGTATTCACCATAATAAAAATTAGGGCTGGGCATAGTCAGTGTTCGAGTTAGGAATGTAAAAGCCCCTGTGTCCTTTTTCTCTATATCCATATATCAGAATCTCTCAGTTACAAATTAGGCTCCTTAGAGAATGGGAAAGAGGATGCCATGCTTTATTTATTTATTTACTTATTTATTTTGAGACAGAGTCTCACTCTGTTGCCCAGACTGGAGTGCAGTGACTCAATCTCAGCTTACCGTGACCTCCACCTCCCAGCTTGAAGCGATTCTCCTGTCTTAGCCTCCCAAGTATCTGGGATTGCAGGCATGCACCACCATGCCTGGTTAGTTTTTGGTTTTTTGGGTTTTGTTTTTTTTTTTTAATTTTTAGTAGAGACAGGGCTTCACTGTGTTGGTCAGACTGGTCTCGAACTCCTGACCTCAAAAAATCCACCTACCTTGGCCTCCCAAAGTGCTAGGATTATTGGCATGAGCCACCGTGCTCACCCACGATGCCTAACTTATAAACCAGGATGATTGGGAAGATGAGGGGAAAATTTTTCATGTCAGCAGGAGGGTATCTGCCATCGTGAAATCTCTTAATCTTGTGTAACTCACAGGCACTGTGCTGGTTTAGGGGCCCCTAAGCTGCAGCCCCTCCCCTGTGGGAGCCACAGTCTTGTGGGAGAGATGAGACTCTCACAGACAAGCAGAAAATTTGCTGCATGGGGCTGCATGCGGTAGCTGCCACAGCAGCATTACTAGAATAATGTGGAATAGAAACTAGGCTTTCCCTGGCCTGGTGTAGTGGCTCACGCCTGTAATCCCAGCACTTTGGGAGGCTGAAGTGGGCAGATCAGGAGGTCAGGAGTTCGAGACCAGCCCAGACAACATGGCGAAATCCTGTCTCTACTAAAAATACAAAAATTAGCTGAGTGTGGTGGCAGGTGCCTGTAATCCCAGCTACTTGAGAGGCTGAGGCAGGAGAATCTCTTGGACCCAGGAGGCAGAGGTTGCAGTGAGCCGAGATGGCACCACTGCACTCAAGCCTTGGCGACAGAGCCAGACTCCATCTCGAAAAAAATAAAAATAAAGAAAATTAAAAGAAAAGAAACTGGGCTTTCTCAGCAGTGGGTATCATGGGCTGATCTCCTACTGCGTGGACACAGGTCCCTGATCTGTTGGTCCCTTCATGATGTTTGTGGAGTCCCATCATGGTGGCCATAAACGTCATTTCCTCTCTGGCTTCAGAAGGTCTGGAAGGGCAATGGGAGGGCTGGGGTCCTGGCCGTGGTTTCTGAGTTTGTAGTTTCCCAAGGAATCTGACCAGCGGGGTGTCCTTGGCAGGTGGACTATAACGCCAGTGCCTGGCTGACCAAGAACATGGACCCGCTGAATGACAATGTGACTTCTCTGCTCAACGCCTCCTCAGACAAGTTTGTGGCCGACTTGTGGAAGGACGGTAAGGGCTTCTCTGCTCTGGAAGCTGCTTTGAGCTGGAGAATTGAACACCCAAGTCCCCAAGTCCCCTGACCCCCACACCCGCCCCAGGGGGGACGCCTTTGCATGGGGGCAGGGGAAAGGGCAGCACTGGCACGTGTTGGTGATGTCTTGTTGAAGCACTCAGTCTCTTCCTGAATGGTGGTACCTGAGCCCCTCAATTCTCCATGGTCCCCAGGGGATGAGGTCCTGAGGTCAGGGCTCAGGCAGTAAATGGGAGAAACAGCGTGCCAGGCACGGGGAGTTAGATGGCCCCATCCAGAGTCAGAAGGATCTGGCTGAGTCTTGTCCTTGCCCCTCCTAGTTCTGTGGTCTTGGACAAGTCACTCCGTGACCTTAAGTTCATTGTCCTCATTAGTAAAACCAGGAAATACAGTAATAGTTGCCACCTCTCCTAGGGGCATTGTGAGGGTTAAATTAGACCAGCGGTGCTCAAACTCAAGCATCCATCATGACCCCCTGGAGTGCTTTTTATTGATTTTTTTATCTATGTATCTATTTATTTTGTTGATATGGAATCTCGCTCTGTCGCCCAGGCTGGAGTGCAGTGGCACAATCTTAGCTCACTGCAGCCTCCGCCTCCCAGTTCCAGGGATCCTCCCGCCTCAGCCTCCCAGGTAGCTGGGATTACAAGCATACGCCAACACACCCAGCCAAGTTTTGTATTTTTAGTAGAGACAGAGTTTCATCATGTTGACCAGGCTGGTCTCAATCTCCTGACCTCAGGTGATCCGCCCACCTTCGCCTCCCAAAGTGCTGGGATTACAGGCGTGTACCACTGCACCCGGCCTGGTTTTCCCTTGTTTTAAGCATGCTAAAAAAGGCTCCAGGAAGGGCCTGCTGTGCCTCAACTATGTGCTAGGCTCAGGGTCTGGGGAGCAGCATCATACCCTGAGTCTGTCACCCCAGGACACATGATGAAGCCTGCAGCCCCTCCCCCGCGGAAGCCCAGTCTTGTGGGAGAGAGGAGACTCACAAAGACTAGCAGAGAGATTGTTGCATGGGGCTGTGTGCAGTGGCTCATACCTGTAATCCCAGCACCATGGGAGGCCGAGGCGGGTGGATCATCTGAGGTCAGGAGTTCAAGACCAGCCTGGCCAACATGGAAAAATCCTGTCTCTACTGAAAATAAAAAAACTAACCAGGTATGGTGGTAGGCACCTGTAACCCCAGCTACTTGGGAGGCTGACGCAGGAGAATCGCTTGAACCCAGGAGGTGGTGGTTGCAGCGAGCTGAGATAGAGCCACTGGACTCCAGTCTGGGGGACAGAGCAAGACTCCATCTCAAAAAAATAAAACTAAAAATAAACGATAAAAGTAACAGAAAAATTAGCTGAGTGTGGTGATGAGCATTTGTAACCCCAGCTACTCGGGAGGACAAGGCAGGAGAAGCACTTGGATCTGAGAGGTGGAAGTTGCAGTGAGCCAAGGTCATGCCGCTGCACATGCCTGGCTGACAGAGTGAGACCCTGTCTCAATCAATCAATCAATAAAAAGACTGTTGCATGGAATCTGAGTTCGAGGTGAAGAAATGGTGCAGTCCATAGCCTGTGCATTGGGCTTGGCACGTGCAGGACCTGCCGGGCTGGTAGAAAAAGGACCTTGGTGGTGGTGGTGATGATGATGATGGTGGTGGTGGTGATGATGGCAATGATGATGATGGTGGTGGTGGTGATGATGGCGATGATGATGATGGTGGTGGTGGTGATGGCGATGATGGTGGTGGCGGTGATGATGGCGATGATGATGGTGGCGGTGATGATGGTGATGATGATGATGATGATGATGGTGGTGGTGATGATGGCGATGATGATGATGGTGGTGGTGGTGATGATGGCGATGATGATGGTGGTGGTGGTGATGATGGCGATGATGATGATGGTGGTGGTGGTGATGATGGCGATGATGATGATGGTGGTGGCGGTGATGATGGCGATGATGGTGGTGGCGGTGATGATGGCGATGATGATGATGGTGGTGGTGATGATGGCGATGATGATGGTGGTGGTGATGATGGCGATGATGATGATGATGGTGGTGGTGGTGATGATGGCGATGATGATGGTGGTGGTGATGATGGCGATGATGATGATGATGGTGGTGGTGGTGATGATGGCGATGATGATGATGGTGGTGGTGGTGATGATGGCGATGATGATGATGGTGGTGGTGATGATGGCGATGATGATGATGATGGTGGTGGTGGTGATGATGGCGATGATGATGGTGGTGGTGATGATGGCGATGATGATGGTGGTGGTGATGGTAAGACCTACTTTTTGTTGAGCACTTCCTGATGTCCCAGGCTCCTGTCTTGGAGTGTGTGCTGTATCTTCTGCCTCAGAATATTTCTTCTGTGGATACCTACATGGTGACCTATCATTTCTTTCTGGTTTCTGCTCAAATATCAACTTAGCAGACAGACCCCAGCACACCACCTTCTTATCTAAGAGATCCCTCTCATCACTCTCTGCTTTACCCTGTTTTTATTTTTCTAAACACACCTCACCACTCAAGGTATTCCGTACTTAACGTCTGTGACCACCGTCTGTCTCCTTCCCTATGATATAAGTGGGTTGAGGGGGTCAGGTCTTTTTTTTTGTTCAGGCTGGTGTCCCCAGGACCTGAAGCACAGAAGGTCCTCAGTATTTGTTGGTGGATGAAGGGTTGGAGGCTGGCAGGGAATAAGTGCCTTATGTGCCTTATTTTCTTATCCGTGCCCTAGAAGGTAGATGGTGTTTTACCTCCCTTTTGTAGAAAGAGAAACTGAGGCACAGGATGGTGCCAAGCCAAGGCTATTCAGTGAGTGGACAGCAAGAGCAGGCTTGACTTCTGGGTCAGCACGACTCCTTCGCAGGGGATTTGTTCTTTCTGCCACTCAGGCACTCTCAGAATTTCCCAAATAGACAATACTTGGGAAGGTGGCATTGGTGATGGAAGGAAAGACTGGAGCAGGCAGGTTGGTCGGGGGTGAGGTGGGTCTGGGCCTGTGGCGTGTTTAGGGGTGGGTGGGCCAAAGGCTGATGCCACTGGCTGTGCCCCACAGTGGACCGCATCGTGGGGCTGGACCAGATGGCCAAGATGACAGAGAGCTCGCTGCCCAGCGCCTCCAAGACCAAGAAGGGCATGTTCCGCACAGTGGGGCAGCTGTACAAGGAGCAGCTGGGCAAGCTGATGACCACGCTGCGCAACACCACGCCCAACTTCGTGCGCTGCATCATCCCCAACCACGAGAAGAGGGTGAGGCCCACCGCCCAGACCCTGGGGCTTCCAAAGCCACGGCTGCCCCAACCGGTCACAGTGTCCCCCAGGCACCTCCACCCCCACCCACCCCGAGGACCCCATCTGCCATCGGGGGAAGACTGTCCGAATCTGGGGCCCATTCCCCATCCCTGGAGGCAAGGGAGGAAGAGAGGACGCCTCCAGAGACTTTTCAGCCGTGGGGTTGCGGTGCAGGGCATTCAGACGCTCATTCATTCACTATCCCAGGAAGTGTTCACTGAGTCCCGCCCTGTGCTGGATGCTGGGGAGACAGTGTTACAAAAATGTCGTCCTTGCCTGTAGGTTTCTCATAATCGGGTGCAGGCATTCTCAGCTTGGGGTGATTGTGTCCTCTCTGTGGACATGTCTAGAGACATTTTTGAAGGGGGCTGCTAGTTGGCATCTTGTGGGTAGAGGCCGGGGATGCGCTAAGCATTGTACAATGCACAGGGCAGTCCCTCAACCCCCAGCAGAGAATCCCTACAAGATGCCAGTAGTGCTGAGGTTATGAGAGACCTGAGGAGAGACAGACACACAGCTGAAGATGGTGATGGAATGTGGTCAGTTACAAGAACACCAAAGAGCCAGGCCTCCTCCCACAGCCTCAGGGCTCAGAGAAAGCTTCTTGGCCTACTTGAACTTTAAGGATCTGTGGCAGGCCGGGCA
The DNA here is from genome assembly GCF_049354715.1 of Callithrix jacchus. NCBI lineage: Eukaryota > Metazoa > Chordata > Mammalia > Primates > Cebidae > Callithrix > Callithrix jacchus. The sequence goes on along the minus strand of NC_133513.1, from coordinate 13,670,160 downwards.
CGGTGGCTCACTCCTGTAATCCCAGCACTTTGGGAGGCCAAGATGGGTGGATCACCTGAGGTCAGGAGTTTGAGACCAGCCTGGCCAACATGGCGAAACCCCATCTCTACTAAAAATACAAAAAATTAGGCAGGCATGATGGCACAGCTATTCAGGAGGCTGAGGCAGGAGAATTGCTTGAACCTGGGAGATGGAGGTTGTAGTGAGCTATAAGATTGCACCACTGCACTCCAGCCTGGGCAACAGAGCAAGACTCCATCTCAAAAAGAAAAAAAGGAAAGAAAATGCTAAATAGGTCATTTCATGTTGCCAAGGTGTGATGGTGTGAGGTAGGAACTGGAGATGAGGCTGAATGGGCAGGCGGGGCTAGATTGTGGCGCTCCTTGCTCTTTCTGGAGCTTGGCCTTCTCTCACTAGGGATGCAATTGGGGGTGTGTAAGCAGGGCTATGTCATGGTCAGATTTGCATTTTAGGAAGTGAATGAGGAGGCCGAGCATAAGCTGGATCATGGCTATATGAGGGGCTTATATAGGTTGAGGTGGGAGGATCGCTTGAGGCCAGGAGTTCAAGGCTAGCCTGGACAACATAGCAAGACCCTATCTCTATAAAAACATTTTTAGAATTAGCCAGGCGTGGTAGCACATGCCTGTGGTTGCAACTACTTGGGAGGCTGATTTGGGAGAATCACTTGAGCCCAGGAGTTTGAGGCTGCAGTGAACCACGATCGCCCCACTGGACTCCAGCCTGGGTGATAGAGTGGGACCCTGCCTCAAAAAATAAAAAGGACAGAGGGAAGTGAATGACGGGATTGAGGTGAGAGCCACGACTGGAGAGGGAAGCCCAGGTGGTGGTTTCTATGGTGTCCAGGCAGGAGAAGATGGTGGAGACAATGGCAGTGGAGAGAAGTGGGGCACTTGGGAGGAATTTGGGAGCTAGAAACAAACTGCTGATGGACAGGAAGTGAGGGAGAGGAGAGGATGTGATGAGGAGGAAGCCCCAGTTTCCAGCCAGGCAATGCCAGTGTCACCAAGTACCAGAGAGATCATGAGGCAGACAGTGCCAAAGCAAAGAGATGGAAACCCTGAGAGGGGCACTGCGTTGCCCCTCGGCCCTCAGCTGAGCACTCCCTGGGTGCTTCTCTTGGTACCCTGGTGGTCTGACCAGGTGGGTCATCCAGTCATGAGGTTTGGGGCTCTGCAGCACTGCAGGTCCTGGCCCCAGGGACCCACTGCCCTCTTTGGCCTTTGCAGTCAGGCAAGCTGGACGCATTCCTGGTGCTGGAGCAGCTGCGGTGCAATGGCGTGCTGGAGGGCATCCGCATCTGCCGGCAGGGATTCCCCAACCGGATTGTCTTCCAGGAGTTCCGCCAACGGTAAGTTCCCAGGTCTGGCCCAGGTAGGGGAGGGGTGAGCGGGACCGGGCAGAGGAATGGAAGCTTGGAGGTACGCTAGGTGACTTCTGTTCTGTGTTTCAAGCTACGAGATCCTGGCGGCGAATGCCATCCCCAAGGGCTTCATGGACGGGAAGCAGGCCTGCATCCTCATGGTGAGCCCGCAGGTCCACCCGAGACCTCCCAGCCTCTGGCCGCAAGCCACCTGCTTGGCGGGACCCTTCTTAACCACACGTCACCACTGGCCAAATGCCACCACGGAAATCAGGAGCGCTTCTTTTCCCTCCTTCTGCAGATCAAAGCCCTGGAACTTGACCCCAACTTGTACAGGATCGGGCAGAGCAAAATCTTCTTCCGAACGGGGGTCCTGGCCCACCTGGAGGAGGAACGAGACTTGAAGATCACTGACGTCATCATGGCCTTCCAGGCGATGTGTCGTGGCTACTTGGCCAGAAAGTAAAGATGCTTTCCTACATCCTGATACCTCAAGCATGAACCACTAACGGGGGCCTTTCTGATCTGATTCCCCAATTCTAAGAGGCCACCTGTTTGAGATGCATGATTGATTGAATGACAGCCTTTTTTTGAGGGGGAAGAAATGCTTCTACCTTAAATAAATGTACCAGTTATGAGTGCAGGGAAGGAATGAGTTTCAGACCTGGGTTCTTATCCTGGCTCCCCAAGGTTTTGCTGATAAACCTTGGGCAAGTTACTCTACCTCTCTGAGCTTCAAGTTTTTGGCTAGAAACGGCATAATCATTTTGATCTCAGGGAGCTGTTTATGAGGTGTCACTGAGATAATGCATGATGAGAGCTTAGAACAGTGCCTGCTTCTCAGGTCGGAAATGTTTGGTGGTGTTGTCTTTCTGTCTTTCTTTCTTCCTTCTTCCTCCCTTCCCTTCCCCTTCCCTCCTGTCTTTCCTTTCTTTTCTTTCTTTCTTTCTGTCTTTCAAGAGTCTCTCTCTGTCACCCAGGCTGGAGTGCAGTGGCGCAATCTCGACTCACAGCAACCTCCGCCTCTTGGACTCAAGCAATTCTCATGTCTCAGCCTCCCAAGTAGCTGGAATTACAGGCGCACAGCACCACACCGGGATAATTTTTGTATTTTTAGTAGAGACAGGGTTTCTCCATGTTGGCCAGGCTGGGCTCGAACTCCTGGTCTCAAGTGATTCGCCCTCCTCAGCCTCTCAAAGTGCTGGGATTACAGGCATGAGCCACTGCACCTGGCCTAGAAATGTTAGAATTTGATAAAGTATTGAGGAAAGAGAACTCGACTGTGTCTCGATCTCCAGGTCCCAATGGGATTTATAAGGCAGGGCTTTGGAGGGTGTGATGTCCCAGGGAAGGGCTCGTGTTCCTCAATGAAAGTCACACCCAAGGGACTGCAGGAACAGGTGGAGCCGCTGTCTGTGTTGTCACTGAGTAGAGACCACACCCTCACCTGCAGGGCCCTGATGTGTCAGGTTGATTCACTGATATATGGACCCAAGAAGGTCAAGGCCAGATTTGGGAGCTCTTAGTCCTTCTGCAACAGAACTAACTTGACCGGTTTCATTACTAATTTCCCTGTCGCTATCCCTCCTGCTTCCAAGATAAGTGGGGCAATTTTATTCTTAAAGTTTTCCCGTATCCAAGATGGCAGCCACGCAGGGAAGACAGAATTACATTCACTGTGCTACGGTTTCTCCGTAAATGAGAAGAGTTCGGGATCAGGGTCACAGTTTGAGATTCCTAAAACAACCTGGGGGAGAACAGGTTTGACAGGGCTGGGTGCGGTTGCTGACATCTGTAATCCCAGCACTTTGAGATGCCGAGGCAGGAGGATTGCTTGAGCCCAGGAGTTTGAGACCAGCCTGGGCAACATGGCGAGACCCCTATCTCTACAAAAAAAAAAAAAAAAAAAAAAACTTTAAAAATTAGCTGGGCATGATAGAATGTGCCTGTAGTCGCAGCTACTTGGGAGGCTGAGGCAGGAGGATCACCTGAGCCCGGGAATTTGAGGCTGCAGTGAGCCGTGATCACGCCTCTGCATTCCAGCCTGGGCTGCAGAGCTAGACCCTGTCTCTGGAAAAAAAAAAAGAAAAGAAAAGAAAAAAAGAATAGGTTTGTCAGAAATAGCTGGCGTAGGCTGGGCTCAGTGGCTCCCGCCTCTAATCCCAGCACTTTAGAAGACCAAAGAGTGGATCACCTGAGGTCAGGAGTTCGAGACCCACCTGGCCAACATGTGAAACCCCATCTCTACTAAAATACAAAAATTAGCCAGGCATGGTTGTGGGTGCCTCTAATCCCAGCTACTCTGGAGACTGAGAGGCAGGAGAATCAATTGAACCCGACAGGCGGAGGTTACAGTGAGCCAAGATTGTGCCACTGCACCCTAGCCTGGGCAATAAAGCCAAACTCCATCTCAAAAAAAAAAAAAAAACAGCTGGTGCAACTGGAATGTATGGGAGCCACTTAGGAGTGAGGCACATGGACGTGACTTCTGAGTGATGTTTGGATCACAGCTGTCCGGGGCATGTTGCAAGCCCTGGGTCTTCCTTGCCCACTGAGAAAGGCTTTAGCCTGTAGATGATTTAAGTTGTGAGCAGCCAGACAATACATGTGTAACACAGGGTTTCTGGAAGAATCTGAGCATGTCCCTATGTAGGTTTGGGACACCGCGGGGCAGGGCTCTGTGGACAACAGGATGAGGCTTCATGACTCCCTCTCCATCTTCTCTTCCCCCTCCTTAGGGCTTTTGCAAAGAGGCAGCAGCAGCTGACAGCCATGAAGGTGATTCAGAGGAACTGCGCTGCCTACCTCAAGCTGCGGAACTGGCAGTGGTGGAGGCTTTTCACCAAGGTGAGTGCTCTGCTCCAGCCGCCTTCCCAGGGTCCCCCAGCCCTGGCTCTTCACTCTGGAGCCTCCAGATGCAGGACAGGAGGTGGTTGCAACTGGGTTTGGAACAGAGGGCTGCAACTCAGATCTTGCCCGTTGGCGGTTCTCCGGTCTGAGGAGGCCCTGTCCTTTGGCACATGCGTTATAGCCGTGATCTCAACACAAAGTGTTATTTCCTTCACCCTCATGTGGCCCACTTAGAGCCACGCCCACTTCCTCCATAGTCCCTGGAAACCACTTATCTGTTCTCCAGTTCTATAATTTTGATGATTCAAGAATGCTGCTGGGGGCAGCAGCTCATGCCTTTAATCTCAGCACTTGGGGGGGGGCCAAGGCAGGTGGGTCACTTGCAGTCAGGAGTTCGAGACCAGCCCAGCCAACATGGTGAAACCCCGTTTCTACTAAAAAAATACAAAAATTAGCCAGGCATGGTGGCAGGCGCCTATAATTCCAGCTACTCAGCAGGCCAAGGCAGGAGAATGTCTTGAACCCAGGAGGCAGAGGTTGCACTGAGCCAAGATCATGCCCACACTCCAGCCTGGGCGACAGATTGAGACTCTGTCTTTAAAAAGAAAAAAAAAGCACGTTCTCTACGTGGAGTTTGAGAGCTGTCCAGCTTACTGCATTCATACTGCAGTCATTTGCTGCTTTTTGCATTTTCTGAAATGGAGTCACACTACATTGCCCAGGCCAGTCTTGAACTCCCGGCCTCAAGCACCCGTCCTGCTTCCGCCTCCCAAAGTGCTGAGATTGCAGGTGTGAGCCACCGCACCTGGCCAATAGTGTATCTTTTCTGTTGCTGGCACAGTCAAGGCCTCTGGACTCAATTGGTGCCTGTAGTGGCACTGGTTGCATGGTACCCACGGCACAAACACATGCTCTGTTGCAATCGACTATACGCCCTTGAGTGTATACACTGGGGCAAGGCTTTTGCACCAAGCAAATAGATACTGACTACCTACTGTATGCTAGGCACAGGATAGGTGCTGGGGGTGCCGCTGTGAACAGGTATCATTGTCCGGGGCCTCTATGAATATTCTGGCTGAATGCAGGCGTAGATGATAAACAGATCATCGCAGACACAGATACGTGATGGCAGACTGTGACATGTGCATGAAGGAAGCTGCTGGAGTACATAGCAGGGGCCTCCTTATTGCCAGGCACGGGCTTGAAAACAAGGAGTTAGAAGGCAGCTCAGGGAAGCATCCTACAGCAGATGCAGCTTCTAGGAAATAATCATCCCCACTGAACCAACTTCTGAAAACCTATCCTAAGAAAATTGTCTTAGCCAGGTGCGGTGGCTCATACCTGTAATCTCAGCACTTCGGGTGGCCAAGGTGGGCAGATGAGGTCAGGAGTACCTGAGGTCAGGAGTTTGAGACCAGACCGGCCACATGGTGAAACCTCATCTTTACTAAAAATTCAAAAACTAGCCGGGCATGGTGGTGCATGCCTATAATCCCAGCTACTTGGGAGGCTGAGGTGGGAGAATCTCTTGAACCCGGGAGGTGAAGGTTGCAGTGAGTGAGATCGCACCACGGTACTCCAGCCGGGGCGACAGAGTGAGACTCCATCTCAAAAAAGAAAATAGTCTTAAAGAAAATCAAGAGTTCAGGGCATTTATTGTGGCCTTATTTACAACAGCAGAATTTCGACGTCCAGTCCTAGCTGAATGATGAGTTCAGCAATGGTTCATCCATCAATGGAATGTTTTTCAGCTATTAAAAGTGATGGCTTGGATACTGAATAGGTCTGCTTTAAAAAAAAAAAAAAAAGACAGCTACCTAGCTGTCTAGCTGGACACTGTGGCATGGGCTTGTAGTCCCAGCTACTCTAGAGCTGGGGTGGGAGGATTGCTTGAGGCCAGGAGTTCAAGGCTACAGTGAGCTGTCTGTGTCACTGTACTCCAGCCTGAGTGACAGAACAAGACCATCCCTAAATAAATAAATTAAAAAGATGGCTATCTGAAGCTGTAAGAATGATGTAACAGCATGGAAACAGCATGGGATAATAAATACCTTATTATTTCTTTAAACTTTATGTCACTCAGGCTGGAGTGTAGTGGCACAATCGTGGCTCACTCCAGAGTTCAAGTGATCTTCCTATAAGCATACACCACCATGCCTAGCTGCTTTTTTTGTAGAGATGGGGTCTCACGATGTTGCCCAGGCTGGTCTCAAACTCCTGGGCTCAAGCACCTGCCTCGGCCTGCCGAAGTGCTGGTATTAGAGGCATGCACCACGTGCCTGGCTATATCTTACAATTTTAAATAGTAAAAGCAGCCTCTGACACTAGGCAGTATGATCTTAAGTCTATTTTTTTTTTTGAGACAGAGTCTTACACTGTCACCAGACTGGAGTGCACTGGCATGATCTAGGCTCACTGCAACCTCTGCCTCCCTGGATCAAGCGATTCTCCTGCTTGAGCCTCCCAAGTATCTGGGGTTACAGGCATGGGCCACCACACCCAGCTAATTTTTGTATTTTTAGTAGAGGCGTGGTTTCACCATGTTGGCCAGGATGGTCTCGATCTCCTGACCTCATTTGTGATCCACCCGCCTCGGCCTCCCAAAGTGTTGGGATTACAGGCATGAGCCACCGCGCCTGGCCAAGTCTATTTTTTAAACATAGAAAAAGAGACAGGAAGAAAATGGAAACCATGTTAATGACTCTGATAGGGAGGTGGGATTTGAAAGATTTTTTTTCTCCCTTTTGTCCTTGGAGAGAAATATACCTTTCAGCAGTAGTTCTCTCTTGGGATGGTTCTAAAGTGCGGAGGTTGAGACTTTCTCCTTTCCTTTGCACCTTGTCTGGTGCTCTAATTTAGAGTTCCCCAGTCTTGCCACTGTTGCTGTTTTGGAGTGAATAATCCTCTGTGGTGGGGGCTGTCCTGTGCACTTACCATGTTTAGCAGCATCCCTGACATCTACCCACTGGATGTCAGAGGCACCCCCCATGCCAGTCGTGACAACCAGCAGTGTCTCCAGACAATATCCCCTGGGTGGGGATTGGTGCGGCAACATTGTCCCTGGCTCAGAACCACCAATCGAATTTATTACGACAGTGTATCCCTTTGCCACAAAAACAAATGACAGGCTGACCCATGTGTGTGCAGGTGAAGCCACTGCTGCAGGTGACCCGGCAGGAGGAAGAGATGCAGGCCAAGGAGGACGAACTGCAGAAGACCAAGGAGCGGCAGCAGAAGGCAGAGAATGAGCTTAAGGAGCTGGAGCAGAAGCACTCACAGGTACCTGCATGGATGCGTGGCTGGGGCTGCCGGGGAGCAGGATTTGGCCCCGTGGGACTCACTCACCTCCTCCCCACCCACTCATGCAGCTGGCCGAGGAGAAGAACCTGCTACAAGAACAGCTGCAGGCTGAGACAGAGCTGTATGCGGAGGCTGAGGAGATGCGAGTGCGGCTGGCAGCCAAGAAGCAGGAGCTGGAGGAGATCCTGCATGAGATGGAGGCCCGCCTGGAGGAGGAAGAAGACAGGGGCCAGCAGCTGCAGGCCGAAAGGAAGAAGATGGCCCAGCAGATGCTGGTAAAGCATTGCAGGGCAGCCTGTGGTGGGTAGCAAATCCCTTGACCCTTACTGCAGGCCTGTGGAGGTGCATTCAGGGATACGTGTCCCTGCTGGGACAGATGATGAGACTGCCGCTTGGAGATGGTCGGTCCTCTCATCAAGGCCACACAGTTGGGGTTGGGACTTAAACACAGCAAGCCCACTCTGTTCTACTGCCCTAACTTGCATGTGCTAACCCCTTTTCTACTAACAGCAAGCGTAAGTGGAAGATAATTATGTTTGTTAGCTATTGCTATGTAACAAAACATGCCAAACTCAGCAGATAGAAATAGTTAAGTATTTATCTTGCAGTCAGAAATTTAAGAGTGGCTTAGGTGGGTGGTTCTGGCCTGAGGTTCCAGTCAAGATGTTGGCTGGGGCTGCAGTCATCTGAAGGCTCAACTGGGGCTGGAGGACCCACTTCTATGTGGTTCACTCACATAGCCATTGGCAGGAGGCCTCAGTTCCTTATCATGAAGGCCTCTCCTCAAGGCGGCTTGAGTGTCCTTCCAACATGGCAGCAGAGTTCCCTCGGAAAGAGTGATCTGAGAGAGAGGAGAAAGGAAGCCACAATACCTTTTATGGCCTGATCTCTGAAGTTACACTCCATCACTTCCTGCTGATTTTTTTGTTGTTGTTAGAAGCAAATCATTATGAGTAAAGTCTATTTGCCAGTCTTGTGCAAAACAAAACAAAGAACAAAAACAAAAAAGAAGCAAATCCTTAAATCTAACCCACACTCAAGGGGAGGAGAATTAGTGTCTACCTTTTTAGAGTAGCGAAGAATTTGTGGATAGATTTTAAAACCACCATGGTACCTACTGTGCCCATTTTATAGATGAGAAGGTTGAGGTTGCATGAAACCAAGCAGCTTACCCAGGTCTTTTTGAGATGGAGTCTTGCTCTGTTGCCCAGGCTGGAGTGCAGTGGTAAAATCTTAGCTCACTGCAACCTCCAGGTTCAAGTGATTCTTCTACCTCAGTCTCCAGAGGAGCTGGGACTACAGGCACCTGCCACCACACATAGCTAATTTTTTTGTATTTTTAGTAGAGATGGGGTTTCACCATGTTGGCCAGGCTTGTCTTGAACTCCTGACCTCAAGTGATCCACTCCCCTGGGCCTCCCAAAGTGCTAGGACTACAAGTGTGAGCCACCCTGCCCAGGCTCAGGCCCAGACCTTTTATATCTTCTTTTTAGGAGGCCAGAATTCTGGGCATCATCAGGTATAGCCCCTGTGCTCATTAGTCCCAAGATCACCACGAGAGTAAATTTGTTATAATCAAAGCTGTTATTCTTTTCCCTCCACAACAAAGGACCTTGAAGAGCAGCTGGAGGAGGAGGAAGCTGCAAGGCAGAAGCTGCAACTTGAGAAGGTCACGGCCGAGGCCAAGATCAAGAAACTGGAGGATGAGATCCTGGTTATGGATGATCAAAACAACAAACTGTCAAAAGTGAGTAAGGGCTGGGCACAGTGGCTCACGCCAAATCCCAGCGCTCTGGGAGGCCGAAGGGGGCAGATCACTTGAGGCCAGGAGTTCAAGACTAGCCTGGCCAACAGGGTGAAACCCCCGTCTCTACTAAAAATACAAAAATTAGCCAGGCAAGATGGTGGATGCCTGTAATCCCAGCTACTCAGGCGGCTGAGGCAGGAGAATCGCTTGAACCCAGGAGACGGAGGTTGCACTGAGCCGAGACCATGCCACTGCACTGTAGCCTGGGTGACAGAGTGAGACTCGGTCTCAAGAAAAAAAAAGAGTGGAATCAAGCTTCTGCGTTGAAAATGACAGGCTCACCAGAATTGGGGCGATTTGGGGGATTTGGGTCTTTCTGTTCTCAAAGCAGAAAAGCCCTTGGCAAACTAGGACAAGCTGGTCACCCTAGTCAGTAGTCCATGAAGGGTCCTGCTCTGAGTTCTTTGAGCTAGATGTCAATTTGGCCCCTACTGTGAACTAGGCTGTTAGATGCAGGTATACATGGTGAAGGAGGACCCTGTCATCGTGGGGCTTATACTCTAGTGAGATGGCAAATAACTACCATTTACCACGGTGATCAGGGCTCTGAAGGAGATGTTCACCGTATTATAAGAGTGCAGCAGGCTGGGTGCGGTGGCTCATGCCTGTAATCCCAGCACGTGGGAGTCTGAAACAGGTGGATTAGCTGAGGTCAGGAGTTTGAGACCAGCCTGGCCAACATAGTGAAACCCCATCTCTACTGAAAATACAAAAAATTAGCTGGATGTGGTGGTCCGTGCCTGTAATCTCAGCTACTCGGGGGGCTGAGGCAGGAGAATCACTTGAACCTGGGAGGCGGTGGTTGCAATGAGCTGAGATCGGACCGCTGCACTCCAGCCTGGGCAACAGAATGAGACTTGATCTCAAAAAAAAAAAAAGGAGTATGGCAATGGGGGATGGGGGATAGAGGATTTGGGGAAGTCTTCCTGGAGGAGGTGACATTTAAGCAGAAACCTGGAGAGGGAGAAGCACAGTTAGAGGGGAATAGAAGAGCATCTCAGCTGGTTGGCCCACTGTGCAAAGGCTCTGGGGCAGGGAAGTGCTGGCCAGTGGCAGGAATGGAAGGAGGGCACCTTTAGCTGAACATACAGTGTGAGGGACAGACTGGCACGAGATGAGAAATGGCCAGATTTTGGAAATTGTTGAGAGACTTCTCTTTACCATTTAAAACTCTAGTTGCATTTGGCTATAACATGGGCTTTTCTTTCAACTGTTTATATGGAAATTAATAAAATTGAAACATAGATTCTAGAGAAAAGAAAAACACTAAAGACATTTTTTCCTCTTTCCCCAAAAAGGAGCGAAAACTCCTTGAAGAGAGAATCAGTGACTTAACGACGAATCTTGCAGAAGAGGAAGAAAAGGCCAAGAATCTTACCAAACTGAAAAACAAGCATGAATCTATGATTTCAGAACTGGAAGGTAAACCAGCTACCCAAAGAGGTTTCGAATGGGGCTTGTTTTTATTTTATTTTTTTAGAGATAGGATCATGCTCTGTTGCCCAGGCTGGAATGCAATGGTGCAGTCGTGACTCACTACAGCCTCAAACTCCTAAGCTCAAGCAATCCTCCTGCCTCTGCCTCCTGAGTAGCTGGGACTACAGACATGCACCACCACACCCAGCTAATTTTTTTATTTTTTATTTTTGTAGAGACGGTTTCACTATCATGCCCAGGCTGGTCTCAAACTCCTGGGCTCCTGCAGTCCTCCTGCCTTGGCCTCCCAAAGTGCTGGGATTACAGGCATCTGCCTGGCCTTGAATGGTGGTATTTTTAAAAGCAGTTACCCCATGAGTGACAACTCTATCCCGCCTCTCAAAATCACCCTCAGTCAACACATCCACTAATAATATGATAAAAGGTGATGTTAATCAGGAGATAATGGTACAGGCTGTGGCTGTGATGGTTACGGATGAGGGGATGTGTGAATTTCCTCTCCGTAAAATGCCTGAGCAGGAAGGCTCATTTCCAGGTGTCTCTCTGGAGCCTCCCCCTCCTGAAGAGCACCCTGGTTTTTACAGTGCGGCTAAAGAAGGAGGAGAAGAGCCGGCAGGAGCTGGAGAAGCTGAAACGGAAGCTGGAGGGTGATGCCAGCGACTACCACGAGCAGATCGCCGACCTCCAGGCACAGATCGCAGAGCTCAAGATGCAGCTGGCCAAAAAGGAGGAGGAGCTGCAGGCGGCCCTGGCCAGGTAGCGGGGCTGGCAAGGGGCATTTGCTCTGTGTTCACATGTCCCGCGGGCCCCTGCTCATTCACAGTGGCTGCCTTGGTCAAGGTGGCCCCAGGCCCGTGGTATGAACTTTGTTTCCCAGCCCAGTCCTCCCATGAGCCTCCCTGACCCCGTTAAGTCCCCCAGCTCCTCACCTTCAATTTCTTCTCTTCCCTACAAACACACAGTCTCTTTGCAGTCGATCTGACAGCCTCCCGCAGCATTGCCGTTGCCTCTTCCACATCCAGCCTCTTCTCACGTAGACCCCAGTTGCTAAGGGGTCAATTTCCAGTTGCCCAATGAGTCCATTTCCATTGGCATCTCAGATGCCCCTGTCTAAGGCAGGAATGCCCTTCCTTCCCTCAGCTCCTCCCTGTAAGGGCACTGTTTTTTGTGAATGCCAGTCTCCTCCATTGCTTCTGCTGACCCACAGTGAGCAGTGATCTTCAGGTTCTCCCAGTCCTTCTAAATGTGCCCCATCCCTTTCCTCTGTTTTTCCCTCTTCCTGGCTCTTAGCTGGCTTTACACTAATGGTGAAACTGCACCAGCCACAATGAATGATTATTTACCTGCTCACTCTATGCTAAGTTCTTTTCAAGCAATACCTTTGCAGACACCAGGCCAGGTGTACTGCTGGTATCTTTGTCTGAGGAAGAAACCGAGCCCCCTAGGGGTAATGGAACAGGTATAATATCACTGCTTCTAAGAGGTAGAGCTGGGATTTAAGCCTCAAAGCTTTTTGATTGATCCCCTCACTTGGCTCTTTTCTCTTCTAATTTGTGCTGCATTGACTCTAGGATGATGAGGAGAAAACACCCCTCCGGGGCATGAACCTGCTCAAAAAACTGCTGGCTGGATGCAGTGGCTCATGCCTGTAACCTCAGTACTTTGGGAAGCCAGGGTGGGAGGATTGTTTGAGGTCAGCAGTTGAGACCAACCTGGACAACATAGCAAGACCCTGTCTCTACAGAGAATGTAAAAATGAGCCAGGCATGGTGGTGTGTGCCTGTAGTCCCAGCTACTCAGGAGGCCAAGGTAGGAGGATCCCTTGAGCCCAGGAGGTTGAGGCTAAAGTGAGCTATGATCACACCACTGCACTCCAGCCTGGGCAACAGAGCAAGACCCTGTCTCAAAACCAAAAAACCAAAACCTAACTTCACTGGCTTACCAGGGAAAAGCCAGCGTCCTTAGCCTCACCCTCAGTCTCACCCACACACCCTCAGCAGTCTCACTCCAATCCAACTATCTCACTTTGTCTCCTGTTGCTGCCCGTTCACAAGCACAGTAAGATCAACGTGCTTGCCTCTCGGGCAGTGCTCTGTCATTTCACAGGGCTTCTTATGGCCCACCTTCATCTGTGGTCACCACCCCCCCAGATGCAGAGCCCCCGTTTGAATATTCCCCACAAGCAGTGGCTGGCCAAGTGCTGTACATGGGGTGGGTACTGAGTCACTGAGCAAATGCAGAAAGAACAGGCAGCTGCCAGGGGAGAATGACTGTCCAGCACTCAGAAAGCATCTACGCGGCCCCCACTGTGAGCAGACACCTTGCTGGCCTGGGGCCAACACTTTGCATTTTTGCACACATGTGTGCACACATGCATACACACACACACACATACACAAATACACAACCTGATGTGATGTCAGACCTTGGCACTCACATCCTATGTTAATCTCAAGTAGTCAGATGTAGCAAGAAGCAGTCTGGGGATGTGGACAGGAGGTGTCTGGATGTCTCTGTAACATGTGTCTGGTCCCAGAAAACCATTTTTGGTCACATTGTAAGAGAAAAAAACCAAGGGTCCTGGGGGTTGATTCTGGTGGGTCTGTCCCTGACAGGCTTGACGATGAAATCGCTCAGAAGAACAATGCCCTGAAGAAGATCCGGGAGCTGGAGGGCCATATCTCGGACCTCCAGGAGGACCTGGACTCGGAGCGGGCCGCCAGGAACAAGGCTGAAAAGCAGAAGCGAGACCTGGGCGAAGAGCTGGAGGCTCTGAAGACAGAGCTGGAGGACACCCTGGACAGCACGGCCACCCAGCAGGAGCTCAGGTGAGGGGCCCGCCGACCCCACCATCCTGCTGGCCTGCCACACCAGTGGGATGGGCATAGGAGAGGGGACAAACCCAAAGCAAATCCTGCGTCACAGGACTTCTCAGCCCCCGTGCATTTCCCTTCCTGGATGCAGTTTGCTTTAACTTGTAGAAGCATGGCTATTTCTCATTTTTCTTTTTTTTCTTTGTTTGGCTGGGCGCGGTGGCTCATGCCTGTAATCCCAGCACTTTGGGAGACCGAGGAGGATGGATCAGAAGGTCAGGAGTTCAAGACCAGACTGGCCAACATGGTGAAACCCTGTGTCTACTAAAAATACAAAAATTAGCCAGGCATGGTAGCAGGTGCCTGTAGTCCCAACTACTTGGAAGGCTGAGGGAGAGAACTGCTTGAACCCAGGAGGCAGAGGTTGCAGTGAGCCGAGATCATGCCACTGCACTCCAGCCTGGATGACAGAGCAAAGACTCTATCTCAAAAAAAAAAAAAAATTCCCTTTTTTTTCTTTTCTTTTATTTATTTATTTTTTTTTTAAGTCTCACTTTGTCACTTAGGCTGGAGTGCATGGTGCAATCTTGGCTCACTGCAACCTCTGCCTCTGAGATTCAAGCGATTCTCATGCCTCAGCCTCTCGAATAGCTGGGATTACAGGCACCCACCACCACACCTGGCTAATTGTTGTATTTTTAGTAGAGACTGGGTTTCACCATGTTGCCCAGGCTGGACTTGAACTCCTGACCTCAAGTGATCCACTGACTTTGGCCTCCCAAAATGCTGGGATTACAGGTGTGAGCCACTGCACCCCACCCTCATCATCTTATTTCTCATCACAAAAGTAGTATATACTAGGGGAGTCTAATCTTTTGGCTTCCCTCAGCCACACTGGAAGAAGAAGATTTGTCTTGGGCCACACATAAAATATACTAATGATAGATGATGAGGTAAAAAAAATTTTAAATCGCAAAAAAAATCTCATGTTTTAAGAAAGTTTATGACTTTGTGTCAGGCTGCAATCAAAACCATCCTAGTTAGAAAACTTGGATATACTCACTGAGGGAACAATTCGAAAACTAAAAAAAAAATCACCTTTAGGGTCAGGTTCACGCCTGTAATCTCAGCACTTTGGGAGGCTGAAGACAGGTGGATCACTTGAGGTCAGGAGTTCAAGACCAGCCTGGCCAACATGGTGAAACCCTGTCTCTACTAAAAATACAAAAATTAGCTGGCTGTGGTGGCGCGTGCCTGTAATCTCAGCTACTCAGGAGTCTGAGCCAGGAGAATCGCTTGAACCTGGGAGGGAGAGGTTGCAGTGAGCCGAGATCGTGCCACTGCATTCCAGCCTGGAAAACAGAGTGAGTGAGACTCCATGTAAAAAAAAAAAATTATCCTTAGTGACACCAATTAATATTTTTTATAAATTCCTTCATGTATCAGTCAGTCCCCAAGCTCCAATTTCCAAGTATGTGTGTATATAACTTTTGTGTTAAATTTTATAAATAAAATTGATCAGATTGGTTTTCAATTTAAGATTCACTTCAAATGAACCAACAACAAAAACCACCTGCCAGATCCCGAATCCTGACTTTAGTGAAACTAGGTCATTGATTCATTCAGCAAACACATGGATATATTTTGATGCAATTTGTGCCAACACCGTATACCCTGAGGTTTATTTCCCCCACTTAGGGTTTTGTGCCATATGACACGCATGTAGAGGCACAGTGTTCTGCTTTCTTGCTGCCTGGCCTTTAATTTAGAAAAGTCCAGGCGTGGTGGCTCACGCTTGAAATCCGAGCACTTTGGGACACTGAGGAAGGCAGATCACTTGAGGTCAGGAGTTTGAGACCAGCCTGGCCAACATCGTGAAGCTCTATCTCTACTAAAAATACAAAAATTAGCCAGGTGTGGGGTTGGGCACCTGTAATCCCAGCTACCCAGGAGGCTGAGGCAGGAGAATTGCTTGAACCCAGGAGGCAGAGGTTGCAGTGAGCTGAGATGGTGCCACTGTACTCCAGCCTGGGCAACAGATTGAGACTCCATAAAAATAAAAATTAAAAAACAGCCCAGGCACGGTGCGGTGGTTCACACCTGTAATCTCAGCACTTTGGGAAGCTGAGGCAGGTAAATCACCTGAGGTCACATGTTTGAGACCAGTCTGGCCAACATGGTGAAACTCCGTCTCTACTAAAAATACAAAATTAGCCAGGCATGGTGGCACATGCCTGTAATCCCAGCTACTTGGGAGGCTGAGGCAGGAGAATGGCTTGAACCCGGGAGGCAGAGGTTACAGGGAGCTGAGATGCACTCCAGCCTGGGCAACAAGAGTGAAACACCATCTCAAAAAAGACAAAACAAGAAACATGGACTCAAAGTCAAGGTTTAGCTTCTAATTCTGGCTCCATCACACAGTGGCTGTGACGCCATGGGTGAAACTGCTTACCCTCTCTTAGCCTTAGTTTCTCTATTTGTAAAATGGAAATAATAACACACCTGCCTCTTCGGGTTGCTCTGAAGATTAGATGGCGTATGTAAAACCTTAGCTCAGGGCCTGGCACACAGTAACTGCTCAGTAAATAAGGGCCAACATTAATGTTTCAGCAGCATTTTGCAGCTCGCAGACATCCTTTCAATTCTATTATTTTGTTTATTTGTTTGCCAGTTATAACACACGTCCTAGGAAGGTAATATGCTCCACATTTTGCAGCTGAGGAAATTCCAGGTTCAGAGATGTTAGGTGAGTGGCCCAAGGTCACACAGCTAGAGAGGGACAGTGATGAGGATTCCAGCTCTGGGTCCTGGAAGAGGTCTTACTGTTTTGCAAGGCACTGAGATGACCCTCTGTCTCCACTCAATTGCCATCCACCATGTTCTTCCCGTCAAGGGCGAAGAGGGAGCAAGAGGTGACAGTGCTGAAGAAGGCCCTGGATGAAGAGACGCGGTCCCACGAGGCCCAGGTCCAGGAGATGAGGCAGAAACATGCACAGGCGGTGGAGGAGCTCACAGAGCAGCTGGAGCAGTTCAAGAGGGTAAGTGGTGATGCTTTTTGGTGATAGCGTGTAAGAGTGACATCAGCAGCGTCAAATTACTACATGGCAGGCTCTGTATAAAGACAAAAACAAGTTACATAAGATTGGAATGATGATGATAGCAGCTTATATTTATTTACAAAATGCTTCCCATAAAGGCTGGGTGTGGTGGCTCACACCTGTAATTCTAGTACTTTAGGAGGCTGAGGCGGGAGGATCACTTGAGCTTCAGGAGTTCAAGATCAGCCTGGGCAACATAGTGAGACCTGGTCTCTACTAAAATTAAAAAAAAAAAAAAATTAGGCCAGGCGTGGTAACTCAAGCCTATAATCCCAGCACTTTGGGAGGCTGAGGCATACAGATTAGTTGAGGTCAGGAGTTTGAGACCAGCCTGCCCAACATGGTGAAACCCCATCTCTACTAAAAATACAAAAAATTAGCCAGGTATGGTGGTGTGTGCCTGTAATCTTAGCACTTTGGGAGGCCAAGGAGGGAGGATCCTTGAGCCCAGGAGTTTCAGATCAGCCTGGGCAACATAGTTATTTTTCTTCAAAAAAAACAAAAAAAGATTGGAGGAAAACTGGCATTATTGATTTCAGTGGCAGAACAGCACTCTCTGGCGTCGTTTGAGAATGACTAGGTCAAATCGTTTTTTGTCCTGTTGGGCTTTTTGGGGTGTATGGGAGTTGGAGCTGGGAAATAGCACTACTGAATGTGAATCTTGGGTGCTTTTCTCTCCTGTGGGGTAGCTCCTTGTGCTTCATTTCCCAGGGTAAGTCTTTTAGCTTGTGGCCTCTGCCAGACTGTTTTCCTGAAGGCCTGAGTTTATCACCCTCAGCACTCCAGCTCTTCCATATCCCCTTCAGTGAAGGCTTTTGGTTCTGCTAGATTAAACGGGCGCAGCATTGCCTAAAAATTGTTGGGAGTTTTCATTTGGTTCTCTTGCTAATGTATTAGTCCGTTCTTATATTGCTATACAGAAATACTCGATTGGATTATTTATTTATTTTTTGAGAGATGGCATCTCGTTCTGTCAACCAGGCTGGAGTGCAGTGCCGTGATCTCTGCTCACTGCAACCTCCACCTCCTGGGCTCATATCATTCTCCTGCCTCAGCTTCTTAAGTAGCTGGGACTACAGGAGTACACCACTAGGCCAGGATAATTTTTCTTTTCTTTTCTTTTCTATTCTTTTTTTTTTAGTGGAGTCGGTGTTTTATCATGTTGGCCTGGCTGGTATCAAACTCCTGACCTCAGGTGATCTGCCCGCTTTGGCCTCCTAAAGTGCTGGGATGACAGGTGTGAGCCACTGCGCCCAGCCGAATATTGGGTAATTTATAAAGAAAAAAGGTTTCACTGGCTCATGGTTTTGCAGTCTATACAGAAAGCATGGCAGCTTCTGCTCTGGGTAGGCCTCAGGAAACTTATGATCATGGTGGAAGTCAAAGGGGAAGTAGGCACATTTTACATGACCAGAGCAGGCAGAAGAGAGAGAGTGGGGAGGTGCCAGACACTTTTAAACAACCAGATCTCATGAGAACAGCACCAAAGGGATGGTGCTAAACCATTAGAAACTGCCCCCAGGATCCAGTCACATCCCACCAGGCCCCAGTGTTCACCTTGACTGGTTGGTAGGGTTTGGATCTGTGTCCCCACAAATCTCATGTTCAGTTGTAATCCAGTGGTCCTGTACAGCCTGAAGAACCTTGTAATTCAATTGAACATGAGATTACAGTTGTTGTTGTTTTTGAGACAGAGTCTTGCTCTGTCGCCCAGGCTTGAGTACAGTGGCACGATATTGGCTCACTGCAACCTCTGCTTCCTGGGTTCAAGCAGTTTTCCTGTCTCAGCCTCCCGAGTAGCTAGGACTACAGGCACCCAGCACCACGCCCAGCGAATTTTTGTATTTTTAGCAGAGATGAGGTTTCACTATATTGATCAGGCTGGTCTCAAACTCCTGACCTCAGGTGCTCCGCCTGCCTTGGCCTCCCAAAGTACTGGGATTACAGGCATGAGCCACCACACCTGGCTGAGATTACAATTGAACCTGAGGTTTGGATGTGGACATAGATCTAAAACGTGCCAACTAGTCAAGGTGAACATTCTTCCATGTGCTAATTTACCTGAATACCTTCCTGGGAGCCAGTTCACTGCCTGGTCTGTTGGAACCTCAAGTGTTATTTCACATAAAAATAATAAGTAAAATAATACAATAAAAAGTGTAGCACTTATGCACCAGACACTATTCCAAGCGCTTTACAAACTAATTTCATTTCACTTGTGGCCCCCATTAAAGTACAAATTTCCAGGCCTGCCCTTGATCCTGATGGAGGTGGTCTTGGGAGGACCCTCTGAAAAGCACCCTACGGAACTGAGCTCACCTTCACTCTCCAAATAAATAAACGGGCTCTTATTACTTGTTGAGTGGGATCTAAATACTAACCCTCAACATTTTGTCAACTCTCTATGTATTTTGGACAAATTGGATTTTACCACTTGTAACTAAGACATACATTTTGCCATTCAATTGTGTTCCTTTGTTATGTTCAAAACTTACTATTTTTGAAAACTATTTGTTTTTGGAGACAGGATCGCACTCTGTCACCCAAGCTGCAACGCAGAGGTACAATTTTGGCTCACTGCAATCTTGAACTTCTGGGCTCAAGCGATCCTCCTGCCTCAGCCTCCCTAGTAGCTGGGACTTACAGGCTTGTACCAACATACCCAGCTAATTTTTAAGTTCTTTGTAGAGACAGGGGTCTCACTATGTTGCCCAGGCTGACCTCAAGCAACTGAGCTCAAGCAGTCCTCCCATTTTGGCCTCCCAAAGTGCTGGAATCAGAGACCTGAGCCACCACTCCCAGCCTACTTTTTATTTTTATACAATTTTATTCAGAATGGGCTATTTCCACCTTCAGGAACAATTAGCCCTCAAGACATTTGTAAGTCATACTTGTCCCTTTTAACTTTATGGTTGGAGGTTGGGTGCAGTGGCTCACACCTGTAATCCTAGTACTTTGGGAGGCCGAGGCAGGTGGATCACCGGAGGTCAGGAGTTCGAGACCAGCCTAATGATAGTGAAACCTCGTTTCTACTAAAAATACAAAAAGTAGTCAGGTATGGTGGTGGTCACCTGTAATCTCAGCTACTTGGGAGGCTGAGGCAGGAGA
This sequence comes from Callithrix jacchus, assembly GCF_049354715.1. NCBI lineage: Eukaryota > Metazoa > Chordata > Mammalia > Primates > Cebidae > Callithrix > Callithrix jacchus. Next base: position 13,650,363 of record NC_133513.1, on the reverse strand, counting down.
ATTGGTTGATCCTGGGAGGCGGAGGTTGCAGTGAGCCAAGATTGTGCCACTGCACTCCAGCCTGGGTGACAGAGTGTGAGACTCAGTTTAAAAAAAAAAAACTTTATGGTTGGAAGGATGAGGCACAAAGTCACTGACCATCACCATGCCTGGGGATAGTTAGACATGAGCTGGAAGCCAAGCCCATTGCCAGCCAGGCCTCTTTGGGAAGATACAGTTATTAGTATGACCATCAGCAGATGGCACATCTGTTCCTGAACTGCATGAAGCAGGTGGAGGTTCGAGCCTCTGCCCATCTCAGGTGCAGGGAAAAAGAGGCCTTTGCTTTGAACAACTTGAGTTCTGACGTAGAGCCCTGGTTCCATCTGCTGGTGGGGGAAACATTTAACCTCAGCTCCTACCTGGGCTGCCCTGAGCCGTCATGCGGTCTGGCCCCAGTTCCCCCCCACGCCCCGCTTCACCACCGTTACCACTAAGAGGTGCCTCATTTCCGTCTGAGGACCAGCAACTTAGTCAAGTCTGGAGGGGAGGGCTGGCTTCCAGGGCTACCCAGTCAATGCCCAGCGCTTCCCAGGGACTATGGGAAAGCGGAGTGGTGGATCCTCTCCCCTCGGACCCGTGCACTTCTCCCTTGCTTCTTTCTCCCTCTCTACAACCAGGAAAGGAGTCCCCCACGCCATCCTGCTTTTGTCCAAGACACTTTGCTTTTTTTTTGAGATGGAGTCTCATTCTGTCACCCAGGCTGGAGTGCAGTGGCTCACTGCAACCCCTGCCTCCTGGGTCCAGACACTTCTCCTGCTTCAGCTTCCTGAGTAGCTGGGATTACAGGCAACTACCACCATACCCAGCTAATTTTTGTATTTTTAATAGAGAAGGGGTTTCACCATGTTGGCCAGGCTGGTCTGAATCTCCTGACCTCAAGTGACCTGCCTGCGCCAGCTTCCCAAAGTGCTGGGATTATAGGCATGAGCCACCAAGTCCAGCCCCAACACACTTTTTTTTTTTCTGTAGGTCAACTTAACATGCGTACAGGAGCCGGTTCCATAAAATAAGTTTCCCTTAACTAGGGCAGAATTATCGGTGTAAATCACACGACACCTGTGAAGGACAGGGCAAGGAAATATCACCACCCCACCAGCCGGGTCAGCCACTACTTAGATCTGGCAGGTTGCTACCTTGAAGAATGGCAAGACCCCCCCATTTCCAGATCAGTTCAGGATTATTGAGGTATATGCAGTAAAATGTATCAGTTTTACAGCTCCATTAATTTTAACTAATGTATGTTGTGTAACCACCACCACAGTCACAATGTAGAATGTTAGAGTTATTTATTTATTTATTTATTGAGATGGGGTCTCACTCTGTTGCCTAAGTTGGAGTGCAGTGGCACGATCTTGGCTCACTGCAACCTCCATCTACTGGGTTCAAGCGATTCTTGTGCCTCAGCCTCCCAAGCAGCTGGGGCTATAGGTATGCGCCACCACGCCTGGCTAATTTTTCTATTTTTAGTAGAGACGGGGTTCTGCCATGATGGCCAGGCAGGTCTCAAACTCCTGACTGAAAGTGATCTATCTGCCTTTGCCTCCCAAAGTTACCTATTTTTGAAACAGGGTCTCACTTTGATGCCCAGGCTGGAGTGCAGTAGTGTGATCATGCCTCACTGCAGTCTTCAGCTCTTTCAACTCCAGCGATCCTGCCATCAGCCTCTAAAGTAGCTGGGACTGCTGGCGTGTGCCCCCACACCTGACTAATGTTTTATTTTAGTGGAGATGGGGGTCTCACTACATTGTCCAGGCTGGTCTTGAACTCCTGGCCTCAAGCAATCCTGCCACCTGTTTCTGAGTCCTGGGATGACAGCTGTGAGCTGCCATGATGGGCCTTCAAACATTTAAGTTTTTTGAAAAAGAAGCTGGGAATCCAGAATTTCATGCAACATTTATTCAAACGCTGGCAAGTCATTTTCTTAAAAGTAGTGAATGGGTCAAGGGGACATGACAGCAGGTTGAACACAGCTTGCAGGATCCCAGATTGCAACCCAGGAGCTTTAGAAAAATAGAATCCCAAATACCGGCCAGGCGTGGTGGCTCACTACTGTAATCCCAGCACTTTGGGAGGTCACGATGGGGTGATCACTTGAGGTCAGGAGTTTGAGACCAGCCTGGCCAACATGGTGAAACCTCATCTCTACTAAAAATACAAAAATTAGCCAGGCATGATATCAGGCACCTGTAATCCCATCTACTTGTACTTGGGCGGCTGAGGCAAGAGAATTGCTTGAACCCAGGAGGCAGACATTGTAGTGAGCCGAGATCGTGCCACTGCACTCCAGCCTAGGTGACAGAGTGAGAGACTACCTCAAAAAAATACCCCCACGCCCCCCAAAAGCCCCAAATATCTTACTGGTGATTTTGTGCCTGCTGCCATATGCCTCCCTGGACCTATGTAAGGGAGGAAAGGGCAGGTTCTGAAATGCTCTCCCAGCCACAGCTGCCCTGCTTTCCCTCCCCTCTACTTCCTTGACCAGGCCAAGGCGAACCTAGACAAGAACAAGCAGACGCTGGAGAAGGAGAACGCAGACCTGGCCGGGGAGCTGCGGGTCCTGGGCCAGGCCAAGCAGGAGGTGGAACACAAGAAGAAGAAGCTGGAGGCGCAGGTGCAGGAGCTGCAGTCCAAATGCAGTGATGGGGAGCGGGCCCGGGCCGAGCTCAATGACAAGGTCCACAAGCTGCAGGTAAGGCCCATTTTGTGGGGAGGAGCCTCTTGCCAGCTGGCCGAGGTCTCTCTTGCTGCGTGCAAGTCCTTTCCTCTAGTTGCATTCCTGGAGGGGAGGCAATGATCGCCCTGTTCAATTAAATATTATAAAACCTTCTGGCTGGGTGCAATGGCTCACGCCTGTAATCCCAGCACTTGGGGACGCCGAGGTGGGTGGATCACCTGAGGTCAGGGGTTCAAGACCAGCCTGACCAACATGGTGAAATCCCATCTCTACTAAAAATACAAACATTAGCTGGGTGTGGTGGCGTGCACCTGTAAATGCCAGCTACTCAGGAGGCTGAGGTTGCAGTGAGCCGAGACCGCGCCACTGCACTCCAGCCTGGGCCAAAAAGGCAAAACTCGGTCTCAGGGGGAGGAAAAAAAAAAACTTTGCTTTGCCATTTTGACAAGTATTTATTGAGCACCTGCTGTATGACAGGCACTGTGCTTAATCCTGAGATACAACAGCAAGGAAGGAGAGGCACTGTCCCTGCCCCAGTAGGACTCCAGCCTAATAGGGGGAAGGGAAGGGAAAGACATGAATAATCACACAAATGAATGTCAAATGATACAGCAAAGGGAAGGCACGTGATGTCTAAGTGTAAATAACCAGGAGGCCCAACCTGGGGGAGGAGGAGCCACAAAAGGCTTCCTTAAGGAACATGGATAAGTCTACCAGGCGGCAGGAAGAACATGTGCAAAGGCCTGTGGTAAGTAGAAAAATGAGGAGACATACAGCTAGTAGATCTGGAGTGGCCAGGTGGGGTTGGAGTTTGGGGTGGGGGACAGTACAGAGTGGGACTGGAGGGGGAGGTGGTACCCAGATGATGCAGGCCTTTTGAGAACCTCTTACACATATGCTGGTCCTTAATCTGGGCGATTGCCAAGCAGTTGAGGGGTTTGAAGCTGACGAATGACATGGTCTGTCTGTCGTCTTTTGCTGGAATAGACATTTGCCCTGACTTTCCATTCATGGGATGTGGCCAGAGTGTTCCTGAATATTTAACATGTTCACAGCCTGGGACCAAGGGGCAGGGGAAGCATTCAGTGAGCTGTTTTTTCCACATGCGGTTGAGAGAAGGGGTTTTGCTGCCCTCCTATAAGCAGTGTCCTGTAAGCGTAGCATGAAGATCACTCATATCCTCCTTGTCCATGGAGGAGATGGAGGGGAGGCTAATACCTTCCAAGGGACTTGTGCAAAGACACCAGGCAGTAAAAAAGCCAGAGAATGCAGAGGGCATTTTGATCTATAGGGTCTGCACCTCGTCTCTGACTTTGGCCATCAGGATCAGTGAAGAGACAAAAAGTAGGAGTGAGGAAGGAGGGGACAGGACAGCATCCCTTGGATGTTCAAGTACCATCCTGGTCTCCCCTCTCCAACCTTAGAGAGTGGACCGGACAGAGCACCTCATCTAGACTCTCACACCTACTGCTTTGTTTCTACCAACCTTGGCAGGGATCCAGGGTCCATTTAGTGGGATCAGGGCCCAGTCAATACAATTGGGGCTCAAATAAGTTCTTGGAATGACAGAGTCTAGAGTCAGTGTCACAACTCGTAGGTGATGGAGTTTCTTTCTTGCCACAGAGATTTCTCTGTTTTTGTTTTTTAACATCAGAGTCCCATACCTCGTGGGTATTTTCTCAATCAGTGGACACCCAAGTCCTAGCCCATGAGGGTACACCATATGTTTTGAGTAAAAAGAGCTCCTCTTATTTAGCGAGGATCTCATTCTAGAGGCTTTGACTAACCTGTCTCCTGGCACCCTCAGATTGAAGTCGAGAGCGTCACAGGGATGCTTAACGAGGCCGAGGGGAAGGCCATTAAGCTGGCCAAGGACGTGGCATCCCTCGGGTCCCAGCTCCAGGACACCCAGGTGAGTGTCCTGCCACATCATCCCGGGAACCTGGAGGGTGGCCTTCCTCAGGGCAGGTCCCTGGGACCTTCGTGTGTCCCCTTTGCAGGAGCTGCTTCAAGAAGAAACTCGGCAGAAGCTCAACGTGTCCACCAAGCTGCGCCAGCTGGAGGAGGAGAGGAACAGCCTGCAAGACCAGCTGGATGAGGAGATGGAGGCCAAGCAGAACCTGGAGCGCCACATCTCCACTCTCAACATCCAGGTGCCTGCCCTGTGTCCTCGCTTCCGTCACGGGTCCCCTCAGCTTTTCTGTGCCGAGAGCCCCTAAGGCAGATCGCAGTGGGGCACTGGTGCCATGGTGCTTGATCCGCAGCGTCCCCTGCAGTTGGACCACTGGGTTTCCCCAGCAAGCAGACATGGTCTTCACTTCACAGAGTCTGTAGGGGGCAGGGACGGGGATCATTCACGGCCCCTCTCACCCTACCCCGGACGCTGCCCTCGTAGCTCTCTGACTCGAAGAAGAAGCTGCAGGACTTTGCCAGCACCGTGGAAGCGCTGGAAGAGGGGAAGAAGAGGTTCCAGAAGGAGATCGAGAACCTCACCCAGCAGTACGAGGAGAAGGCGGCCGCTTATGATAAACTGGAAAAGACCAAGAACAGGCTTCAGCAGGAGCTGGATGACCTGGTCGTTGATTTGGACAACCAGCGGCAACTCGTGTCCAACCTGGAAAAGAAGCAGAAGAAGTTCGATCAGGTAGAGGGCATGGGGTGTCCTCTGCTCTGGCCACGGACGCTGGGTGGGAGAGTCAGCTCTGCAGAGTGTTACACATGGCTTCTGCCTGTGCCTGCTTCCCCTCTCTGCTCTGTGGGAGCCATGGGAGGTTCTCATGTCTTGGGAGACCATGGAGCATTAAGGCTACCAGGTCATAGGTTTTTTTTTTTTTTTTTTTTTAGACAGAATTTTGATCTTGTCACCCAGGCTGGAATGCAATAGTGAGATCTCAGCTCACTACAACCTCTGCCTCCCAAGTTCAAGCAATTCTCCTGCCTCAGCCTTCCAAGTAGCTGGGATCATTACCATGTGCCATCACTCCTGGCTAATTTTTGTATTATTAATAGGGACAGGGTTTCACCATGTTGTCCAGGCTGGTTTCAAACCTCTGATCTCAGGTGACCCACTGGCCTCTCAAAGTGATGGGATTACAAGCGTGAGCCACTGCGCCCAGCCAGTTTTTATACTTTTAATACCACTCTTCCCTAAGATTTCATTCTGTAAAATTCCAAGCACACAGCAAAGTTGACAGAATCATGCAATGGACACCTGTACAGCCACCACCTGGATTCAGTCATTGACACTGTAGTATATGGACTTTATCACGTATTTATTTATTTTGAGACAGGGTCTTGCTTGTTGCCCAGGCTGGAGTACAGCGGTGCCACCTTGGCTCACTGCAACCTCTGCCTCCCATACAAGCGATTCTCCTGCCTTAGCCTCTTAACTAGCCAGGATTACAAAAGTGCACCAACCTGCCTGGCTAATTTGTGTATTTTTAGTAGAGACAGGGTTTCGTCATGTTGGCCAGGCAGGTCTCAAACTCCTGACCTCAGGTGATCCACCTGTGTTGGTCTACCAAAGTGCTGGGATTATAGGCATGAGCTACTGTACCTGGCCTACATATTTATATATAAGGACTAATTCTGTCTGTCATGCCTTATCTCTTGGGTGCATTCAGAGCAAATTACAGACATCTGTACATTTCCCCTTCTATACCTCAACACTGCATATTAATTAGAGTTCATTTTTAAACATAATTTTGCAGTAAAACTTACATGTGATGAAATGCACAAATCTTAAGTATATAATAAATGCATACCCCTGTATGACCCAAACCCCTAAATACCAGCTTTTAAGATTAGTAAATATGATTTAGTTTACAAGTGACTCAGGGTTATTCTAAAAATCAGTTTGAGAGGCAGGCATAATGGCTCATGCTTGTAATCCTAGCACTTTGGGAGGCCAAGGTGGGCAGATCACCTGAGGTCAGGAGTTCAAGACCAGCCTGGCCAATAAGGTGAAACTGTCTCTACTAAAAATACAAAAATTACTCTGGTGTGGTGGCACATGCCTATAATCCCAGCTACTCGGGAGGCTGAGGTGGAGAACTGCTTGAACCAGGGTGGGGCGGAGGCTGCGGTGAGCTGATATCACTCCACTGCACTCCAGCCTGGGTGATAGAGCAAAAACTCTGTCTCGGAAATAAATAAAAATAAAAATCAGCTTGAGGATTGTACAATGAGGTGAAATGCCAGATCCCTGAGGGTTCCTTACACCTTCCTGACTGGCCTCATGATGTCAGGATGCTAGGTGACATCCCAATTCCTCCTTTTCTCATCAGCCACCCCTCCTCTGGGCCGTCAGCTCATCTTCACTGTCTCATTATCTGGTTGAAGGCCTGAGGTTGCTTTTGTTATTTTCCTGTCACTTGAGTGTAGTGTAGTGTCATACACAGTGTGGGACTTGCATGTTGAGTGTGCTGTTGAGAGGTCCCTGTATTTGCTGAATACTGCAAGTTTGGCTCTTGGATGTTACAATTTATAATCTACTGCTCTGTCCTCTCTGAAGATGAGATGCACGCGAGCATGGAATGTTCTCTGAGTTGCTTCTCCAAGCAGAGAGCGATATGTGCAGGTCCACTCACCCTGACCATTTCCCTACTAAGGCTCTTAGGATACCTTTGTGACATATTAATAGCTACTCGTGGCCATGAAACAAATTAATAATTGGCTCTGGCAGCTTTAAATGTCATTTTGACCTCAGTGTGCTCTAAGCAATATGGGCAGCTTTAGTGGTTTTCAAAGCACAAGGATTTGGCCACATGCGGTGGCTCGCGCCTGTAATCTTAGCACTTTGGGAGGCTGAGGCAGGAGGCTCACTCGAGGTCTGGAGTTCCAGACTAGCCTGGCCAACATGGTGAAACCTTGTCTCTACTAAAAATACAAAAATTAGCCAGGAGTGGTGGCACATGGTTATAATCCCAGCTACTGAGGAGGCTGAGGCAGGAGAATTGCTTGAACCCAGGAGGCAGAGGTTGCAGTGAGCCAAGATCACACCATTACACCCCAGAACCTGGGCAACAAGATCGAAACTCCATCTCAATTAAAAAACAAACAAACAAACAATTCTGCTAATTTCTGGCTCTGCATAAGGTTGATGTAGAAGCAAGATGGTGAGTATATAAACCACTTCCATAGATTCCTATATTGCTTACCTTCGCACCTCGATACACTCAGTAGGACATGGGGCTTTACCCTTGTGTTTACAATTCAGTGACGCTGACCGCGGCATACACCTAGAAGTCACCTCTGGGTCTCATCTGTGTTGCAGCTGTTAGCAGAGGAGAAAAACATCTCCTCCAAATACGCGGATGAGAGGGACAGAGCCGAGGCAGAAGCCAGGGAGAAGGAAACCAAGGCCCTGTCCCTGGCTCGGGCCCTGGAAGAGGCCTTGGAAGCCAAAGAGGAGCTCGAGCGGACCAACAAAATGCTCAAAGCTGAAATGGAAGATCTGGTCAGCTCCAAGGATGACGTGGGCAAGAACGTAAGTGGCTCCCGGTGGTTTTTCTTGTCCATGTTTCACCCACGGAGCCTCTGTGCTGCTCACCAGGCCATGGGAGCCTGGCTCTGGGTCTTTTTCATAGTGAACTATCATAAGAAATGGAAGGTTTTTAGACTGGAGTAGAGACCAGGAGGGGCTGAGGACAGCAGTGGAGGATGGGTCTAGGTTGGGGGGGTCCGAGGGCAAGGCTGGGGTCTAAACTCTCAGGGGCCACCTTGAGTCCCAGCCATGCACCCTGCAGGAGGCCAAAGCTACCTCCCTGGGCTGTGAGCTACTGCTCACGGGGGGTTTCTCAACCGTCTTTATGAAATTGAGCCTCAGGGAATGGGACTGCCCGCTCTGCCGGCAGGTCCATGAGCTGGAAAAGTCCAAGAGGGCCCTGGAGACCCAGATGGAGGAGATGAAGACGCAGCTGGAAGAGCTGGAGGATGAGCTGCAGGCCACAGAGGACGCCAAGCTGCGGCTGGAAGTCAACATGCAGGCGCTCAAGGGCCAGTATGAGAGAGATCTCCAAGCCCGGGATGAGCAGAATGAGGAGAAGAGAAGGCAGCTCCAGAGACAGGTGTGTGCTGCCGGGGAGGCCAGGATTGGGGAGGCCAGGAGTGGGGAGGGTGGGTGGGCTTTTTCTTTCTCATCACCACTTCTCATGAACAGTATGGAAACTCTATTTTCTTTTTCTGAAACAAGAGTCTCACTCTGTCGCCCAGGCTGGAGTGCAGTGACACAATCTATTTTCACTGCAACTCCCACCTCTGGGGTTCAAGCGATGCTCCTGCCTCAGCATCCCAAGTAGCTGGGATTACAGGTGCATGCCACCTTACCCAGCAATTTTTTTTTTGGTAAGTGGAGTGGTTTTACCACGTTGGCCAGGCTGATCCTGAACTCCTGGCCTCAAGTGATTGCCTGCCTTGACCTTGGCCTCCCAAAGTGCTGGGATTACAGGCATGAGTCACCCAAGCCTGGCGAGCCTCCATTTCCTCATCTGCAATGGGGGATGAGATGCCTGCCTCGCAGGGGGGCTGTGCTAGGGCAGGGGTGCAGTGGCATGCCACCTGGGGGAACTAAAGGACCTCCCAGGGACAGCAGGGCAGCACCCATCTCTCTCTCTTCCCCTCCCAGCTTCATGAGTATGAGACAGAACTGGAAGACGAGCGAAAGCAACGTGCGCTGGCGGCCGCGGCCAAGAAGAAGCTGGAAGGGGACCTGAAAGACCTGGAGTTTCAGGCCGACTCAGCCATCAAGGGGAGGGAGGAGGCTATTAAGCAGCTACGCAAACTGCAGGTGGGTGACACTAGGAGCTCCGGGCATGGGTGGAGGGAGGGCACGGTTCCCTGCAGGTCACCAAAGTGAGTAGAGCAGGCTCCAGGAAGCAAGCCCACACCTGCCATTGGTGTGGGTTCAACTAGGGTTTCTCCAACACCATTCAGGGTTTGGCCACTGCTCTCCAATCCCATCAGGGGCTCAGCTTCTCAGGCAGGTCTGTGGAGCTTACCCAGAATGGTGCTCCCAGCCCATCACCAGCCACCTGGAACAAGCATTGCACATGCTTGTGCAATGGGGACTTCTTTTTTTGAGATGGAATCTTACTCTGTCACCAGGATGTAGTGCAGTGGTGCGATCTTGGCTCACTGCAACCTCCTCCTCCAGGGTTCAAGCTATTCTCCTGCCTCGGCCTCCTGAGTAGCTGGGACTACAGGCATGTGCCACCCTGCCCAGCTACTTTTTTATATTTTTAGTAAAGACGGGGTTTCACCTTGTTAGCCAGGATGGCCTCGATCTCCTGACCTCGTGATCTGCCCTCCTTCGCCTCCCAAAGTGAAGGCATGAGCCACCGTGCCTGGCTTGCAATGGGGACTTCTTTGTGGTCAATTGCAGAAAACCTAAGGGGTGGGCATGTAAAGCTAAGTTGGGCAGCAGAACCTGGGTGAGTAGGGATTATCTTAGCTTGTCCTTCCTGTTGACTCATGCAGGCTCAGATGAAGGAATTCCAAAGGGAGCTGGAAGATGCCCGTGCCTCTAGAGATGAGATCTTTGCCACAGCCAAAGAGAATGAGAAGAAAGCCAAGAGCTTGGAAGCAGACCTCATGCAGCTACAAGAGGTAAAGCCTTGCACTTACTGGGAGAGCCTCAGATGGGGGTGTCATGGTAGCAACCCTTGGCAGCTCAGGCCTGTGCTTCCACAGATTTCCTCCTGCTTTGGGGTCCACCCATTAGAAAGATACATGCTTTCCTCCTCTATGTATTCATGGGGCTCCCCTGAGCTCAAAAGAACATATACTTTCAATGGTGGCTGAGGTGGCAGGGTGGACGCTCAGTGGGGTTTGGCTTTTCCCTTATAGACAATAGGCTTCCTCCCACCCACCTAGGACCTCGCCGCAGCTGAGAGAGCTCGCAAACAGGCAGACCTCGAGAAAGAGGAACTGGCCGAGGAGCTGGCCAGCAGCCTGTCAGGAAGGTAGGAAATTGAATGGAGGAAGAGGACTCTGAATCAGAGGATGAAGAGAGGCAGTTCTCAGGAAAGCATCCTAGACCCTCATTTTATTTTTAAAGTATTTTTCAAGACAGAGTTCTGTTCTGTCACCCAGGCTGGAGGGCAGTGGCACAATCTCGGCTCACGGCAACCTCCGCCTCCCGGGTTCAAGCTATTCTCCTGCCTCAGCCTCCTGAGTAGCTGAGACTATAGGTGTGTGCCACCATGCCCGGCTAATTTTTATATTTTTAGTAGAGACAAGGTTTCACCATATTGGCCAGGCTGGTCTCAAACTCCTGACCTCAGGTGATCCTCCTACCTTAGCCTCCCAAAGTGCTAGGATTACAGGCCTGAGCCACCATGTCCAGCCCTGGACCACCTTTTTGATGCTGCTGATGACTAAGCATCCTCTGAGATTGAGGACAGCTCCATGGTGGTTAGCCTTTGCCTCAGCGCTTTCATGCTCCTGTTTGGGGGTGTCGCTACTTTCATTCATTCCAAATAACCAGCTTTGTGGGGACAACGGGGGGCCGGGAAGGGTCAGGGAGGAGTACACTAGTTCCCATCCCAGTCCCAGCTTTGCTGACACGGACCTGACCTGAGTCCCAGCCCCCTACTTCCTGTCTGTGTAACTACAGACAAGTTTTCAAATCTTCTCTGAGCCTCAGTTACCCCCATTAGATGATGACAGCAATCCCCCCCTCCATGAGGCATCACTCCAAAGAGGGGTGTCTTCTAAGCTGGGAGAGGGTGGAGGCCCCCACTATGGCTGCCCTTCCCCCAGGAACGCACTCCAGGATGAGAAGCGCCGCCTGGAGGCCCGGATCTCCCAGCTGGAGGAGGAGCTGGAGGAGGAGCAGGGCAACATGGAGGCCATGAGCGACCGGGTCCGTAAAGCCACACAACAGGTGAGGACCGCCCGGGCACTGCAGCCACGCTGCCTCGCGTCATCCTGCAGCAGGATCCGGCACCAGTCAACACAGGCGTGCTGGCTTCCTACGTGCAGGCCCCGGGTTGAGGGATGAGAGGTTGATAGGGCCTGAGTGGGGACCCAGGGCCCTTACACCTGCACCCAGACTGCCATGTTCAGAACATGATTCTCCCAACTACAGTGTTTGATTTTCCAGCCACAGCATGTATGGCTCCCTCCACCTGATGGCGCCTTGGGATGCTCCTTTATTGCGCTTTCCTCAGCAGAAACTCTGGCCTTATTCAGTGAGCCCTTGGTGATGTCAGTGAGGCACTGGGTGGGCACTAGGGACCATCCTGTGACCTGCAGCCCCTCATGGTATAGGGTAAACAGGCATTGTTCTCTAGGTGACTCCAGGACAGAGAAAACAAGGGACAGGTAACTCACTCAGCCTAGGTGGCACCATAACACTTGTGGAAGCAGCTTTTTTTGGAGATAGGGTCTCACCCTGTTACCTAGGCTGGAGTGCAGTGACGCAATCCCAGCTCGCTGCAAACTCTGCCTCCCAGATTCAAGAGATTCTTCTGCTTAGCTGGGATTCAGGTGTGTGCCACCACTGCCTGGCTAATTTTTGTATTTTTAAAAGAGACGGGGCTTCACCATGTTGGTCAGGCCAGTCTTGAACTCCTGACCTCAAGTGATCTGCCTGCCTCGGCTTACCAAAGTGCTGGGATTACAGACGTGCACCACTGCGCCCAGCCTGGAAGAAGCTCTTGAGTGGAGTTTTACAGGATGAAGTCAGGGCACCCAGGATCAAGGGACTTGTGCAGAGGCCGACCAAGGCTGGAGGCAGCAGGAGGAGGTACATAGTCTCAGCATGCTGTCCTGGGCTTCCCTGATCCCACCTCACAGCCTTCACTCTCCTCCCCAGGCTGAGCAGCTCAACAACGAGCTAGCCACGGAGCGCAGCGCCGCCCAGAAGAACGAGAGTGCCCGGCAGCAGCTCGAGCGCCAGAACAAGGAGCTCCGGAGCAAGCTCCAGGAGATGGAGGGAGCCGTCAAGTCCAAGTTCAAGTCCACCATCGCAGCACTGGAGGCCAAGATTGCACAGCTGGAGGAGCAGGTTGAGCAGGAGGCCAGGTACACGGGTCTGGAGTTCCAAACCCAGTTTGCAGGGGAGTGACAGCAGGAGCCATACTGAAGTAAGGGAACCTCTTCCAACATCAGTTCTGACTTTAAGAAGCAAGGTCTATGGTGCCCACAGTGCAGGGGTATTGTGAGAACTGAATGTAAACACAGCAACGTGCCCTGCTGGTGCCCAGCCTAGAGCAATCACCTGCAATGTGAGCAGCTCTGAGCATCGCGATGGTCCTCCTGGCATTAACCAGCCTTCCCAGCAGTGCACATGGCTTTTCCCAGACTCGGCGGGGATAGCCTGCTGACAGCCCACAATCCAACCAGGCTGGACACTGTGGCTCATGCCTGTAATCCCAGCAATTTGGGAGACAGAGGCAGGTGGATCACTTGAGTTCAGGAGTTTGAGACCAGCTTAGCCAATATAGTGAAACCCTGTCTGTACCAAAACTTAGCTGGCCTAGAACCCCAGCTACTAGGAGGCTGAGGCAGGAGAATCGCTTAAACGTGGGATGTGGAGGCTGCAGTGAGATCATGCCACTGCACTGCAGCCTGGGTGACACAGTCAGACCCTCCCACACACATAAAAACCCAAAAAACAAAAACACAAGTCCAACTGGCAACCCATTCAGCACACACACTGGATGCCTTATTCTCTTAATTATGGGTCCCAGTGAGGCATAAGATCACAGCACATGTCTAACCATTGGATTCTAATTCTCTTCTAGCAGCTTTTTCCATAATTCATATGCCCTGCAATGCACCCATTTAAAGCACACCAATTCAAGGGCTAATCATAAATTCACAAACATGTAAAACCATCACCACAGTCAATCTGAGAACATTTTCATCAGCTCAAAAAGAAACGCCAGGCCAGATGTGGGGCCTTAAGCGTGTAATCCCAGCATTTTGGGAGGCTGAGATAGGTGGGTGGAGCACTTAAGTCTAGGAGTTCAAGACCAGCCTGGGCAGCATAGCGAGACTCCTTTTTTTTTTTTTGTGAGACAGAGAGTCTCACTCCATTGTCCAGACTGGAGTGCAGTGGCACGATCTGAGCTCACTGCAACCTCCACCTCTGGGGTTCAAGCGATTCTCCTGCCTCAGTCTCCCAAGTAACTGAGACTGCAGGCACACACTACCATGCCCAGCTAATTTTGATATTCTTTAGTAGAGACGGAGTTTCATCATGTTGGCCAGGCTGGTCTCAAACTCCTGACCACAAGTAATGTGTGTGCCTTGGCCTCCCAAAGTGCCAGGATTACAGGCATGAGCCACCACACACCCAGCCTGAGACTCCATTTCTATGAAAAACTTTTAAAAAGTCAGCTAAACACGGTGGTGCACACCTGTAGTCCCACCTACTTGGGAGGCTGAAGTGGGAGGATTGCTTGAGCCAGGAGTCCAAGGCTGCAGTGAACTATGAACTAGGGTGGAGAGCAGGCACTGGAGTTCCACTGCACTCCAGCTTGGGCAACAGAGCAAGACCCTGTTTCAAAAACAAACAAACAAACAAACAAACAAAACAAAACCCATGTCCTTTAGCCAATCCCTCAATCCCTGGCAATAGTAATCTACTTTGTCTCTATAGATTTATCTGTTCTAGACATTTGATATCAATGGAATCACACTACGTGGCCTGCTGGTATCTTCTTGCACTCAGCAAGAATTCCAGGCTCATCCATGCTGTGGCATGCACTGATACTTTATTCCTTTTCATGGCTGTATACTAGTCCACCATCTGACTGATCCTTGGGAGGAGTCCTGATATGGGGCTCAGAAAAGCACTCAAGGTGCCACATCTGGTTGACATACCAGCTGCAAGGGGTGCTGCCCTCCTCTGAGACCACCTCTGTTTTCCTGGCTGTTTGCAGGGAGAAACAGGCAGCCACCAAGTCGCTGAAGCAGAAGGACAAGAAGCTGAAGGAAGTCTTGCTGCAGGTGGAGGACGAGCGCAAGATGGCCGAGCAGTACAAGGAGCAGGTAGCCCTGGCTGCCCAGCCTCCCCCGGGCTCCCACCTGGGGCTTCCCCTAACCACCCGCACTCTCCATGACAGGCAGAGAAAGGCAATGCCAGGGTCAAGCAGCTCAAGAGGCAGCTGGAGGAGGCAGAGGAGGAGTCCCAGCGCATCAACGCCAACCGCAGGAAGCTGCAGCGGGAGCTGGATGAGGCCACGGAGAGCAACGAGGCCATGGGCCGTGAGGTGAACGCACTCAAGAGCAAGCTCAGGTGAGGAGCCCATGGCCTGAAGGACCCCATCTCTCAGGCCAGAGAGAAGCGCTGGGTGCTCAGGCTGCCGTCGGCCTGCACTGCCCACTGTGAGTCAGTGAATCGCTGCAGACGCCCCCGTTCCCACCACCACCACTCCCTTTTGTGGTTTCTTCCTGCTCCTTCTTAATCACTAAGCCTAGAGTGGTCCTGGCCTGGTAACAGAGCTCCCCTTCTAGTTTCTTTAACGATCGATATCTCCTAGCCGTCCTCAGGGTGGGGAGGAGGAAGACATGCTGTCCCCCGTCTCCTACAGCCTCTTCCTCACGGCATCCATTGACGCCGCAACACCACCCCTGCCACTTGACCTCTCCCCTCAGCGCTGCTGCCATCTGGGCTGCTTCCCTCTCGGGTGTGGGTGCTGTGCTGTGCACTGCATGTTCCCGGTCAGTGGGAAAGTGAGTCCTTAGAAAGTAGCAGGTGTCGACACTCCTGGCCTCTACCCACCAGATGCAGTAGCACCCCACCCCACAACTAAAACTGTCTCCAGATGTTGCCAGAAGTCCTTTAGAGATTGGGGATGTACAACTGCCTCCCTGCCGAGAATTCCTGCTGTCACTGGGGTGGGGGCTGTTTCCTCTCCCATGTTCCTAGTACCTTGGGGTGTCTCCGCTGCTCCCATCACCCTGTCCATCCATCCCAGCTGGCTCCTTGGAGGTTTTAGCTCCAAGCTTCCTGTCTCTCGCCCACGCCACGCCTCAGAGTTCTCCATGATCTCAACATCCAGGGTGCAACACAGCCTGTTGGTTCCTTGACCTTCTGGGTTATCCCGCTGCTCCTACAGGCACAACCAGTACCTCTAGGCGTCCTCAAAATTTGACCATCAGGCATCTCACTGTCTGCTTGGAGCCACCTTTCTTTGACTCTGTTCCCAGCGGCATCTTCACAATGCCATCGTCCTCTTGCAGCCCCTGCCAGCCTCTGACCCGGCTCCCAGCCAGCCGTCTAGTCACGCCCATCGCACATCTTCAATATCCGCTTCCCCATCTTGCTCTGCTGCATTCACACTTGGTAAAAGGACAACCCAAATGAAACTCAATTCTTGGCCAGGCGCAGGGCTCACGCCTGTAATCCCAGCACTTTGGGAGGCCAACGCAGGTGGATTGCTTGAGCTCAGATCACAGCCTGGCCAACAGGGCAAGACCAACACTCTCCAAGAAAAAAACGGAAAGAAATTAGCCAGGGTGGGTAGCACACACTTAAAATCCCAGCTACTCAGGAGGCTGAGGTGGGAGGATCAGTGGAGCCCCAGAGGTCAAGGCTGTGGTGAGCCATGATCTAGCCACTGCACTTAGCCTGGATGACAGTGAGACCCTGTCTCAAAAAAATAAAAAAAATTTAAAAAGAAACCTACTCTCCACCTTTTCCTACAGAGCAGGCCTTGCTCGGGGGCTGCCCGACCCCTCCCTCATCTCACTCTCTGCTTTTTCACTTTTTCTTTGAACTTATCGCTCCTCCCCGTCCTCACTCTCAGCTGAGGACCTTATTTCCTACTTACCTTAAAAGCAGAAATGATCATGAAACATGCACAAGCTCCCCCTGCCTCATCTCCCTATCTCCCTGAGCCTCTGCACATTTCTTTCTTCCATCTCTGTGCTAAACCTTCTGGCTCACGCCTCCACTGGACCCGACCATCTAGTTCACACAAGCACATGGCTCCAAAAATCCTTCTTTGCAAGGTTTCTCATTTGCTCCATTAGCAAATGGAATAACCTCTTAGCTCCACATCTACCCTGCTACCCTTACTACAAAACTGTATGTGAGTGCCAAAACCCCACCTCTACCAAAAACTATAAAACTGAGCCAGGTGCAGTGGCGTATGCCTGAAATCCCAGCTACTTGGGAGGCTGAGGCACAAGAGTTGCTTGAACCTGGGAGGCAGACAGTATAGCGAGCCAAGATCATGACACTGTACTCCAGTCTGGGTGACAGAGTAAGAGACTGTCTCAAAAACCTCTATGTTAAGAGTTGCTGGTTCTTGTCACCCCTACCCATCACTCTCCCAGAAGCCTCCCATGGGTAACACCAATGGCCAGACATCCTGATGGGGCAGCAGCATGTGACATAGCCCGTCATGCCTCTGGCCTGACACCCTTGCTTCCCTGGGTTTCCCATCCTCACCTGCTTGCCCCTCTTCATCTCCTCTGCTGATCCCTCAAAACCTGCTTGCCACTGGGCCACCCCAGAGTAGCATCTTAGTTCCCTTTTTTTTTTTGACACAGAGTCTTGCTTTGTTGCCCAGCCTGGTGTACAGTGGCCCAATCTTGGCTCACTGCAATGTCTATCTCCAGGGTTCAAGCCATTTTCCACTAATTTCTGTATTTTTAGTAGAGACAGGGTTTTGCTATGTTGGCGAGCTGGTCTTGAACTCCTGACCTCAGGTGATCTGCCTGCCTCAGCCTCCCAAAGTCCTGGGATTACAAGTGTGAGCCACCATGCCCAGCCTTAGTTCTCTTTTCATCTTTCTCTCCCCCTCTAGGTGAGAGGTCGCAACTAGTCTTGGCGCTTTAGAATTCCATCTATAGCTTCTCAGTTCATATCTGACAAGCCCTAGCTTCTTTTTACAACAGCAGACCCGCCTCATGTTCCCACGTGGATGTCTCAGGCAGTTCACACCAAACATGCTGTGTACCCCAAGCCGTGACGGAGCAAAAACTTCACCCCCAAACCAGCTCCTCTCACAACCCTCTCCAACTGAGCAGCTAGAATGATGAGGCCACCAACAATTCAAATCACAAACCACCTAGTTCTTCTTGACATTTGTCTCCTTGATACCCCACGTCCCATCTGTGGGAGAATCTGATCAACTTTCCGTAAAGAATCCTGCCCAGGCTGGGCATAGTGGCTCCCTGCCTGTAGTCCCAGCACTCTGGGAGGCCAAGAAGGGCAGATCACCTGAGGCCGGGAGTTCAAGACCAGCCTGGCCAACATGGTGAAACCACGTCTCCACTAAAAATACAAAAATTCACCAAGCATGGTGGCACAGGCCTATAATCCTAGCTACTCAGGAGGCTGAGGCAGGAGAATCACTTGAACCCAGGAGGTGGAGGTTGCAGTGAGCCGAGATCACACCACTGCACTCCAGCCTGGGTGACAGAGGAAGATAAAATGAAAAAAAAAATTTATCGGTCTCAATAAAAATGAAAAAAAAAAAAAAAAAATCGAATGTCTAGGACAGCACCCAGCACAGAGTAAAGCTTCATCCCTTGAGTCCTGGGTATTTCCCCAGCTTCATTTTCATACCACCATGAGCATGTACTAAGCCTCTCACCACCTTTAATACCACTAACTTCATCTTCTAAATTGTTTTAATCATACATGGCTATAATTGCAAATAAAACATGGCTCCTACATTTTTTTAACCAGCATCACCTGTATCAACCAGTCACAGTGAAATAAGATGAAAATAAAACAGCATCAAGTTCAATACCTAGCTGATGCAGTCACAAACTGATCACCAAGACCTGAGGCTACTTCTCCATTAAAAAGGGCATGACGACCGGGAGCAGTGGCTCATGCCTGTAACCTCAGTACTTTGGGAGGCCAAGGCAGGTGGATTGCTTGAGGTCAGGAGTTCAAGACCAGCCAGACCAATATGATAAAACCCCATCTCTACAAAAAATGCAAAAATTAGCTGGGCATGGTAGCACACACCTGTAATCCCAGCTACTTGGGAGGCTGAGGCAGGAGAACCACTTGAACCCGGGAGGCAGAGGCTGCACTGAGCCGAGATCGCGCCACTGCAGTCCAGCCTGGGTGACAAAAATGAGACTTTGTCTCAAGAAAAAAAACGGGGGGGGGGGGGAGTGACAATAGCCATTAGCACCAAATAGACACTCTCTGACACAGTAATGAGACCTGTTTAAAAAGAGTTGGAAAGAAATATGACTTTCTCATGATGTAGTTCAGTTAGCTGGTGGCATGCCTGGAAGCCATCTGAAATAACCACTAGACTTCAGGGACCACTGCTTGAGACAAGGGAAAATTCCAAACTCCTTGGAAAAGGGGAAGAGAGCAGCTGGAGCAGGGCACCGAGGCTTCAGGGAACAGCCCCACTCACTGCAAGGTGAGGGCTTGTTGGTCTCTATGGACAGGACTGAAACCAGGCCTCAGCTCTCAAAGCACGCAGGAGATGAAGCATCTCCTGGGGTTGAGGGTCAGCAGAGGAGAGCTGTTCTCACAGTCAAAACTCCTTGGGGCTGGGCATGGTGGCTCACGCCTGTAATCCCAACACTGGGAGGCCAAGACCAGCCTGGCCAACATGGTGAAACCCCATCTCTACTAAAAATACAAAAATTACCTGGGCATGGTGAGCATGCCTGTAATCCCAGCTACTCTGGAGGCTGAGGAGACTCAATGGAACCGAGGAGGTAGAGGCTGCAGTGAGCCGAGATCATGCCACTGCACTCCAGCCTGGGTGACAGCAACCCTGTGTCTCAAAAAAAAAAAAAAAAAAACCCGAGACCTGGGATGTGCTCTGCTGGCAACTGGTCCCCCTGCCCTTCCTGAGTGGCTGAGCTGAGTGACCGGGACACAGCCACTCCAACTCTCTACCCTGTTGCTGCCTCTGCCTCTGCTCTCCTTTCTCAGGCTCAGTGACTCTTCTAGCACACAGTGGATATCCCCTCTGCGTTCCGCCCCACACACTTGACGCTTCTTGGGCAGGAAAGTCCAGGGTGGAACAAGAAGACCATTTTTGCCAGTTCTGACACGCGCACACACATAATGCAGGTGAAAAGCCTGTCTGAGTCTTCTAGGTGCACAAAAAAACCATAACATCAGGCACCAGAGTATTGAGGGAGGTTGGTAAGCCTGCCTGGCTTCTCAGCCAAGAAGGAATTGCAGTGCAAGTTTCACAGAGTTCTACCAGCCAGACAAGTGTCAACAGAAGCCCTCTCTGAAGCCAGACCCACTTACCTACCATCTGCTACACTGCCAGTCACCTCCGGCAAGAGCAGCACAAGGCCTCCACCTCCAGCCTCTCGCTAGAGGCCCCAAAGCTAATGAAGAGCGCTAATCATAATCAAGGGAGCTGCAGCTGCAGGTTCCTTACCCAGAACTTCTTGGCTTCTGTTCCGACATTGACTTTTCAAACTAGTTTGCTCTTATGCTTTTACTTCCCTCAACAGGTATGCAATGATGGGATTTATAAGAGGTTCTTAGAAGTAGCTCTAAGGAGAGATGTTTTCCTTTTCATTTAAAAAACTGGGCCAGGCACAGTGGCTCATGCCTGTAATCCCAGCACTTTGGGAGGCCGAGGCGGGCAGATCACCTGAGGTCAGGAGTCCGAGACCAGCCTGGCCAACATGGTGAAACCCCGTCTCTACTAAATGTAAAAAAAAATTATCCAGGCATGGTGGTGCATGCCTATAATCCCAGCTACTTGCGAGGTTGAGGCAGGAGAATCGCTTGAACCTTGGAGATGGAGGTTGCAGTGAGCAGAGACAGGTCACACCACTGCACTCCATCCTGGGTGACAGAGTGAGACTCTATCAAAACTGCTTGTCCTTTCATGTGCCAGCCTCACCAAACGCTCTTGATGTCACATGATTCACTGCAAGGTAGACTTAAGAGTGCCTTTAAGGCTGGCACAGTGGTTCATGCCTGTAATCCCAAATCCTAGCACTTTGGGAAGCCAAGGCAAGAGAATCACTTGACATCAGGTGGTCGAGACCAGCCTAGTCAACATAGTACAGCCCTGTCTCTACTAAAAATACAAAAATTTAGCCGAGTGTGGTGGTACATGCCTGTAATCCCAGCTACTTGCGAGACTGAGGCAAGAGGATCACTTGAATACACGATGTGGAGGTTGCAGTGAGCCTAGATTGCACCATTGCGCTCCAGCCTGGGTGACAGAGCAAGACTCTGTCTCAAAATAAAAGTGTGCCTTTAATTATCAAATGAAAGCAAATGTTTTTAACAATTAAGAACATACTTCACCAGGCTCCTTCCCGTTTGCTGATGGTAACCTCCAGGGATTCTCTCTCTGTTTCAGAGGGCCCCCCCAACAGGAAACTTCGCAGTGATGCACCAGGTATCATGCCTTCAGCTTCGCAGCTGTGTGTTGTCTCAGTATTCATTTCCTTTCTGCCCAGTGTGCCCCTCTGCCCACCCTGGTTTTTTAACCCTTGCACATTTTCATGAGATTCCTGCAAAATCTGAAGGCTTGGATATCTTAGTGCAAAGCTGTCTGTCATTGAAACCAAGATCAGGATGACAAATAGACCTCATATCTTGACCCACTGTCCTTCCTGCCTCTGGGCAGTGCATGTGATATGACACCCAACAGTGCATCCTTATCACTGCATCTTGACCAGATGTCAGAGGCTGTGTGTGTGTGGCTTGAATTTTTCTTCCTTTCATGCCAAAAGCCACTCTTACAGTATTAGGGCACTCAGCAGTACTGTTCTCCCTTGTCCAGTGAAGACACTCCACTGAGTGAATATGATGGTTCCACTATCTGGGCACATTCATGGAGAATGTACTTGGCTTCTAGTTATCTGGTCCAGATCACAAGTCAGAAACCAGAAAGCCCAGGTTCACGGTATCTGCGGCACAGCAACTGGTCCTCCCATGATTTGGCTTTCACAGGCTTGTCCGCGAAGAAAATGAGCTCACTGCGATGTCTGACAAATGCCGGGGGCTGCACGTGGCTTGAGTGATGTCTAGCTACAAACTGCATTTTCAGCACATGGGGTGGAAGCTAACCACCACAAAGCCAAGCACAGTCCTAGCAGAGCCTTTCCTGGAGGCTTCACTGGCACGTACATGTTTAAAGACTGGGGAATGGACACCCAAGACTCGAGGATGCACATAAGGCCCTTCCCAAGAGAGCACAGAGAGGCCTCCACTTCTGTGGGATTTGAATAACTTTTTTTGAGATGTTGTCTTGCTTTGTCACCCAGGCTTGAGTGCAGTGACATGATCTCGGCTCGCTTCAACCTCCGCCTCATGGGTTCAAGCGACTCTCCTACCTCAGCTTTCTGAGGAGCTGGGATTACAGGCGCCTGCCACCACTAATTTTTGTATTTTTAGTAGAGAAGGGGTTTCATCATGTCGGCTAGGCTGGTCTCAAACTCCTGACCTCAGGTGATCCTTGGCCCCCAAAATGCTGGGATTACAGGCGTGATGAATTACTTTTCATAGGTGAAGTAAGGCAATGTGGATCTGACTTTCACCCCATGGAGAGGCCAAACCAACCCTCATTTGTGTCCATCTTCATTTTTGGAGAATCTCAGCTTTGCCATCACTACCAAAACACTTAAAGCAGAGGGGTGAGGTCTTGGTAAGAGCTTCTGCATCAGTTTTGTGGGGAAGATAAGTCTCCAGTACACTTAGAGCAGTTTTCCTGCCAGCTCACTGGGATCACAAGATAAGCCAAATTCCAGGGTTGGCTGAAGTACAGCACCCACTGGTCAGTGGGAAACTGAGTCCTTTCATAGTAGGTGCTTACACTCATGTTGATTCCTGACATCATTCCTGGTGCCTTGGTAGGTTGAGTCCGGGAATAGAATCCAAATGCTTGGCCAGGTGCAGTGGCTCAACCGTATAATCCCAGCACTTTGGGAGGCCAAGGCAGGCAGATCACTTAAGGTCAGGAGTTCAAGACTAGCCTGGACAACATGATGAAACCCAATCGCTCCTAAAAATACAAAAATTAGCCAGGTGTAGTGGCACATGTCTGTAGTCCCAGTTACTCAGGAGGAGGAAAGGACAATCACTTGAACCTGGGAGGCAGAGGCTGCATTGGGTCAAGATCGTGCCACTGCATTCCATCCTGGGCAACAGGCAAGACTCTGTCTCAAAAAAAAAAAAAAAGAATCCAGATTCTCCAAGATCAGACCCTTTAAGAAAATCTTTAGAGGGGTCCTTACTTCCTGTAACACGCATAGTTACTGTCAACATTGGTCTAGGAGTTGAAACCAGTTCTAAGAAAAGCACTGGACCCAGAATGGAGTGTCTTGCAGACTGACAGCCAAGCACGGAGATTCCAACGACTCAAAGCACAATGTATTTCTTAGGTCAAGGGAGCAAATTTGTCCATTAAGCTTTCCAGTTACCAGACTCTTCCAAGAGCCAAAAAGAAAGTGCTGGGAGCACCAATGCGTAGGTTAGGAACTAATTCCAGCTCCAGGTTAGCTCATCAGGTGGTGGGTTTTTTTTTTTTGAGATAGTCTGGCTCTGTCACCCAGGCCAGACTGCAGTGGTGCAATCTTCGCTCACTGCAGCCTCTGCCTCCCAGGTTCAAGCGATTCTCCTGCCTCCGCCTCCCAAGTAGGTGGGATTACAGGTGTAGACCACCATGCCTGGCTAATTTTGCATTTTTAATAAAGACGGAGTTTCACCATCTTGGCTAGGATGGTCTTAAACAATTGATCTGAATTGTGATCTGAACACCTCAGCCTCCCAAAAATGCTGGGATTATAGGCATGAGCCACTGCACCCAGCCATTCCATCAGCTTTTGAACCTGGAGTAAAAATGGCAAGGAAGAGAGCTGTGTGGGGAACATACAGGGAACAGTCAAAGTGCTGCTCCTCTGTCTGCTTCAATTTGGGGATCCTTCTGAGTCAAGTCCTTGGAAAACAGTGCTAAAAAAGAAAAAGACTTAAGGGTCACATCTAGAGAAAGGAGGACAGAGTTCTCTAGCAGGGCTGCAAGTCTAGAAGCTTCTCTCTGAAGCTGGCCTAGGAGAGTTTAGTTTGGAGTGGCTGCAACTTTAAGTATTTCTGATCGCTGCCCTGTGGGAAGCCCCATCCTTTACAGCCAGGTGGGTTTTCCCAGCCGGGGTCTCTCCCATCCTCTGTCAACAGAAGGCTCATGTCAGGGGGTTCCTCTCCTCCGCAATCATGAATTGCTGGGCCCTCCTTACGCCTTTAGTCTTACCCGTCTGAGTTGTTCCTTCTGACTCAAGAATCAGTCACTGGGTTGTGTTTATTCTTGTGGCTTCTAGTCCAGCCTTTGTATGGGAAGTGAAAGTCTGCTTTCTTTGTTGAGGTCCTAAAATAAATTAAGACCTGTCTTCCAATTCAGGTCAAACAGGGCCAGACGGTAAGAGCTCAACATGATTATCTGTTGCAATGGCTGAAGAGACTTAAGCGTTTCTTCCAAACAGTGAAGGTCAGCAGCAGGCAGATCTGATTTCTCCTTCTGCCCCCTTCCTCCCTCCTACCCAAAGTCGCCCCTCACGTGACCAGCCCTTCCCATGAAGCCAAGGTGCTGAACTCAGGAGAACCAGGGCAGAAAGGAGATATGAGTAGTAGGGACAGAAAGAGGGGGGGTTACTGGCTGGAGCTAAAATCCACCTTGCAGGCCTGGCGCACTGGCAAACACCTGTAATCCCAAAACTTCCAGAGGCTGAGGCGGGTCGATCGTTTGAGACCAGCAGTTTGAAACCAGCGCGGGTCACATGGCAAAATCCCATCTCTATTAAAAATTCAAAAATTATTCAGGCATGGTGATGTGCCTGTAGTCAGCTACTCAGGATGCTGAGGCACAAGGATTGCTAGAACCCAGGAGGCAGAGGTTGCAGTGAGTCAAGATCATGCCACTGCACTCCAGCCTGGGTGACAGAGGGAGACTCTTGTCTTAAAAAAAAATAAAATCCACCTTGGAAGCCACGTGTGGTAGCTGGCACCTGTAATGCCAGCACATTGGGAGGCCAAGATAGGAGCACTGTGTTAAGTTCAGGAGTTCACCACCAGCCTGGGCAATAACAGCAAGACCTCATCTCAATTTAAAAAAAAAAAAAAAAATAGGGCCAGGCACAGTGGCTCACGCCTGTAATCTCAGCACTTTGGGAGGCTGAGACCGGCAGATCACAAGGTCAGGAGATCGAGACCAACCTGGCCAACACAGTGAAACCCCATCTCTACTAAAGATACAAAAAAATCATCTGGGTGTGGTGGCGCACACCTGTAGTCCCAGCTACTCAAGAAGCTGAGGCAGAAGAATCACTTGAACTCAGGTGGCAGATGTTGCAGAGAGCTGGGATCATGCCACTGCACTCCAGCCCGGGCAACAGAGCGAGACTCAAAGAAAAAAAGAAAAAAAAATTCATAAAAAGTTTATCCCAATCGTGAAGATTTCTTTGCTAAAGAAATGTGTTTTCTTACAACCCACAGGCGAGGAAACGAGACCTCTTTCGTTCCTTCTAGAAGGTCTGGAGGACGTCGAGTCATTGAAAATGCAGATGGTTCTGAGGAGGAAATGGACACTCGAGATGCAGACTTCAACGGAACCAAGGCCAGTGAATAAGCAACTTTCTCGAGTTTTGCACCACAGCAAGGAAAATAAAACAAACACCCAGAACAAAACAAAGCCAGCTGACTGTATTTAGCGTTGTCTAAATCCATCCTCAAATTCCAAACATCACAGACACTCCTCACACAAGTATCATAAGAACCACCACCCTCCAGCCTGGGCAACATGGTGAAAACTCGTCTCCACAAAAATTTAAAAATAAGCTGGGCATGGTACTACACACCTGTGGTCCCAGCTACTAGGGAGGCCGAGTCAGGAGGATCACTGGAGCCCAGGAGTTTGAGGCTGCAGTGAACTATAATTGCATCACTGCACTCCAGCCTGGGCAACAGAGTGAGACCCCGTCTCCACCGCCACCACCGCTGCCGCCCCCACTACCCTGTATTCAAGATATAAATTGGATGTACGAGACGAGAAAAACCCAACAGGAAACACAGACACACCCTCCAGCTCTATCAATGGATTGTGCAGACATTGAGTTTTCAGAAAAACATAGCCACGGTAACCTGTCACTGGCAATTTTGTTTACATGACATGGGGAAAAAGTCACCAAAATGGTTGCCACGCCCCTCCCCATTCATTCCCTAACCTGTGAACCTTTCCAACTTCTCATGTCAGGCCCTTGCTTGAGAATTCTTTTCCCCTATCCTGGTTTCCACACCTCAGACACACACAGTTCACCAAGACCAAGTGCCTTCTGTAGTCACATGAATTGAAAAGGAGACGCTGCTCCCACAGCGGAGAGCAGGAATGCTGCACGGTTTACTACACACCCTGACTGTACTTACAAACACCTTCACTAATAAATGGTTATAAATCACTAGCATGTCACTGGCTTTTCTGTTGAGCTGTTTTCTAGACAGCAAAAGAAGTTGGAGACATCTGGGTTTTGCTTCATCGTCCCAGACTCTCTGAAGTCAGGGTTATTTCAATGGGAAAACTGAGGCCTAGGGAGGTGATATCAATTGCCTAAGATCCCACAGCCAGCAAAAGGCAAGGCAGAGATGCAAAGTGAGACTGTCTAAGGGGGTTATTGGGCTGCTGGGGGGTGAGGAGTAAGGTGATGTGAGGTCGGTCCTTGGGCCACTGCCCCTGCCCTTCAACATGACTAAGAGCATCCTTACTCATCAAAACCCGAATCACAAGAAAAATACAAGATTTCTTTGATTTTTTTTTTAAGCTAAAACACAAGGTCTTGCCCAATGAGTCAGCAAACACTTTCTCTAAAAAGTCAGATAGTGGCCGGGTACAGTGGCTCACACCTGTAATCCCTGCACTTTGGGAGGCTGAGATGGGAAGATCACTTGAGGCCAGGAGTTGGAGACCCAGCCTGGCCAATAGAGACCCCATCGCTACCAAAAAAAAAAAAAAAAAAAAAAAGGTCTTAAGTAAGCCAGGCAGGACAGTGCACACCTGTACTCCCAACTACTTGGAAGGCTGAGGCAGGAGGATCATGTGAGCCCAGGAGTTCGAGGCTACAGTGAGCTATGTAGCCTAGGTAATAGAATAAGACCGTGTCTCACAACAAAAACCCAGCCAGATAGTATTTTAAGCTTTTATAGGCTACATATAGTCAAATATTCATCATGTTTAAAACAACTCTTAAAAACATAATAAACCATTCTTAGAGTAAGGCCCATAAAAACAGGCTGTAGGCTGGGCACGGCAGGTCATGCCTATAATCCTAGCACTTTCAGAGGCCAGGGCAGGTGGACCATGAGGTGAGGAGTTCGAGACCAGCCTGGCCAACATGGTAAATGCCGTTTCTACTAAAAATACAAAACATAATTAGCCAGGCATGGTGGCATGTGCCTGTAATCCCAGCTACTTGGGAGGCTGAGACAGAAGAATTGCTTCAACCTGGGAGACAAAGGTTGCAGTGAGCCGAGATCACCATTGCACTCCAGGCTGGGAGACAGAGCAAGACTGTCTTGGTGGTGGGGCAGGGCATGGGGGGCAGGGGCGGAGATGGGGGTGGGATAGGCTGTACGCCCCATTCTTCTTTCAGCTTCAGTGTTTTAGACAGACATGCCTTACAAAGGCTCTGTTCAACACAAACAATGCCATATACCACCAAGTCCGTGGGATCAAACGATGCCATATACCACCAAATATGGGAATGAAGGACTCCACCCTATGACCAAATGCTAATATGCCTTGACTGATGCACAAACATATCCCAGATATATTTCTAAAAACCTGGCTTGAATGGAAATTTTTGGAAAAAAAAAAGTTTTTCACCAGCCTATGAGAAAACATGGAAGTACAAACATACAAAGTCTCTATTTGACCACTGGCCCAAACCAGTTCAACATTCGCTTCTCTTGATTTTATTGATCTTTTAAAAAAAATAAAAGGACATCTTTTCGAATACAGGTTAGGATGTTTCTAGGTTAAGAAACTCACCACCACAGCTTCATTCTCTGGAATTTCAGTAGCACTTGCAAAGTTCCATTTTCAACCTCAAGATATTTTTGCTTTTCTTCTAGAAAATAACTTAGTAACAAAACGAAGGCCATGAAGCTGCAGGCACACAGAAACTGTGTTCTTTTAACTTGTGACCCACAGGGTGAGACAGCAGTTCCTAACAAGCAGTGGTGAGTGGACATGCTGTGGCGCGTTGGAAATCCTGTGTTCATGTCTTTGTTTGACAAGGAGGCCTCCAACAATGATCTCATGGTGTAATCTTACTTGAAGATCACCCTGGTTACTTCATTATGGCTTTGAATGAAGTCTTGTTCTCAGTGGCTGCATTAACAAGGCCACCCTACCCCAAAGACCCCTCAGGGTCCTGAGGCAGAATTCCCCCCACCCTGCCAGGGGACTCAGGAAAATGAATGACTGCAGTTTGCCAAAAGAGGACAGATTCTCCCCTGACCCTGGTTGACCTGAGAAATTACTCCAAAAACATACCTCTAGAAAACTCAATAAGAAGCAGGCTACAGTCTCAGATGTAGTGTGCGTGCATGTGTGTGTGTGTGTGCACGTGTGTGTGTTTTGATACTTGCTCTCTCAACCCAGGCTGGAGTGCAGTGGTGCAATCCCAGCTCATCGCAACCTCCACCTTCTAGGTACAAGCGATTTTCCTGCCTCAGCCTCCTGAGTAGCTGTGATTACAGGTATGCACTACCACACCCGGCTACTTTTTTCTATTTTCAGTAGAGATGGGGTTTCACCATGCTGGCCATGCTGGTCTTGAACTCCTGCCCTCAGGTGATCCACCCGCCTTGGCCTCCCAAAGTGCTAGGATTATAAGCGTGAGTCAGCATGCCCTGCCTATTCCAGTTTTTAAAAAGGCATGTGACGGTTCTGTTCTCTGTTCCCAGACATGATTTCAGTACACCACAAAGCACTGGGAGATTTCGTTCTGGAAGACAATTCCAGCTGGTTGGGGGCAGGGGGAAGAGCCTCTAAGAGGGACTCCATCCCACATTTAAGGAGACTCAGGACATTAAAAACACCTATCAAGACCAATTGGAGGCCAGGCCTGGTGGCTCACACCTGTAATCCCAGCACTCTGGGAAGCCAAGGCGTGAGGTTCACTTGAGACTAGGAGATCAAGACCAGCCTGGCAAGCATGGTGAAACCGTTTCTCACTAAAAACATAAAAATTGCCACGTGTGATGGCACACTCCTGTAGTCCAGCTACATGGGAGGCTTAGATAGAAGAATCACTTGAACCTGGGAGGTGGAGGCTGCAGTGAACTGAGATCACGCCACTGCACTCCAGCCGGGGCAACAGAGCGAGACTCTATTTCAAAACACAAAAACAAACAAAAACAGGGTACCCGCATCACCGACACCCTAGGGCTCTTCCCAGAGAGCCCTGTTTGTCCCTCTTTGCAGTGCACACAGCGGCAGGCAGGGAT
Organism: Callithrix jacchus; assembly: GCF_049354715.1. Taxonomy (NCBI): domain Eukaryota; kingdom Metazoa; phylum Chordata; class Mammalia; order Primates; family Cebidae; genus Callithrix; species Callithrix jacchus. The sequence continues at coordinate 13,621,231 of NC_133513.1, read as the reverse complement.
GAGTAGACATTTCCCAGGGGCAAACCCCAGATCACAGGTGACGGTCTGTCATTGGATTGGGCTACAAAGTGAACTATGGTGAGTGCTGGTTCTTATTTCTCTAACTTACAAGAAAACAAAAACCTAGTGTAAAAAGACGACGAACAGTAACGACTCCTGCACCGACACCAAGAGCTTCAGCTTCCGTGGTTTTCCTAAAGCAACATCTTGACTACCCCCTGGGCTGATGGCAGCGGCGGCGAAGACATGTGTGAAGGCGGCTTCCCAAATTCCAGGCGCTTCCCCAACCTTCAGACAGAGCAAACCAAATTAAGCTGACATGACAGCTGTGAGAAACTGGCTAGCACCAGGGCCCACAGAGGTATAGGGGTGAACATCAAGAGTCAGGAGCAGGGTCTCACAGGGTCTCAATTTTCTCTCCTGTGAAATGAAGAAGAGGACACTGGCTACCTGGCTTTCAAATTCCAAGGTCACACAAATGCCCAGTCTCAGAACCTCTAGAAAGACCCATCTCTTACCTATTAAATTGACTTTGGTTGTTTTTATAGCCTGGGAAACATAGACCCTGCCTCTACAAAAAAAATTAGCTAGGTGTGGTGGCCTATATGTGCAGTCCCAGCTACTTGGGAGGCTGAGGTAGGAGGATCACTTGAGCCTGGGAGGCAGAGGCTGCAGTGAGCCAAGATCATGCCACCGAGCTCCAGCAAAAAAAAAAAAAAAGGCAAGGCATGATGGCTTAAGTTTGTAAGCACTTGGGAGGCCAAGGCAGGAGGGTTGCCTGGAAAACTACTCTGAAAAGTCAAACACACCTCTAGAAATCTCAGTGAGCAGCAGACTATAGTCTCAGAGGTGTATTCTCAAACTCAAAGCCAAGAGTTTGAGACCAGCCTGGGCAACATAGCAAGACTGTTTATATAAAAAATTAAAAAAAATTAGCCAGCGGTGGTGGCATGTGCCTGGAGTCCCAGCTAGTTAGGAGGATGAGGCAGGAGGATGCCTTGAGCCCAGGAAGGTGAGGCTGCAGTGACCTATGGCCGCACCACTGCACTCCAGCCTGGGTGGCAGAGCAAAACCCTGTCTTATAGAAAGAAGAAAAACAAAAACATTTTTTTAAAAATGTGTAATCCTTCTTAAGAGTCTCACTGTGTTGCCCAGGCTGGAGTGCAGTCAGTGGTGCAACCTCAGCTCACTCCAACCTGTAATTAAAAAAAAAACTCATGGCTGTGGGTTGGGGGCTACTGTCTCTGGCCTGGGGCAGGTTGGTTCTCCCCACCAGCGAGAGGCTTATTAAAAGGTACTGACCCTTTATCACCCAAAGGCACGCTGGTGCTGCCTGGCCATCTGTCGCTGCCATCTCTGTTCTTGCTGCTCCGCCCAGAGGCTGGGCCACCTGTTCGGTTTGGGGACTGATCATACACGAGGTTCCGGCAGGAAGCGAGTTTGGACTCCAATGCCTGGAAAAAAATACACTTTTTATCTCTCAAGTTATAGGCAAGGATTATTCTGTCTCACCAGAGCCCATACAGAGGAAAGAACCCCAGACAGTGGTTCTCAAACTATTGTGCACTGGAATTCCAAGGTGGGACCCCAAGAGGAACCCAATGTATATGCCAGTCTCAGAACCAAGCATCTTAGGTATTTAGGAGCTGGCTAGGCACAATGGCTCACAACTGTAATCCCAGCACTTTGGGAGGCCAAGGCAGAAGGCTTAACATCAGGAGTTTGAGACCAGCCTGGGCAACAACGTAAGATCCCATCTTTTTTTTTTTTCTTTTTAACTTTTTTAGATAGGTCTTGCTGTGTCACCCAGGCTGGAGTGCACTGGTGAGATCACAGCTCACTGCAGCCTCAACCTCCCAGGCTCAAGCAATGCTCCCACCTCAGCCTTCTGAGTAGCTGGGATTATAGGCATCTGCAATCATGCCAATCTAATAAAAAAAATTTTTTTAATGAAAAAAATTGTTTAAATTACAAAGCATTTTTACAAATGTTTGGGAGCTTCCTGGAAAGAGATCATGGCCCACTGCAGCCTCGACCTCCCACGCTCAAGCAATCCTCCCACCTCAGCCTCCTGGGTAGCTGGGACTATAGGCATGCACAATCACTCCTGGCCAAAAAAAATAAATAAATAAATAAATAATAATAAAAGTTTTGGCCGGGCACGGCAGGCTCAAGCCTGTAATCCCAGCACTTTGGGAGGCCATGGCGGGCAGATTACGAGGTCAAAAGATCGAGACCATCCTGGCCAACATGGTGAAACCCTGTCTCTACTAAAAATACAAAAATCAGCTGGGCGTGGTGGCGTGTGCCTGCAGTCCTAGCTACTTGGGAGGCTGAGGCAGGAGAATGGCTTGAACCCAGGAGGGAGAGGTTGCAGTGAGCCAATATTGTGCCACTGCACTCCAGCCTGGCACCTGGCAACAGAGTGAGACTCTATCTCTCAAAAAAAAAAAAAGAAAAAAAAATTTTTAATTACAAATAATTTTTAAACAGATGAGGGCTTTCTGAAAAAAATCACTAAGCTACTAATTATCCAACTCTGCCCATAGGAAATGTGAAATCCACTTCTGGAATCCTTCCCTCTTTGGTTTACCTTATTAAACCTCTGCAGAATGGCAGGACTTAGTCTGGCTGCAACAGATCCCGAGGAAACCAAAAGGATGCTGTTAGCACCCCCAGGCTTCTCTGTACTCCAACCTGGCTAACTATTAATACATGGGCCTGTTTACGGAAAAGCAAGCCAGACGACAGCCAGAGTAGAAACATGAAAGAAATGAGATGCGAGCTTCTATTAAGTTGTATGAATACACAGCGCACAGTGACAAACTGGTAGTAGTTAAATTATGTGGCCTTCCGGGCATCGTTTTTAAAAATAAAATAAACAGCTACAAAAAATACCTATGTTGTTGCTTAAGCACAAAAGGATCTCTCCCTGTAATTAACAGAAAAGCTGAAAGGCCAAGTTCTTTGCCCTAGGCTTTCAAGATTTTTTTTTTTTTTTTTTAGACCAAGTCTCTGTTGTCCAGGCTGGAGGGCAGTAGCACAATCTCGGCTCACTGCAGCCTCGACCTCCCAGGCTCAAGCAATCCTCCCACCTTCTCAGCCTCCTGAATAGCTGGGACTAGCAGTGTGCACTACCATGCCTGGCTAATTTCTGCATTTTTGTAGAGGCAAGTCAGGGCAGGCAGTTTCACCATGTTGCCCAGGTTAGTGTCAAACTCCTGGGCTCAAGTGATCCTCCCACCTTGGCCTCCCCCAAAGTACTGGGATTATAGGCATAAGCCACTGTACTTGGCCAAAAGACAGTTTCTAAATGCTCCTCAGTTTTTTCAAATTTAGGAAAAATGGGACATCACCCTATTTCCCAAATTGCCTAGAAGAAAAATGGTACAAGGAAAGAGATATACATATGGTTCGGAGGCTAAGCTTACAGTCAGAGCTCTGAGTGTCTGGCAGTAACTCCCACAGGAAGCTCTAATGACTCCCAGGGACGCTAAAGGAGTGGTCACACCTAAAACTTACCACACTGCTATGAAAGGGGCCAGGTGCACTGGCTCACACCTATAATCCCAGAACTTTGGGAGGCCAGCGTGGGAGGATTACATGACACCAGGAGTTTAAGACCAGCCTGGGCAACACTGCAATACCCCATTACTACAAAAAATGAAAGTCTCAGCCAGCCATGGTGGTGCGTACCTGTGGTCTAAGCTCCTTGGGAGGCTAAGGTGGGAGGATCGCTTGAGCCCAGGAGTTCGAGGCTACAGTGAGTCATACCACTACACTTGAGCCTGGGCAACAGAACAAGACTCCTGTTTCTTAGAAAAACAAAAAGAGAGAAGAGGAAAGGAACAAGAGTAAGATCCACCCCTTCATATATCCTGAAGGTCAGGGAGGAAGGCACCAAAGGCCAGGAAAGTGTGGTCTTACCCCAACTTTCCGCAGTAGATCTCCCACAATGTTGAGGGCTGAGATCCGGGCCGCAGGCGTGAGGGGCGTCCCCCCTGTGGAGTCGTCCAGGCCTGGGTGTGCAAAAGAATGTGCATATAACACATCAAGCTACAAGCATGTCTATGCACTAACAGCTAGAGATCCAAAACCACGTGGATGGGAGCGACACGGATGGCTTCCCATGGATCCTAGAAGCTACCCTATTTCTTTGAGTAGTTAACTGCATCACACGCCTAAGGTCTATATGACAACCAATTTTTCAGGTCCTTGTGATGATGACTACATCAAATGTTTGTTTTTACATGTTAGTCTTTTTTTTTTTTTTGAGTCACACTCTTGCTCTGTCACCCAGGCTGGAGTGCAGTGACACAATCTCAGCTCACTGCAACCTCCGCCTTCTGGGTTCAAGCAATTCTCCTAACTCATGGGCCACCACACCCAGCTAATTTTTGTATTTTTAGTAGAGACGGGGTTTCACCATGTCGTCCAGGCTGGTCTTGAACTACTGACCTCAAGTGATCCGCCAGCCTCAGCCTCCCAAAGTGCTGGGATTACCGGCATGAGCCACCATGCCTGGCCTTTTAAAAGAATTTTTAATAGAGACGGGATCAGCTACTCGGGAGGCTGAGGCAGAAGAATCGCTTGAACCCAGGCGGAGGTTGTAGTGAGCCAAGATTGCGCCACTGCACTCCAGCCTGGCGACAGAGTAAGACTCCATCTCAAAAAAAAAAAAAAAAAAAAAAAAAAAAGAGACGGGATCTCACTATGCTGCCAAGCTGATCATCCTGAACTCTGGTCTCAAGCAATCCTCCCACCTCGGCTGCCCAAAGAGCTAGGATCACAGGCAGGAGTCACCGTGCCCAGCCATGTCTGTCTTTTTAAAGAAATCCTTTTAAAATTGTAGGCAATCCATACAGTTAATTAACATAATGGCATCTGTGATAGATAAAAGAACTACAGACAGGGCAATCCAGCTTTACAAGGGTCCTGCAGAGCCTTTCTTCTCCAAGTGGGGTCCATGTACCAGCAGCACCTAAAAACTGTCAAAACTGCACAATCTCTTGGCTGGGCGTGGTGGCTCACACCCATAATCCCAGCACTTTGGGAGACCAAGGTGGGTGGATCACCTGAGGTCAGGAGTTCAAGACCAGCCTGGTCAACATGGCAAAACCTCGTCTCTACTAAAAATACAAAATTAGCTGGGTATGGTAACAGGTGCCTGTAATCCCACCTACACAGAAGGCTGAGGCATGAGAATATCCTGAATCCAGGAGGCAGAGGCTGCAGTGAGTTGAGGTCATGCCACCACACTCAAGCCTGGGCGACACAGGAGGACTCTGTCTCAAAAAAAAAAAAAAAAAAAAAAAAAAAAAAAAAAGCAGAATTTCAGGCCCCACCCAAGACCACCTGGATCCGAGGTACATTCTACCAAGGTCTCCAGGTGAGTTACATGCATATTAAAGTGTGGAAAAATAGTCGGGCATGGAGTTGCATGCTTCTAGTCCCAGCTACTCAGAAGGCTGAGACAGGAGGATCACTGGAACCCAGGAGCTGGAGGCTGGAGCGAGCTATGATTGTACCACTGCACTCCAGCCTGGGCCACAGAACAAAACTGTCTCTCTAAAAAAACTGAAATAAAGTATGCAAACTGACTCTAGACTGGGGTCAGGCGGAGCAGCTCATGCCTGTAATCCCAGCACTTTCAGAGGCTGAGGCAAGTGGATTATCTCAAGTCAGGAGTTTGAGACCAGCATGGCCAATATGGTGACACCAGGTCTTTACTAAAAATACAAAATTAGCCAGCCGTAGTGGTAAACGCCTGTAATCCAAGCTTACTTGGGATGCTGAGGCAGGAGCATCAACCTGAACCTGGGAGGTGGTGGCTGAACCAAGATTGCGCCATTGCACTCCAGCCTGGGCCACAGAGTGAAACTCCAGCTCAACAAAACAAAAGGGCTCTGCACTGGGATTCTAGAAGTCTCACTGGTCTCTTCACCACCAAGGGATGAGCTAAGGGATAAGGCAGTAGATGGCAGGGTAAGCCTGCCTGCCTGGGTCTGAATCCCCATCCATCTGCCATTCACTTGCTTCAACTCTGCTTAACTCAGGGCCTCGCTTCCATCAAATAGGGACAGCACTTGTATCCTGGGCCTGTGGTGAAGGTTGCAGGGTGGCTGGTGCATACTGAGCACCTCATAAGTGTCAGTTATTAATATCTGCTATAAAAGGCCTGATCAGAAGCTGTCAGAGGCGCTGGGGTGAGAACTCAGATTTCTTGTTTTTTCTCCACAGCACAGGTTACACCGAGTCTAGCTCTCGGTGGATGTTTTACCAGACCCACAGAATGCTTTTCACTTTTTCATATTTGGTCACTGACATTTCAAATTTGGAAGCTTTCATTTTCAAAAAGAGGATTTTGGGCCAGATGTGGTGGCTCATGCCTGTAATCTCAGCGCTTTGGGATCAGCTGAGGCGGGAGGATTGTTTGAGTCCAGGAATATGATACCAGCCTGGGTGATATAGCAAGACCCCGTCTCCACCAAAAATACAAAAGTTAGCCAGGTGTGTTGGGAGCACCTTTAGTCCCAGCTACTCCAGAGGATGGATGAGGTGGGAGAATCACTTAAGCCCATGAGGATGAGGTTGCAGTGAGCCAAGATCCAGTCACTGCACTCCAGCCTGGGCAAGAGAGTAACATCCTGTTTCAAAAAAACAAAACAAAAACCCAACAAAAAAGAGGATTTCTGGCTTTGATAAAGAATGGAAAATGCTGCAGATGAAGGACCATTCCTTGTAGCTGCAGAGGGGCAGCTACTCCCTCTGGGTGGGGTTTTCATCTCCCACCTCACCACAGACTCCACCACTCCCTAATGCCTCCCACCCAGACACTCCTCATTGATCCCAATGTCCATCCCAAGGAACATCCCAGTCTACTGTCTGCTCAAAGCCTGAGAGCAAATCAGGCTCTGAGTCTGGTGCAAATCATCACACCCCCAGGACCCACCCCAGATTCTTACCCAGGAACACTTTGTGAAACCAAGAAAATCCTCCAATTCCCACTCCCCTTACCACGTCTGAAGCTCCCGGGTGTGTTTAAACTCGAGCTGGGTCCTCGATGGGTGATAGGCGTGGACGGCAAGGAGCCTGTGGCCTGCACAGCTATGTCTGTCCTCTCAGCTTCCACTGAGCTGGGCATGGGGGTCCTGGGTTTCTCCTGCTTCTGCTGCACGGCCAGTTCCTGCCTCAAATCTGTGCCAGGAAAAGGATTCAGGAATTCAAGTCCTCAGCAGGTGCTGTGGCTCATGCCTGTAATGCCAGCACTTTGGGAGGCCAAGTCAGGGGGATCACTTTAGGTCAAGAGCTTGACACCAATCTGGCCAGCATGACGAAACCCCATCTTTACTGAAAATACTAAAATTAGCCAAGCGTAGTGGCATGCTCCTGTAATCCCAGCTATTCAAGAGAATGAGGCATGAGAGTCACTTGAACCCCAGAGGCGAGGGTTGCAGTGAGCCGAGATTGTGACACTGCACTCCAGCCTGGGCAAGAGAGTGAGACTTCGTCTCAAAAACAAAAAGAGAATTGAAGTCCTTGGCTTTGGGTTGGCGGGGTGCAGGAGGAGATGTTCAACAGTAGATACTGGTCAGGACATAGCTCTACTGGGATAAAAAACTCCAGTTGGAAACCCCAAATAAAGGGAAACCCATAGACTTGCAACTCCACAGGATTTTTCTTTTAAGTAAAAAACAAACTGGTTTTAGATTTCTAAAAAACTATGGCAGTGACACACTAATGCTTTTATTATTCAAAAAACAATTCCAACATAGCAGTGTATCTAGAATACTAAATGAAAGTATGCTCAGACGCAGTGGCTCACACCTGTAATCCCAGCACCTTGGGAGGCCAAGGTGGGAGGATCGTATCAATCCAGGAGGTCGAGGCTGCAGTGAGCCATGATCATGCCACTTCAGCCTGGGTGACAGAGTGAGACCCTGGCAAAAAAAAAAAAAAAGGTGGGGCACAGTGGCTCACACCTATAATTCCAGCACTCTGGGAGACCCAGGTGGGAGGATCACTTGAGGTCAGGAGTTCAAGGTCAACATGGCAAAACCCTGTCTCTATTAATAATACAAAACATAAGCTGTGCATGGTGGCATGCGCCTGTAGTCCCAGCTGCTTGGGAGGCTGAGGCAGGAGAAACACTTGAACCTGGTGGACCAAGGTTGCAGTGAGCTGAAATCACGCCACTGCACTCCAGCCTGAATGCAGAGTGACACTCTGTTTCGAAAATAAGTAAAGTATGCTTTCCAGACTATTGCCAAATGCTCCTCCTTTTGAGATGGAGTTTCACTCTGTTGCCCAAGTGGGAATGCAATGGCACAGTCTCAGCTAATGGCAACCTCCAACTCCTGGATTCAAGCAATTCTCCTGCCTCAGTCTCCCAAGTAGCTGAAATTACAGCACATGCCACCATGCCCGGCTAATTTTTTTTTTTTAATAGAGACCATATTTCACTATGTCAGTTAGGCTGGTCTCGAACTCCTGACCTCAGGTGATCCACCCACCTCAGCCTCTCGAAGTGCTGGGATTACAGGTGTGACCCACTATGCCCAGCTCTCTGCATTTTCAAACGTTTACTTTATAGATATGTGTATCTCTACTGAGCATAAAATAGGAAGGATTTTTATTAAGCATTAATGGAAACATACCATACGTCCCGTGTATGACTTGCTCTCCTCACGTTAGTGGTGTCTTGGCAAAATTTTTTGTTTGTTTTACAGACAGGGTCTGACTTAATCACCCAGGCTAGGGTGCTTTGGCACAATCATAGCTGAATGTAATCACCAACTCCTAGGCTCAAGTCATCCTCCCACTTCAGCCTACTGAGTAGCTGGGACTACAAGCATACGCCACAAGGCCTGCTAATTTTTTTACTTTTTATTTTTGTAGAGATGGGGTCTTGCTATGTTGTCCAGGCTAATCTTGAACTCCTAGGCTCAAGCAATCCTCTTGCCTCACTCTCTCAAAATGCTGAGATTACAGACATAAGCCACTGTGCCTAGCCTTGGCAATCTTTCTACCACAACATTTCTATCTATACCTTGTTCATTCTAACAAACATTTCACAAAATAAATCTATGCACTCACTTAACCACTTCATTACTGATGGGCATCTAGGAAAAACTGCTTTTTTAAACTTAGGAACTTTTTTTTTTTTTTTGAGACAGAGTTTCGCTCTTGCTACCCAGGCTGGAGTGCAGTGGCGCGATCTTGGCTCACCGTAACCTCCGCCTCCTGGGTTCAGGCACTTCTCCTGCCTCAGCCTCCTGTGTAGCTGGGATTACAGGCACGCGCCACCATGCCCAGCTAATTTTTTGTATTTTTAGTAGAGACAGGGTTTCACCATGTTGACCAGGATGGTCTCAATCTCTTGACCTTGTGATCCACCCGCCTCAGCCTCCCAAAGTGCTGGGATTACAGGCATGAAGAATTTTTATTTTTAATCCCCCACCTACTGCTTCCACATTAGAAAGCAAATTAATGTTATAAACAATTGGGCCAGGAATGGTGACTCACACCTATAATCCCAGCACTTTGGGAGGCCGAGGTGGGCAGATCACCTGAGGTCAGGAGTTCAAAACCAGCCAGGTCAACATGGTGAAACCCCGTCTCTATACTAAAAATACAAAACTTAGCCAGGCATGGTGGCGCACACTTACAGTCCCAGCTACTTGGGAGGCTGAGGCAGGAGAATCACTTGAACCTGGGAGGCAGAGGTTGCAATGAGCTGAGTTAGCGCCACTGCACACCAGTCTGGGCAACAGAGCAAGATTCCATTTCAAAAAATAATAATTGGAACTTTAAAAACAAACTTGGACAGTCCACTAACAATGTCCTTTTTTTTTTTTTTTTGGAGACAGAGTTACTCTATCACCTAAGCTGGAGTACAGTGGTGTGATTTTGGCTCAGTGTAATCTCCATCCGCTAGGTTCAAGTTGATTCTCATGCCTCAGCCTCCTGAGCAGCTGGGATTGCAGGCACCAACCACCATGCCTGGCTAATGTTTTCTTTATTCAGTAGATATGGGGTTTCTCTATGTTGTCCAGACTGGTCTTGAACTCCTGAGCTCAGGTGATCTGCCTGCCTCGGCCTCCCACTGGGATTACAGGTGTGAACCACTGTGCCTGGCCAAACGTCTCATCACAGTTTGAACGTTCTACCTCTGTAAGTGCCAACCAACAATGCTGACGAAGTTTCAAAGTTCTAAGCCAAATGTATCAGTTGCCATCAACTTAAAACAATAGACTAGCTGGCAGCTCCACCAGAAATTTCTCCTTAAAAAAAGGAAAACTTCTTTTCCTTTTTTTAAGAGACAGAGTATCATTCTGTCACCCAGGCTGGAGTGCAGTGGTGCAATCATAGCTCGTTGCAGACTCCATCTCCTGGGCTCAAGGGATCACCCCACCTTGGCCTCCTGAGCAACTGGGACTACAGTAGGCACATACCCCCACGCCCAACTCATTTTTCTTTTTCTTCTAGAGATGGAGTCCCACTATGTTGTCCAGGTTGGTCTCGAACTCCTGGGCTCATGAGATCCCCAGCCTCCCAAAGTGGTGGGATTATAGGTGTGAGTCACTGTGCCAGGCTCTCTCCACTAAACTTATGTTCCTACTGAGCATCAGGCTGGTTTGCTGTGTGTGTGAATTACAGATCAGGAAGCATCTTTCTGGAAATGATTCTGCTGCCCAGAGGCAGAACCCCAATACAAGGGCTTAATCTGTGAACCCCAAAGCTATTTCTCTAAATACCCAAAAGGGGTCCTTATAGGGTTTGATGTGTGACTGTTTTCAGCTCCAGCCAGGGCCCAAGGCAAGTCTGCCTGGTGCAGTCCCCCACCCTCTGACTAGACAGCCTGGGTGCAGAGCAGGGTGCAGGGTCCCTGTAAAGGTAACACTGGGAGAGGACGTGGGACAAGATGTTGCTCAGGTAGGGAGAGGGGACCATGCTGGGAAAGACACCAAGGCCTCCTGACCTCTGGCTTCGTCTTTCAGTCTCTGAACAGACTCTAGGAGATTCTCTTTCTCATCAAGTTCACTTTCCAGGAAGGCATTTCTTTCGATGGCCTGATTTAAGCGCTGCTCAAAGTCTTCGAGAGACATGATTGTGGCTCTGCAGAAGAGAAAAGCAGAATTATCCAAGAGGACAAACTGCGGCATCCACCCAGTGCCGTGGATCCAGGAGGTATGAAAGGTCAGATATACCTGGGCAAAAGTCCCAGCACCAAACTTCCTAGATGCCACAGAGCAGGGCGAGTCCCCTAACCTCCTGGGGCATGGGCTCTTCGCCTGCAGAAAAGGACTCATCGTAGTACATGGGCGCACAGGCTGTTGTGAGGATTAAATAAGACGCTGCTTCACACGGCACTCAATACGCCAAAGCCAGATCAGGACTGCATGTGCCATTTGGTGGTTTGAGAAGAGCAGTAGGCTCTATCTTCTCTTGCAGGCTCACAATGCCAACTGATATTAAAAATAACCTAATAGGCGGGGTGCAGTGGCTCATGCCTGTAATCCCAGCACTTTGGGAGGCCGAGGTGGGTGGATCACCTGAGGGCAGGAGTTTGAGACCAGCCTGGCCAACATGGTGAAAGCCTGTGTCTACCAAAAATACAAAATTAGCTGGGGGTGATGGTGCACACCTGTAATCCCAGCTACTCTCAAAGCTGAGACAGGAGAATCGCTTGACCCTGGGAGGTGGAGGTTGCAGTGAGCCAAGATCGTGCCACTGCACTCCAGTCTGGAGACAGAGTAAGACTCAGTCTCAAAAAAAAAAAGAAACCAAAAAAAAGAAAAACTAATAATGACCAGGCGTGGTGGCTCATTCCTGTAATCCCAGCACTTTGAGAGGCCGTGGCAGGTGGATCACCAGAGGTCAGGAGTTTGAGACCCACCTGGCCAGCATGACCAACAGGGCAAAACCCTGTCTCTACTAAAAATATAAAAATTAGCCAGTTGCAGTGTAATCTCAGCTACCTGGAAGGCTGAGGTGGAAGAACTGCTTGAACCCAGGGGGTGGAGGTTGTAGTGAGCTGGAAAAAATCCTGCCACTGCACTATAGCCTCGGTGACAAAATAAGACTCCATCTCAAAAAAAAAAGTAATAAAAAACACAATTAACATGATTGTGGTTTTTTTTTTTTTTTTTTCTTTAAGAAACAGGGTTTTGCTCTGCCTCTCAGGCTGAAGTGCAGTGACACAATCACAGCTCACTGCAACCTCAAACTCTTGGACTCAAGCAATCCTCCCGCCTTGGCCTCCTGAGTTACTGGGATCCCAGGCATGACCCACTGTGCCTGGCATAACATGCATTTAAGAAGACACACACACACACACACACACACACACACACACACACACTCTCTCTCTCTCTCTCTCTCTCTCTCTCTCTCTCACTTTTTCAGATGGAGTTGCCCTCTTGTTGCCCAGGCTGGAGTACAATGGCATGATCTTGGCTCACTGCAACCTCTGCCTCCTGGGTTCTCCAGCCTTGGCCTCCCGAGCAGCTGGGATTACAGGCATGCACCACCACACCTGGCTAATTTTGTATTTTTAGTAGAGATGGGGTTTCCTCCATGTTAGTCAGGCTGGTCTTCAACTCCCGACCTCAGATGATCCACCCACCTCAGCTTCCCAAAGTGCTAGGAATAGGCATGAGCCACTGCGCGTGGCCAAAGAGATCATTTTTAACCTCTCAGTGGAAGTTCAAAATGCCCAGTACCAGCCCAGCTGCCCTGTTCAATCATGACCCCTTCTTGTGAACGGCATAGACACTGTGGTAAAAGCACTGTGAAGTGCTGTAACAAAGCAATCTATTTTAACTCTCGAGAAACTACCTTCTCTGTACCTCAGTTTTCTCTCATGCAAAGCAAGGGTAGTAATAGTACCCAGGTTGTGGTGGGGCAGGAATGGCAAAAAGAAGTCATACAGACCAGGCGTGGTGGCTCATACCTATAATTCCAGTACTATGGGATGCTGAGGCGGGCAGATCACTTGTGGTCAGGAGTTCAAGATCAGCCTGGCCTATGTACTAAAATCTCATCTCTACTAAAAATACAAAAACGAGCCAGGCGCAATGATGCATGCATACAGTCCCTTCTAGATGGGAGGGTGAGGCAGGAGAATCACTTGAACCCCGAAGCAGAGGTTGCAGTGAGCTGAGATCATGCCTATACTCCAGCTTGAGCAATAGAGCAAGACTGTCTCAAAAAAACAAAAGGAACTCATACAGAAGGCACACAACAGATGTTTTTACACATTAGCACACATCTGTAAGTGCCAGCATTTTTATTACTAACCCTGTGCCTGTCCCCAGACCTTTCACATCCTGCTAACCATAGCCCATAGTGGTTAGAAGCACGCATTTGGAGAGGAACCCAGGAGTTCACACCCAGCTCCTCCTCCACCTAGAATTCACTGGGTGTCTCTGGGCAACTTGACCTCCTTCATCCTCAGTTCTTTCAATGGCAAAATTAATAACTGCACTAATTAATTAGTGGATGCATCAATTCATTTTTCAATATATCAATGTTTAGATGGAGCTATATTACTACCCATCCTCACAGGGTCTTTAGAAGTAGTGGACAGGATAAAGTCACCACAGTATCTGATTAAAAATAAATGGGCCAGGCACGGTGGTTCAAGCCTATAATCCCAGCACTTTGGGAGGCTAAGGTAGGAGGACTGTTGAGGCTGGGGATTGAAGACCAGTCTAGGTTATACAGTTTAGACCCCGTTTCTACAAAAAGTAAAAAAACTAGCCAGGCATGATGACTTGTGCTTAGAGTTCCGGCTACTCAGAGGCTGAGGTAGGAGGATTGCTTGAGCCCAGGAATTCAAGGTAAGCCGTGATTATGCCACTGCACTCCCCACCTGTCCTGAATATTACTTTCAAATAAAGGTCAGCATTCTACTTGTAACTGGAGCAAAAATTGCTTGTGTATTTACATGTTGATAGTACTGCCAGATCCTGTCTCGAAAAACAAATGAAAACAAACAAAAAAACCTCACACTACCACCAACAACAAAGGGATAATATTTTGGAGAACAACACCAGAAATAGTTAAAGTAACCCTAAGGTTGACATGTCAAACAAAAATGATAAAATATTCAGGAATTCACATAATAACAAATACGTAGGGTACAGAATGCTTGCAGAAATGCAGACATCCTGTGTATATAAAGAGGAAGATCCAAAATCATGTAGAAATGAATTCTCCATAAGTTAAACTGATAACTTTTATACCACCTTAATCGGTTTTTATTGGGGGAATAAATTGAACTGATTTGAAAGATCCTGTGACAAGGAAACAAGAATGACCAGGAGAACTCTCAAAAAGAAGAGATCACAGAACTAGCTCTACCAGACTCGGCACACACTACTATAAAGCCTCAACAGTGAGCAATTATATGCTACTGGTTATAAACAGACAGAGGAACCAAAGGTCCAGAAATAGACCAGAATTTAATTCATAATAAAGGTGGCATCACAGATCATTGGCAAAAAGATGGCAGGTGCAGTTCTAGTTTAGGGGCCACTGGGCACCTACCTGGAAAAAATATTAGATTTGTACCTCATACTGTACCCTAATACAAATTCCGACTGAATTAGAAGTTTAAACAAACTCAGTATTTGCTCAAAATCTATTTTGCTTCTGGAATGCTAGGAAATCGGAGACCAACTTCAGTGGTACTTCTTTTTTTTTTAAGATGTTGTTGCCCAGGCTGGAGTGCAATGGCACAATCTTGGCTCACTGCAACCTCTACCTCCAGGATTCAAGCAATTCTTCTGCCTCAGCCTCCCAAGTAGCTGGGATTACAGGCATGCACCATCACACCCAGCTAATATTTTTGGTATTTTTAGTAGAAACAGCATTTACCATGTTGGCCAGGCTGGTCTCGAACTCCTGACCTCAGGTGATCCACCCACCTCAGCCTCCCAAATTATTGGGAGTACAGGCATGAGCCACCATACCTGACCCTTCAGTAGCATTTCTGAATTTCCCTGCAGCCTTGATGCCCTGGGCTTAAGCAATCCTTTCACCTTCTTACTTCAGCCTCCAGAGTAGCTGGGACCACAGAAACAAGCTACCATACCTGGCTAGTTTTCAATTTTCTAGAGATAGGAGTCTCATTATGTTGCCCAGGATGGCCTCAAACTCCTGGGTTCGAGCAATCCTCCTGCCTCGGCCTCCCAAAGTACTAAAATGACAGATTACAGAGATGAGCCACCTCACCAGGCCTGAATATTTACTTTCAAATAAAGGTCAGCATTCTAGTTGTAACTGGAGCAAAAACTGCTTTATGTATTTTATATGCTAAAATTCTGTCAACTAATGTATAAAAGCATATTTAATATAACAGTAAAATGTTACAATAATTTGTGACTATGAAAGCTATTAATTTCATGTACATTTATTGAGAACTTGAAAATACTTAAATAGGGAAACAGATTTTCAGTAAATATGAATATTAAGAGAGATACTGGTTAGATAACTAAGAACATATACTTTTTGAGGCAAAAAATGCTTTAAAAGTCCATGGAGGCTGGGTGTGGTGGCTCACACCTGTAATCCCAGCACTGTGGGAGGCCGAGGCAGGTGGATCATCTGAGAGGTAAGGAGTTCAAGACCAGCCTGACCAACATGAAGAAACCCTGTCTCTATAAAAAAATAAATTTTTAAAAGTCCATGGAATGATGTAATCAGGGCATGGTGGCTCATGCTTGTAATTCCAACACCTTGGCAAGCTGAGATGGGAAGACTGTTTGAGTCCAGGAGTTTAAAACTAGCCTGGGCCACATAATGTGACCCAATCTCTTTAAAAAAATTTAAAAGTTGGGTTGGGTGTGGTGGCTCATGGCTATAATCCCAGCACTTTGAGAGGCCCAGGCAGATGAATCACTTGAGGTCAGGAGTTCAAGACCAGCCTGGCCAACAGGGTGAGATCCCATCTCTACTAAAAATACAAACATTAGCCAGGCATGATGGTGCACGCATGTAGTCCCAGCTACTTGGGAGGCCGAGGCAGGAAAATTGCCTGAACCAAGGCAGAGGCTGCAGTGAGCCGAGATCGTGCCACTGCACTCCACCCTGGGTGGTAGAGCAAGACTCTGTCTCAAAAATACATAAATAAATAAATAATTTTTTTAAAAAGTCTATGGAAGAGTAAAACTAGATTAAATCTATTTGAATTTTTGTAAAACTTTTTGGCATCTTAGTACTCATATATGAAACAAAATAACCTTTAGGGGATGTATTTAATTTTTAGTTACTTACAATCAGGTCCTGCATTTTTCAAGGTTATTGTTGTACAAAGGCCTCTCCTCAGTTAAAAGTGAGTAATTTGGTTTTAAGGATGTACAGTATAAGGACCATGAGAGCAATCAAAACAACTGGTGGTGCCGAGAAACTATTGTTCTTGCAGAAGACTGCCAAATGTTGCAAATATAACTATTAAACTTTCACTGAATTGTAACATTTTTAATATCTTTTTTAAAATAAAACTTTGCAGCCTGGGCAACATGGAGAAACCCCATCTGTACAAAGATTACAAAAATTAGCCAGGCATGGTGGTGCGTGCCTGTAGTCCCAGCCACTGGGGAGGCCGAGGTGATTGTGCCACTGCACTCTAGCAGGGGCAACGATGAGAGAGACCTTGTCTCAAAACATAAATATATAAAACTTTGGTGCTCTAGAACTTTATTTATTCTATAATAGTGAACTGGGCTTCTACCCTACCTGATTTTTAACACTAAACTATTCAGCATTTGGTCAAATTACATTAACAAAAATGATGCATGTTTAGTACAAAAATAAAGAGAAAAGGAAGAAAAAGAAAACATAAAAATACTAGAAGAAAACGCAGGCTAATTGCTTTATAAACCTTGAGGTGCAGAAGGCCCTTCTAACTATGACTAAGAAATCCGACTACAAAGAAATCAGTACCAGCCTGACCATCATGGTAAAAATTAGCCAGCGTGGTGGTAGGCGCCTATAATCCCAGCTACTCAGGAGGCTGAGGCAGCAGAATTGCTTGAACCTGGGAGGCAGAGGTTGCAGTGAGCCAAGATCATACCCCTGCACTCCAGCATGGGCTACAAGGCAAGACTGACCCAAAACAAATCAAGTAACTTCTGTACAATGAAATATGCAACAGACAAAGCTCAAAAACAAATGACAAACTCCAAATTCCGTCAATTCATGTCACAGACAAATACATAAAAATCTCCAAGAAATAACGTAAAAATAAACAAATCAATGTAAAAATAGGCCAAGGGCTAGGCGTGGCTCACGCATGTAATCCCAGCACCTGGGGAGGCCGAGGTGGGTGAAGCACCTGGTCAGGAGTTTGAGATCAGCCTGACCAACATGGAGACACCCTGTCTCTACTAAAAAAACAAAATTAGCTGGGTGTGGCGGCACACGCCTGTAATCTCAGCTACTCAGGAAGCCGAGGCAAGAGAATCGCTTGAACCCAGAAGGCAGAAGTTACAACAGGCTGAGATTGTGCCATTGCACTCCAGCCTGGGCAACGAGAGAGAAACTCCATTTCAAAAAAACAACAACAATGAAAATAGGCCAAGATCAGCTGGGCAAGTTGGCTCATGCTTGTAATTCCAGCACTTTGGGAGGCTGAGGAAGGCAGATCATCTGAGGTCAGGAGATACAAAAAAAAATTAGCCGGGCATGGTGGCACGCACCTATAACCCCAGCTACTCGGGAGGCTGAGATGGGAGAATTCCTTGAACCCAGGAGGCAGAGGTTGCAGTGAGCTAAGATCGAGCCACTGCACTCTAGCCTAGGCAACAGAGTGAGACTCCATCTCAAAAACAAAACAAACAAACAAAAAATAGGCCAAGATCAACAGAGTTTACAAAGAAGGAAGTCAAATAACTCTTAAGCATCTGACAACGCAACTCAGAAATGCACTTACTTCTCGCCTTTTCAATGAAAGTGAAGCCCAAAGTTTGAAAACCACTCTACTAGTGAAGCTTTTTGGAAAACAGGGACTCACATACATAGCTATTGGGAATGTAAACTGGCACAACCATATAAATAACTGAGCGTTATCTATCAAAATGACATAGGCATATATCCTCTGACCTAGCAATTTCACTTCTGAGAATTCAGCCTACAAATACCCATCCGTGCAAGGCTGTTCATTACTGCAATGCTTATCACTGCAAAAGAACAGAAATGTAACAGATATCCATCCACAGGGGACTAGATAATTATGGTGTTATTCAATACCAAGGATACAATAGAATACTATGTATTTGGGAAAAAACAAAAAAAAAAAAACAAAGAATGTTCTGTCCTAATAAGGAAGAATATTCACACTCTATTGTTATGTGAAAAAGCAAGATGCACAACAGTGTATGTAGAATGCTCTTCTATCTGGGGAAAAAGGGGTGGGGGGATAATAAGAATATCTTTTTATTTGCTTGAGTTATTAAAGAAACGCCTCCCCCTTTGTATATTATTTCCGAACCGTGTGAATGTACTACCTCTTTGTGTAGACTGTGTAATTGGCCCTGATTCTTCACCCCTCCCTGCATCCACACCCTTGCCATGGCTTCATTGTGGGTAGAAAGTAACTTCCCACCCTTTGACTTAGCTTGGCCATGTGACTTGCTTTAATCAATAAGATAGGGGTGAAAATGACGGTATGCCAGTGGCTTGCCAGAAATCAAAATGTGGCTTTACATATGAAATCTGTTATCTTATGAGACTGTATGTAAAGCCAGAGTAATCAAGTCATTACAGTATTGCTATCGTCATTCACAAATTGTACAGTGGAAGAAAATAGAGAATCCAGAATTAGATCCCAGAATACATGAGAGTTGGACATGAGTGGTACGAAGAGAGTGGAAAAAGACTGTATGCCTGGGCATCATCCCTCATACCTAATCCCAGCACTTTGGGAGGCTGAGGCGGGCAGACTGAGCCCAGGGCTTTGAGACCAGCCTGGACAACACAGCAAAACCCTGTCTCTACAGAAAATACAAAAATTAGCCAAGTGTGGTAGCACAAGCCTGTAGTCCCAGCTACTCAGAGGCTGAGTTGGGAGGATCACTTGCCCCAGGAGGTCAAGTCTGCAGTGAGCTGTAATTGCACCATGGCACTCGAGCCTGTGCAACAGAGTCTCAAAAAAACCTGCAATGTTTAAGGCTGGGAGTGGTAGCTCACACCTGTAATCCCAGCACCTTGGGAGGCCAAGGCAGGCAGATCACCTGAGGTTGGGAGTTCAAGACCAGCCTGACCAACACGGTGAAACCCCATCTCTACTAAAAAATACAAAAATTAGCTGGGCATGGTGGCGCATGCCTGTAATCCCAGCTACTCGGGAGGCTGAGGCAGGCGAACTGCTTAAACCCTTGAGGCGGAGGTTGCGGTGAGCCAAGACAGTGCCATTGCACTCTAGCTTGGGCAAAAGGAGTGAAACTCCAACTCAAAAAAAAAGTAATGTTTAATAGTGCTGGCACAACTGGCTATCCAGTTTTCTTTCTATTAAAGAAAATAAAATGGAACCCATATTTTACACTAGATACAAAAATAAATGGCAGATTAAGGAATAAGTGCAAAAAAAAATTAAACAATTTAAAAAGATTGAAAAAAATAAGAAAACACATACACAATCCAGAACCAAGGAGACTTCCCTAGTGAAGTCTGCAAACCTAGAAAGTATTGGAAAAAAAGACATAATTGATGACCTTTGAAAAACGTATGTATAAAAAATTTTTTTTCAATGGAGAAAAAAGGAAATATTTGTATGGAAAATGATACTACAAACAAAATCAACAGACAAAAAGTTACTCTGGAAAAAGTTATTTTCAATGCAGGAGAAAAGACTAGCAGCAAAAATACACAAAGGGTTTTGCATAGTGGCTCATGCCTGTAATCCTAGCACTTTGGGAAGCCAAGGCAGGGGATCACTTGAGGTCAGGAGTTTGAGACCAGCCTGTCCAACATGGCAAAACTCCATCTCTACTAAAAAATACAAAAATCAGCCAGGCATGGTGGCGGGCACCTGTAATCCCAGCTACTTGGGAGGCTGAGGCAGGAGAATCATTTGAAGCAGGGAGGCAGCGGCTGCAGCGAGCTCAGATTGTGCCACTGCACTCCAGCCTGGGCAACAGAGGAAGACTCCATCTCAAAAAACATATACATACAAAGAACTCCTACAGATTGACAAGGAAGGAGTTTTCACTTCTGGTAATGATGAGGGAACCAGTATCAGAGCAAACCTCGTACAAATTCTGAGTAAAATGTTTAAAGCAGTGATCTGAGGGTGCTGGCACAAACTGGAAAACACCACTTAGAAGAACAGAGTAACACTGGGTGAAGTCTGAATCTTTACAAGATTTCCGCCTACAGCTCCAGTGACAGAAATCCAGCACCGAGGGACCCCCACTTTCTGAATATAGTTATCTTCTCCCATCTCTGGCTTCCCCTGAACCACACGTCCACAGTGCAGACACAAGCAGCCCAGTTAAGGCTAAAAGAAGCAGAGAGTTCAGCTACTGTCCATCACCCCAAGGGAGACAGAACTTGGGGTGTAAGCTTAACCAAGTAAACCACCTACATCAAGAACATAAAAGAATACATCATCTCTGGCTAGGTGTGGTGGCTCACACCTGTAATCCCAAGGGAGACCAAGGCAGGTAGATCACCTCAGGTCAGGAGCTCGAGACCAGACTGGCCAACATGGCGAAATCCCATCTCCACTAAAAATACAAAAATTAACCAGCTGTGGTAGCATATACCTGTACTCCCAGCTACTCTGGAGGTTGAGGCAGGAGAATTGCTTGAACCTGGGAGGTGGAAGTTGCATTGAGCCAAGATCACATCACTGTACTCCAGCCTGAGTGACAGATCAAGATTCCCGCCCAAAACAAAACAAAACTCATAGTCTCTGGGAAACAGCATTCACAATTTCTAGAATACAACCCCAAAGTTCCTGAACTTTGAGTGTAAAGATAATGTAACTCAAACTCAAGAGAAAACACAATCACTGAAAATCAACCCTACAGTAACCCCTATGTTGAAAATTGCATAAAAGGACCTTAAAGCAGCTCTTATAACTATGCTCAAGGATGACAAGAAAGAAATCTCAACAGAAGAACAGAAATTATAGGCAGGGCACGGTGGCTCACACCTATAATCCTGCACTTTGGGAGGCAGAGGTGGGCAGATCACAAGGTCAGGAGATAAAGATCATCCTGGCCAATATGGTGAAACCCCATCTCTACTAAAAATGCAAAAATTAGCTGGGCGTGGTGGCACGTGCCTGTAATCCCAGCTACTGAGGAGACTGAAGCAGAATTGCTTGAACCAGGGAGTCGGAGGTTGCAGTGAGCTTAGATCACGCCACTGTTGTCCAGCCTGGAGACAAAGCAAGACTCTGTCTCAAAAAAGGAAAAAAAAACCCAGAAATTATAAAAGAACAACCAAATACAAATCCTACATCTAAAAATAAAAATACAATATATTATAAATTCAACATTATTTCATCTGCTTTAATAGCAGATTGGAGAAGAGAGAAGAAGGTGCCCATCAACTTGAAACTGGATAAACAGAAATGATTCAATTTGAGAAACAAAGAAAAAAAATTAGGAAAAAAACCAGAGAGTTAGAAACCTATCTGACAACATAAAAAGGTTTATCTGCGTATATATATGTATAACGGGTGTCCCAGATGGATGGGAGATAAAGAATGGGGCAGGAAACAATCTCTGAAGAAGCTGGGTACAGTGGCCGATGCCAGTAATCCCAGCACTTTGAGAAGTAGAGGAGTTTGAGGCTGCAATGAGCTATGATGGCACCACTGCATTCCAGCCTGGGTAACAGAGCAAGACTCTGCCTCTAAAAATAAAAGAAAAAAAAAAAGAAAAGAAAAAAACATCTGTGCATTCTACTGTACATAATTCATATATAAATTTTTAAAAGGTGTTTTTATCTAAAAAAAAAAGTGCTTGGCTCAGAGTAATTCTTCTGTAAATGTTAGTTGTGATCCTTCTGCTAAACTACAGAACATCAGCTTAGGAAACACTGGGCTGTGTGCACTGGCTCACACCTGTAATCCTGGCACTTTGGGAGGCTGAGGTGAGCAGATCACCTGAGGTCAGGAGTTTCAGACCAGCCTAGCCAACACGGTGAGACCCCATCTCTACTAAAGACACAAAAATCAGGCAGGCATGGTGGCACGTGCCTGTAATTCCAGCTACTCAGGCAGCTGAGGCAGGAGAATCACTTGAATCCAGGAGACAGAGGCTGCAGTTAACCAAGATCACACCACTACACTCCAGCCTGGCAACAGAGCAAGACTCTGTCTCAGAAAATAACATACACACACACACACACACGACCCTACATATACATACTGTTCTTTGAACAAACTTCCTCCCTACCTTACAGCCTTAGTACAGGCTCACCGTTCTGCCTGGAATGTTCTTATCTCACACTCCTCCTGGGATCATGGCTACTCATTCCTCTGGTCTTAGCCTAAATGGCATTTTTTCTGGTAAGGCTAACCTGATGCTCCCTGGCAACAGCCAAATTAATATATCTTACACACTCCCACAGGACCCTGGGATGCCAGCCTTGCTGCTATAATGAAATCGCACTTCTTTGACTATTGTCCGTTTTTCCCATAGGGCTAAGAGCCAGAAGGGCCCCAGCTTTGTTCTGCTCCCCACTGAGTTCCCTATATTCAGCACAGGGCCCAGTACCCAGTTGCTGGAGGCAAGCAGCAGAAAGGCCAGTTTCCCACTCCGGCCTACCCGCCCCACCCCACACCGTACCGCTTGGCTCTTTCCAGGTCGTCATTTGCTTGCTCCAGCTCTCTGATGTATTTCTGCAATTGGTCTTTAATGGCTTTGGTCTGTGCGAGGTCATCCTCCAAGGCTGAGATCTGCCGGTAGCCTTCAGAGTGCTGCACTTCAAACTTCTCCTGAAGACAGACAGACAGACACTGAGTGAATGACTTCAGTGAAGGCTAGGTGCGCTTGCACATGAATACATACCTGGAGCCAGAGCTACTTGGGAGGCTAAAGTGGGAGGAGTGCTTGAGCCCAGGAGTTAGAAGCTGCAGTGAGCTACGAATGTACCACTGCACTCCAACCTGAGCAACAAAGCAAGACCCTGTGTCTTTCTTTTTTTTGAGATTTAAGTCTCACTCTGTTGCCCAGGCTGGAGTGCAGTGGTGAGATCTTGGCTCACTGCAACCTCTGCCTCCCAGGTTCAAGCAATTCTCTTGCCTCAGCCTCCTGAGTAGCTGGGAATATGGGCACCTGCCACCACGCCTGGCTAATGTTTGTATTTTTAGTAGAGATGAGGTTTCACCATGTTAGCCAGGGTGGTCTCAAACTCCTGACCTCAACTGATTCGCACACCTTGGCCTCCCAAAGTGCTGGAATTACAAGTGTGAGCCACTGTGCCCGGCCTGACCCTGTCACTTTCTGAAACTCCTCCTCCCACCATACTCCCTGGGGAAGCTCCAGGATTTCCGTCCCACCCTCCCACCGCAATCAGAGACAAGGCAGGCTCAGTCAACAGAACCTTCTTCTCTCCAGAGAGCTGAATCTCAGGCAAGTCACTTAACGAGGTGGGAACAGGCAGGTGTCATTCAAAGCAGCAACAACTGACCAACTGTTTTATTTTATTTTCTCTTGAGATGGAGTTTCCCTCTTGTTGCCCAGGTTGAAGTGCCATGGCACTATCTCAGCTCACCGCAATCTCCACCTCCATGGTTCAAGAGATTCTCCTGCCTCAGCCTCCCAAGTAGCTGGGATTACAGCCACGTGCCACCACGCTCGGCTAATCTTTTGTATTTTTAGTAGAGATGGGGTTTCTCCATGTTTGTCAGGCTGTTCTTTAACTCCCCATCTCAGGTGATCTGCCCACCTCGGCCTCCCAAAGTGTTGAAATTACAGGTGTGAGCCACCTCACCCGGCCTGACCAACAGTTTTAATTATGTCCTGAATGCCACCCACATCCCACCCCCTGAGCACCTGGAATCCTGCCCACTCCCAAACCTGGTTCCAACAGCCCCCAACAATCTTCAGATAAATCATTCTGCCCAAGGTGTCCGCAGCCTAAGAAAGACACGTGACTTCTCCAAGTGTCATCCAGAAGAGCAACATGGGTCTCCTTCACACATTATCACTGTATTACAAAGAAAGTCACCCGCCTGGCCCTCAGAGTGAAACCTATTCTCTACAAAAAAATAAAAATTAGCAGGGCATGGTGGCTCTCGCCTGTAGTTCCAGCTACTTGTGAGGCTGAGGTGGGAGGATCATTTGAGCCTGGGAGGTCAGAGCTGCATTGAGCTGGGATTGCATCACTGCACTCCAGCCTGCGCAACAAAGTGAGACCCTGCTGTCTCCACAAAAAAAAAAAAAAAAAAATGGAATCACAATGACTTCCATTGTTTGTGCCGGAACAATGGGAGGGCAGCATGTACTTGGTTTTACAACAGTCAACCATTCTGAATTGTTGATCCAGGACTCCCTGTTGTAGCATGGATAAAGAGAGAAGGAACATTCCGATCTCTGGGTTATTTAAAAACAGAAAGACAGGCCCGGCACAGTAGCTCACACCTGTAATCCCAGCACACTGGGAGGCTAAGGCGGGCAGATCACCTGAGGTCAGGAGTTTGAGACCAGCCTAGACAACATGCTGAAACGCCATCTCTTAAAAATATAAAAAAAAAAAAAAAAAAAATTAGTCAGGCATTGTGGCACATGCCTACAATCCCAGCTACTCAGGAGGTTGAGGCAGAAGACTCACTTGAACCCAGGAGGTGGAGGTTGCAGCAAGCAGAAATTGCACCACTGCAGTCCAGCCTGAGCAACAAGAATAAGATTCCTTCTCAAAATATAAAAATAAAAAACAAAATACAAAAAATAGGAACACAAAGACATAAGAAGAGAGGGAGGGGGAAAGAGAGAAGAGGGAGCGAAGAGAAAGGGAGGGAGGGAGACAGAAAGGAAAAGAGGAGAAAGGAGAGAGAGCGTGTTAATTACCAAAGAAACAGTCCAGCTGACTTCTCAATGATTCCTTGTTGCCAGCTGCAGCAATAACATCCATTACACGCTTATTCTGTACCGGCCTCCAGGCTAAGTACACTACCTATGTTGTCTTCTTTAATCCCACTTCAGAGATAGGAACACTGAGGCCGAGTTACTTACCTAGCCCAGAGTCAACTGGGTAGCAAGTGACTGACCCGGGATCAAACCCCAGCCTCCTCAGCAGGTGTCCTTAAGCAATTATGCTAAAAGCCCCTAAACCATTTCACTCCAGATCACCTGGCCACTCCCGTGCTCTCTCAATTTTGTTCCTACTCCGCTTCCAAATTACTTTCCTTCGCCAAACACCCAGAGCCAGGTGCAATGCCTCATGCCTGTAATGCCAGCACTTTTCAGGTGGCAGAGGCAGACCAGCCTAGACAACACAGCAAGACTGTCTCTACAGAAAATTTAAAAAACAGCCAGGCATGGCGGCATGCACCCGTAGTCGTAGCTACTTGGGAGAATGACAGGAGAACATTGCTTGAGGCCAGGAGACTGAGACTGCAGTGAGCTATGATCACGTCACTGCACTCCAGCCCAGGCCAGAAAAAAAAGACGCTTAAAAAAAAAAAAAAAAAAAGATATCACCAGCCTGGCAACCAGGTGAAACCCCATCTCTACTAAATATACAAAAAATTAGCCTGGCGTGTTGGCGGGTACCTGAAATCCCAGCTACTTGGGAAGCTGAGATTCCAGGAGAATCACTTGAACCCTGGAAGCAGAGGTTGCAGTGAGCCAAGGTCATGCTGTTGCACTCCAGCCCACGCCAGAGTGAGACCCTGATGCTTAAAAAAATCACCAGCCTGGACAACATGGTAAAACCAAAATACAAAAATTAGCCTGGAACAGTGGTGCACAGCTATAGTCCCAGCTACTTGGAAGGCCAAGGTGGGCGGACCACTTGAGGTCAGGAGTTTGAGACCAGCCTGGCCGGCATGGTGAAAATCCATCTCTACCAAAAATATAAAAAAAAACAGCTGGGTATGGTGGCATGTGCCTGTAGTCTCAGCTACCTGGGCGGCTGAGGCAGGGGAATCACTTGCAAAACACGCATCCTAGAGTCTATAAACATGAGAGAAAACACTTCCCACAAGAAAAACACAGGAACTAATTCGAAAGTTTTCTGTTTTTTTAAAAAAGGCCAACTCCTCTACCTTAAGTAAACAAAGCTGTTGCTGGGAAGTCCAGATGCACCCAGAA
Source organism: Callithrix jacchus (assembly GCF_049354715.1). Taxonomy (NCBI): domain Eukaryota; kingdom Metazoa; phylum Chordata; class Mammalia; order Primates; family Cebidae; genus Callithrix; species Callithrix jacchus. The sequence continues at coordinate 13,594,955 of NC_133513.1, read as the reverse complement.
GGGTGATGTAATGGTGCCGAGGTCAGAGAGGCGTGGTGAGGGCCACAGGCAAGAAGACTCCAAAGAAAGAACAAGAAGGTGATTTACAGCAGCGCAGAGGGATGGGGAGGGCGGTCCACTTCCGCACCCCGCCCTCCTGTTTCCTGGCTGTAAGTGGAGAAGTTTCTGCACCCAGCAAGTAGACACAGATCAGGCCCCGTTCCCAGGCATGGCTCTCATCGCCTCACACCCTTTATTTGGGAACATCTCCAAATAGAACAGGATCTTAAGTCTTCAGCCTAAATTCAAACGCAGACTCCAGGAGGATGCAGCAAGTGCGCCCTGCAGCCTGCGCATTAGCAATTTGGAGATCTCCTTGGAATCTGCGGACACGAAAACCAGTCGCTGAAATGCTGTGCTGCCCATTTGGGGCTAATTCGAATAATCTGTCAGCTGATGGGGGCATCAATAGATGCTCTGTTTGGTCCCTTAAAGCCTTTTTCATTCAACCCGTGATGAATAAGCCAGTTGTTAAGAAGTCTGGCCCAGCTGAATACATTTCTCTTAGGTGACTGACAAATATTTGCTGGTGGCAGGGTCCTTGTTATTCCAAGGTTTCTTCCCCGTGCTGTGTGCTCTGAGTCTCATGCATCTGACATGGTTGTAAATGAAGGGGTCTCCTGCAGGCTCCTGCAGTTTTCAGGGGCTCAGTCTTGGCCAGGCGCGGTAGCTCATGCCTGTAATCCCAGCACTTTGGGCATCCGAGGCAGGCAGATCACAAAGTCAGGAGTTTGAGACCAGCCCGACCTACATGGTTAAACCTCGTCTCGACTAAAAATACAAAAAAAATTAGCCAGGCATCCTGGCGCACGCCTGTAATCCCAGCTACTTAGGAGGCCAAGACAGGATAATCACTTGAACCCAGGAGGCAGAGGTTGCAGTGAGCCGAGATCGCACCCTTGCACTCCAGCCCGGGTGATAGAGCAAGACTCTATCTCAAAACAAAAAAAAGAAGTCCTGAAGTAGAAAATTATTTAGCAACTGCTTGACATTTTACTCTGGATCCATGGAGGGCCTGTTATCCACCAGAAACTGCAGTTCATACCCCTCATCTTCCTTCCACCCAGCTTTTCAACCCTGAGGCTCCTTCAATTTAGGAACTACAATCAGCAGGCACAGTGGCTCACACCTGTAATCCCAGCACTTTGAGAAGCCAAGGCGGGCGGATCACTTGCACTCAGGAGTTCAAAACAAGCCTGGGCAACATGTAAAACACTGTGTCTACAAAAAATAACAAAAATTAGCCAGGCCTGGTAGCAGGCACCTGTAACCCCAGCTACTGGGAGGCTGAAGTGAGTGGGAGGATCACTTGAGACTGGAAGGCAGAGGTTGCAGTGAGCCGAGATTGTCCCACTGCACTCCAGCCTGGGTGGCAGAGGGAGGCCATCTCCTACAACAACAAAAAGAAAGATAATCATGCCCCATTGCCTGTAGCAGGCGTTCGGCTGTTAACAATGGGTGAAATGGGCCAGGTTCAGGGACAGCCAGCAAAGACACGAAGGCCTCAGTGTCAGTGATATAGGAACTGGGGCAAACTCGAGAATGTTTGTTCTAAGCGACCACTAGTCAGGTTTTTTATTTTTTATTTTAACTTTTCCTCTGTCACCCAGGCTGGAGTGCAACAGTACAACTGTAGGTCACCGAAGCCTCGAACTTCTAGGGTCAAGTGATCCTCTTGCCTCAGCCTCTTGAGTTGCTGAGATTACAGGTGTGCACCACCTTGCTTGGCTAATTTTTTTATTTTGATTTTTTTGTAGAGACAAAGTCTCACTATGTTGCCCAGGCTGGCCTCAATCTCCTGGTCTCAAGTGATTTTCCCTCCTCAGCCTCTCAAAGGGCTGGGATTACTGGTGTGAACCACTGTGCCTAGCCAGAAATCCATCTTTTTACAGGAAGCCTTACCAATTTTGATGGCTGAAAATATATATAATAAAAGGCAAATAGGGTAAATATTATTGGTAGTGCCTAGATAGTGGTGGGTTCACAGGAATTCACTGGAAATTTTTTCAGCCTTGTATGCTGAAAAACATTCATGGGGAAATATGGAACAAAAACCACTGAAGGCTAATCAACCACCACCAATGGGGCAAATGGATCAGCAGACGGCCAGCTGGGCTCTCTGGTTTGCAACAGAAAGCTTCAGCTCCACTGCTCACCTTTAATGTGTTTGGGACCTCTCCTCTGCCCTGCCCCAAACCTCCAATCCACTGGTGGGTCCCACACCCTTTCCTATGCATTAGCAAAGCCAGGCTTGCCAAGGTCCACCCAACACCCATTCTTGTCCATGCCTGTAATGGGTCTGGACTCTCCCTTGGCCAGTTGACCCAATGAGTCAACTCTCCCTTGGCCCCATCCCCCAGGCACCAAGCTCTCAGTGACCACACCTGCAAATGACCTCCACAAAGCCTCCCTCAACCCACGAAGTCCTCTCTCTTTTTTTTTTTCCTGAGATGATATCTTTCTCTGTCATCATGGCTGGAGTACAGTGGCACGATCTTGGCTCATTGCAACTTCTGCCTCAGGTCCAGGTGATTCTCCTGCCTCAGCCTCCTGAGTAGCTAGGATTGCAGGCACCCGCCACCACACCCAGATAATTTTTGTATTTTTAGTAGTTTCACCATGTTGGTCAGGCTGGTCTCAAACTCCTGACCTCGTGATCTGCCCGCCTCGGCGTCCCAAAGTGCTGGGAGTACAAGCATGTGCCCCTGCACCCAGCTGTCCTTTCTCTTTTGAAAGGCTCCCACATCAGAACTCTGTGACTGAACTCCACGATCGCAAATGTTTCATGGCATTAGGTTTGTCTTCCCAAAGAAGGCAACCAAACTTCCCCTTTCACGGACTACCACACCTAGCACTGGGCACACAGTTTTGACTCTTCCACAAAGCAGCTCATCAAAATTTACATGGGGAGTGGCTAAGCACTGTGGCTCACACCTGTAATCCCAGCACTTGGGGAGGCCAAGGCAGGTGGATCATAAGGTCATGAATTTGAGACCAGCCTGACCAACAGAGTGAAACCCCATCTCTACTAAAAATACAAAAATTAGCTGGGCGTAGCAGTGCACACCTGTAGTCCCAGCTACTCTGGAGGCTGAGGCAGGAGAATCGCTTGAACCTGGAAGGCAGAGGTTGCAGTAAGACGAGATCACGCCACTGTACTCTAGCCTGGGTGACAGCAAGACTGTCTAAAAAAAAAAATTTACATGGGGAGCTTAATGAGAAAACACACACACACACACACACACACACACACACACACGTACCAAGACCCTACCCAGACTTACTGAGAAATGGAATCTCAGTTCAAGGTGGGAAGATGAGGATGGGGAGAGAGGGTTCAGTCCTGTCAAGTATTTATGAAGCTGGGCCAGTGATGCTGGCAGGAGGGCTGAGAGCCAGTCTCTGGGGCACAGTGTTGACTTACTGATCCCTTGCTGAGACCTACAGAATGTACGGAAGGCAGGGTCTTTACCTGTCAGACCAGTGGGTCTCCGGATACGTGGCTATGTCTAGAGGTGCTTTTGGTTGTCGCCACCTTGGAAGTGGAGGGGGATGCTAATGGCATCTAGAGGGTGGAGGCCAGGGATGCTGCTAAACATCCCACAATGTGGCCGGGCGTGGTGGCTCACACCTGTAATCCCAGGACTTTGGGAGGCTGAGGCAGGTAGATCACTTGAGGTCAGATTGAGACCAGTTTGGCCAACATGGTGAACCTTGTCTCTGCTAAAAACACAAAAAGCCAGGCATGGTACAGGGTGCCTATAATCCCAGTTATTCAAGACGCTAAGGCAGGTGAATTGTTTGAACCTGGGAGGTAGAGGTTGCAGTGAGCTGAAATCGTGCCATTGCACTCCAGCCTGGGCAAAAGTGCAAAACTCCATCTCAAAAAAAAAAAAAAAAAATCCCACAAAGCAAGTATCAGTCCTTCCCAATGGAGGATAGCCCAGGCTCAAATGTCAACAGCACCCAGGTCAAGTACCCAGTCCTTCCCAATGGAGGATAGCCCAGGCTCAAATGTCAACAGCACCCAGGTCAAGTACCCTGCTCTGAACGGGCCCAGTCCAACAGACCTTTTGGTAATGAAGGAAATGTTCTACATCCCTCTGTCCACTAAGGAAACTCACTGGCCACATGTGGCTCCTAAGCACTTGAATTGTGGCTACTGTGACTTATTTTAATTCATTAAATTTCACCAGCCACAGCCAGGCATGGTGGCATGGTGGCATGGTGGCTCACACCTGTAATCCCAGCACTTTGGGAGGATCACCTGAGGTCAGAAGTTTGAGATCAGCCTGGCCAACATAGTGAAACTCTGTACTAAAAATACAAAAATTAGTGGGGCCTGGTGGCACATGCCTGTAATCCCAGCAACTCAGGAGGCTGAGACAAGAGAATCGCTTGAACCCGGGAGGCGGAGGTTGCAGTGAGCCAAGATGGAGCCACTGCATTCCAGCCTAGGTGATAGAGACAAGACTCATCTCAAAAAAAAAATTTCAACAGTCACATGTAGCTAAGGACTACAATACTGGACCTTATTAGTCTAGCAAGACCTCCATACTCTAGTCTCCCTGGCCAGGTAGTGGCTCATACCTGTAATCCCAGCATTTTGGGGGGCCAAGGCAGGAGAACTGCTTGAGTCCAGGAGTTCAAGACTAACCTGGGCAAAAGAGCAAAACCCTATCTCTATAAAAAATACAAAATTAACCAGGCATGGTGGCGCATGCCTACAGTCCCAGCTACTCCGGAGATTCAGGTGGGAGGATTGCTTGAGCCTGGGAGGTCCAGGATGCAGTGAGTATAATCCAGCCACTGTACTCCAGGCTGGGCATAGAGCAAGACCCTGTTTCAAAAAAAATTTAAAAAGAGATTCCCTGCCACGTGCTCTATAAAATCGGTGTAGATAACCAAGAAAGTCCACGGGAACACGTGTGTGACTTGCTTCTCAAACCTCCACCCATCATGGAACACCTGAGTTCAGGAGTTCCAGACCAGCCTGGCCAACATGATAAAACGCCATCTCTACTAAAAATACAGTTAGCTGGGCATGGTGGCAGGTGCCTGTAATCCCAGCTACTCAGGAGGCTGAGGCAGGAGAATCACTTGAACCTGGGAGGTGAAGGTTGCAGTGAGCTAAGATTGTGCTGTTGCATTCCAGCCTGGGTAACAACAGTGAAACTCCGTCTCAGAAAAGAAAAAAAAAACTCCACCCATTAGAGGCACAAAGAATTCATGTCCATCATGTCTGCCCCCACAGGCCCTTGAGATGGGCCTGGAGCCCCTCATTGCAGGGTTCCTTCTTCCAGCCAAGCATGCCATGCCCATGTTGGAAGCCTGTCTACACCTGAGCACACTTCCTCTCAGACCCTCACCTTGATGCTTTCCAGCTCCATTCGAAGGCGGTTATTTTCTGACAGGAGGTCTCTGTTCCTGGTTTCAATTTGTTGCAGCTGCGTCTCCAATTCAGCTTCATATTCTCGGCTTCCCTCCTGGAATTCTCGGAGCTCCTCTTGTGTATTTTCTGCCCTACAGCAGAATTTCCAATCGTCACACAATAATTTTTTTAGAGACAAGAGTCTCGCTCTGTCACCCAGGCTCAAGGGGTACACTCTCATCTCACTGCAACTTCTGCTTCTCAGGTTCAAGTAATTCTCCTGCCTTAGCCTCTGGAATAGCTGGGACTACAAGTGCCCACCACCTCGCCCAGCTAATTTCTGTATTTTTCGTAGAGACAGGGTTTTGCCATGTTGCCACAGCTGGTCTCAAACTCCTAAGCTCAAGCCATCTGCCTACCCAAAGTGCTGGGATTATAGATGTGAGCCACTGAGCCTGGCCCTCAAATAATTTTCAATAAATAAAAGAAACTAAGGGGACTGGAATAAGTCCTCTATGTACAGACTGTAAAGACCCATTAGAAATAAAAACAAATAGTGCCAAACCAAACACACACACATAACTCCCAGATACGAGCACCAACCAAAACACGGGTTTCAAATTTCAAAATCTGCAACAAGATATTTTCGTAGGCATAGGGAAAAGCTCTTTCCCTGCACACAAAGAACTGACCAGATACAGCATCTAGGAACTGATAAACCCTTCTAGAAAATAACAGGGAAGACCAGGCATGGTGGTTCATGCCTGTCATCCCAGCATTTTGGGAGGGTGAGGCGGGCAGATCACTTGAGGCCAGGAGTTCAAGACCAGCCTGGCCAACATGGCAAAACCCTGTCTTTACTAAAATATAAAAAAAAAAACTGGCCAGACCTGGTGGCGTACACCTGTAATCCCAGCTACTCAGGGGACTGAGGCACGAGAATCACTTGAACCCAGGAAGCAAAGAGTACAGTAAGCCAAGATGGCGCCACTGCACTCCAGCTTGGGCAACAGAGCAAGACTCTGTCTCCAAAAAAAAAAAAAAAAAAAGAAAATAATAATGATGAAAAGTGGCATAGTAGGATAATCAGGACCATAGGTCTAGAGTTCAAATTACAGCTCTACTACTTATAGGCTGTGTGACTGTGGGCAAGTTATCTGCCTTCACTGAGTCTCAGTTTCTCCATCTATAAAATGGGGGTGTTAATAGTTTCTTCACAGGCAGTTTTGAGATAGTATAAGTTAAACCTTCACAGTACACTGTAATCCCAGCTACTTGGGAGGCTGAGGCAGGAGAATCACTGGAACCCAGGAGGCAGAGATTGCGGTAGGTGAGATCATGCCATTGCAGTCCAGCCTGGAAACAAGAGTAAAACTTCATCTCAAAAAAAAAAAAAAGGAAAAACAGGTGAACTCGGACTGACCTCTGTTTGTAGGTCATTGCCAGATCTTTCCAATAGTTGGCTGCTTCTTCCTCAGAGCTAAAAGTCTTTCCAGAGTCCTCCATGGTGAAAACAGCAGAAGAGATCAGTCTTCTTGTGGCATGGTGTCTAGGATAAAGGTTTGAAAATGATTACTCACATCTGGTTAAGTAGTTGACGTTTAACAGGAAAAAAAAATAAACTTCTTGTGTGTTAAATTATTAAATATGCCAAAAATCTGAAGTAAACCCAAACAAAAGACAAGTCACTCACCTATTACATTCCCTGGGTTAACATCAAGGCTCATGTACAGCCATATACAAATATTTACTGAGCACCTACTATAGGACCGAGGGAGCCATGTTAAATGTCTCCAAGATGCCTGCCTTCCCTAAAGGGGACTCACAGCCTGGTGGAGGAAGAAGGGGAAGAATGTAAACTGCACATAAATAATAATAATTATTATAATTAACTATCTGAGACAGACTCTTGCTCTATCACCCAGGCTGGAGTACAGTAGCATGATCTCAGCTCACTGCAACCTCTGCCTCCTGGGTTCAAATGATTCTTGTGCCTCAGCCTCCAGAAGAGCTGGGATTACAGGCATGCACCACCACGCCTGGCTAATTTATTTTTGGTAGTGACAGGGTTTCACCATGTTGGCCAGGCTGGTCTTGAACTCCTGACCTCAAGTGAACCAGCTGCTTCAGCCTCCCAAAGTGAACCACTGCACCGGGCCCCATGTAAATTATAAAACTCTGTGTCTACTGCAGCCACAGAAATGTGCACACAATTTTGACATGCAATAAATTGCATATATTTGAGTATACACATTGGTATGTTTTGATATACATATGCACCTGAGAAACCATCATCACAATCAAGATAATAAACATTTATATCAGTGCCCAGGATATTTAAGAAGTTCCAAACTCAACCTGAGTCAAGGAAGACTTCCTGGCAGAGGTGACACATGAGGAGCATGTGAAAGAATGTGAAAGAACTGTAAGGCAGTGGTAAGTGGGTAGGGAAAAAAGAGGACACTACACAGAGGGGAATGAGGAGAAACAGCCAGGCACTTACAGGGGAGGTAGAGGGAGTCTGATAGGCCTGGGTTGAAGGGTGAGGAGTAGAGGGGAACCTGGACAGACTGAAATAGATGGCTTTTGGCATCTGTGACTTAGTGTCAACGGGAAACCATTGGAGGTTGTTAAAGAAGAGAGTGATGTGATCTCAATGTTATATGACGGGCTCTCCTGCTTAAATAGCTGGTCCTAGCGGCCATGGACAGGCAGAGGAAGGACAAGGCCAAAGATGGAGAGCACTTGCAGCAATGCAAAAAAGAAAGGAGGGTGGAGGCCAGGCCCAGTTGTCACACCTGTAATCCCAGCACTTTGGCAGGCCAAAGTGGGCAGACTGCTTGAGCCCAGGAGTTCGACAGCAGCCTAGGCAACATGGTGAAACCCTACCTCTACTAGACATAGAAAAAAATCAGTCAGGTGTAGTGGCACATGCCTGTGATGTCAGCTACACAGGAGACTGAGGTGGGAGGATCACCTGAGCACAGGGGGCACAGGTTGCAGTGAACCAAAATCATGCCACTACACTCCAGCGTGGGTGATGACGTGAGATCCTGTTTAAAAAGGAAAAAAGAAACGAAGGTGGCCCGCATTAGAAAGTGAGAATAGGCCGGGTATAGTGGCTCACACCTGTAATCCCAGCACATTGGGAGAACAAGGCAAGACAACACTTGGGGCCAGGAGTTCGAGACCAGCCAGGGCAACACAGCAAGATCCTACATCGACAAAAAAAATCTTTTAAAAATTAGTCTGGTGTGGTGCAACACATCTGTAGTCCTAGCTACTTGGGAGGCTGAGAAAGGAGGATCATGTGAGTCCAGGACTTTGAGGCTGCAGTAAGCTATGATCATGGCACTGCACTCGAGCCTGGGAAACAGAGACCTTGTCTTTTTTTTTTATTTTTTTTTGAGATGGAATCTAGCTCTGTCACCAGGCTGGAGCGCAGTGGCGCAATCTCAACTCACTGCAAATTCTGCCTCCTGGGTTCAAATGGTTCTCCTGCCTCAGCCTCCCGAGTAGCTGGGATTACAGGCATGCGCCGCCATGCCTAGCTAATTTTTTTGTATTTTTAATAGAGACAGGGTTTCACCATGTTAGCCAGGATGATTTCTATCTCTTAACCTTGTCACCCACCCACCTCAGCCTCCCAAAGTACTGGGAGTAAAGGCGTGAGCCACTGCGCCCAACCACCAACAGAGTGAGACCTTGTCTTAAAAAAGAAAGTAGGGGCCGGGCACAGTGGCTCATGCCTGTAACACCAGCAATTTGGGAGGCCGAGGTGCGCAGATCACCTCAGGTCAGGAGTTCAAGACCAGCCTGACCTACATGGAGAAACCCAATCTCTACTAGAAATACAAAAAGATTAGCCTGGCATGGTGGTGCATGCCTATAATCCCAGCTCTTCGGGAGGCTGAGACAGGAGAATCGCTTGAACCTGGGAGGCGGAGGTTGCAGTGAGCCGAGGTCTTGCCATTGCACTCCAGCCTGGCAACGGAGCTGGACTCCATCTCACAAACAAACTAAAAAACAAAGTAGGAATGAAGATGGAGGGCGCAAAAATTGACTCCAAAATTATCTAGCCAGTAAACTTACCAGAACTTGATGAATTATGACTTTTTGGAGTAAGGGAGAGAGAAAAAGGAGGTGAGGACATCTTCTGCGGCTCTGGCTTAGGCAACTGGGTGCCACCACCATCTGCATCACCAGAGATAAAGAATTCCAGAAAGTGCAGTGCCTCGCATCTGTAATGCCAGCACACTGGGAGGCCAAAGCAGGTGGAATGCTTAAGCCCAGGAGTTCCAGACCAGCCTGGGCAACCTGGTGAGACCCTCTATCTACGAAACAATACAATAAGTAGGTGGCCATGGTGGTGTGTCCGTAGTTTCAACCACTCAAGAGGATGAGGGGGGAGGATCACCTGAGTCCGGGGAGGTCAAGGCTGCAGTGACCCATGACCATGCCGCTGTACTCCAGCCTGGGCAACAGAGCAAGATCCCATCTCAAAAAAAAAAAAAAAAGACTATCAAAAGGAAAACTCTTGGGTAGGTGGGTGGGTTAGGGAGAGAGAACGAACCCAGTCTCAGAAATTCACAGCTTGACATGTCCATGACACACCGAGATACAGCACTGGAGCTGAAACTCAGGATTGAAATCGGGTCAACAATATCCATCTGAGACTCATGCGTCTGTAGCTGGTTTTTCTCTTTCCTTGTAACAATGAGCGATCCTAGGGACTGTGCATGGAACACCAAAGAGTGCCAATATTGGAAAGGCGGGAAGAGAAAGAAATGATAGCTGAAGGAGGCAGAGAAGAAGCAGAATGAGAGAGATGAGGAGTGACAGAGATGACAATCAGGAAGAGTGTGCTGTCCTGGGAGGGGACAGTTTCAAGGGAAACATTTCAGTGTCACAAGGATGCAACAGAGAAGCAGGGAAGATAAGGGCTGGAAAATATCCACTGGGCTGAGTGAAGTCAGTCACTGGCAGTATGAGCAAGATAAGTTTCTACCCCGTGGAGGAGGAAAGACAAAGAACTGAGTGCAGGAGTAACTGGGAGGGGAAGACAAGGAAGGAGATGGAATTCTGGAGAACTTCCTAAAAGAAGATGAAACAAATTAGCCAACAGCTAGAGGAGGTGAATGGTAAGAGCACTGGCTCTCAGGACTTTGAGCTGTCTACAGCAGAGGTGAGGGAAGCAGATTTTTTTTCTTTCCTAAGAGATAGGCTCTCAATCTATCATCCAGGCTGAAATGCAGCAGCACAATCATGGCTAATTGCAGCCTTGGACTCCTGGGCTGCAGTGATCCTCCTACCTCAGCCTCCTGACTAGCTGGGACTACAGGTGTATGCTGCCATGCCCAGCTAATTCTTTTTTTTTTTTTTTAAGAAATGGGGTCTCACTATGTTGCCCAGGCTGTGTCAAACTCCTGGGCTCAAGTGATCCTCCTGCCTTGGCCTCCCAAAGCACTGGGATTATATGTGTGAATTATCACACCCAACAGGAAGGTAGATTTCTATTAACAGTTGGGCTAATGGTTTGTATAATCCCTGTTGACAGAGCCTGCCTGATGTAATCATCTATTTTCTGACTTTTTCTGAGGCTCTGAGCTTGTCAAAAGAGCATAAGGAATCCAAATAAGGCTGTGTGCAAGGCTGGACACAGTGGCTTACACCTGTAGTCCCAGCACTTTGGGAGGCCGAGGTGGATGAATCCCCTGAGCTAGAGTTTGAGACCAGCCTGGCCAACATGGTGAAACATGGCTCACACCTTTAATCCCCGGGCTTTGGGAGGCCAAGGCAAGAGGATCACTTAAGCTCAGGAATTTGAGACTAGCCTGGGCAACAGATGGAGACCCCATCTCTTGAAAACCCCCATCTCAGTCGGGGGCCTTGGCATGTGCCTGCAGTCCCAACTACTCGGGGGGGCTGAGGCATGAAAATCACTTGAGCCTGGGAGACAGAGGCTGCAGTGAGCCAAGACTGTGTCACTGTACTCCAGCCTGGGCAACAGAATGAGATCCCATCTTAAAAAATAAGAAGCGGGTAGAGTGCTAATAGCAGTCATTAACAAGGTCAGGAACAGGCGTAAACGTAGGCCGAGAACTCCCCATTCAAGGCATAAACTCTAATGAACCCAGATCTCATCTAATATGTAGTCATCAAACCAATTCTACAGCAACAAGAGCCGAGGGCCAAGGCATATATTAGTGAGCACTGTGTGGCCATTAAGACATTGGTGGCTGGGCACGGTGGCTCACACCTGTAATCCCTGTACTTTGGGAGGCTGAGGCAGGTAGATCAACTGAGGCCAGGAGTTTGAGACCAGCCTGACCAATACGGAGAAACCCCATCTCTACTAAAAATACAAAAATTAGCTAGGCATGGTGGCAGGCGCCTGCAGTCCCAGCTACTTGGGAGGCTGAGGCAGGAGAATCGCTTGAACCCAGGAGGAGGAGGCTGCAGTGAGCTGAGATCATGCCACTGCACTCCAGCCTGGTGATAGAGCGAGACTCCATCTCAAAAAACAAAAAAATATTAGCCGAGTATGGTGGCAGGCACCTATAATCCCAGCTACTCAGGAGACTGAGGCAGGAGAATCGCTTGAACTCGGGAGGCAAAGGTTGCAGAAAGCCAAGATCGCACCATTGCACTCCAAACTGGATACAAGAATGAGACTCTGTCTTAAAAAAAAAAAAAAAGAGGTATTGGTGATCCTATTGAAGGCAGTCTCAGTCCACGGCATGGAAGGACTTCAGCACACAATAAAGTAAGGAGGCCGGGCGCGGTGGCTCACGCCTATAATCCCAGCACTTTGGGAGGCTGAGGCGGGTGGATCACGAGGTCAAGAGATCGAGACTATCCTGGTCAACAAGATGAAACCCCATCTCTAGTAAAAATACAAAAATTAGCTGGGCATGGTGGTGCGCGCCTGTAGTCCCAGCTACTCGGGAGGCTGAGGCAGGAAAATTGCTTGAACCCAGAAGGCAGAGGTTGCGGTGAGCCGAGATCACGCCATTGCACTCCAGTCTGGGTAACAACGGCGAAACTCCATCTCAAAAAAATAAATAAATAAAGTACGGAAGTGAGGAACCAGGAACTATATAAGCAGACTGACTCTTCCTGTAGTTCGGAAAAAGATGTACAAGACCTGGTGTGATCAGTACCCTGCTTAGTTTCCTACACATTTCCTACCCCACCACCTCTCATTCACTTATGTCCCAGCCACACTGCCTACTGCCTTCCTTCTCTTCTTTGCACACCCAAGCCTGGCAAAGTGCAGTGGTTCGTGCCTATAATCTCAGTACTTTGGGAGGCCAAGGCAAGCGGATCACTTGAAGCCAGGAGTTCAAGACCAGCCTTACCAACATGGCGAAACCCCATCCCTGCTAAAAATATAAAAATTAGCCGAGCATGGTAGCAGGCGCCTGTTATCCCAGCTACTCAGTAGGCTAAGACAGAGAATCTCTTGAACCTGGGATATGGAAGTTGCAGGGAGCTGAGATCCTGCCACTGCACTCCAGCATGGGTAACAGAGCGAAACTCCATCTCAAAAAAAAAAAGAAAGAAAAGAGCTTCTTAAAGCACTGTTATCTTGGTCAGAAAGGCTTAAAACTTAATCCTCAGGAAAGAAATGAATCTGAGATGTTTTAGGAGGTGTGTCCATTGTGGGGCAGGTTCTAATTACAAGCGGGCTGATGGGAGGTATGTGGTTTTGAATTTCAGGAACTAAGGAGAAACTAAGCAGAGAACTGGATTTATATCACAGCCTGCAAAATTGTTCATTCCAACCAAGGGACAAAAACCCTTCCATTTTAAAAGCAATCCTCAGTGAAGAGAGACGCTGGAGGTGAAGAAGAAGTAACAGCTGCATTTCACTTTATTGTGAAACAGCAATCTTAAAAATACAAGATTTTACCTTTGCCATTTAAAAATGTCAGACAACGGCCGGGCACGGTGGCTCACGCCTGTAATCCCAGCACTTTGGGAGATGGAGGTGGGCAGACTGCTTGAGAGGCTGAGGCAGGTGGCTCGCTTGAGCCCAGGAGCTTGAGATGAGCCTGGGAAACATGGTGAAACCCTGCCTCTACTAGAAACACAAAAATTAGCCAGGCATGGTGGAGCATGCCTGTAATCCCAGCTACTTGGGTGCCTGAGGCATATGAATTGCTTGAACCTGGAGGTAGAGGTTGCAGTGAGCGAAGATCGCACCACTGCACTCTAGCCTAGGCAACAGAGCAAGACTCTGTCTCAAAAAGTAAATAAACAACATGAAAATGTCAGACCTACTGCACTACTCTCTGCCGCAGAAAGTAGGCAAGATGACTTGGGAGCATTCCCTTATTCGAGCATTAAGTACTGAATCTGACCTTTTGTTTGCTGTGTCCTGGACATTTCAAAAACCATTTGCAACATTATCCTCCCTAAGCTGTGCAACTGTAAGAGATGGCTAAGCAGGACAACCACTCTGTTTCCTGGAAGCAGAAACATTGTATGACTTAGCCATCTCTGCATGTGTGTGTGAGTGGCAGAGGCAAACTAGACCCAAGTTCAAGGGGTCTTTGCATTCAAGTACAAGGCTTCCCAGGGGTTGCAAACTGACTGACTGGGGGTCAGATTCACTTGTTTCATCTGGCCCAAACGATCTTTTTTTTTCTTTTGAGACAGTCTCTCTTTGTTGCCCAGGCTGGAATGCAATGGCATGATCTCAACTCACTGCAACCTCCGCCTCCTGTGTTCAAGCAATTATCTTGCCTCAGCCTCCCTAGTAGCTGGGATTACAGGCACATGCCACCATGCCTAGCTAATTTTTTGTATTTTTAGGAGAGACGGGATTTCGCCATGTTGGCCAGGCTGGTCTCAAACTCCTGACCTCAGGTGATCTGACCGCCTTGGCCTCCCAAGTGTTGGGATTACAGGCGTGAGCCACTGCGCCCAGCCCTCACAGTCTTTTAAAAGGCACTGCAGGCCAGGTGCAGTGGCTCACAACTGTAATCCCAGCACTTTGGGAGGCTAAGGTGGGCAGATCACAAGGTCAGGAGATCGAGACCACTGTGGCCAACATGGTGAAACCCTGTCTCTACTAAAAATACAAAAATTAGCTGGGTGTGGTGGTATGTGCCTGTAGTCCCAGCTACTCAGGAGGCTGAGGCAGGAGAATCACTTGAACCAGGGAGGCGGAGGTTGCAGTGAGGTAAGATCATGCCACTGCACTCCAGCCTGGTGACAAAGCAAGACTCTGGCTCCAAAAAAATAAAATAAAAAATAATAGGCACTATAATAGGCAGATGTGAATGCCTGGTCTCAGTATACACAACTTTATACCTGCTGTGTTAAAAGTGGATCCCACATACATTTAAGTCATCTGTGACCACTAATCTGCATTCTTAATACACCATCATACCATCATGCCCCAGTAACTCTGTGGACAAATCTGACGAGAGCATGTAAGGAACAAAGACAGACTAGGACCCAGTGGTATAAAAAGTATCTATTTTGCACAACTGAGATCTACGCCTCCTTCAAAAACTTGTTTCTGGCCAGGTGTGGTGGCTCACACCTACAATCCCAGCACTTTGAGAGGGTGAGGCAGGCAGGGTGAGCTTAGGTGTTAGAGATCACCTGGGCAACATGGTGAAACCTCGTCTCTACCAAAAATGCAAAAAATTAGCCAGGTGTGGTGATACACGCCTGTGGTTCCAGCTACTCAGGAGGCTGAGGTGGGAGAATCACTTGAGCCTGAAAGGCGGAAGTTGCAGTGAGCAGAGATCACCACACGGAACTCCAGCCTGGAGACAAAGCAAGACCTCGTCTCAAAAGAAAAAAACTGTTTCCACGTGCTTTTTTCTTTTTTTTGGTCACATTTTTACATGGTTAAAGCTAACAAAAAAGACTGAAAATATACTTGAGACTCACGCCTCTGATTTTAAAACTCTGGAAAAAAAAGCAAAGCAATCTCTTTCAGCTTTGCTCCAAGAAAAGAAAGCCAGCACAGCTAGTCAGGAGCAATAAACATAAAGAAACCATCAGTAATTAACTCAACACCCTTCTCCAACCCCACTCCATACGCTTCTCAATCAAAACAAACAGAAGAGCAGGAGGGAAGAGAAAGAGGTTGCCAAATGTCAGCACATGCTCCGACAGCCAGGACACAGGCTTTTACATTTTGCAGAAGTGACATCACTGGGGTAACAACACTCAAGAGTCAGCAAGCCTGGCTTCTGTCTTTGTGCTTTCCAAGTTTATAATGATCAACCTACAAAAATACTTAGGCAGGCAAGGACCCATGTTGAAAGATGCACATCATCATTCACGAATGTGGAAAACTGGAAACCTCAGTGTCAACCGAGTACTGAATGGAAAACAATGTAGTTGTTAAGAACTGTATGTACTAATACGGAAGAATGCTCATGATAGGTTAAAAATGGGTGCCCATTGTTGTTTATTTCTCTCTTTCTGCACACAGAATAGAAAAGGGCCTGGAGGATGCATCAGAATGGGGGTGAAGCAGGCCCTGAGGATTTGTATTTGACACACTGCTCTAAGGTAAACTATATACACATATATACGGTGAGCATAGATTGCTTTTGAGATTTTAAAAAGCTTGGGCTGGGCGCGGTGGCTCACGCCTGTAATCTCAGCACTTTGAGAGGCTAAGGTGGGCAGATCACCTGAGATCAGGAGTTCAAGACCAGCCTGGCCAACATGGTGAAACCCCGTCTTAAAAAAATTTTTTTTAAAAAGAAAGGAAAAAAAAAGCTTAGGCCAGGTGCTGTGGCTCTCTCCCACCCCTGCACTTTGGGAGGCTGAGGCAGGAGGATCGCTTGTGCCCAGGAGTACGAGACCAGCCTGGGCAACAAAATGAGACCCCCATCTCTACAAAAAATTTGAAAAATTAGCCAGGCCTGGTGGCATGTGCCTCTAGTCTCAGCTACTTGGGAGGCTGAGGCAAGAGGATTGCTTGAGTCTGAGAGTGAGCTGTGACTGCACCATTGCACTCCAGCTTGGGCGACAGAGCAAGACCCTGTCTCAAAAAACAAAGAAAAAATTGGACAAAAAATAAAATAGCTATTATTCCAGGATAATTTTATTCTACTGAACCAAGGGCCGGGGAAAGAATCTGTCCTACTGTGGTTTTGCCTCCTCCATCCCTTTTCAAACATTTCTTGAACACCTACTAAGTGCTGAGGGAAACACAAAAAAAGCACCTACATTCATTGCATGAGGTACACCCATAGTACTAGCTGTAGGCACAAACTTTCTGTACATAGGCATGCTTATGTTAGGAAATGGCCTTGTGAAGAAAAGGACTGTCATTTCTCAGCCCACATTCTAAGGAGAAAGAACACACTTCGCACTGGGTGCAGTGGCTCATGCCTATAAATAATCTCAGCACTGTGGGAGGCCAAAGCAGGAGGGCGGCTTGAGTCCAGGAGTTTGAGACCAGCCTGGGCAACAAAGAGAGAATCTGCCTCTCCATAAATAATATGTAGGGCCATGGTGGTGTGCACCTGTAGTCCCAGCTACTCGGGAGGCTGAGGCAGAACAATCGCTTGAACCTAGGAGGTGGAGGTTGCAGTGAGCCGAGATCACACAGTTGCACTCCAGCATGGGTGAGAGAGCGAAACTCCATCTCAAAAAAATAATAAGAAAATACTAATAATAATTAACACACTTTGAAACAAAAATAACATCCTAACAGAATAAGCCAAGTTAATAAACTGTTATCCAACATGGGATAAAATACATGAATCAAAGTCCCCTGAGACTTCAGGGGCACAGATCATCTGCATTTAATCCTATACAAAAGATACACTAAGAGGAAAGGCTCAAAACAGGTTGCAGGCCCGGGGGCGGGGGACTCACGCTTGTAATCCCAGCACTTTGGGAGGCAGAGGCAGGTGGATCATGAGGTCAGGAGATCGAGACCATCCTGGCTAACACAGTGAAACCACATCTCTACTAAAACTACAAAAAATTAGCCGGGGGTGGTGGTGCACGCTTGTAGTCCCAGCTACTGGGGAGGCTGAAGCAAGAGAATCGCTTGAACCTGGGAGACGAAGGTTGCAGTGAGCCGAGTTTGCACCACTGCACTCCAGCCTCAGCAATAGAACCAGACTGTCTTAAAAATAAAATAAGAAAAATGGGTTGTATACCAATGAGGTGATGGAGGCTAGGGTGGGCAGGTAGCAAGAGGCTGCATGAGTAACTGGGATCCAATTCATCTTCAAAGCACCCTACCCACATCCTAAAATGCCAAATTACCCTAGAAATGATGAACCTGCCCAGCTCATGCTGCAAAGGCCTTTTCTTTCGAAAGTTAAAAAGGGCCTCCGGATCAAAGTAGAAATTAAGAGGCACAACCTGGTACTAACCCCAGACAAAGCAATCAGGGAAGCTCAAAGCCCTTCGGAGGCAGAGAGCCTGAGATGGCTCCGAGAGAAAAAAAAAAGTCGCTTCCCCAAAATCGATGTCAAGGTGACAGCGAGGTTTCCCATGACCTCAGAGAGGCAGGTGGGCCCAGACATCACTCAGGCTGTGGAATAAGCGTTTTTGTCCTTTACCCAATCCCTCCCCAAAGTGCTGTCAGGAGAAACCGGAACCGTCCTGCGGCAGAGACTGGAGCAAAGCGGAGAGGAGGAGACTGCCCCAAACATGTTCCCAGAGGGAGGGAGGGGGGGGGTAGGTTTTTGGAAAGACGCCTGCAAGGGCGGGATAGTGGGTGTGAGGGCGGGGGCAGCACTGCAATGGGGAGGCCTGGGGGCTCAGAGAAGTAGATGGCAGGATCAGAGGGCAGGAGAAAGAGCGAAAAGAAACGAGGGGCATCTAGGAGAGGAGTACGAGGAGGGAGGAAGAAGAGAAAGAGGATGGAGCCTGGGAGCGGGGTTGGCGATGAGCAAGGCAGAACCACCTAAGGAAGTCCTGGAAGGAGTAGAGGGCAACGGGGTGGGAGAGAGACAAGTGCAGAAAGAGAAACAAAGTTGGCAAGTGCGAGGGGCAGGCACAAGGGATGCCCAGGTGGCAACGCACTTTGTGCCTAAGTTCTTAGGACCGGAGGCTCCAGGGAAGCGGGATTTTGGAGCCCCGGGACCAGGGAAGTCCAGGCGGCTGGGAAGCGACGCGCAGGCGAGGAGCGTGGGGGTCCCTGCTAGGCGGTGGCCCGGGGTCTTGTGGTGAGGCAGAGGGGCTTTCCCAACCGTGGTGAAGGTACCCAGGCAGCCACCCCGACCCCAGCCCCGCGCAGCCCAGCACTTACCCGGTCAGGGGCGGCGAGGACAAGGCGGCGGTGGCTGCGAGGGGTAGTGCGGCCCCGGCCCGCTGGACCCCGCCCCGGAGCCCGCGGCCGGTGCCGCCCATTGGCTGCCGCGCCACGGGACCGCGTCCGCCTCGACCAATCAGCGCCGAGCAGCGTCTTTTGGAAACTTTTCTCCCAGACTGGGCGCGGCGCGGCCACGCGGCGGAGGCTCCCAGCCGGTGGGGGCTTGGGAGGTGCCGGCTGCTGGGCCAGGGCTGGCGGGTCTTGGATGTGTTGCAGGCTACTGCCTGAACACCCGGGAAACGGGTTTGGGTTTGCCCGCAGCGCATTTCAGGAAAATATGCCGTCCTCTCCTTCACTCCGATTGCATTTTCCCATTCTTGTACTTTCTCCAAATCAGAAGTAAAGACAAAGATTCAGGCCCACTGAGGCTAGGAGTGCCTCGTGCCTTCCTACTCCTTACCACCCAAAGTAGAATCTTCAGCATCATTACTTTCTTCTTCAGAGGCAGAAAAACTTAGTGCACAAGAGGCGGGTCATAAGCTTGGCTTTGAGTCCTAGTTCTGCCCCTTACTAAGTGTGATCTTGGGAAAGTTGTGTAACCTCTGTGACTTGGTACCCTCATCTATAAAACGGCATTATGGGCCGGGTGCAGTGGCTCACGCCTGAAATCCCAGCACTCCGGGAGGCCGAGGAGGGTGGATCACTAGGTCAGAAGGTTGAGACCAGCCTGGCTAACATGGTGAAACCCCCGTCTCCACTAAAGATACAAAAAATTAGCTGGGCGTGGGGGCACGTGCCTGTAATCCCAGCTACTTGGGCGGCTGAGGCAGGAGAATCGCTTGAACCGAGATCACGCCACTGCACTCTAGTCTGGGTGACAGGGTGAGACTCCGTTTCAAAAAAAAAACAAAAACAGAATTATGCAGAGGACTAAATGAGTTAAAAGCATTTGTAAAAAACGTTTACAACAGAGCTTTGAACATAGTAAATACAATATATGTATCTGTTAAATGATCTTGATTTTAATTATTTTATTTATTTTGAGATGGAGTCTCCCTCTATTGTCCAGCTTAGAATGCAGCGGTGTGATCTCTGCTCACTGCAACCTCTGCCATCTGAGTTGAAGCAGTTCTATGCTTCAGCCTCCCCAGCACTCGGATTACAGATGCACATCCCCACATCCACCTATTTTTTCTATTTTTAGTAGAGATGGGGTTTCACGATGTTGGCCAGGCCAGTCTCAAACACCTAACTTCAGATAATCTGCCCATGTTGGCCTCCCAAAGTGCTGGTATTCCAGGCATAGTCCACCACAACCCAACGATGATCAAGTTTTCTTTTTTTTTTTTTTTTGAGACACAGCCTTGCTCTGGTGCCCAGGCTGCGGTCCAGTGATGCAATCCCAGCTCACTGCAACCTCCACCTCCTGGGTTCAAGTAATTCTCCTGCCTCAGCCTCCCAAGTAGCTGGGATTACATGCACATGCGACCACACTGGGCTGATTTTTATATTTTTTGTAGAGCTGGGGTTTCCCCATGTTGGCCAGGCTGGTCTCCAAAGTTTGACCTCAGGTGATCCGCCCGCCTCGGCCTCCCAAAGCGCTGGGGTTGTAGGTGTGAACCACAGCACCCAGCATTATGAGCATTGTTCTGTACACTTTTACAGCACAGTGAATACGTCAGACAGGTATCCGTCCTGAAAGGGCTTATATTGTTAAGAGAGAAACACACTAAACCTACAAGCAGAAAGCATAATATCATTTCAGATATTGATAAGTGCTATGGCTAAGGCAAGCTCATTTGATACAAAGGGCTGAGGGGGGACACTTCAAATACTATGGTCAGGGAAGGTCACTGCAGGGAGGAGAACATGGAGTTGAATCACAGATGATAACCCAGGAAAGCATTTTATTGTATCCATTTTAAAGATGAGAAAACTGTGGCTCAGGCCTGTAATCCCAGGACTTTCAGAGGCTGAAGCAAGCCAGTGGATAAGGTCAGGATCATCCTGGTCAACAAGGTGAAACCCCGTCTCTACCAAAAATACAAAAAAGTTAGCTGGCCATGGTGGTGCGAGCCTGTAGTCCTAGCTACTCCGGAGGCTGAGGCAGGAGAATTGCTTGAACCCAGGAGGTGGAGATTGCAGTAAACCGAGATTGCCCCACTGCACTACAGCCTGGGTGACAGGGTGACACTCTGATTAAAAAAAAAAATGAGAATAAAGATGCAGGAAGTTAATTGAGTTGCCTGTGGTCTTACAACTAGTAATTAACAAATCAGGCTTCAAAGCTGGCTCTGACTCCTAAACCCGCCTTCCTCAGCACTACAAAGAGGCAAAGAAATTCCAGTGTCTCCCACCCCACTCCTGCCTCCCAGCTATGCTTAGAATAGCCTTTCTCAAACTTTACTTTGGATTCCTTGCTATTTCCTAAAAACTGCTCAGAGGCACAAAGGGGAACCCCACCACCTATCAACAAGTTTAAGGAAAGCACCAAATGTCTTTCAGGAAACTTCCCAAACATTAATGAATCATTTGCATCTTGCTTCACGGTTTACTAGTTCTTATGCCTTCCCCCTTGGAATTTTATTTTATTTTATTGAGACAGAGTCTCACTGTGTTGCTCAGGCTGGAGTGCAGTAATCAGCTCACTACAACTTCCGCCTCCCAGGTTCAAGCGATTCTCCTGCCTCAACTTCCCAAGCAGTTGGGATTAGAGGCACCTGCCACCATGCCCGACTAATTTATGTATTTTTAGTACAGATGTGTTTTCACCATGTTGGCCAGGCTGGTCTCAACTCCTGACCTCAAGTGATCCACCTGCCTTGGCCTTCTACAGTGCTGGGATTACAGGCGTGAGCCATCGCACCAGGCCTCAACTTTGGAATATTATTAATTAATCAATTTATTTATTTATTGAGATGGAGTCTCACTCTTTTGCCCAGGCTAGAGTGCAGTGGTGAAATCTCAGCTCACTGAAACCTCTGCCTCCCGGGTTTAAGCAATTCTGCCCCAGCCTCCCGAGCAGCTGGGATTATCCCCTTCGGATTTTTGTTGTTGTTGTTACTGGAGTCTTGCTCTGTCATCCAGGCTCGAGTGCAGTGGTGCAATCTTGGCTCGCTGAAACCTCTTCCTCCAGGGTTCAAGTGAGCTTCCTGAGTAGCTGGGATTACAGGCGTGCACCACCATGCCTGGCTAATTTCGTATTTTTAGTAGAGACAGGTTTTCACCATGTTGGCTAGGCTAACTCTTGACCTCAGGTGATCCACCCACCTCCACCTCCCAAAGTGCTGGGATTACAGTCGTGAACCACCACGCCTGGCCCCCCTCAGAATTTTATTTGACCTTCACCACTCTGTAAGGTTTCTGGAGAGGAACAAATCTCAGTTTACAGAGAAACTGAGGCATAAACTGATGAGGTACTAGTGTTGCCTAAATAGCTGTGATCAAGGCATTTAAACTACTTGGTTCGCAATTTCTCAAATTTTTCATTAAAAAAAGGGAGAGGGCATTGAAATGATAATCATTAAAGTCTTATCTGGGAACAAACTTCAGGGAGATGGGTTTGTCATTGGGTAAAACCTCAAAAATGAAAGGAAAAGTTTGGTGTACTTTAAAACGTTTTTCTTGCCCTTTTTAAATTCGATTTGTTTTCCTTGTAGTTTTAGGATATAGCTGAGCAGATAACTCCATTTAACTCCCTAAGGTCCTTCCATGATCATTTATTAATCCAAACCACTAAACCTAACACAGGCAGAAGAGAAGTTTCTGAGAAATTTCCTTTTTTTTTTTTTCTGAGACGGAGTTTCGCTCTTGTTGCCCAGTCTGGAGTGCAACAGTATGAACTTGGCTCACCGAAACCTCCGCCTACCAGGTTCAAGCAATTCTCCTGCCTTAGCCTCCTGCGTAGCTGGGATTACAGGCATGTGCAAATCACATCTGGCTAATTTTTTTTTCTTTTTGAGATAGTCTCCCTCTGTTGCCCAGGCTAAAGTGCAGTGGTACAATTTCAGCTCACTGCAACCTCCGTCTCCCCAGTTCAAGCGATTCTCCCGCCTCAGCTTCCCAAGTAGCTAGAGCTACAGGTGCCTGCCACCATGCCTGGTTAATTTTTGTATTTTTAGTAGAGACAGGGTTTCACCATATTGGCCAGGCTGGTCTCGAACGCCTGACATTGTGATCCACCTGCCTCGGCTGATCCACCTGGAGTGGGTAGATCAGCCACCCACTCCAAGACAAGGAGAAACTTCTTTAATAACAGCTTTGTTAGCTGAACTGAATTGAATGTAAAGTAGCTACTTAAATAGCATACAAAAAAATCATTCTGGTTTCAATAAATGTGAAGATTATAATTTGGACAAGGAAAAAAGTGAAAGTTACTTGTACTCTCTAAAGTTTTCCCAGCAAAGAAGTAGAAATACAACAGATGATACATACTTAAAATATAGCTCCTTAAGAGAATGTTTATGGGAGGCCGGACACAGTGGCTCACACATATAATCACAGCACTTTGGGAGGCCAACCATCCTGGTCAACATGGTGAAACCCCATCTCTACTAAAAAAACAAAAATTAGCTGGGCATGGTGGCATACACCTGTAGTCCCAGCTACTCGGGAGGCTGAGGCAGGAGAAGTGCTTGAACCCAGGAGGCAGAGGTTGTGGTGAGCCAAGATTGAGCCATTGCACTCCAGCCTGGGTAACAAGAGCGAAACTCTATCTCAAAGAAAAAAGAGAATGTTTATGTATTTTCATTCATAACTGTCTCCTTCTAGACACAATCAATCTCAGGATTGATATACTTTACTTAGGCTAGTAGTCTTTAGAAAGCAGCAATATAGGCTGGGCGTGGTGGCTCACGCCTGTAATCCAAGCATTTTGGAGGCCAAGGCCGGCGGATCACTTGAGGTTGGGAGTTCAAGACCGGCCTGACCAACATGGTAAAACCCTGTCTTAAAAAAAAAAAGCAGCAATATAATTACATTTCTTTTAAAAGTACTTGTAATTCAGACTTTTACTAGCTTTCCACTTAATATGTCTATTTTGTTTTTAAAAGTTTTGTATTTTTTTTTATCACAGAAATTTATTAAAATTCGAGACATTGTTTAATCTTCTTGTGCCATGAGACTCCATCAGGCTGTACACAAAGTTCACTGGGAGGCTGAGGATTGTGAAAGCCCAGGATTTCAGGCTGTAGTGAGTGTCAAAAGGCCACCTGCATTTCGTCAAGCATGAATTCTGAGTCCTTTGCTTCTTTAAAACTTGCTCCAGGCCGGGCACAGTGGCTCACATCTGTAATCCCAGCACTTTGGGAGGCCAAGGTGGGTGAATCACAAGGTCAGGAGTTTGAGACCAGCCTGACCAACATAGTAAAACCCTGTCTCTACTAAAAATACAAAAATTAGCCAGGCACGGTGGCACAAGCCCATAATCCCAGCTACTCAGGAAGCTGAGGTAGGAGAATCACTTGAACCTGGGAGGCAGAGGTTGCAGTGAGCCAAGATTGTGCCACTGCACCCCAGCCTGGTCAACAGAGCAACAGACTTCATCTGAAAAACCAAAACCAAAACAAACAAACAAAAAAACTTGTTTCATACAGTGTAGTCAAGCCAATTCTCCATACCTTTAAAAGGTCTCCAAACATCTGCACTCAAGCCAGCCATCCAGGGATAAAAACGATACGAGTAGCTGGAATACAAATGAGGACTTCCATTAAAACGCTAAACATCATCAAACTCTTTTCGAAGTTATCTGTCACAGGGTTAAAAATTTGCTTTAATGGAGATAAGTGTCTTGCCAGGTTGCTCAGGCTGGTTCTAAACACCTAGCCTCAAGGGATCCTCCTGTCTCAGCCTCCTAAAGTGCTGGGATTACAGGCATGAGTCGCCATGCCCCGCCCATTTTTAATCGCTACATTTACCTGTTATGACTAGTTACAGCTCTGAACTTGAAAGAATGCCAAGCTAACTCAAGCAAAATGTGTCTGCTTGGTAAAAAGGAATCTAAAATAAAAATACACATATAAAGAAAACGTAGTCAGGTTCAGTGGCTCAGCCTTGTAATCCTAAAGAGGCCAAGGCGGTAGGATCATGTGAAGCTAGGAGTTCGAGACCAGCATGGCCTGTTTAACATGGCACTATTCTGGCTCTACTAAAAATACAAAAATTAGCTGGGCATGGTGGTAAGCACCTGTAATCCTAGCTACTCAGGAGGCTGAGGCAGGAGAATCGCTTGAATCTGGGAGGTAGAGGCTGCAGTGAGCCAAGATCCTCCCAGCTGCACTCCAGCCCAGGTGACAGAGCAACACTTTGTCTCAAATAAAAAAAAAGAAAGAAAAATAAAATGTCTTACTTTTTTTATGTTTTCTGGCTAAAAACTTTTTTTAAAAAGCAATTAGAAACTCATAATTACCTTGTTTCAAGATTTTTAGTTAATATGGTTTATATTCAAACATACTAAAATGAAATAAAATGGGGAAAAAAACACCTCTGAAGAGTAGCATATTTGTTTGCTACTTTGAAAAAACCAAAACGCTAGAATAGGGGTTGTTTTTTTATCTATTCTAATCTCCACTTGGAAAATACTACCTATACACAGACACAATGAAGATATTTTCCTTACTTTTTTAAATAGGGACAGAGTTTCACTGTTTCCCAGTCTGGTCTCAAATTTGTAGGCTCAAGAAATCCTCCGTAGCTTCCCAAAGTGTTGAGATTACAGGCAAGCGTTAGCCACTGCGCCCAGCCCACAGTGAAGATTTAATTAGCAGTAAGAAACACCTATGCAGAAAGAGGATGTGTGCTTGTCATCTGCCTTCTGGAAAATTAAATACAGGCACAAAGGATTCTTCTGCTACATGTCTGATCTTGCCCTCCACAACACCCGTCTACAAGGATGTTTATAGGGAAGTGTTAATCCCACCTAATAGAGATTGCCTACTGAAATCACCTCACAGTGAGGATTTTTTTCAGGAAAATATTCTCGTTTGGCAATTTTGACTTACTCATTCTTTTGCAAAGTCAACTTGTTATTGGACAAACTTTAAAAATAAACTTTAAAGGTAGCATTCAGATAGCACATCCTAAATTGTGTCTAGATTTAATTTACACAATATGCACTTTGTTTTTCTCCTAATTTGCAACAGAAAATAGTCAGCAGCTGGTAGTTTCAGAAATCACCCTTTTGCCGAGTCTTAACACTTCTTTATTCCAGGGAAACGTGAAGATTGTGAGGCGCTATTTAAAAAAAAAAAAGCAAACCACAGGGCCTATCTGGCCACCTAAAACACAGTGTTTTGGTTTCACAAAGCCCTGGAAACTAACCGTCCCCTTTTTGCTCGCCCTACCTGTCACGAAACGTTGTATCATTTGTAGCAAGCTCTGGAGCAGGGCATTTAAAAAGAACGTTTTCTTGCTCAAGTCCCCAAAAATCTCTTGATTCTTAGTGGCAATGTCCAGCTGAGTCTTTGCACACTTTGTTTTTGCCGGCTGGGTCACAACTTTGCGAGAACCCCAAGAGACCTCGTAGGAAGCCCGGTTGGTAGTTATTTTTTCTCCACTTGCCACTAGGTTGCACTAGATTGCACTAGATTTAGGATGCTGGGGAATATGCGCCATTTAATTTTTAAAAATAAAGTAGGACCATCACGTGACGCGACCTGAGAGGTGGGGAAAAAAAGCCGAAGCGATCGGGTTTTTCATTAAAACCCCGTTCAAATCGCTTTCCCTTCAACGCCTGAAAAAGCTGAATTCTATTAAATCCTGGTTGTCATGTTTTTTCCTCGGGTCCACGTCACGAGCTCCCTCATTCTCCGCTTCAAGGTTCCTTTCGACTCCACAACGTGAAGCCAGGGGGAAGACCTCCTTAAACTGGGGGTTTTCGCCAAAAAAGCCAGGGTCACTCCCCGGGAAAGTCCCTATTTAGGGGTTTATCGGGAGGGGACTGAGCCTGACGAGGCTGCAGGGCCGCGAGGCCCCGCCCCCCCCGGGGTTCCCAGCATGCCCCGCGCGGAGAGGACGCGGCGACAGAGGCGGGGCGAGGAAGGGGCGGGGCGAAAGGGAGGGAAGGGCGTCGGTTTTGCGACAGGGGCGGTGGGTTGCGGAAGCGGAAGTGGAGGGTGCGCTTGGCGGCGGCGGCGGGAGCTGCGGAGTCGGGAATCAAAACAAAGGGCTTCGGGGGGCGGGGGAAGGCGGCGGGGCCGGAATGTGAGCGTAGGTGGAGTCGGCGGCAGAGGTGAGTTTGCAGACAGCGCTGCAGCCAGACGGTGGCTGGCCCTACTCCAGGGCCAGCGGGGCGGGATGGAGGACAGTGCCCCCCCTTCCCCCTCCTATTGCTGGTGGGATGGTGGTGGAGTGGATAGGTTGGCTAACTGGGACGCACCAGTCGGGCCCCCCACGAAAGAGTTGGCTTGTCTCCCTTTCGTGTCCGTTTAGTACTGTCACTGTTGGCACCCCTGTTACCCTTCGAGGGTATTTGGCGCCCCGCCCGCCCCTATCTGTCCCCTGTGGGGCCCTCCAGGAGTGAAGTGCACAGTTGGAAGGTTAAGAGAGAAGGAAAGGGGCGGATGTTTTTGCAACACCCTCCCGCATGCCCGGGCGTTTTGCATTCTCCTCGGCTTTTTAGCAATCCCTACGATGTAGTCTTAGGGTTGACAGATAGTGTTGAGCTGCCCTAAGGCTTCAGCCACTCTCACTAGTAGTTGTAACGCGACCTCGTGATACACCTTTTAGAGTTTCTCGAGCACCTTTCCGATATTACCAAGAGCCGTCCAATTGCATTTGTATCTTTTGGACTTCCCTGCGTCTCTGAGTGGTATTCTTATGTTTTGCATATCGGTGGATTGAAACCTTGTCTTCCTAGATGCTTATTAAGCTTTATTCGTTCAACAGTTTTTTATTAAAATGTGCCGGGCATTGTAGTTAGGGTAGGAGATAGAAGAGTGAATAAGAAAACATAGTCCCTTTTGTCATGGAGTTTATATTCTAAATGAGGGGGAAAGATAAAATAACAAGCTAAAAAGGGCATTTTGGCCAGAAGAGCTATGGGGGAGAAAACGGTAATGGGATGTGGTGATGTGGGTTCGAGGGCTAGATTGGATGCTACGGAAACACCATTTGCTAAATGTTCCCCATTGATTAACTCATGTAATCCAAACAACGGCCTGGTAAGGCGGTTTCTATTCTTATCACACCTATATTGGTGATGGGATCTGAGGTTCAGAGAGGTTGTGAGTTGTGTAAAGCTGCACCGCGGTAGAACTGGGGGCTAAAATGCAAACAGTCGACAGAATCTATGCTCTCAGCTCCTAACTGAATTGCTCAAAAAACTTGAAGAGAGTGACAGAAAGGAGACTGTCACTCGTCCCACAGAATCTGCTTTTGGCTACCTAAGTTGCTTCATGGATAATATTTGGGAAATTTTGAGGGTGCAGGCACCTAACAAGTTTTTACTTTTTTTTTTTTTTTTTTGAGACAGAGTCTTGCTCTGTCGTCCAGGCTGGGGTGCAGTGATGCGATCTCGGCTCACTGCAACCTCCACCTCCCCGATTCAAGCGGTTCTTCTGCCTCAGCCTAACAAATAGCTGGGACTACGGGCGGATGCCACCACGCCAGGCTAATTTTTGTATTTTTAGTAGAGACGGGGTTTCACCATAGCGGCCAGGATGGTCTCGAACTCCATACCACGTGATCGCCTGCCTCGGTCTCCCAAAGTGCTGCAATTACAGGCCTGAGCCACAGAGCCTGGCCAAGTTTTACTTTTAATCGTTTGTATTGAGCAGTATTTAAGGCACCTTGATGTAGTGAAGGGGTGAACAAGCCTAATTTTGGGTCAGGCTAGCTACATATCGTCATTAAGTTTCTGTTTCCTCCTCTGCAAAACTGTAGCTAATTTCTTCCCTGTCTACCTCACAGAATAATTGCGAAAGTTATGTAAGTGGGTTTTTTTTCCCATCATTATATTCCTTGTACCAAGCACAGGCCTGCTGCCTAGTAGATACTAAGTAAATATTTGCTAAATGAAGACATAAGTCATGTTACACAAAAATGACTTGTAAACTAGATTATACGGTAAATGTCAGCTCACTTTCAGGATTTGGCTTTGAAGAAGTTTGAGAGACTTGATGTACACCATGAATATTACAAATTCTTAGGATTTTGAGAGGAACTTATTGGGGGCCGTGAAACCTGTGTCTAATAATGAAAATGAGAATCGTAATTTACTGTCAGTGGTGGCAGTTAAATCCACCTCTGTCTCCAAATTAACCACTCCCAACAGTGTGTGATAGGTAAATGACATGCTTTATTAATTGAATTCCTCATTCATTCAACTACTGTTTATATTTACAGAGTAGGGGTCCTTTGGTTGGCACAAGAGATATGGTGGTGAAAATAGACAGTGGGATTCATTTTATCTAATTTTGTTTTTTCTAATATGGTGACAGGGGAGAAATTAGCCATATTTCAACAAATTTTAAAACAAATTTTTTTTTAGAGACAGAATCTCACTCTGTTGCCCATGCTGAAGTGCAGTGGCACAGTCATAGTTCACTGCAGTGTCAAATTCTTGGCCTCAAGAGATCCTCTCACCTCAGTCTCCTGAGTAGATGGGACTAGATGCTCTCTGCCACACCTTGCTGATTTTTTAAACTTTAGTATTTTTTTTACAGCTGTGATCTTGCTCTGTTGCCCAGGCTGACAAAAGAGACAGATAGTAAATATTATAGGCATTATAGGCCATACAGTCTTTGCAAAGAGATTGTCTTCACAGCTCTGCAATTGGAATGCAAAAGCAGCCTTAGGCAGTACTTAAATGAATGAGTATGTTTATGTCGCAATAAAACTTTTATTTACGAACACTGAAATTTGAATTTCATGTAATTTTGTTTGTTCATTTGTTTTTGAGACAGGGTCTTGCTCTATAGCCCAGGCTAAAGTACAGTGGCACAGTCTCATCTCACTGCAACATCTACCTCCCAGGTTCAAGTGATCCTCCTCGAAGTGAATCTCAGCCTCCAAAGTAGCTGGGATTTACAGACATGTGCCACCATGCCTGGCTAATTTTTGTATTTTTAGTAGAGACAGGATTTCACCATGTTGGCCAGGCTGGTCTCAAACTCCTGACCTCAAGTGATCCAGCTGCCTCAGCCTCCCAAAGTGCTGGGACTACAGGCATGAGTCACCACACTTGGACTGAATTTCATGTAATTTTGTATGTCACAATATATTATTATTTTATTTTATTTTTTCGAAAATTAAAAAGTATAAAATGCATTCTTAGTTCACAGGCCATTTAAATACAGGCTGTGGGCTGATTTTGGCTGGTGGGCCATAGTGTACCTCTGCATTATGGGATCACTTCTGTACCTTCAATACAGTACTCGTATAATTCTCTCCCTGCTCCCCACCATATAGATATTAAAATCTCTCAAAAATAACATCTTATGAGAGATATAACTAAAAGAAATTCTTTTCTATATGCCCAGGTGAAATTTTCAAGAGATAGTAAAAGTAATCACCTTAAAATGGCCCCTGTGGGTAACGGTGAGGAAGGAATTGGGATGTTACAGGGAGGACTTGGAAATGAGGCTCAGTTGTCTTCACTGTTGGCCAGCTGCCTCCATGCCCATGCATGTATTGTTTTTTGTTTGTTTATTTTTGAGACAGAGTTTCACTCTGTCACCCAGGCTGGAGTGCAGTGGCACAGTCACAGCTCACTGCAGCTTTGAATTCCTGGGCTCTTCTGCCCTCGGCCTCTTGAGTAGCTGGGATTACCGGCATGCACCACCACACTCAGCTAATTTTTTGTATTTTTTGTAGAGTTGGGGTTTTGCCATGTTGCCCAGGCTGGTGTAGAACTCCTGGGCTCAAGTGATTCACCCGCCTGGGCTTCCTAAAGTGCCGAGATTACAGGCCTGGGCCGCTGCCCGTTACCTGCATTTATTGTTGAGACCTATAAGAGTATTGTTGCCCTGGTGGAGCTATAGCACAGCTGCAACTTGAGATTTTTCTACCAGTTAGATTTTTGGTGGTGTGTCAGATTGCACTTTCATCCTTAGTAAACTAAGAAATTGTTCAATTTGTTCTGTAGCAAATCAAATTCGAAGTCCAGAGAGGACCCTTAGTTTTGACCTTCCATTCTCAGATCAAAGAAACAGTGCGAGAGGTTGCTCTTAAATCAATTTTAAACTTGTATATATAGTTGTTAATGAGGATATGGTGATGGCTCTTTTTGTATTTTTATTCGAGACCAGCCTGGCCAATTTGGTGAAACCCCTCTCTAATAAAAATACAAAAATTAGCCAGGCATGGTGGCAGGCTCCCAGCTACTTAGGAGGGTGAGGCACAAGAATCGCTTGAACCTGATTCTTGTGCCTCACCCTCCCAAGTGCCTTGGTGGAGGTTGCTATGAGCTGGGATCGTGCCGCTGCACCCCAGCCTGGGCAACACAGTGAGACTCCATCACAAAAAAAAGATCTGAATTGTTGGGAGCCATTGCACTACAAATAGAGCTGCAGTTTCACATTTTAATATGTTGTAAAATTTGTACTTAGGCAAGGAAATAACACTGAAATCCTACTCGTTCTTAACAGGGTGGAAGAATGAAAGAAAAGAAAGATGAAAGAATGTTGAATCACTTTGCATGGCTGTATGATGGACGGAAACGAAGCTAAGAACTCCTGCAGCAGAACACGTGGATGGCTTCAACAAGATAATGATGCTAAGCCATGGCTTTGGAAATTCTCTAATTGTTTTTCTCGTCCTGAGCAGACGCTGCCACATAGTCCCCAAACGGTAACTATATGCAAGACTAAGAATGTAGCAGATTCCTTATGCAGATAGATGAGAGAGGTCCATTTGGTCTGGGACACAGTCTCATCCTGGAGTCTGTGCCAAGTTTTTCTGTAGATCTTGCTTGTATTGCCCCTTATACCACATTATAGTGATTCCTGACTCAGTGAAAGTGCAGCACAATTTTTTTAACTCTTCTATTTCACTCTGAGTAACAGTTGATGCTATTTAATGTTAAAATTTGGGAAAGATTTCTTTCTCATTAAAGTCACAGATAACAGTGATTAAAAATCCACATTGTGTAGTAAAATTGGAGGAAAGTACAGAATATATCATATTTTACTGTAGCCCTCTGAGTTTTGAGTCTGTAAACTAGGGAGGATTGGGAAGAGCTTATCCACTGCCTGTTTTTTTCTTCGAGATTTCTCTTGAATATTTACACCTCAGTATAAATTTATATGTCTCACTTCTTGCTTATTCATTGTGATTTTGACATTTCCTTTCTTTTCTTTTTGAGATAGAGTCTTGCTCAGCCACCTAGGCTGGCGTGCAGTGGTATGATCTCAGCTCACTGCAACCACTGTCTCCCAGGTTCAAGCAATTCTCCTGTCTCAGCCTCTTGAGTAGCTGGGATTACAGGCATGAACCGCCATGCCCGGCTATTTTTTGTATTTTAGTAGAGACGGGGTTTCACCATGTTGGCCATGCTGGTCTTGAACTCCTGACCTCAGGTAATCCACTCGCCTCGGCCTCCCAAAGTGCTAGGATTACAGGCGTGAGCCAACATGTCTGGCCGGGTATTAATAACTTTTTAAAAACCAATTTAATTTTCTGTCTTCTCTAGGTTTTCAGTGTCTAGTTTTCTTTGTTGCAGGCATCAAGTAATTTGTGTCATTTTAGGAGTGTTTTATTTTAGGGACAGTTGACAGTAAGGGTTGATATCAAAAGCAAGGCTTTCTGGGATGGGATGGTAGATCTGGTCCTCATGGAGTCACACAGTTCAGAATTACAGGGTCAGCTTTACAGATCTTGAAACTCAGTTTTGTCAGTGGCATGCAGAATGGAGTAGGTTTAGGGGACCCGCTCATAGTAAGCTTGCCCATATGAACCTGATCTATAGAAGTCAGAATACCAATGTATTAATTAAAGTCCAAACTGTAATTACCAAGAGGGCAGAACGTGGTGTTCACTGTGGTCAGCCCATTGCTGTTACCACCGTTTTAGGAGAAGTTTAGTTGAAAATTCAGATTTCTTCCAGATGAGCGTATGCCCCCAGGTGAGTGTAGAATCACAGCAAAAGGAATGAAATTGTAGGAATCAGATGGACCCTTGTATGCTGTGAAGGGTGAGCATGTCTCAGTCACTGTAGCAGGGCGCTCTCTTCATCTTAATGGCTCTTGCAGTCACCTTATAAAGGCTGATGAGTTCTATTCCCCTTCATCGGACAGGTACTGTGCTGAGTGCTCTATCTTATTTTATCTGTCTAGCAGCTCTAGGAAGTACACTGAATTGTTGCCAATTTATGGATGAGGAAACTGTTGGGTAACAGCTCCAGCCCCGTAGGTGGGTGCCCTTAGTGCCGGCAGTGACGAGGGGTTGAGAAAAGGAAATAAAGACAGAGACACAATAGTAGAATTTACAGCCTGGGTACAGAGGACCAATGCAAGCATGGGAACTGAGCTCTGGGCTCCACACACTTTTATTATGTGCATAATCTCATTGATCTTATGGGTGTGGAAGGGGAGGGTGAAGGGGTAGGTAAGATGGGGGTGGGGAAGCACTTGAAATCCTTCTAAGGCATGTTAAACCAGTACTCTGAGTTTATCACCGATTGTTGTGGGGTGCTGCTACTGCAGATGAGGAGTCAGGGGGTTTGACCACACCCAGGGCATCCAGGGGCTTTTATCTCCCACGCATTGATGACATAGAGCAATTAAAATCACTCCATATCTGAGAACCTAGGCAGAGCCTGAGGTGTTTGGGAGTTGTGCCCTACAAGGCTTGTCTCCTTGCCAGCTCCCATCTGCAGAGACCCTCCCGGATCTTGTGAGCAGTGGTCGCCTCCCATCTCAGAGGTCTTTGCATAAGCCCTCTTTACGAGACCCTCATGCAGTTTCCATGTTGAGAAGGCATTTGTGTGACCAGAGCAGTATTGCTTGCTCTGCAACTACCCTGAGGTGTTCCCCAGTATTACTGCACTCTCGGATGGTCTTTACCTTAGGCCTTCTGCTCCGCTTGATTTCTAACTAACTGCACCAATAATATAGTTTAGTTTTGTGTATGAACTTCAGTGTACTCTAAACCAAGCAAGCTTATAATTATTTAGCTAGAATTAACATAGATCTCCCCCGGCCATCTTGACCCACAGAAACCAAAGTGTAAGTTAAGTAGCTTACCCAAGGTCATACAACTGTTGAGTATCAGATTCCAACCCAGGTCTCTGCCACCGATGCTGTGCATTATAATCTTTGTAATATACTGACTTCCTGTGTCCATTTTGGAGTCATATGATAAACTATTTTTCTTAGATAGTTTTCTGATTTCTCTAAATCTTTTCATTGGCTGCAATGTAATTGTTTTCATTATAGCTTTAGGTCATCATATCCTAGGGTTTACGAAAGTGGTCAGCAACATGGGTGGGCCATCTGGGTAGATGGCTGGTCTCATCCATGTTTGAAACCTTACTCTTTTCCTTTGGGGAATCTTATTAAAACCCCTTATGGACTGACGACAGGAATTATTGAGTACTGTTCTCAAACCACTGTGTGTGTTAGCCACCTTTATTCAATGCTGTTTGTGACTGGGTTGTTTTCATACCACCTGTTTTGTCTTCAGAAGATTCTGTGAGGCAAGGGGAAATTATCAAAAGGAAGTCAGCTGAGGCATAGTGGCTGCTACAGCTGTAAATAGGCCCACCCACCCCAGTCCGATTCGATCCAGAGTGTAGTCTTCATTTTAGTTGTGTGGTCCAGTGTTCACTTCCTGGAGACCTCTCTGAAGAATGTCCCTGGTTTTAACTAGCTGTAATTCCATTTTGTTCAGTTATGATTGAGTGATGCAACAGAATTGAACACTGTCTTTTAGTGAATACAGTAAGATGTCAGTAACCTAAAAACCACTGACCTCAAAAATTAATTTCTGTTCTGATTTTATTTTCTCAGAAAGAGTACATGGAGAACAAGAAAGTTGCTGTGGAATTAAAGGATGTACCATCTCCCCTTCATGCTGGCTCTAAACTTTTTCCAGCAGTCCCACTTCCTGATATTCGTTCTCTTCAGCAGCCTAAAATACAGCTTTCATCTGTCCCAAAAGTAAGCTGCTGTGCTCATTGCCCGAATGAACCCTCCACTTCGCCAATGCGTTTTGGTGGTGGTGGTGGCGGTAGCGGAGGAGTGGGTAGCTTGATTCACCCGGGCGCACTGTTAGACTCTCCAAGCACCAGGACAATCACGTGTCAGGTAGGGTCAGGGTTTGCTTTCCAATCTGCATCTTCACTCCAGAATGCCTCAGCTAGGAACAGTTTGGCAGACGTTGCAAGTGACTTTCCCAGCATGTGTCTAGAGAGTAACCTATCTTCCTGCAAACACCTGCCCTGTTGTGGAAAACTCCATTTCCAGTCATGTCATGGTAACGTGCACAAACTGCATCAGTTTCCGACTCTCCAGGGCTGCACCTCCGCTGGCTATTTCCCCTGTTCTGATTTCACAAGTGGGGCTCCAGGGCATTTGGAAGAGCACATTTCACAGTCGGAGCTAACGCCTCACTTGTGCACCAACTCTTTGCACCTTAATATGGTACCTCCGGTTTGTTTAAAGGGCTCACTTTACTGTGAAGACTGTCTAAACAAGGTTCGTATCTTTTTATTTCTTACATTGGGTACAGCTGAGGATGGAGAAAGGACTTTTTTGAAGTGGATTTATCTTGAAAAGCCTTTATTATATATGGGGTTGAAGATTCTCCCATGGTATAGAGGAATCTCCCCATCAGCATAATTTTTGCTAGTTCTGAAAGAAACAAAGGGGAAAATGGGAGATGATTTTTAAAAATACAATCATTATTTATGTAGTTTATACTTTTAGAGCCTCTTGTTGCAATAAATCCATTTCCGACAGGGAGACTAAGTTGGCAAAGCTTTCATGTTCTGTTTTCTCTTTAAAAGCTAAAGCACAGTGGATTTCTTTCTTTCTTTCTTTTTAGCTTTCTTTCTTTCTTTGTTGTTGAGACAGAGTTTCACTCTTGTTGCCCAGGCTGGAGTGCAGTGACATGATCTCAGCTCACCACAACCTCTGCCTCCCGGGTTAAAGCGATACTCCTGCCTCAGCCTCCCTAGTAGCTGGGACAGACTACAGGCATGTGCCACCATGTCCAGCTAATTTTTGTATTTTTTAGTAGAAATGGGGTTTCACCATATTGGAGAGGCTGTTCTCAAACTCCTGACCTCGGGATCTGCCTGCCTCGGCCTCCCAAAGTGCTGGGATTACAGACGTGAGCCACCGTGCCTGTCCAGCACAGTGGATTTCTTGCAACTTACATTCAACTTACACAAGGCCCCATTCATGTAATGTAGATAACTGCATGTTGTCATTTCGCAGTAATATACGAAACCTGAAACTTGGCCCTAGTCACACTGGTGTTCAAGTGAAGATTTTACTACCCTTTATGTAAAGTGTCTGTGAGGTCTTTGTTGCAGCAGACACATGCCCCAGAATGTAAAGATGTGATGACGTTAATATATTTCTTGATCATGTCAAATCACTTCTGGAAATGAATTTATGAATCAATACCTAATGGTTCTGGGAAAGATTATTTGAAAATATGTTTTGTTAGAGGCTAGCAAGCGGAAGGGTACACTTAGAGTGTGTTTTCAGTTGTTGTATATAACTCCAGTCTCTGAAATGATGTCTCTGACACCTCCTCCTCTTCAAAAAAATTTTAAAACAGCCAGCAAGAAATAGCATAATTGATGCGGCCAAACTCTGGCCAAATATACCACCTCCAAATACGCAACCTGCACCTCTTGCCGTCCCTCTGTGTAACGGCTGTGGAACCAAAGGAACAGGGAAGGAGCCCACGTTGTTATTGGCGACCAGTCTAGGCAAAGCTGCTTCAAAATTTGGTAAATCACAGTATGGCATAAAATGTGCATATTTAAATAGCTTTCAGTATCTGATACTAACATTGCATTTAATCACCTTTGAAGGATGCCTTGTGGTTCTAAAGCCCTGTGTATGTGAGTCTCCATTTCCATATCTTGGTAGAAATCTTTTTATTATCATAGATCAGGAAGTCATTTGCCCTTTATGTTGGGCCGAGGCTATACACAGAAGCTTTGTATAGAAAAATGGGTAGTCTATTAGGAGAAATAAAAGTGCTGGAAAAGACTTGGTGTCAGCTTAGGTTCGAAATCACACTTGTTGATGGTATACTCTCTAGAAGGGTTTAGAGTAATTTAGCAATGGCTGATTAAAAACAGTATTTGAAAACCAAAGAGTTCTCAATTAAAATAATGTCCCCAAAAAGTTAATGTGATATGTTTTGAAAACATTTTTTA
Source organism: Callithrix jacchus (assembly GCF_049354715.1). NCBI lineage: Eukaryota > Metazoa > Chordata > Mammalia > Primates > Cebidae > Callithrix > Callithrix jacchus. The sequence goes on along the minus strand of NC_133513.1, from coordinate 13,557,956 downwards.
AATGTTTAATCAGATGTTAATGCAGAGTGAACTCAAAATCAACAACAGTAACAGCTTCACCCTTTATCAGCTCCTCAGCGTTTGTTAGTACCAAGTAGGTAGAAAAGTGTGAGCACATGCTCCTTCTCAGAGAAGCATCACTGTTTAATGTTAGAATGGTTTATGCTTTGAGATGGATTTATTGTGGGCTTCAAGTCACTTGACTCTTAGATTTGTCTTCTTCTGAAAAACAGGAATAATCTCTTAGAGTGATACTTGGACAACATGGTTGCTTATTAGGTCAACCAGTGAGGTTGGTAGCCTTAAAACTTAGCGTTAATTAATAATTTGGTTTTTCTACCACTAATAATGATAGGTAGTTTATTATCGTATTTTAATTTGCCATTTATTTTCCACTACAAGTAATCAAAAGTATTAACATTTCTTAAGGGTCACCAGAAGTTGCAGTAGCTGGACAGGTGCTAGAAAACTTACCCCCCATTGGAGTTTTTTGGGATATTGAAAACTGTTCCGTTCCCTCTGGCCGGTCAGCGACGGCTGTTGTGCAAAGAATCCGTGAGAAGTTTTTTAAAGGCCACAGAGAAGCAGAATTCATCTGTGTGTGTGACATCAGTAAAGAAAACAAGGAAGTAATTCAAGAGCTGAATAATTGCCAGGTAAAAAAAATTTTTTTTTGTAATTGTAATCTACTATAGTAGAAGAATAAGCACATGTGTTTTTTGTGTGTTTGTTTTGAGACAGAGCCTAAGTGTCACCCAGGCTGGAGTGCAGTGACACAGTCATGGCTCACTGCAGCCTTGAACTCTGGGACCCCAGTGATCCTCCCACCTCAGCCTCCCAAGTAGCTGGGATCACCGATGCACACCATCATGCTCGGCTAATTTTTTATTTTTTGTAGAGATGAGGTCTCCCTGTGTTGCCCAGGCTTGTCTCAAACTCCTGGACTCAAGCAGTCTTCTTGCCTTGGCCTCTCAAAGTGCTGTAACATGTGTGTTTGTTTAAGAATTCTGATTGAAAATTTGTTTAATGATACTGCATTTGTGCCAACTTTTCAAATGAAATGAATTACCAAAAGACCACTTCCAAAGGCCAAAAAACAGTTTAAGCATTCTTTTTTTTTTTTTTTAATAAAGATGGGGTTTCACCATGTTGGTCAGGCTGGTCTTGAACCCCCGACCTCAGTTGATCCGCCCGCCTTGGCCTCCAAAGTGCTTGGATTACAGGCGTGAGCCACCATGTCCAGCTGTTTTTTTTTTTTTTTTTTTTTCCCGTTCTTAGTAGACACTTGGCATTCACAGTTTAAGCATTCTTATCTTTCAGTTATGCTCCTTAATTTATACTTTAATTCTGTACTGGTATCATGGTTATATATGTATTGTTTCCTTTGATTTTCATTACTGCTCTGGGAACCAGGCATGTAGAATATATTATTTATAATTTGAAAATTAAACTAAGGCCCTGAGAGGTGAAGTAATATCTTTAAGATCATTTGACCAGGAAGTAGAAGAGCAGGGATCTAAATCTAGATTTATCTGATCCCCAGAGTCTGTACTTTTAAGCTGGAACTAGAATTCAGGTCTTTTGACTCTCAGACAATTAATTCTATTGATAGTCCATATTGCATGTCTAAAATTACATACCTGTGCTCTTTACAAAAATCAGTAAGTTATTATTATATATTGCAAGTGACTGAGGCAAATTTCTCAAAATAAACCTTTCCTTCCTTTGGAGACTTACATATGAGCCTGATAGTTTTAACAGAAATAAATGCACTTTAGCTCCCTTAGGGATATACTCCCTCCTCTCTCCGTCACCTAACCCCAGATCATGAAAGCCATCCACGGGTGCCAAGGGAGAGAATACAGTCATGGGTTCTCAGTTTGTGTTTCTGGTTGGGGTAGTAAATCCCCTTCCTTATCTCTCTTTTCTGCTTATTAGTTGAGACAGAAACTAAAAATTATGGCTTCAGGCTGCTGAAAGCCCAAAACAAAACAGAAAAACAACAAAACAAGACAGGTTGCACAAGCTTGCATGGGTAGCATAGACAGCTGACATAAACCACAATCTTAAATCTTATTTTAGTCATTTATCTGTTCTCTGCCACGTTCAAATTGTTGGCAAAAGCTACTAGAGCAAATTTAACTGACTTCAAATTTCACTTCCTATTTTCTACTTATTTTCTGAAAGGAGGATGAAAGAAACACAGAAACAGAAGATTGTAGATGAGAGCAGGCTTAGTAACAGACCCAGTTAGCTCATATGGAGAACCAGTGTTGAGGTTACTGAGATCTGGTTGTAATTTCTTACCATTCCTAATAGTAATAATAAAGGAATTTTTTTTTTTTTTGCTCAGGAATTACTTATTAAAATATTCATAGACATCAATGATGGACTGGATAAAGAAAATGTGTCACATATACACCATGGAATAATGCAGCCACAAAATAATAAGATCATGTCCTTTGTAGGACCATGGATGAAGCTAGAAGCCATCATTCTCAGCACACTAACACAGGAGCAGGAAACCAAACTCCCCATGTTCTCACTCAATAAGTGGGAGTTGAACAATGAAAACACATGGACACAGAAAGGGGAACATCACACACTGGGGCCTATCTGTCAGGGGCGGGGGACAAGGAGAGGGAGGGAGAGCATCAGGACAAATACCTAGTGCATGAGAGTCTTAAAAGATAACAGGTTGATAGGTGCAGCAAACCACCATGTCTCATGTATACCTATGTAAGACCTGCATGTTTACATGTATCCTGGAACTTAAAAATAAAACATTTTTTAAAAGGCCAGGCATGGTGACTCACACCTGTAATTCCAGCACTTTGGGAGGCTGAGGTGGGCAGATCATGAGGTCAAGAATTCAAGACAAGCCTGGCCAAGATGGTGGAGGCCCGTCTCTACTAAAAATGCAAAAATTAGCTGGGAATGATGGCATGTGCCTTTAATCCCAGCTACTTGGGAGGCTAAGACAGAAGAATTGTTTGAACCAGGACCCAGGAGGCAGAGGTTGCAGTGAGCAGAGATCATGTCATTGCACTCCATCCTGGGCTACAGAGCGAGACTGTCTCAAAAAATAAAAGTAAATATTAAGTATGGGCAGAATGTGTAGCAATTTTCTAGCCTCAACTGCTGCTCATTCACCCTTATTATAAATTAATGCAGGTAACCGTTGCCCACATCAATGCGACTGCAAAGAATGCAGCTGATGATAAATTGCGGCAGAGTCTTCGCAGGTTTGCAAATACCCACACTGCTCCAGCCACAGTAGTTCTTGTGTCAAGTAAGTACAGAAACATCTCATTTCAGCTAAACTCATTGTGTCGGAAGTTATCCTAGAAGCCGGAAACATGTGAAAGTAAAATGTATCCCCAAAGAGGCTGAATACATGAGACATGTTTCTGATTATTGTTGAAAACTTAGAAAAAAAAGTTGGGTCTAGGTGGATTTCTGTATTTTCTCCTTGGAACTTGAATTCTTGTGGGACCAGGTTTATTAAAGAAAAATGTGATTTTTTTTTTTAACCTTAGGCCCAGTGTTAATAATTTTTAAAGTCTGGGATACGAATTTTCAAATTTGAATCTCCCCAACATATTATATTTGCTTTCTTTTACTGAAAGTAATGTATGTATCTTGGAATTCTTGGTAGGTATGTGGTAAGACTGTCTTACCATGTTAATTCTTCTGATGTGAAACGTGTTTCTCTTCTAAGACCTGGGGAAGCAACTTTGAATATAGTCCATCCTTGCCTCCTGAGTGGGTGTCAATAGAGTTGTCTGTCTTTGTCATGTGTTTCTAATGTTTGGGGATGGGGTTGGTCTGTACCTTTTCTTTCAGCTGATGTCAATTTTGCATTGGAACTTAGTGACCTGAGACACAGGCATGGTTTCCACATAATTTTGGTCCATAAAAACCAGGCCTCAGAAGCATTGCTGCATCATGCTAACGAGCTGATCAGATTTGAAGAGTTCATTTCCGACTTGCCCCCCAGGTTACCACTAAAAATGCCAGTAAGTGGGTTTGTGTTATTTTTGCCATTTTCCAATATTACGTTGTGGAGGCTGAAAGACAGCCCATAATAAGGGGGTTGCCACGCCCAGATGGGGCTGTTCTTTGTAAGAGGTGGTTCAGATTTTGAGGTAAGGCTTAGAAACCTTCAGTTCTTCTCTTACAAATACACAGAGAATTGGTATATGTGAAGTTTGCTTTTATTTATTTCAAAACATCATATGGAATTGACTTGTAGATTTACCTTCCTGACTTGCCAGTGTCTTTGAAGCTAGCAGTGTTGTGTGTCAGGTCAATAGAAATGATGCATTAAAAGTTACTATTCTTTTTGCTTCCAAGTATTATGGATAGAGAATATGGTAAGGGTTCTCTCATACTTGCGTGGTTGGCATCAAACAAGTGGAGTCATTGTGCATTTTTTTGGCTTCAGCAGGCCTCTGAGGCTGTGCTTTATTTATTTATTTTTTTTTTTGAGGCAAAGTTTTGCTCTTCTCGAGGCTAGAGTGCAATGGTGCAATCTCGGCTCACTGCAACCTCTGCCTCCTGGGTTCAAGTGATTTTCCTGCCTCAGCCTCCTGAGTACCTGTGATTACAGCCATATGCCACCATGCCTGGCTAATTTTTACAGTTTTAGTAGAGACGGGTTTCGCCATGTTGGCCAGCCTGTTCTCGAACTCCTTACCTCAGGTGATCCACCCGCCTCGGCCTCCCAAAGTGCTGAGATTACAGGCCTGAGCCACCACTCCCAGCCGAGGCTATGCTTTCTATTGTGCATTCCCTGTGCTGCATGGACACAATTAGCAGGAGTGGTGACTGCTCTACCTATATAGCCTGTTCCAGCTGTACACTGGGAGGGGTGAGCACATTTCCAGAAGGACTAGCGTTTCTAATAGACTTGACTTGGGATAAGAAAGTTTATTGCAGTGCTGAGTAAGCTGTTTGGAGAATACATGTGTAACTTGGAAAGAATAATAATGAGAAGGAGCCACGGCGTGGGTGATCTAGGAGAGTGCCAATCCCATGCATTGAACGCAGTCTTCACATATAATTTAATAACTTGAGAGTTACAGAAGTACGTTAGAAATGACTTCATGCAAAGTGTTCATTTAAGGGAGTAAGAAATCAGCTCTTAGAAAAAGTAAATGGGTCATCGGTGATTGTAGCAGCTATGAGACTAGGCCCCGGGCCTCCTAATACTAGCACTTGCCTGCTAGTCTCCAGTGTTCCCTGACACCCAGCAAGCTTTGAGTCTGGCCTAAGATGAAACTCACACTGTGGACAGTTCAGAGTTGTTGATTCCAGAGTCTTGCCCAGGGAGTAAACATAGACTGGCCTTACCCTAATCTTTTGAGGCTCTTTCCTAACTCACGTTTGTCATTATTTGCTTTTAGTCACTTGGGTGTGACTAAATATTTCTTCCCTTCTGCTTCTGTTTGACACTCAATTTTCTAACTTTGAAGGCCTTAAGTAAATACAGTGTTTTTTTCCTGGGAGGCAGAGCTTGCAGTGAGCTGAGATCGCGCCACTGCACTCCAGCCTGGGCAAGAGAGTAAGACTCTGTCTCAGAAAAAAAAAGTAAATATAGTGTTTTAGGTATGAACTTGCCCACTTTGGAGATTTATTCCTTATGGTTAAAAACAACAACAACAATGTTTTGATAATTCAAAAGATTTAGTCTTGCTGGATGTTTTTTCCCATCCACTACAGTGATCATTTAAGCTACATTTCTTTTTACGTTCTTTAGCCTTTTCATTTAATTTTAATAAATTAAACATATATTGGTACTTCCTGGGCTTTGAGTCCCAGGTGTAATAGAAAAAGTGTAGATTTTGTTGATGATTGGTCAGTACCCCTCAAATGAAAAGAAAAGCCTCTGATTAGAAAAGTATGGTGCTGGCCGAGCAAGATGGCTCACACCAGCAATCCTAACACTTAGGGAAGCTGAGGCAGGCAGATCACCTGAAGTCAGGAGTTCAAGAGCAGCCTGACCAACATGGTGAAACCCTGTCTCTACTAAAAATACAAAAATTAGCCAGGTGTGGTTGCGGGTGCCTGTAATCCCGGCTATTCTGGAGGCTGAGGCAGGAGAATCGTGTGAACCCAGGAGGCAGCAGTTGCAGTGAGCCGAGATCACGCAACTGCGTTCCAGCCTTTTTTTTTTTTTTTAAAGAGACGGGGTTTCACCATGTTTGCCAGACTGGTCTTGAACCCTGACCTCAGGTGATCCACCTGCCTCGGCCTCCCAAAGTACTGGGATTACAGGCATGAGCCACCGTGCCCGGCCTCCAGCCTGTCTTTAAAAAACATCTATGATATGATCATTGTAAAAACAAACGAAACACAGTATTTAGAAATGTGAAAGTGAAAACCCTGCAGTTCTGTCCTCCAGAGATAACTGCTGTTAATATTTTGATATTGTCCTCCAGATTGCAAAATGTTGTAAATTAAGAAAAGAGGTATCACATTTATAGTGTTCTGTAGCTTTTGGAAAAAAACTTCATGTCAAAGCTTGGATGTCTTTTCATGTTAGTATATGTTAATATAAATCTGCAACATTTAAAAAAACAGAATTTTGGTTTGAAAAGTACTTGTATGGCTGGTCTTTATTTAACCAGTCTGTTAGTGGACATTTTGTTTATACCCAGTTTTTTTTTCTTTTTTTTTTTTCTTTTTTTTTTTTTTTTACCATTTCCAGCAAGGTAATTATATCTTTAGGCTCCTGGGCTGACATAACATAGGGTAAGTTCCAAGGCATAAAAGTTCCGGGTTAGAATTTTACTAGTAAGATCTGAGTTGTCCTCCAAAAAGGTGGTACCAGTTTACACTCATGAGAGTGTCTGTTTTAAATATTTGCCACCCCAATATGTGAAAAAACAGCATCTTCTTATAATTGGCCTTTTAATTAATCATTAGCACAGTACAAAATACCCTTTTATGATTATTGTTGTTTTCTCTTTATTCCTCTGTGATTTGTTCACATCCTTTGCCTGTTGTTAGTGATTTCTTTTATGGTTTCTGGATTTAACCCTTTATATAATTAAGTTTTCTCCTGGTGGTTCTCCGCTTTTTTTGGGGATGGAGTTTTGCTCTTGTTGCCCAGGCTGGAGTGCAATGGTGTCATTTTGGCTCACCGCAACTTCTGCCTCCTAGGTTTAAGTGATTCTCCTGCTTCAGCCTCCTGAGTAGCTGGGATTATAGGCGCACGCCACATGCCTAGCTAATTTTGTATTTTTAGTAGACATGGGGTTTCTCCATGTTGGCCAAGCTGATCTTGAACTCCTGACCTCAGATGATCTACCCGCCTTGGCCTCCCAAAGTTCTGGGATTACAGGCGTAAGCCACCATGCCCAGCCAGTTCTAATTTTAAAATATTATTTTTATTCTTATTAAAATTTTTTTTTTTTTTCATACAAAATCTCACTCTGTTACCCAGGCTGGAGTGCAGTGGTGTGATCTCAGCTCAGTGCAGCCTCTGCCTACCAGGTTCAAGCTATTCTCCTGCCTCAGCCTCCCAAGTAACTGGGATTACAGGCACACCAGGCACACGCCACCACAACCAGCTAATTTTTTTTTTTTTTTGAGGTGGAGTTTTGCTCTTGTTGCCCAGTCTGGAGTGCAGTGTCACAATCTCAGCTCACCGCAACCTCTGGCTCTCAGATTCAAGCAATTCTCCTGCCTCGCCCACCCGAGTAGCTGCAATTACAGGCGCATACCACCAAGCCTGGCTATTTTTTTGTAATTTTTGTAGAGACGAGGTTTCACCATGTTGACCAGGCTGGTCCTAAATTCCTGACCTCAGGTGATCCGCCCGCCTTAGTCTCCCAAAGTGCTCAGATTACAGGTGTGAGCCACTGTACCTGGCCAGAATTCAGCTCTTTCAGGTGTACAATAATTTTTAGTAAATTGAGTTGTACAGTTTTAGAGTATTTTGTCACCTCAGTAAGATCTATTATGCTAATTTATGGTTAATCCCCTTCCCCACTGTTAGGCACTACTAATCTTTCTGTCTCTGTAGATTTGTATTTTCCAGACACTTAATAGAAATGGAATCATGTAGTATACAGACTTCTGTGCTTGGCATCTTTTATTTATTTATTTATTTATTTATTTATTTATTTATTTATTTATTTTTTGAGACAGCATCTCACTCTGTCACTCATACTGGAGTGCAACAGCCTCAACCTTCCTGGGCTCAGGTGATCCTCCCACCTGAGTAGCTGGGACTGTAGGCATGCATCACCATGTCTAGCTAAAGCATATTCTTTAAAACAATATTCATTTACTTGTTGACACTTCCCTCTCCCATTTAAATCACTGTCACCTCCTTTCCAAAGTTTTAGCTGAAGTTTGGAGGTTACCCATAGTTCTTATTTTGAAATTGAATGTGTGCCCTTGAGTTAACCTGATGTAACACTTCTTTCCTCTGTATTAGCAGTGCCACACTCTGCTCTATGTTTATAACCTACCAGCAAATAAAGATGGCAAGAGCGTCAGCAACAGGCTCAGACGCCTGTCCGATAATTGTGGTGGGAAAGTGCTGAGTATTACAGGCTGCAGTGCAATTCTCCGCTTCATAAACCAAGATAGTGCAGAGCGCGCTCAGAAGCGAATGGAAAACGAAGATGTCTTTGGTAATAGGATCATTGTGTCATTTACTCCAAAAAATAGAGAACTCTGTGAAACAAAGAGTTCAAATGCAATTGCTGATAAAGTGAAGTCTCCCAAAAAACTTAAGAATCCAAAATTGTGCCTCATCAAAGATGCAAGTGAACAATCTTCCAGTGCCAAAGCCACGCCTGGAAAAGGGTCACAGGCAAATTCTGGATCTGCTACAAAAAATACAAATGTTAAAAGTTTACAGGTAATTTTGATACCTCTTGCTTTCTGAAGTTTATGGTAGGTTTGGTTTCTTCGTTTCTGTGTTTTATGCACCCACTTGCTTTTGGCGTGTCTCTTTTTGATCTCAGTGTTTGATGATACTCAAAGTCAGCCGTTTTCTGTAGAGGATTTAACACATCTTGGGTACTTAAAATTTAAACCCCACTGTGCTTGTGTCTTTGAAGGAGCTATGCCGCATGGAGTCAAAAACTGGTCATAGAAACAGTGAGCACCAGCAAGGTCACCTGCGGCTGGTAGTGCCCGCTCATAGTAACTCAAGTGCTGCAGTGCTGATGGCAAAAAACTCCGGGGCAGCAGAACCCGTTTACAAAACCAATCAGAAGTATGTGAAACTGCTCTTTCTCATAGTTGCTTCACAAATGTGAAGGAAGACATATGACCTTTTCCCTTCAATTTTCCCCTTCTGTTAGAAAAGAGAACCTCAGTGCCCGAAGTGTTACCAGTTCTCCTGTAGAGAAAAAAGATAAAGAGGAGACTGTATTCCAAGTGAGTTACCCGTCTGCTTTTAGCAAGTTAGTTGCATCCAGGCAAGTCAGTCCTCTGCTCGCATCTCAGCCTTGGTCTTCTAGGTGAGTCCAGCTTCTTGACCCATTGGGGTGGTTACATGTAATAGGACAGATTATGAAATAGTATGTTTGTTGAAAAGAATTCAAATAGTACTGAAATGCACAGAATGATAGATAAGTCTCCCATCCCTCCTCTGCCATTCCCCTTCTCAGGTAATCATCGTTAATATTTAGGGCCAATGCTTTCACCATTTCTTTCCCCTCCATGTGGAAATTGTGGCAAGCAGAGGTCAGAAAAAGAAACCCGTTGGAGAGTGCCTCACCAGTGCTGGGAGACATGTTAAGATGTTCCTATGTTGACTGTGTTGAGGAGAAAGCCCAAACGAGGCATGCTTTGGTGCTTCTTATGAATATGGTACTGTATGGGAAGCTGAGAAGTAAGGTTTTCTGTAAACCACAGTCACTGTCTACCACTATCTCTCACACCAAGGCTTGGGAAACAGAGAAGCCATAAGGCTGTGTTGCTTTCCCATGAGCTGCTTTTAGCATTGCATTTGTTCTCCTGAGTTGGTGATGAATCACAGTAGAAAGTGACTATGGGTCCATAAAATTATATCTGAAAAGCCAAATAAAAGTTTTCTTTATGTGCAGAAAGAACTGCAACATGTGAGCAAGAACGTTTTAATTATTTCAGAACTGCAGAGGAGGTTAAATGCCTTAAATTGGCATCACAGGCTGATTTCCTAAGGATAAAGGCCCAAAGCAGAAGGTTAATTCATCAGGACTGCCTCTGATTTCTGCCTTTAGCTTTTTGTAACCCAAAGAAAGAATGATATTAATTGATTGGTGGTAATTAGGAGTCAGTAGGTAGTACTTTTGACAATGTCTGAAATCACTGTATATTTAAGATTAAAAACACGACTGGGCACAGTGGCTCACACCTATAATCCCAGCACTTCTGGAGGCTGAGGCAGGCAGATCACTGGAGGTCAGAAGTTCAAGACCGGCCAGGCCAACATGGTGAAACACCGTCTCTACCAAAGATACAAAAAAATTAGCTGGGCGTGGTACACGCCTATAGTCCCAGCTACTGGGAGGCTGAGACAAGAGAATTGCTTGGAACCCCGGAGGTGGAGGTTGCAATGAGCCAAGATCCCACCATTGTACTCTAGCCTGGGTGACAGAGCGAGACTGTCTCAAAAAAAAAAAAAGATTAAAAACACGTTTGAAAACCAAATGTTTGGTTTGGTTGCATTGTGACTTCTATATATAATTTCAAGCAAAGCCTAAATTATAAAACCGAAATACACAGAACAGCTTTTTAAGATAATCTCAATATGTGTGTTTTAAGCAGGAGTATGTCTCCAAACCTTTTAAACAGAGCATCCCCGCTTGCTTTCAACATTGCAAATTCGAGCAGCGGAGCCGACTGCCTAGACCCATTTGCAGATGGTGCTGATGTCCAGGTCAGCAACATAGACTACAGATTATCTCGGAAGGAGCTGCAGCAGCTCCTGCAGGAAGCATTTGCCAGGCATGGCAAGGTAACTTTTTCCCTCTTGTGCTTGCTTTGTTTTACTCTTTGATGGAATTTCTAGTTAAGAGGACTTAATTTGATAAACATAACCACAGCCAGGATAGAAGTATAGCTGAACACGTTTGAACTCCTTCCTTTTCCCTTTGGTCTGCTCAGGGTAGTGCTATAAATCCGTTTTTACAATATAGCCCCAGAGAGCAAGACACCTAGCAGTGAGAAACTCTTGTCTTTGGCAGAAATTTAAATGGCAAGTTGTGACTAAGCATGGTGGCTCACACCTGTAATCCCAGCGCTTTGGGAGGCTGAGGTGGGCAGATCACCTGAGGTCAGGAATTTGAGACCAGCCTGGCAAGTGAAACCTCATCTCTACTAAGAAATAAAAAATCAACTGGGGCATGGTGGTGCGTGCCTGTAGTCCCAGCTACAGGAGGCTGAGGCAGGAGAATTGCTTAAACACGGGAGACAGAGGTTGCAATGAGCTGAGATTGCACCACTGCACTCCAGCCTGGGTGACAGAGTGAAACTCCGTCTCAGAAAAAAAAAGGGCAAGTTGGTAAATAAAACATTGCTGGGTTTTAGTTAGCTCCTCTTGCTGAAATACAGGTAGGATTCTAAAATAATGTTGGCTGGTTTTGTTTATATCTTTTATATTTGACTCCTTTTTTAGGTGCAGTTTTCCTAAAAATGCACCTTTAATGAGTCTTAAAATAGCCATGCTCTGGCTTTGTAGGGTCTGGAAAAGACCCCAAAGACTCCTCCCATGTGTTGGCCTCTGAGCCTGCTTTGGAGAGCTGTGTGTGCCAGAGCACACAGGCAGGCCAGGCCAGTGTCACATCTCTGAAGGTCACCCCATCCTCACTCACTTACGTCCTGGTCGGTAGAAGAACAGAGTTCAGACATAGTCCTTTGTGGAAGCACTGCACTCCGCAAACGTGTTCCTTCATGCTTCACCTTCAGTTTTAAGACGACAGGGCTCTGGGCGGACATAGCTTTCAGTTTTTCCTTTTCCTGTTGTAGGTGAAGAGTGTTGAACTCAGCCCCCATACAGATTATCAGCTCAAGGCTGTTGTGCAAATGGAAAATTTACAAGATGCGATCGGTGCGGTGAATAGCCTCCACAGATACAAAATTGGCAGCAAAAAGATCCTGGTCTCACTTGCCACCGGGGCTGCCAGCAAATCACTCTCTTTACTGAGGTAAGAAGCAAGCAAGCTGTTTATTTCAGGAAATAACATTTGACCCAGAAACAATTTTAGAAATAATAAAAATAGATTCTGTCACATTCCTAACCCCCTCGTGATGATTACATGTGGAATAATGCTTATTCTAGATTGAAAGAGTTAGAAATAAGCTATTTGACTCTTTTCTAAGTCATTAATTGAAGGTGGAATACAGGTTAAACTTTACAGGCACTTGGGAGTAAAATAATACGCAACAGGTTCAGAACAGGTTCTAAAAATAGTAGACCCCTACAATAAAAGTTCATAAACCTGAAAAGTCTAAAGTATTACCTTCAGATCTTAGAAGAAGGTAGATTTGTCTGTAAAGACTAGATCTACAAAGCTCCAAGCTCTCCATTTGCAGATATACCCTTAGTGTCAAATGGATACCCAGCCCCGTTAAGTCTACCTTAAGACTACATCAGTCTTAAGAATCTGGTGATGGTTTTACTCATAGTAAGATGTGATACTTCTTTGAGTCTCCCTGTTTTGGGGATACTGGTAAAACAGGACCCACTCCTGAATGTCTCCTTGGATTTTCAGAGATCTTTTCTCTAACTTGTACTTCACTGTTACTTACACTACAAGTTACTTTTTTGTTGTTGTTGTTCTTAGAGTAAAAATAATACTCATTGAAGACAATTTGAAAAGTTTAGAAACATAAAAGAAGAAGGGGGAGAAAACCATCCATAGTCCTGTGGCTCAGAGCCAATTACCCTTAATAGTTTGGCATCTTCTTTTTGTTTTGTTTGGGGTTTTTCCCTTTGAGTGTTTTTTGGTGCCTCTTGGTTTTTTAAAACTATAGTTGAGATGATGTTGTCTAGTTGTGTATCCTCAACAGGAATGGCAATCATATATATCTAACATAAACTGCAGTATGGCAGGAGATACTTAAACTCTTCTGCCTTTTGGTCTGAATAAACCATGTCTTTTGGCTCCACTGGTGTGGAAAACCCTGTGATTGGTACTAATTGTAGTGTATTACTTAATCTTTTTTCATTACCTTCTCCCTAAAATCCTTTCTTTAATTTTTCTGGAAAATAAATTCTGACATAGCAGAAATTGGTAAATTTATTTTGCATATGCACTGTGTTAATTTTACGAACTCTGTTTATACAGCTTGTAACATGGAGGAAGTGGCCTGTCCCCTAATTCAACTTGTGTCTTACAGTGCAGAAACAACGTCTGTTCTTCAGGATGCCCCTGCCTGTTGCCTGCCTCTGTTCAAATTTACAGATATCTATGAAAAAAAGTAAGTTAGCTCTATTTTTTCTTTATCCAGTCAGTACTGCTTGGTGACTTATATGCACAAAACCATGGTAATGGCTCTTGAGGAAGTTCAGCCTGGTAGAGGAGAGGAGACAGAGACACTGGTGTTCAGATTTACATGTAAATGAATGTTTAGCAGACATTTAAAAACTACATTTTATTTTTAACAAAGTTGCATGCTCGGTCCTCAGTGCTGTGCTTATTTTTCCGCTAATTGACTGGTTTTAGTTTTGGGGTTTTTTTTGGAGGCAGAGTCTTGCTCTGTCACCCAGGCTACAGTGCAATGACGCAATCTCGGCTCACTGCACCCTCTGCCTCCCAGGTTCAAGTGATTCTCCTGCCTCAGCCTCCCAAGTAGCTGGGACTACAGGCATATACCACCAAGCCTGGCCTAGTTTTTGTATTTTTAGTAGAGACAGGGCTTCTCCATATTGGCCAGGCTGGTCTCAAACTGCTGACCTCAGGTAATCCACCCACTTCAGCCTCCCAAAGTGCTGTGATTACAGGCTTGAGCCACTGTGCCCAGCCAAGTTTTAATATTTATTGGATGAACAATTTTAATCACTATATTGTAAGCTTCAGGACAGCAGGGACTGGCTCTGCCTTAATATTGTATCCTCAGCATCCAGCACATTGTAGATGCTCAGCAAGGACAAGTGATAACAAGACCGAGGCACTACACAGAAGGCAAAGCTAGGCAAGACTTAGGACTCCTCCTTGAGGAGCTGATGTCTAGCGGGAAGAGAACGTGCTCGTGAATCTCTATGGACAATGAAGAAAACTGATTGGAAAGGAGGATAAAAGGCTTTGAGAACACAGGAGGGAAGAACAAGGAACTTGGCCATTATCCCATGGATAATAGGGATCCACTGAAGTGCTGGAGGAAGGAGGGAGGGGAAAGGTGTGGTGACGGGAACCATGCTGCAGGAAGAGTCTTCTCGTAGCAGTGGTGTCTGAGATGGCATGAACAGGGGTGGGAAGGAGGCAGAGAGGGAAAATGTTACATTAGTCCAAATTCTGAGCAGATACTGCTGGGACAGAAAGAACTCGATGTTACAAAATGTCAAATGTTATTGAAATTGGAGTGGGTAACTAATTTTTTTTAATTAAGATTTTTTTTTGAGACAGGATCTCTGTCACCCAGGCTGTAGTGCAGTGTCACAACCCTAGCTCACTGCAGCCTCAAACTCCTAGACTCAGATAATCTTCCCACCTCAGCCTTCTGTGTAGCTGGGACCACAGACATGTGCCACCCTGCCCAGCTAATATTTTTTTATTTTTGTAGTCATGGCGTCTTGCTATGTTTCCCAGGCTGGTCTTGAACTCCTGGCCTCAAGTGATTCTCCCACCTTGGCCTCCCAAACTGCTGGGATTACAGGCATGAGCCACCACATCTGGCTAGGGTAACTAGTTTTATGTAGCAAGCAAGGTAAAAGGTAGAGGTAATTTTGATTCTGAGTGTACAGCAAGTTTTTGGTCTTGGTTTTGGACATGCAAGTTTTAGGGGGCTGTTGAAAGAGCTGGTTAGAGAGTTCACACAATTCTTCTGCACATTGGGCTTCTTTGGGAGAGAAGTAGGCTCTGAAGATCGGGCAGTTGTTTGCCTTTAGGACAATTGGGACAGACTGAAGAGCAGATAAGGCTGGAAGGGGGAAGGAGAAATAGAGGACAGGAATGGATGGAATGTCACCAGGGCCAGGGGTGTAGGCAAGCACCAGGATATGTGCCAGGAGAGCCCTTAGGAACGGGAGAATCCAGGGCCATGAGGATATGTGTGAGGTTTGAGGATGAGGCAGAGGCTGCTGATGACTTTTGAGTCATTACTACAGAGTCCTGTGGCTAAAATCCAGGAGGGAAGGATCTGAGAGACCGGGGTAGCACAGCAAAAGCAATTCCTGAGCAGCTGGATGTTTGCATTACAGGCAGGGAGAGTGAGTACAAGACTGAGAGTGAGAGTACAAGGGAGAATGTGTCTCTCCGGGAGGTGGAAGAGGATGAGGGGCTGGTTTGCTAGATGAGAATCCGAGCATCTGTAGGACACTGGGAAGGAACCACTGGTCAGGCAGTGAGAAGAGAGCAGGCAATACTTACTGAGCACTTACTATGAGCCAGGTTTTGTCCAGGCCTACCCACACTTAATACTCATATCAACCCTGTGAGATAAGCGCTTTTATCACCCCGTTTTACAGGTGGAAATAGTGAGGCCCTGATTGGTTGTGGAATTTGACTAAGGTCACACGGGTTGAAGTGGACTCAGGATGTGAACTCAAATCTGCCGACCTCCAGGGCCTGTGCCTTTAAGTTCTAAGTAGGAAAGATAGAGGTCAGGAGGAGGACTGGGGAGTCCAGTGTCAGAGGGTGTGTGTGGGGGTCACACATTTGAGGCATAGGAAAGGTGAGAGTGTCACGGGAAACATGCATTCTTCTTCCAAGAGAGGAGAGCAGGGATGGTGAGAAGCAATAGAGAGAATTGGAAGTGAGGGGGAGCTGCATTGAGAGAAATCTTATCAGAGAGCTCTCCACCTCAGAGAATTCGGTGAGGCCAATTATAGCACCTGGGCAGGGGCTAGGGTGGCTACCAAATGATTTGAGCATAGTCATGGATGGTGCCAGGGATGACTCAAAGGAGTACCAGGCATCACTGGTTTGGTGATGGATGAATTTATACTAGAATTGTTCCAGTTTTCCCTTTGAAGAGATGGAATCGCCATTCTTGATTATTGCTCTTTATTTAAACAGGATGAGTGTTTCTGTATAATCAAAGAAAAACCTAATCAGCATCTCTCTTCTCTTGCTTTTAGGTTTGGACACAAGTTGAATGTGTCCGATCTATATAAATTAACAGACACGGTCGCAATCCATGAACAAGGAAATGGACGGCTGGTGTGTCTCTTAGCCAGCAGTCAGGCCCGCCAAAGCCCCTTGGGGTCTTCCCAGTCACATGACGGCTCCTCCACGAATTGCAGCCCGATTATATTTGAAGAGTTAGAATATCACGAGCCTGTCTGCAGACAGCATTGTTCCAATAAGGATTTCAAGTATGCCACCCGTTTTCCTTTAGAGATCAGTCTTTTCTGTAAGATTGTGGAACATGATAGGATGACCTTGTGAACATTTTAGACCCCTGCGGAATGTCAGCTTCCTGTTTTGTTCTCTTTTCTTCAGTGAACATGAATTTGATCCAGACTCTTACAAGATTCCTTTTGTGATCCTTTCTTTGAAGACATTTGCGCCCCAGGTTCACAGTCTTCTCCAGACCCACGAGGGCACCGTGCCTTTATTGAGGTGAACCATATCAAAGCCTTTGTTGATATAATGCCCTCGTTCTCCTTTTTATAGGAAGTCTGCCTTTTCTGCCCATAACCTCTTTACAAAGAAGTTCTATACAATGCTTCATCCTGATGTGTTTATCCTTCAGTAAATGTACCACATACCACATTTTGGCCAACCATGGACTGTATGTGGGACAGTGGTCACATAAGATTACAGTAACACGGGCCGGGCGTGGTAGCTCACGCCTGTAATCCCAGCACTTTGGGTGGCCGAGGCGGGCGGATCACAATGTCAAGAGATTGAGACCAACCTCCCCATGATGAAACCCCGTCTCTACTAAAAATACAAAAATTAGCCAGGTGTGGTGGCATGCGCCTGTAGTCCCAGCTACTCGGGAGGCTGAGGTGGAAGAATCGCTTGAACCGAGGAGGTGGAGGTTGCAGTGAGCCGAGATTGCGCCACTGCACTCCAGCCTGGCGACAGAGCAAGACTTTGTCTCAAAAAAATATATAAATAAAAAATAAAGTAAAATAAAAGATTATAGTAACACATTTTCACTATACCTTTCTAATGTTTAGATACACAAATATCGCACTGCTCACAGTATTCAGTACAGTAACAGGCTGTCCAGATGTGTAATTCAGGTATCATGGGCAGCACCAGCCTCTGTGTACAGTGGGCTACAGCATCTAGGTTTGCGTAAGTCGACTTGATGATGTTTTCAGATGACAGAATCACCCAGCAACACGTTTCTTAATACATATAGTACATACCCCAGTACATATAGTACATACCCCCATCACGAAGCAACACATGGCTGTATATATGAAATGGGATCCATTCACTCAGTAATTCAGCAAGAAAATATGTGTTTGTGGCCAGGTGCAGTGGCTCATGCCTGTAATCCCAGTACTTTGGGAGGCTGAGGCGGGCAGATCATAAGGTCAGGAGTTTGAGACCAGCCTTGCCAAAATGCTGAAACCCACTCTCTACTAAAAATACAAAAAATTAGCTGGGTGCGGTGGCGCACACCCGTAATCTGAGCCACTTGGGAGGTTGAGGCAGGAGAATTGCTTGAACCTGGGAGGCAGAGGTTCCAGTGAGCTAAGATCGTGCTACTGCACTCCAGCCTGGGCAACAGAGCGAGACTCCATCTCAAAAAAAAAAAAGAAAATGTATGTTTGTGCTACGTTGTGCTAACATAAATGTGAAGAGGACAGTTGCTTTCCTCTGGAAGGAGATGTGTCATAAGTGCTGTAATAGAAATCTGCACAAGTGTTGAGAGTACACAGCTTCAAATACGTGTATATTTCAAGACTTAGAAAAGTATTCTTCAGAAGTTCGTTTAGACACTCCATGAGCCGAAATAGTAGGCTGAATACAAAGGCCGACACAGGACTCAGTGGCCGGCATCCCCCTTCTGCTGGGGAAGCAGACATGGAACTTACTTAGAGCCCGGCTGCCTTATTTTTAACCCCCTCTCCTGGAAAACTACTCGGGAAAATGCCATCAGAATGTATCAGAGAGGCCAGGGCCACAGTGCCTGCCTCCTTGGGTCCTGAATTTTAACCTTCAAACCCTGATCATGAGCAATCAAACAAATGATTAACACATACATTAAACCAAAGCCTTCTGTTTAGCAAGTGCTTCCTTTTCCATTATTTTAATTTAACCTTTCCTTTTTTTTTTTTTTTTTTTTCTATTTAAGCTTTCCAGATTGTTACACTTCGGAGTTTGGTGATCTAGAAGTAGTGCAGGAAAACCAAGGAGGTGTTCCCTTAGAGCACTTCATCACCTGTGTTCCAGGTGTCAACATTGTCACTGCTCAGAATGGCGTTAAAGTGGTTAAATGGATTCACAACAAGCCCCCACCTCCCAACACTGGTAGGTGTCAGGTATTTTGTCCACCTGTCCCTCGTGAGACCAGAGGAGACTATTGGCTTTTATTTCAAACAGCAACACTGTTTGCCAAGTGTGAAAGCACCATGGCTGTGTCCTTTAATCTTTTGAAAACTTTCTAAAATGCTTGAGGGCAGAACTAGACTTTGTTTTTTTAGATAGGGCCTTGCTGTGTTGTCCAGGCTGGTCTTGAACTCCTGAGCTCAAGCAGTCGTCCCACCTCGGCCCCCCAAAATGCTGGGGTTACAGGTGTGAGCCACCAAGGCCAGAGCTAGACCTTTTGAAAGTACAAACATAAGTTACGTAAAAAACTTGAAACTCAGATTTCACATTGATAGATCCCTTTAGCTACCTAATTTTGTGAAACATTTGACTTGCCAGTTGACTGGCCTTTTAAAAATAGTTTCAGGGGCTGGGCACCGTAGCTCATGCCTGTAATCCCAACACTTTGGGAGTTCCAGGCGGGCAGGTCACCTGAGGTCAGGACATTTGAGACCAGCCTGGCCAATATGGTGAAACCCCATCTCTACTAAAAATACAAAAATTAGCCGGACATGGTGGTAAGCGCCTGTATTCCCAGCTACTCGGGAGGCTGAGGCAGAATAATTGCTTGAACCCGGGAGGTGGAGGTTGCAGTGATCTGAGATGGTGCCATTGCACTCCAGCCTAGGCAACAAGAGCAAAACTTCATCTCATAAAAAAAGAAAAAAATAGTTTTAGATATTTGGGGAAGTATCACTTAATGCAAATTTACCTTTGAAAGTCATTTTGGTCCACTTTGATAAATGTGAAGATAAATTCAAAAGACCAAGGGTATTTGGATCTAGATTTGGGTGAGTGTCTGAGTTTCAGGCATATCCTGAGTTGGAGATGTCCTACACTGCTGCCTATGAATAGCACTTTAAATTATTGCCTTCCTGTATATACACATGCTTCCTTCTCTTTGTCCCCAACACTCCTTTGTCTTCTCCCACCTTTTCTGCCCTACAGGAGAAAAGGTGAGGGTAACGGAGGAATTCTGCCTGAGTCAGCCTGCTCCTAGGAATATCTGTACTCAGGTTTCTCCGAGGATATCTCTTTCATTTTCCCTCTGTCCTAGATGTCTCAGGGGGTTGCTGCTCCTTTCTCCTAAGCCATGTGCCCATAAGACTCTTCCACCTTTCTATAAAGATTTCCATCTGATTATTTATACTTCTTTATTTTTTTTTAATTAATTTTTTTTTTTTTTATGACGGAGTTTTGCTCTTGTTACCCAGACTGGAGTACAATGGCATGATCTCGGCTCACTGCAACCTCTGCCTCCTGGGTTCAAGCAATTCTCCTGCCTCAGTAGCTGGGACTACAGGCGTGCGCCATCGTGCCCAGCTAATTTTTTATATTTTTAGTAAGAGAAGGGGTTTCACCATGTTGACTAGGATGGTCTTGATCTCTTGACCTCGTGATCCACCCGCTTTGGCCTCCCAAAGTGCCGGGATTACAGGCGTGAGCCACCGCGCCCGGCCTATACTTCTTTAATTGGGTAAAAGCAGTCAAGATGGTGCGAAAACCTGTCTCTTACACCCTTTTATGTCATGCTGATTTTAGAACATCACTTTCTGTGGTTTTCTGGGTAACAGCATTTTCAGTTCCACTATGGATTAATTTTGCTCTTCTGGGCTACCTTCCTGATGACCATTTATAACTTTGTGGGAAAGTATGTTTCACATGACCAGGTTCCAGATGGATCTTTGAAATATAACCAGTTTCTAAACTGGGAGCTTTTTGTGTATTTTCACTTCTACTATAAGTAACACTGTAGTAGACTCTGCTTTGCCTTGGCCACTTAACTTTGAGGATTAGTAGGACAGCATTCGCCAGCCTGTGAATAAGGTAGACTAGCTAGTTATTGGACTATGAGACCAGAATATAGAAACTGAGACATAAAGCAGCTACTGTATTTCGTTTCATCTGCTTCCCCATGATTGAATTCAAATCTGTGCTTTTTGTCTTATACATGTTCTTTTTCCTCTAGACCCTTGGCTTCTGCGTTCGAAGAGTCCTGTAGGGAACCCCCAGCTGATCCAGTTCAGTAGAGAAGTGATTGACTTGCTGAAAAGCCAGCCATCTTGTGTCATACCCATCAGTCATTTCATCCCATCCTATCACCATCATTTTGCAAAACAGTGCCGAGTGTCAGACTACGGATACTCCAAGCTGATTGAGTTACTAGAAGCAGTGCCTCATGTGTTGCAGGTAAGGCAAGAATATTCCTCCATAGCTTTGTCCGTCTCCATCAAAGAAGCAGGATAGGTAGTAACCTAATCCTAAGAAGTCAATTCTAGGCAGAACATACTCTAAAAGCTTTCTTCAGAGGGAGGGAATAACACTCTAAGGTGGCTTCTCAGTTTTTCAGAAAGCTCCTAGTTTTCAGTTTTAGAGGAACTCCTTGGAGGATTGAGGAGTATTTTCACTCTAAGCTCTATAGACATTCTTCATCCCAGCACAGCTTTCTCCAGAATTGTTCATGATTATAAGAGAGCTGCCATGAATACCCACATACTGTATGTTGGTGCCTATGTGAGAGTCAAGGGCTTAACGTTTCTTCTAATGTAACTAGTTGGAGTCTAGTATAATGTGTAACTAGCTGGGCTAGAGTATAGCACCCATCCTGTGATTTTGCCAATTAACTCACAGTGTTACAATAGCTTCCCACTCACTGAAAACGGTGTGAAAAACTTGAACTGTCTTTTAGAGTTGAGTTGGTTGTCTAGACCAATTTGTCTGGACAACCGATACACTTTTCATTTCCGTACTCACTACTTTTCAAAAGATTACACTTCTCATCTCTATACTCATTGACTATTTGGGAGAGGGTGCACCAGACCCAAAAAAAGTAAGTTTCAGGAGGTTGGACATTTGTTCCTTTTGACCAGCTACATTTTGTTGATTCACATGTGTTTGAAATTGCACACATTCTACATAAGGGGAGTCATTCTCTGAGGCCAGTAACAGAAAAGAGGGTGAGCCAGCAGCAAGGAAGTCACTGTCTGCTGAGGTCTTACATAATAAATAATCAAACCATTTGCTTTGCAGATTCTTGGAATGGGCTCCAAACGTCTGTTGACCCTTACCCACAGGGCCCAGGTGAAGCGCTTTACTCAGGATTTACTAAAACTTCTCAAATCCCAGGCCAGCAAACAGGTCATTGTGAGAGAATTCTCACAGGCTTATCACTGGTGAGTTGATGAACAGAAATGAAAGCAAAGGTTTTAAGACACTTTATCTTCTCCCAAATTCTAAATAATTATCTAATGTTCCTATTAAGCATTCTTTTGGAAAACTTACAGTTCTTTTACCGATGGATGATATTACTCATTCTTTATCTACTTCCATTGTTAAAACCTAGGTGTTTCTCAAAGGACTGGGATGTCACTGAATATGGTGTTTGTGAATTGACTGACATCGTATCAGAGATTCCAGACACAACCATCTGCTTATCCCAACAAGATAATGAAATGGTGATTTGTATTCCCAGAAGAGGTATGTGACTTACATTTGCTGGAAAGATATTGTCTGCCTCCTGTTATTTTAAAGTAGCGTGGCAGAGAAGATGTGGTTTTTTCCTCCCTCTGTGGTTCCTGAAGATTCCACAGAAAGCACAGTGTGAAAACTGCTGCTCTTTGGATTCTGAGTTCTTCAAAGTAGGTGAAGCTGTTCCCAGGAAGAAAAGTAGGCTGGCTTTTTAGAATTCACTCTTAACAGGAAAAACGGGCATGATCAGCACTTCCTGCAGATTCCTTCTGCAGCCTGTCTTATGGTTGTGTGAGCCATACTCCTCCAGTTGAGAATCTGTTACCATGGCTGTTGCTTCTCTCTTCTTTTTAACTCTGAGCTACTTTATTTACTGTGTACACTTAGGAAGACAACTTACATGAATGTTTTGTTTTGTCTTTAAAATTTTAATAGTTACAGTTGAGATCAGAACTGCACAGGTCCCTTTATGGATAGAAGGTACAGTATTCGAGGGATGCGAAGCCCCCGGATACCGAGGACCGGTATTATTCACGTCTGCAGGTTTGGCAGGGTGGACCGCAGGACTTCAGTAGGTGCGGATTTTGGTGTCCAAGCGGGGTCCTGGAACCAATCCCTTGAGAACACCAAGAGATGACTATATGGCTATTTCCTCCTTCTATTATCTGGTTCTTAAACTGTAGGGAACATTGGTATCCATGAAATCATAGAATTCCAGCGCTAAAGTTAGTAATGCCAGAATTTTTCCAATTCTCAACTAGAAAAAACAATCTCAGCTTAAACTTTTCCTCCTCTTTATTTTGGTTCAGCTTTTGAAGCTTTATATTCTTTTCTGCTAGCAAGTTTTAATGAAGATCAGATGAATAAACAAAAAAAAAGTGGGGCTATTCAGAAGTGTGATTTCATAGGATAGTTTCTCGAGTACTTGTTGAAGTACAGGGACCTGGGTGTGTGTCATATTAATATATATGGGGCAGGGGCTAGAAATGGTTTCTAGCTTGTAAGATTACTATATATGCATTTCATCATTTACTGTAATAGTATCATGACTTGCCTGGTATTCTGCCCTGGAACATGTTTGAGAACAACTTGCAAAGAGGGAAGAGTATAAGTGTTTGGTTTTTAGGTCGTGTGTGTTTGGAAGGCACGAATGATACTGCTTATAAATTCTAAAAAGGATTTACTATAGTGTGGGTGTTGAACACAAATGGGTAGAAAAAAATTGTGATTTTATGTTTTTTTTAAAGAACGCACTCAGGATGAAATAGAAAGGACAAAACAGTTCTCCAAGGATGTCGTTGATTTGCTGCGTCACCAGCCCCATTTCCGGATGCCCTTTAATAAATTTATTCCCTCCTACCATCACCATTTCGGCCGGCAGTGCAAGCTTGCATACTATGGGTTTACCAAGCTTCTTGAACTTTTTGAAGCCATACCTGATACTTTACAAGTGAGTGAAGAACTTCTTTTATAAAGTATTTTTCTGAACAACATATAGGAAATTTTTTTTCACGTTCAAGACCTATTTTCCTGGGAAGTAGGGCGTTATGAGAAAGGATAAAAATCTAAGCTGTTCGCATCAGAGAAGCAGTATTACAGACTCATTAGTATTTTTAGATAAATATGGCATTTTCCTTCAGTAAAGAAGTATAGAGTTATTTAAACTTGTTTTAGAGTAATTATTGAAAAAAGGATTAAGTAGGCTGATTTCTTTTTTTTTTTTTTGAGCCAGAGTTTCACTCATTGCCCAGGCTAGAGTACAGTGGCTTGATCTTGGCTCACTGTAACCTTCATCTCCTGGGTTCAAGCAATTCTCTTGCCTCATCCTCCCAAGTAGCTGGGACTACAGGCTCACCAGCATGCTCAGCTACTTTTTGTATTTTTAGTAGAGATGGGGTTTCACCATGTTGTCCAGGCTGGTTTCAGACTCCTGACCTCAACTGATCTACACACCTTGGCCTCCCAAAGTGCTGGGAATATAGGGTTGAGCCACCACGCCTGGTCAGTTTCTTAACACTGAATATTCACTTCTTAGTTTTATACTTTTCAAATCCTTCATGTTGAAGATAGGGCTGAGTACATGAGGTAATATCAGTGGTAAGCTCTTAAGCTGTTGCTAAGTTAAACCACATTTCTGTTGATTTTATTAATACTATTTTTTTACTATTGAAGTGCTTTTTAAAAATTGTTTTATTGTGGCAAAATACACATAACACAGAATTTACCATCATAACTATGTATCTACAGTCCAGTAGTGATCAGACGTTCACATTGTTGTCTAAGCAATCTTCCGATCATTTTCGTCTTACAAAACTGAAACTTTACACCCATTCAGTAACACTGACTGGTTTTTTTGTTTACTAGTTGCGTGTATTTCTGAGCTATTTAATTCTGTAAACAACTGTATTTTGATCATTCTTCCCCTCCCGCCATGTGTTTTTGAAGGTATTAGAATGTGGAGAAGAAAAGACCCTCACTCTGACGGAGGTGGAGCGGTTCAAAGCTCTAGCTGCCCAGTTTGTTAAGCTCCTTCGGTCCCAGAAAGATAACTGCCTTATGATGACAGATCTCCTTACAGAATACTCTAAAACTTTTGGTTATACATTTCGCCTCCAAGACTATGATGTCAGTTCCATTTCAGCTTTAACTCAGAAACTCTGCCATGTGGTGAAGGTAAACGTGGTTTTTTTTCCTCATGGGATAAAACCCATAGTGGTTGAATTCTCATTAGGACGTGTGCTTGTGCTGTAGCGTTTCCGTATTTACACCTTGAACTACTTAGTGTTGCCTTACAACTTGTTTTGTGTCATTAGTACTTATTAGGTAATAGGAGAAGCCTTGGTTCAGGAATTTAGATTTTTGGTCTCCTCTTGTGTGTTTCTGAATGGCCTTACCAAAGCAATGCCTTTGTGAACCGATGAGGTCATGCTTCACCCAGGGTTTGACCATCAGGTGTGCTGGGGTGAAGGTCACCTCAGCACTGCCTTCCTGAGCTCGACTACTTCCAGTGAGAGCTTTGCCTCTGACGTTCTTGGGAGCCCTTAATCATACACTGTGTCTTTCTCCCTCCACATTCTTACCCACTTCAGAGTAGGCTTAGGAGCAAGCGTGGGTGCAGAGTGGCCTTTGTTGTTGACAGAGGTATAGTAGAGAGGGCAGTCATCCTGTTTTCTGCCCTGGACTGCACTGGCCCTCCCTGAGCAGCTGCCAGTTTTCAGGCCCCTCCCCCAAGGACAGGAAAAGTCACTGCCGGGAGGAATGGAAAGGGAAGCATGAAGGATGGCACCCTCACTTGCAGGCCCATTACTAGCTGCATTTATTTCTGTGTCATTTAATTCCTTAAACAGCTAGAATGGGTTCATTCTCCCTTTCCTCCCCACTGAGGTGGGATTTTTTTTTTTTTTTTTTTTTTTTTTGAGACAGAGTCTTGATCTGTCACCCACTATCGAGTACAGTGGTGCAATCTTGGCTCACTGCAACCTCTGCCTCCTGGGTTCAGGCAGTTCTCCTGCCTCAGCCTCCCAGGTAGCTGGGATTACAGGCGCCCGCTGTAGACTTTGTGAGAGCAGCAGTTGGGGTGTGGCTTTGCAGGTGCGGGATCAGGGAAAGCAGGTGGTTGGATTCAAGGTAGGAGTTTACCAACGGGTGCCAGAAAAAGGCATGGGATGAGGGGATGTAAATATTGACAAGAACGTCAGTGCCAGGATGACAAAAGAGGAGAGTGAAGCGGGGGAGGGGGCTGGTGAACTGGGAACAGACAGGAGGCAGCGATGCCAGTGAGGTTTGAGGAGGGGGTGGAGTTGAGCGGGTAGAGTTTCTTTCTGCTCTCTCACCCCAACAGCAGTTCCAGACTGGCTTTCACACATGGGATGTTCAGGAGGTTTGAATGATTAATGTTGGATGGGGTAATGACAGGTTCACACTGTGACCTTGGAGACAGGTGTCTGCAGTGAAATTGAACAGAAGAGGATGTCATTGGAGATGACAGAGGCAAGGCACTGAAAGGCTGTGATGTGGAACAGGTCCCTGGTTGTTCAGTTGCCCAGGATAATGAAAGGGGTGGGCTCAGGTAGATAGGAAGACCCCATGCTGTGACCTAGGGCTTTGCTGGGTGAGTGTGGCGGTCAGGCAGCTGGGGTGTGAGCAGCAAGGATGGGGAGAGCTGAGAGAGGCTCCCTGGTGCCTCCCTGGCCACCCACTGGGTCTCCTGGGAGCTTCTCCAACCCTACCTCTCAGATTCCTATAGAATTAGTCCCAGCGCACTCTAAAAGCTCCCTAGGTAATTCTAATGCATAGTAGCTGGGATTGAGAATCAAAGGATGGATCCAAATTGCTCCAGAGGAGCAGGCTCTGGTTTGGTTTCTTTCCTAAGCGGCTGTGGTAGTGGTGATCTGGGTAGCTAAGATGACTGGGATCCCCTGGACTGATACCGATTGGTTGATTAAACCTGCTTCTGAGGAGGAAATCTATACAGTCCCATACCCATGGTAAGTGGGGTGGGAGCCTGCCAGCCTCCCTCCTGCCTTGGCTCTGGCAGAACCAGATAAAGAAGCCCTGGTCTTGGAATGACTTCTCAGGTGCCACCCACCTCTCTCTGCCTCTCAGAATCCAAGGTCCAAAGAGTGCCAACTTCACCCTGCCAAGGCCTTTGGCCCTGGCAGGAAAACCAGATAAAGGGGGCAGATGAGCTGTCAGGATAAGCACTGTTTATGAGAGCAGTGCCAGAGCCACACATGTGCCAAAGCTCTAACTGTTATTGTGCCAGGAAAGGCTGAGTCCATAGACTCAGCCCCGCCACCCAAGGCCTGCTGGTCTCAGTCACCAGATGCGTGTTTCTGCATGTGGGTGTTTGGTTCCAAATGACAATCTCTGTCTGTTTTGCAAGGTTTCCCTCTCAATGCATTTAACCACCTAAACCTTTTATCTCCTTGAGGGTCTGAAATAATTGAGTGTGGACAGGTACTAGTCAGATGAAAATACCAGCTTTGTGGTTAGTAATAACAGACTAGACAAATGCAGTTTGCCTTATAGTCAGAGTAGGCTCTCTCTCACCTCCCCAGTCCAGCCCTGGTGATGCATGTGGGCTAAGTCGGGTCTGCACAGAAGCCATGTGAGTGTTGCTTCCCCATCCCCCACCCCACCTTTGAGCACAGCAGCCCACACTTCACAAGCTTGGGCCCTGGGCAGTCGGCTGGCCAGTCTTTCTCCTCCATACAGTGGAGGAGGTGGAAAGAATGAATGAAGAAATAAAGAGAACGATGCAATTTCCTCCCCCATTATTACCTTGATGAGAGTTTTTAGTTGTGGATCAGCAGGAGTAGGACAGTTTCTGCTTCGTTGTTGGTTTGGTGTCCCAAAGAAGCTAAAAAAAAAATCCACTTGCTTTATTTCAGTGTAAGAGAAAAAATTAAAGATTTTTCATCTGTTGGTCTCATTAACCAAAATGAAATGAGCTGAATTGGGTGTAACCTACATTGTCTCTCCTGAGTTCTGAAAAGTGTGAATTCTTGTTTTCTCCAGGTAACTGATACAGAATCTGGCAAACAGATTCAGCTGATCAACCGAAAGTCGCTGCGATCTCTCACTGCCCAGTTGCTGGTACTGTTGATGTCTTGGGAAGGAACCACCCATCTTTCTGTTGAGGAACTCAAGAGACATTATGAAAGTACCCACAACACTCCCCTTAACCCCTGTGAATACGGATTCATGTCTTTGACCGAACTACTGAAGAGCCTGCCATACTTGGTTGAGGTACGCATGTTAATGGTTCTTTAGAACTGTTATTGAAGACTATGGCCTGGGCACTTGTAGATTACCTGCTGGTATAGCTTAGAGTGTGTAGAGCTGGAAGAGATTTCACAGGTGAACACATTGAGACCTCAGACAGTGAAGCAGCGCTGCCTAAATGAGTGGCAGAAGCCAGAATGAAACCTGGTCTCTGGATCCTGACACTGGCGTGTGTTTGTCCTCTTCCAGGATGGATTTTACTACTGTTTGTCTTTCTGAATCAGCTGGTTTATTTGGTGGCTTGAAGTGAGAGATCAGTGAGGCAAGGGTGGAAAGGAAGTTTGGGCAGCCCACTCCCCCAGGCAGCCTTTCAAGAATGGCACTTCAGGATTGGCAGAATCTTAAGAGAATACTGCATGCAATTCTTGGGCAATAGATATAAAAAGATAGAGTAAATAAATGAAATCCTCGAAAAAAATAAGTTACCAAAATTCACTCAAAAAGTAAAAATTAGACCAGTTACCATAAAAGAAGCTATAAAAGATCACTGAAATTTACCACTGAAAAGTACATCAGGACCAAGTGGGTAACAATGGAGTTTTAACCAACCCTAAAAGACTAGATAAATCCACCTTTTAAAAAATCATTCTGGGGCTGGGCAAGGTGCTGCACATCTATAGATGGGATTATAATCCCAGCTACTAAGAAGGCTGAGGCTAGAGAATCCCTGGAGCCCAGGACTTGGAGACCAGCCTGGGCAACATAGCAAGAACCATCTCTAAGAAACAAAATACTATTCAAGGCTGCCAAAAAAAGAAAACAGTAAACTTTACCACTTACTTTTATGAAGCCAAAATAAACTTTAATAGCAAAAACATAAGGTAGTCCCTTACAAGAAAAGGGTCCTAAATAAGATATTAGCAAATGAGCCCCAACAATTTAAAAGAATAATATACCATTATCATCTAACTATGGGACAGATCATTAAATAATGGAAAGGATATAAATCCAACATTTTCTAAACCCTGTTAGTATCTATCCTAAGAACACCAGTTCTTGACTGTGTTAATGGATGTTCCAGGACAAAGGACTTTCCCTGGGCAGCTAAGATTGGGAATATCCCTTCTCCTGGTGACTCCAGAGCATGTCAAAGACTCTGAAAGGGTTTGTGCTAAAGAAATCTTCCTTGCCCTGTATACACAAGGGTTTTGTGTGTGTTTCTTGTTGCTTTTGATGTGTTTTTAAAAATGCTAGCGTCATCCTCCATCACAGTGTTTCTCGGAAACTGATTTGGGAGATGCGGTTTAATGGCCTCAGTGTCCACTGTGTGAACAGCGATTTGCTGCCATGGTTTGCCTCCCCCAGTTTCTTCCCTGCTCACACATTTTCTTCAGACCTCTGCAGCCTTAGACTTGCAAATAGAACTGAAGTTTGCTGGAGGCTATAGCCTTCTCAAATCCCTCATCCTCCTCTTCCCCCCCTTCCTTTTTTCCTCTCTTCCTCTGTCCTTCCTTCCCTCCTTCCTTCCTCCTTCCTCCTCCTCCTCCTCCTCCTTTCTTTTTCATCTTCTTATTTGTTGTCATCCTCATCTAATCCATCTTCGTCTGATTTGTCTTCGTCTTCATCTTTGTTTTCTTTGTCTTTGTTGTCTTCGTCTTTTTCGTCATCATCTTCTTCATCTTTGTCATCTTGGTTGTCTTCTTGCTCGTCTTTGACTCTGGGCCTTTTCCCTCAGCAGGAGGCGCTAACTTTCCAGGGAGCAGGGCCAGTCACTGACATTTCTAATGCTGCCTTATCTTTTTAACCAGGTTTTCGCTAATGATAAGACAGAAGAATGTGTGAAGCTCACAAGTCTGTATTTGTTTGCGAAGAACGTGCGGTCTTTACTTCATACTTACCACTACCAGCAGATTTTCCTTCATGAGTTTTCCATGGCCTACACCAAGTATGTCGGAGAAACTCTGCAGCCCAAGACCTATGGCCACAGCAGCGTGGAGGAGCTTTTGGGAGCAATCCCACAGGTGGGCGTTTTTCTCAGCTTCTGGGATAGCATCTTCCAAAGACCCACAGCTGACTTTCCTGATCAGAAAAGTAAAATGCTGCCATAATGGCAAAGTGGCAGACATTTTGAACCGATCTTTTAAAAACATACCTTTGGCCTAAAGTAAATGATTTTAGCATTTCTCCTTGAGCTCTAAACCTTCATTAAATCCCTGCCTGCCTGGTGAGTAAGTCTCAAGCTGTAACCCCAGAAAGGTTTTGGGCAATGAGCGAGTCAGGACCACCAAGCAGGCAGCTAGTCAAAGTTGTCAGCTCAGTGACAGCCAGGAGCCCCATGCTCAGTAGGCACGGTGAGGAGGGCTGTGTCAGGGCCCACTTCGCTTGTGTGGGAATCTGGTGCAGAACCTGCAAGGATGTGCCTGAGAGAACCACCTGACAAGGAGGGGAGAGAGCATTCTGGGCAGAGGGGATAGCATGAGCAGATACGGGACAGTGACAAGTGGCATGGAGTATTGAGAGCCTAACGGAGCTGAGAGCTCTATTGGGGAGGGCGGTGATGGAGAGAGCTAGAGCCCAGGTTTGCATTTGAAAAGCACCCCAGTGGCTGCTGTCCATGGTAGAGCCTAGAGAACCAAGCATGGAAGAGGGAACTGAGCTAGGATCCTGGCCACTGCAGAGGTCTGAGTCAGTGTTAGGTGGAGGGATTGAGCCAGAGTGAAAACAGTAGAGGAGAGGAAGTAGGAAGGCCCTAGGTGACGTTCGCCTGGGAGCTGAGATCAGTGACCTGACAACGGTGTGCACATGTCGGGGGCCTGAGAGCCCAGCTCCACCACCACACCTCTGCTTGGCTGAGATTGAGAGCGTCACCATCAGGGAGAGGACTTGAAGATTCTGATAATGAACTTAGTTTAAGGGTCTGAGAGATTGTTCTTAATTCTTTTAGGTGGGGTTTAGTTTCTGCAAAAAAAAATGGCAGGAGCTCTCATGTGAGAACTACTTTAATTTATATGCCAAAGCTTGCATTTGGAAGACAGTCTTTTTAAGAATCATAAATATTTCTGAAGCTGTGTCTCAGGATTCTTTGAACTACTCTGCTCTTTATAGGGGCATGTTTCTGACAGCTTCTTCTGTTGCTTTAAAAGCTAAGGGGAGAGTAGAGAACCATGCTTCTCGGCAGTAACTCGGTTCCTAAATTCTAGCCTCAGGCAGGCACCGTAGGTCACACTCTTCCTGAATGTTAGGGCTTCTGTCCCTCCTTTTCCACTGCTTAACCAGTAGTATGTCTTGTGTGCAGGTGGTCTGGATAAAAGGACATGGTCATAAGAGAATTGTAGTGTTAAAAAATGACATGAAAAGTAAGTAAGCACCCATCCCCGCCCGGCTTAAAAAAATCACGGTTCTCTCACTGACATTTCTCTCTGACGGGTGCTGTTTGTCCTCTAGGTCGTTTGAATTCACTCAGTCTCTCCCCTGCCAGTCATGAAAACCAGCCCTCAGAGGGTTCACGCATCCTGGAGGTGCCCGAACCGCACACAGCCTTGGAACGCAAGCTTGGTGCCGGCGGCAGTGGTAAGAGAGGAAGAGCAGAGACAGCAGAGCTTGTGAAATTCTAGGAGAAATGGCTTGGGGTCGGGGAGAGCAAGTGAGGGGACTCCAGAAAGTCATCTCATTCGCTGAAGTTAAATAGCCATACATTTTCTAAAGCAGTTTCAGTATTAAGTTAGTAACAGAGGAAAAATTGACCTATGTTTGTTAGTACTGCATGGTCCACTGGCTAAAGTCCCTGAAGGATGCTGGCACCCCATAATGAACTGGGGTAAGATACCCCAGTTCAGGTGTTGAAGAAAAAAATTACTCTGATACTTGTTATAATGGGAATTCATGACTCTTGGAACATGGGAGAGAGAGCCAACTCCCAGTATATAGCCTAGGAGCAGAGTGAGGGGTCAGAGATGAAAAATTACTATGAGGATTCCTGCTACAGGCAGGCAGGCCAAGAATCTAGACATCCGTGTTTGGGGATAAGGAATTGGGTCAGATGTGAAGGGTGATGAGATCTCAAGGGTGAAGGGATTCTCACTCAACTGACTCGAGCTAAGACTGGGTCTGGCAAGTTCCAAGCAGACACGGAAGGCCAAGGGGAAGCCTGGTCCAGAAGAGGGCTCAGGGAGCCTGACTCAGCCTGGGCAATGCATCTTTGTAGCAGGGTAGCCCCAGGCAGGACTTGATAGACTAATAGATTAATATTACCCAAAATTACACAGAGTCACATAGATTTCAGGTCGATCCACCTCTGTAGGAGAGGCCAACTATCATGCATGTTGAAGCAGTTCTAACTTTTCTGAAGGAATTCATTGTGATAGGTGAGAATTTTGTCTTCATATGGCGCGGTGAGAATAGATAGCGCGTTACTGTGCCCTGTGCCCTGTGCCCTTAGGATAACTGAGTTACACAGCATTTGACATTTTATAGGCACCCCACTGGGAATCATCTGCCTAAGCTGGCCCACAGCCTTCAGCAGCACTCGCCTGTGCTCTGCAGCGGAGGCACAGAACTCTCTGGTGGTTCTGTATTATATCTTACCCAGAGTTGGCAGCTAGGAAGCCGGGGAACTGGGGCCCAGGGCTTCGGATTCTGAGCTTCTGCATGTTGATAGCCACGTACACCCCATCTTGGGTTGTTCCCCCTCTTTGGAAGCTGATTGCAGGACCCTATTCCCTGCTCAGGCCTTTTGAGGGGCCACTGTTCCTAAGAACACAGGTCTTCAGGAGAACTGGCTTATAAGGCATTCCATTATCAGGCTCTTCTGGGGTTTTTTTGGTTTGTTTTTCATTTTTTAAATACCTTAAGTATTTCTTGACTCTCAGTCTTTAAGGCTTAGAAGGAAAACCTCTGGTGTGAATCCGACGAGTGTGGTTGGGGTGGGCGTGGAGGTCCTGTAGCATCACAGCCCACCTTCTTTGCCCAGGGCCCAGTCACACAGAGCAGGAGCTTCTCCGCCTGACCGACGACTCCCCCGTCGACCTCCTGTGTGCACCCGTCCCCTCGTGCCTGCCGTCCCCTCAGCTGAGACCAGACCCCGTTGTCCTCCAGTCTGCTGATCTCATTCAGTTTGAGGAGCACCCTCAAGAGCCTTCTGGTAGGTGACCCCTGTTGTGGGGGTTTTATTTGGGGTTCAAAACCTAAAACCACTATGTGATGCTGATATAGTAAATGCTTGGTGGTGGTGGGAGGAGACCACCCCTTTTCAGGTGGAAAACACCTGTGCTGAGTATTCGACCTTCTTTCCCTACCTGAGTTTCTGCAGAATTGGATTCACAACCCAAGGTTGCCTGGCAAGTGTCAGGCAAGGCCCAGTCGGCAGCTCTGGGGGGCTGGTGGTGCAGGGCTGTGGACGGGCCCACGGGGGAAGGTGAGGGTCCTCCTGGGCCTCTGCTCTCCCAGACTTTGTGAAGGTTTGTCCATTCTGAGGCACACCTGCCACCAGATATACAAGTTGCCTGTGGTAGGGACCCAAAGGGCCTAAAGGCTTTATAAAGGGGTGAATGGAGGGAGCCATCTGTGACTGGAGCCCCTGGACTCTGCCCAGTGATCTGAGAACAGATAGGAAGCCAAGCACACTGAGTCCCAGCCTAGTGCAGGCATCAGCGCTGACCCTGTGCTCAGGGCTGGCAGACACCATCACATTCAACTCTCACCAGGGCTCTGTATGGGGCGGCCGCTTTGTCCCACAGGCTGTGTGACTAAGGCGCAGCTGGTGCCATCACTAGAGAGGCAGTGGCCCGGGGCTGCTGGGCTGGCAAGGGCAGAGCTGGGATTGGAACTCAGGCCCCCTTGTCCTGCGGTGTCGCCTGGCTCTGGAGAGGATGGCCCACCTGCCCCATACAGGTCTTTCCCTGCTCTTCAACCGTTGGAACCCAGCTCCTCCCCATGGCTGATGCTGCTTTCTGGGTCACAAGGAACAACCCGCAGACTCCTGACTTGGTTTTTACCATCTGAGTTGTCCTTGGCAATGTGCAGCCCTGTTGCCTAGTGAAAGAACTGAGGCCGTTGACCTGGAAAATAGGAGATGGGGAGTGTAGCTGGCAGCAGATAGAAGCAGCCTGTGCAAGCAGTGTAGATGCACACCACACGCCTTTGCAGTGCCTCACTAGGGTTGGTGGCAGATGGGTATTAGCTCTTTCTTGGGGTTGTGGTCTTTAGTGTGGGTAGTTGTGTCAGCCGCTCTCCCCGTGAGGGTCAGCCTGGGTGGGTGCTGGCTCTGCTGTCCCCTCTGCCAGTCTCACTTTCCATGGGCCTTTGGGAGCAGGAGCCCGTGCCATGAGCAGTGGGAGTCTAAGGCATAATGATACATCTGTTTCAAGCAGCGTGGCCCTGTGGGTGCAGCAGATGAATTACATGTGGCTCAGTCACAAAAATGGCAGTGTAGAAGCACTGCAGGAGAGCCGGCTGCACTCCATTTTCTGGGTTCTGAGGGTAATTTTTACTCTTATCCCTGGTAATAGACCCATGGGAGCGTAGGTCCTCTATAAATGGAATAGGCCAGGAGCTCCCTGACACTGAGATGCTCAGACCCCACCCCCTACCCCCCAGCTACACCCCCCACCCCACCTCCTGAGGAAGTCTTTAAGTCTTGGATAATTTATGGGTCCTTAATATCTGGCAGAGAGAATCAATGGGCAGAGAATCCGAAATGGGAAAAAAACATTTTTTTAATTTTGCTCATTAATTTATAGCTCAAAATAGAGATCTTTGCAACTTTGTAATCCACCGGGAGAGGTGGGATGCGGTTTATAGGTATTTGATTTCTGTACCGCTTACACTGGCCACACAGCTCATATGTAAGCTGTGGCATCGATGTAGTATTTAGAGGGTTTTTTTATTTTTATTTTTTTTAATATGGAACGCTTCACAAATTTGCGTGTCATCCTTGCACAGGGGCCATGCTCATCTCTGTATCGTTCCAATTTTAGTACATGTGCTGCCGAAGTGAGCACAAGGGTTATTTTTTTTTTTTTTAATATCTTTTGAGAAAATATGAGCAAGGAGCAGAAAACCCACACTCCACATTTCTTACAGATCCTGGAACTCAGTCTGTTTGCTTCTGTGTGTTTACAGAAATTATGATGTTAAACCAAGAAGGAAAAATTGAGATTCCAATACCAGTAAAGAGCAGATCTCTGACCTCTGACTCCAGCTCGTCTTGCGTCTCAGCAGCTGTCCCCATTGCTCCCTGCCCCTCTGAAACCCCAGAGTCGCTGCTCAGCAAGGACCCCGCGGAAAGCCCGGCCAAAAAGCAACCCAAAAATAGAGTAAAATTGGCAGCCAACTTTTCCTTAGCACCTGTAACCAAGCTTTAACTCCCATTTTGAATATAGAATTAGGATGGGAAAACACTGTCTGATTCTGCACACAAAAGTGGGTTTCAAAAATACATCCTTTTCCGTTGTCCTGAAAACGCCCTGGAAACCATTTCCTCCTCCTTAGATGTATTCCGTAACATTTTTTTCTTTTACCTTGAACACAGCTTTGAGCTGAAATCTTTCTTTTCTTTCTTCTTTTTTCAATTATTTGAAGACCTTGTGGCATTTGTTAAGGAACCCTTAATAGATTTTACCAAATTTTTCGTAACTATATGAAATGTGACGGTGTTCTGAAAGAAGCAAGCACTAAGGACCCAACTAGCCACGTCGGTGGTGTCATCCTCATGTAGCATATATAGCCTCTCGGCCTTGCTTACTGATGTTTCCGACAGTATTAACGCAGCGCGTGGCGTGTCCCGCAAGCCTGCGTGTTCACACACTGAAGGAGAAGGGTAGGCGAGGGGTTGAGGGTGTATTTTCAGGTCGGAATGTGAAGGTTCCTGGCTTCCATGTGACTTGTAAGTGTGCCTTGTTTTTTATTTAAACTATGTCTGTAGTTGACAAATGTGGCTTCATCACAAATTTTTTTAAACGTTTCTACTTTGGGGTTCCATTTAGGAGCTTTCTAGAAAGTTGAGGATGTTTTAAGCTTCCCTTCAGTGTTCCAGTTTGATACGAGGTAGGTTAAGGAAAAGGAGGTGGTCTCGATGTCATGGATCGAGACCATGCAGTCAGCATTCGGATTATAACACACATTCTTGTGTGTCGAGAGGCAGCATTGGGAAGAATCTGATTTTCTAAAATATGCATGAAGTGCATAAATTACGAATCAGAGCTGAGTGGGGAGGTGCTTCAGCAGCAGCAGCAGGATCAATACGATTTCCACTGGGAAGAGACAGGAATTCTACCTACACATGGGAAGGCCAAGGTTGATCCATTTAACCATGTTACTGTAATTTTAAAGCTGGTTTCGATGGCTGGGAAGCTTTGTGTGTGTGTGTCAGCTCAGCATCTTTTAATCGTGTCTGATTTTACTCTCGTTACTTCTCGCTGTTGGAAGCATGTCTGGGTGTTTTGTGGCATCTGATGTGGAACAGCCTTCCTCTCCAGGTGCCTGAGCTGTCCGCCGATGGGTGGCCTCTCAGCCCCCTAGAGAAACCTGACATTTACAATGGATTGTATCTGTCGGGCAAAAAAAAGGCGGATGCCTTCATAGAGCAGAAAGAACCTGTTGGCATAAGGTCTACTAGTTAGATGGTTTATTTTGGGGAAATGTTTCTATTTTGTAACTTCTAGAAAGCCAGAAAATGGACTCTGATTTCATAGCCAGCATTTTGGTCAAATGCCACAAAATAAGGGCTACAGAGAGATTTTTACAAGTCAGTTTTTTTGTTCCCCAACTCTTTTAAATGAAGCCAGTGATTCCCAGTTCTTAACACATGGGCCCAGTCAAGACAGAGCAACATGGAAAACCCTCAAAGTATTATGGCACTCTCCAAATCCTCCTGAAGGCATTTCCTCTACAGACATAGTGTTACAGGAAGTGAAATGCACATGTGCAATTTTTTTAAAGGAGCTTTTAAACAATGTAATAAAGTTGGTGTTGAGAACATCGGTTGCCTTATTCTAAGATTTCATAAGGCTGAGTTTGCACACTTGGACTTCAGTTTTGCTAGCATGTAAAGAGTGGTGGACTTTAAAACCGTAAGAGGTATCATTACAAGTCACCTGGAACAGACTCAAAGAACAGGTTCTTTGAGCAACAGACAAAAGAAGAAACAAGTTCTGTGCTGTCCCGTGAGTGTGTCTTAGTACCACTCACTGGAGTTGCTGCTTAGTCTGGGACATGTGTGTGACTCTAACAATTGCTGTCTGAAAATGAAAGAGAAGACGTCAGAGGCACGTTGTATTCATAATGTACTCCACAATGGCCAGTCCAATTGCTATCTATTCTTTTATCCAGAGGCTGAATTAAATGATGTGGTAAAATGATGTTTGAGCCTTAAGGCAATGTAATTCTTTATTTCTGGGTGGAAAAATGTACCAGATGAGATTTATCTGTTTAAAAAAAAAGACAAAAGTTATCACCAAAACCCCCTTTCCCATCTTGCACTGTTTGTTTTGGATTGGGTTTGGGGGAAAGAGCTGTTTTTCTTAATTGTCTACTTTGTTTGAACACTTTTGTTGTGGTTCAAGTGCTGTTTTGTGTGTTGGGACCAAACAGTTGTCAATAAACTTTACAAGCAAGCATCTATTTTGCGTTTTCCAAGTGAGTGGTTTTGTCTGTCTGTTTTTTATGGGGAGGGATTATAAACCAATCCAGTCTGCCATCATTCATTTTGGGTCTCCCCAACTTCTCACCCCTTCTAAAAACAGAACTGTGAGTTGGAGAGCAAATCAGTCTACATTTTAGAGGCCTTTTAAACTCAGCACTCAACTAAGCAGGTGGCTGGATGGTCAGCCCTTCGTGGTCAGGATCCTCCCAAGTTTCTCAGCCTTTCTTCCAGATGATAATTACATGTGGGAAAATACAGTAACCACAAAAACCTTCCAGTTAGAAAACTCCATTAATTCTTAGGCTCTCTCTTCTTGTGAAAGAAATCCACCATGCCCGCTGTCTTGTTTTAGGTCACTGCTAGCGAGACCCCATCTCTATTTTAAAAATAATAGCCCAGGCACAGATCACGCCTGTAGTCCCAGCACTTTGGGAGGCCAAGGTGAGCAGATTACGAGGTCAAGCGATCGAGACCAGCCTGGCCAACATGGAGAAACTCCGTCTCTACTAAAAATAGAAAATTAGCCAGGCATAGTGGTACACAAGTGTAATCCCAGCTACTCGGGAGGCTGAGGCAGGAGAATCACTTGAATCTGGGAGGTGGAGGTTGCAGTGAGCTGAGATCATGCCACTGCACTCCAGCCTGGGTGACAGAGCGAAACTCTGTCTCAAAAAAACAAAAATTTAAAAATAGTAATAATTAGGCCAGGTGAGGTGGCTCACACCTGTAATCACAGCACTTTGGGAGGCCGAGGTAGGAGAACTGCTTGAGGTCAAGAGTTCAAGACCAGCTTAAGCAACTTAGGGAGACCTCCATCTCTATAAATAATTTTTAAAAATTAAAAGGTGAAAAAATATTTTTAAAAAATTTTTTAATTGACAGGGCTACTTTGGAGATGTGGCCAGATTCTAGAGAAATTTATGAGGTAGATGCAAAAGACTTGGCAACTGAATAGACAGAGGAGACAGACGAGTCAAGGGCAAATCTGAGAATGACCTTGGACAACCTGGTGGTTCTCTTTCCTGAGATGGAAAACACCAGAGAAGCTGAGTGCAGTTTAGGTCATTGGTCCACCAGCTTTTCTTAAAGATTCCAAGACTTGCCGGGCACGGTG
This sequence comes from Callithrix jacchus, assembly GCF_049354715.1. NCBI lineage: Eukaryota > Metazoa > Chordata > Mammalia > Primates > Cebidae > Callithrix > Callithrix jacchus. Next base: position 13,519,345 of record NC_133513.1, on the reverse strand, counting down.
GCTCAAGCCTGTAATCCCAGCACTTTGGGAGGCTGAGGCAGGTGGATCACAAAGTCAAGAGATTGAGCCCATCCTGGTCAACATGGTGAAACCCCGTCTCTACTAAAAATACAAAAAATTAGCTGGGCATGGTGGCGCGTGCCTGTAATCCCAGCTGCTCAGGAGGCTGAAGCAGGAGAATTGCCTGAACCCAGGAGGCGGAGATTGCAGTGAGCCGAGATTGCACCATTGCACTCCAGCCTGGGTAACAAGAGCGAAACTCCGTCTCAAAAAAAAAAAAAAAAAAAAAAGATTCCAAGACTTAGTCTGGGCTAAAATTAAAAATAAATTAAATAAATAAAGACTACGGCCAATGTGGAAGCAGAAAGGCCGGAAAGGTACAAAGAAAGGTGGAGGCCATGCGGAAAGATGAGACAGAGGAATCTTTTTTTTTTTTTTTTTGATGCAGAGTCTCACTCTATCGCCTAGCTGGAGTGCAGTGGCTCACTGCAACCTCTGCCTCCTGGGTTCAAGCGGTTCTGCTGCCTCAGCTTCCCGATTAGCTGGGATTACAGGTACGTGCCACCACATGCGACTGATTTTTTTGTAATTTTGGTAGAGACGGGGTTTCATCATGTTAGCCAGGATGGTCTCGATCTCCTGACCTCATGATCTGCAGGCCTCAGCCTCCCTAAGTGCTGGGATTACAGGAATGAGCCACAGTGCCCTGTCTGGTTTTGTTTTATTTAATTTTTAATTTCTCAGACAGGGTATCAGTCCTATCACCCAGGCTGGAGTGCAGTGGTGCATCTCAGCTCACTGTAGCCTTGACCTCCGAAGCTCGGGTGATCTTCCCACCTTAGCCTCCTGAATAGCTGGGACTACATGTGTATGCCCCCATACCTGGCTTATTTTTTTGTAGTTTTAGTAGAGACACAATTTTGCCAGGTTGCTGAGGCTGGTCTTGAACTTCTGGACCCAAACGATTCTCCCACTTCAGCTTTCTGAGTAGCTGGGACTACATGTGTGCACCACCATGCTCAGCTGATTTTTTGTATTTTTGGTAGAGGTGGGATTTTACTATGTTGCCCAGGCTAGTTTGTTTGTTTTTAATTTTTTTTTTTAATTTTTATTTTTTGAGACAGAGTCTCACTCTGTAACCCGGGCTGGAGTGCAGTGGTGCGATTTTGGCTTACTGCAACTTCCACCTCCCGGGCTCAATCTATTCTCCTGCCTCGGCCTCCAGAGTAGCTGGGATTACAGACGTGTGCCACTATGCCTGGATAATTTTTGTATTTTTAGTAGAGAAGGGTTTCCACCATGGTGATCAGGCTGGTCTCAAACTCCTGACCGTGAGTGATCCGCCTGCCTCAACCTCCAAAAGTGCTGGGATTACAGGTGTGACCCACCACCCTCAGCCTGGTTGGTTTGTTTTTAAATGGGAGAGATGTGTTTAAATCCCTCTAAAGGGAAGGGAAAGAACAATTGGCGCTACAGTGGTGTGGCGGGAGGGGAATGAATGATGACTCTGTCACTAACAACCCCAGGGACTGGGCAATGGATTTACTGTCACTTCCTCCTCTGTAAAGTGGAAGTAGTAACAGGACCTGACTCGTTGGGCTGATGTGAGGAGGGAAGCAGCCAGTGCATGTATATTACCCAGGGCACAGTGATAAGCTACAAGAAATGTTATTCTGGTTATCCATCTCCCCCATGGCTTCTAAAAGGAGCAAGTCTAGGTGTGCAGGACCCCACAATCTGCAAGGTTTCCCAGCTTGGAAGATGGCCCTGGTGATCTGGAATCATCTGGAATTGTTATTCTCATTTTTGAGACAGAGTCTTGCTCTATCACTAAGGCTGGAGTGCAGTGGCACGATCTCGGCTCACTGCAACCTCTGCCTCCTGGGTTCAAGTGATTCTCCTGCCTCAGCTCCTGAGTAGCTGGGATTAAAAGCGTGCGCCACCACGCCTGGCTAATTTTTGTATTTTTAGTAGAGACGGGGTTTCACCATGTTGGCCAGGCTGGTCTTGAGCTCCTAACTTCAAGTGATCCCCCCACCTCAGCCTCCCAAAGTGCTGGGATTACAGGCATGAGTCATAGCACCCAGCTTTGACCCACATTTTTTATGGGGAATAGAAGATGGTGGGCCCTTTGCAGTCTGAGTTTTCACTGCACATGAGCAGGAAGGGTCTGTGGTAGGTGGAATTGGGTCCTCCCCAAATGCACGTCTCTCTGGAGCCTCAGAATATGACCTTGTTTGGAAAGAGTCTTTGCAGAGGTAATTAAGATAAGGGTCCAGATGAGCTCAGACTCTATTCTGGTGGCCCTCAGTCCAATGACTGCTGTCTTTATGAGAGGGTGCACAGAGGCACATATTCAGCAGAGAAGGCCATGTGGAGTTAGAGGTGAAGACTGGAGGGGTGCAGCCAGGGAATTGCCAAGGTACCAGGAGCCACCAGGAGCTGTAAGAGATTTAAAAAAAAAAAAAAGAAGATTCTTCCGGCCAGGCGCAGTGGCTCACGCCTGTTATCCCAGCACTTTGGGAGGCTGAAGTGGGCGGATCACAGAGTTAAGAGCTTGAGACCATCCTGGCCAACATGGCAAAACCGCATCTTTATTAAAAATACAAAAAACTAGCCAGGTGTGGTGGTATGTGCCTGTAGTCCTAGCTACTCTGGAGGCAAAGGCAGGAAAATCGCTTGAATCTGGGAGGCAGAGGTTGCAGTGAGCCGAGATCGTACCACTGCACTCCAGTCTGGGCAACAGAGAGAGACTTTGTCTCAAAAAACAAAAAAAGATTCTTCCCCACAGAGGGAACAGGGCCCGCAGACACCTTGATTTCAGGCTTCTGCCCTTCAGGTCTGTGAAAGGAGACACTTCCATTGTTTTCAGTAGAAGGCCGTTTGTTATGGTGTCCCCAGGACACAAATACAGTCTGGCTTCATGCTTGGTCTAGGCTGGTGAAGGAGGACACAGGGTCCTTTGAGGCCAGCGTTTTGGCACTGAATGGCCCTTTTTGGCATCAGAATGGTGGGAAGTAGTGTGAAGATCAAAGCCTCCAACACGAAGAGTGGGAGGACTGGGGTCGAGCAGCCTGCTGGGAGGGCCTGTCCAACCAAAGACCTTTTGATTTATAATTTTTTTTCCCCCAAGACAAAGTCTTGCTGTGTTGCCCAGCTGGAGTGCAGTGACATGATCTCGGCTCACTGTAACCTCTGCCTCCTGGGTTCAAGCGTTTCCCCTGCCCCAGCCTCTTGAGTAACTTGGATTACAGGAGCATGCCACCACATCTGGCTAATTTTTTTGTTTTTTTGGTAGAGATAAGGTTTCCCTGTGTTAACCAGGCTGGTCTCCAACTCCTGACCTCAAGTAATCTGCCTGCCTTGGCCTCCCAAAGTGCTGGATTACAGGTGTGAGCCACCACACCCAGCCAATTTATAAATATTTTGAAAATGCTACTCATGAATGGCCCAAGAATTTTATTTACTTCTAGGAGTTTATCTTAAGGAAAAAAATGAAAATTCAGATGAAACCTTATCCCCCTAGATGTTTATCAAGACGTTAATTTTTTTTTTTTCAGGGGATGTGGTCTTGCTCTGTTGCCCAGGCTGGAATACAGTGGTGTGATCATGGCTTATTGCAGCCGGGACCTCCCAGCTTCAGCAATCCTCCCACCTCCCAAGAAGCTGGGACCACAGGCCCGTGCCACCATGTCCAGCTGTTCATATTTTTTGTAGAGATAGGTTTACCATATTGCCTAGGCTGGTCTCGAACTCCTGACTCAAGCAATCCTCCCACCTCGGTCTTCCAAAGTACTGGGATTACAGGCATGAGCCGCTGCGCCCAGCCCAAGACACTATTTTTTTTTCTTTTTTTGAGATGGAGTCTCACTCTGTCACCCAGACTGGAGTGCAATGGCACAATCTTGGCTCACTGCAGCTTCCACCGCCCGGGTTCGAGCGATTTTCCTGCCTCAGCCTCCTGAGTAGCTGGGATTACAGGCACCTACCATCATGGCCAGCTAATCCAAGACACTATTTATAATACTGAAAACCAGAACCAGTCTACACATCCAATAGTGAGGAAATGGTCAGGTAAATTACAGTACCTCCACAAGATGGATTACTAAACAGACACTGGTATGATTTATGAAGTGTTTAATGTTTACAAAGAGCATTTAATGATGTGGGAGACGATGGTGGTATAATAAATGGGGAAAAGCTGGTTATGAAATGACACAATACGATGTCAACAGTGAAAAAAATGCACAGAAAAGACTTTAAAAATGTTGAAATGTCGAAGTGGTCTCTGGTTGGAGAAATAATTTTTTTTCTTTTTTTAAACAAACTTCTTCATACTTTTTGTACTTTTAAAATGATTTACTATGTACATGGATTACTTGGATTACTTCCAGAATCAAGAAAAAAGTAAAAACTTTTAAAATGCCGTGAACGTAGTTTCCATTTTTATTTTCTCTGACGGGTGACTGCACATCAGTGAATCTTGAGTTACGCTAACTACTTAGGCCGGTCACGACACACACACACGTACAGAGAGGTCACACAGGCTGTACTGGGCTGGCTGCCGCAAATGTACATGGAGTTACACGGGTTGAAGTGTTTGGCAGCTGGTTAAAATACGCCACCAATGATGGGACACAATCTGGTCACACACTGCCTCTCCCCGCCCGTGGCTGTTCTTTACCGAGGTCTGTGGGGTGGGCGGGTGAGGTGGCGTCCTGCTGGCATCTCTCTGGTGGCCCTGGAGTGCTGGAGTGCCCAGATTAGCATCTACTCAGGTCCCATTCTCAACTGCCCTGGCCTTGACATTAGAGCTTCCTGTTCTTTGCTAGGTCTTCTGTCAGTCCAGGCCCCCTGACCCTGCTTTGCAGCACACACCTGGGGCAGACTGAGAGCACAGCAGACACCGTCCTGATGTGAACCGTGCCCAGACACAGGATGGGTGGAAGCTGGAGATGTGGCCACAATGCCACACCACACATAAGCTCGATCTTTACAGATGGGCCCTCTGGGTCTCTGGGAATGCTATACGGGCGGTGCCTGAGAGACACGGGGGCCGTGTGGAGCCCTCCAGGGCCCAGTTGCTGGGAGAGGACAGACGGGGGAGGGAACCTGTGCCCGTGTGGGGCAGGCCTGACAGCAGAGCTAGGAGGGTGAGTGGGGGATGTGTCCGACATGGTGCTAGATTGTTGAAAAGTCACGACTACACACAGCTGGGGAGCATGCCCCTCTCCCAGTTCAATCGCACGGTGGGTTAGATACAGCTAGAAAGAAGTAGAGATACGCTTTTTTGAGGGAGGACCTTTCCTGGTGGTTGGATAAACAGTGAGACAGACTCCTGGGTTCGGCATGCTCTGGGGAGGTCCATGCGACGGTGAGGGACTCCCTACTGCTACACTCTGTACAGGTTGGCCAGGCCTGCCTGCCGCACCCATGGCCTCTGGCGGCAGTCACGGACTTGCCTTCAACCCCTTCCGCCTTGGAGAGCTCTTGGGCCCCGGTGAAATGGGGGCTATAAAGATAAGAGGGTGGGGGGTTCCCTGTGGCCCCGGGGTACCCCACGTGGGGGCTACATGATGTTGCACTGGGTGGCCCCGCAACAATCCTTGATGAGTGCCAGCCCCGTCTTGGCCACTGTGGGCTTGCTAGGTGGGGGCTCTGCTTTCTTCTCTGCCCGGGAGCCTGCAGCAAGATGTGGGCACAGGGAGAGGGGGAGAAAAGGAAAGAGAGACAGGTGAAATGAGGGGAGTCCTGACCATTTGCAGCCCAGTCCCATCACAACCCCTAGCCAGGTCTTGTTCCAGGCCTTGTTCAAGTGGTATGGAGAGCTGATGCACATTTTATATGATCCTCAGCTGGTCCTCATTTTATATGGTTTTCAGTGCTCAGCTTCCACCTCTACCTTTCAGCCCTTCTCTTGGTCAGCTCTTATCATCATAGTACCTGCCTAGCACAGGGCCTGATATCCAAGAAGTAGTTGGTAAATAGATAAATGGGAAATTTTGTTCAAGTCACTTTAATCTGAGGGCTCATATTTTTCAATTTTTGAAAATGCTCATCCATTGTCTTTTCAGATACCTCCACCTCCCATTCTCTGTTTTATCTCCTAGAATGCCTACCACATGGACCTTCTCACTCTATCCTCTCAGTTTCGTAACTTCTCTTTTATATTTCCCATCTCTCTTTTTCTGTGTGCTTCATTCTGGGTAACTTTCTCAGGGCTGCCTTCTAATTGTTAAATTTTCCCTTAGGCTGTGTCTCGGTATTTATTCTATTGAGTTTTCACTTTATTGATTAAAACATTTTCGGAAGGCCACTTTTTTGCATGTCTACTTATTCTTTGTTCACAGCATCTTACTATTTCATTTTGGGTTTTATTCCTTCTCTTATCTCTTTGGTAATTTAAAAGTACTTAGTTTGTTTTCCTTTTCAAAGAGTCTAGTATTTTTGTCTTTTGGGAGGACATTCTCTGGTTCATGTACTGATTTTCTTCATGGTGATTTAGTTCTTCATGAGTTTTTCATTTTTATTGAGAGCTCATCTTCAAGGGTTTTTTTTTTTTTTTTTTTTTTCTGTGAGAATACTGTATACGATGGGATGCAGAAGAATCCCTACTGAGCAGTTTTGCATTTGCTAAATCTGCTAGGATCCCAGAGATTTCACTGATTTTAGAATAGTTTTTATTTTTCAACTTGGAATTCCGGTACCATATGAATCGTGTAAAACTGGCCTCCTGCATGTGGTTTGATTTTTTGCCAGATTCATTTCTTTTTTCCACTCATAACCCTATAGAGAAGGCACTTTTCCTTGCTCCTCCTCCATGATGCTAGGTGGAGTTTTTCTACTTTGCTTTTCATGAAAGAGTCCATTGAGGAAGATGCTGGACTTAGGCAGTGATCATGTGCCCTGTGGTTACAGGATCCAACAGAAGAGATCACTGCCCTTCTCTTTACTTACTCCCTACAACCATGTTTCACAGGATGTTAATGAAAACTTGTGGTTTTATAGGCAGAGGCAGCTTTTGGTTTTTGTCTTCCCAGCAAGATTTCAAGTCTTTCTTCCTCTAACAGCTTGTGTCTGCAGGAGTGGGCGTGTCATACATTCTTGGCCAATCCCAGTACCCCAGCCTCCTGGTGATGGTAATGGATCTAAGAGGTGGGAACATAATCCAAAAAGGGCTGATCAGAATCTTTCCCTGAGACTTACGTATTTTGATACCAGGGAAAGAATCTGTGACATTGCCTCCGAGTTGCTAAGCTATGGTTCTAGGCTTCTGGTCCCACCGAGAAGGCCTGTGTAGTAGGAAAAAATGATGCTTACATGCAAAGAGAGGCAGGCATGAGAAACAGAAGTGGGGGAGGTAGTAGTGTTCAGTCCTTGAGGCCCTAGTTCTTATTGCTCTTTCTCCAACAAATTCCTTTTTTTGCTTACACTAGTTTGAATTGGGCATCCATTTCTTATAAGTGAAAGGGGCCTCATTAATACAGCAGTTAAACACATTTGAGAAACACTTGATCAACAAAGAGAAGTCAGTTTCTTGACAGCAAGATCCATTATCACTTTAATATCCCAGTAGACACCGGGACTGTACAAATACAGAGTCAAGTAAACAGCGTTTCTCAAACTTAGTTCCTACAAAACCCACTTTGTTCGAAGGATCTCATGAGGTTAATATTCTAAGACGTATGCTTCCAGCCCCTCCAGAGATTCTAGCCTGAAGAGAGGCCTGAGCTCCCTAAGCCTCAGTGGCTACCGAGTTCCTTCCAAGAAATATGCACCAAACTTTGTGATTAGGGAGGAACAACTAGCAGGACCATGTACATAGTTTGCAGAGTTCAGTGAAAAATGAAAATGCAGGGCCCCATGTTCCAAACTTATTAACAATTTCAAGACCGCAACAGCAGAAAATTAAGTCAAACGTGGCACCCTTCTAGGCATGAGGCCCTGGGCAACTGCAGGCCCATGAAGCTGGTCCTGCCTGCTCTCATCCCATGCTCAAGTTTGATCTCTAGAAAGCATTTTGTTGTGCTCCTTCTGGCTCCCAGACTTCTTTGAAATAGCCTTTTTTTTTTTTTTTTTTTTTTTGAGACAGTCTTACCCTGTCACCCAGGCTGGAGTTGCAATGGCACAATCTTGGCTCACTGCAACCTCTGCCTCCTGGATTCAAGTGATTCTCCTGCCTCAGCTGGGATTACAGGCGTGCACCACCACACCCGGCTAATTTTTGTGTTTTTAGTAGAGTCAGGGTTTCACCATGTTGGCCAGGCTGGTCTTGAACTCCTGACCTCGGGTGACCCATCCACCTCGGCCTCCCAAAGTGCTGGGATTACAGGCATGATTCACAGTACCTGGCCTGAAATATCCTTTTATCTTTCATGAGGGAAGGGAATGAATAATGTATATACTCACTGGCTGGAGATTTGGTTACTTTGTCTAGAGGTTTTAACTTGATTCTCAGGAAATCAGCCATTTCCTTGTCTTCTTCTTGCTCCCTGTAAAAGCAGATGGGTAAAAGAAAAGATGATACACAGCAAGCAAGGAAAGCATCAAGGAACCAATGAAATAAACCAATAGGTTAAGCATCAGGCTCTGTGGATGGTGCATATATGTTGTTGTGTATTATGTGTGTATGGTATATATATGTTGTATCTGGTGAACCTGCTCTGAACCAAAGACATGTATCAATGATGGGGTAAATGCTTACCCAGAACCAGGTAAGAGACCCCTGTAATTTCTCTGCTTCTTCTCAGGTAGAAGCAGAGAAAACAGGACCCTGCTGAGGGGTCAATGAGTGAGGCAGCACCTCTCCTGACCTTGTATGTTGAAGCCACCCTATTCACTTGTGCTCCCACAAAATATGAGGCAGGTCTCAGAGAGCAAGTCACCCAGCTATTCCAAGGATCACCAAGATAAAGTAGGGGGGTGCAGACTTGGCTGAGGTGCCTTGAAGAGACAGGGTCTTTCTTTGACACCCAGGCTGGAGTGCAGTGGTACAGTCATAACTCACAGAAGCCTTGAACTCCTGGGCTCAAAAGATCCTCCCACCTCAGCCTCCCAAGTAGCTGAGACTACAAGAGCCCTCCACCACACCCAGTTAGTTTTTCAAAAACACTGTAGAGATCGGGGTCTAATATGTTGGGGCAGCTTGTCTGCCTGCCCAGGACTGGTGTTGATAATTTCTTCTAGATCTGGAAGCAGAACCGGAGGTAAGGAGAAAATAGTATTTGTTGTTGTTGTTTTTGTTTCATTTTGTTTTTGAGGTGGAATCTTACTCTGTCACCCAGGCTGGAGTGCATTGGCACGATCTTGGCTTACTGCAACCTCTGCCTCCTGGGTTCAAGCGATTCTCCTGCCTCAGCCTCCCAAGTAGCTGAGATTACAGGTGTGTGCCACCACACCCAGCTAATTTTTGCATTTTTAGTAGAGACATGATTTCACCATGTTGGCCAGCCTGGTCTCGAACTCCTGACCTCAGGTGATTCACACACTCCGGCCTCCGAAAGTGCTGGGATTATAGGTGTCAGCCACTGTACCCTGCCATAGAATATAATATTTGGATAGAACAGAAAATTGGTTTCTCTCATTAACCAGAAGTCCACTGTGGGATAAAGAAGGGCAGTGGAATTGCTTGTGCCAGGGCCTTGAAGAGAGGTCTCTGAGGACACAGAGAATAAAGAGCAAGTTGCCCTCTGGGTTGGAAGGGTCTATTTCTTTGTGGAAGGCCCTACAAGCTTTGCTTGGATGTAAAAACAACAAGAATCAAGAACCAGCACTTACAGCTTTCCACATTTTCAACATTTACAACATTTTTTGACACTGCAGCTCCAGGGCTGTGGTCGTCTAGGTCAAGGTCGCAGATGCAAAGAGAAGACTCTGATAGGTAGGAAAGGGCATTGGAGCCACTAGGGAGAAGGGAAAGGGGAGAACAAAGCTGGGAGGTTGAGAGGGCAGGGGTGGGGAGCAAGTCAGTTCAGGGGCCAGAGTTCCTGTACAAACTGACAGCAGAAGGGCCGGGCGTGGTGGCTCACGCCTGTAATCCCAGCACTTTGGGAGGCTGAGGCAGGCGGATCATGAGGTCAAGAGATCGAGACCATCCTGGCCAACATGGTGAAACCCTGTCTCTATTAAAAATACAGAAATTAGCTGGGTGTGGTGGCTCATGCCTGTAATCCAAGCTACTTAAGAGGCTGAGGCAGGAGAATTGTTTGAACCCGGGAGGCAGAGGTTGCCCTGAGCTGAGATCGTGCCACTGCACTCCAACCTGGCAACAGAGCGAGACTCTATCTCAAAAAAAAGAGAAGAGAAAAAAAGAAACTGACAGCAGAAGTTTTGAGATGTTGCCTTGATGAGTGTGAGGATGTGTAGGAAGGTCTGCCGTGTATTATGGGATGTGACTCCTCCCTAGTCACCTCCTGGAACAGCATTCCTTCAAGAGGCACCGGGCTTGGCAAGACTTTTTGGAGCCAGATTTGAGATTCTCTTAAATGTGAAATGAGCCCTCAAGCCAGAAGTCTGGGGTTCCCTGGGGATTCAGCATCCAGAGACTGTGGGCCAAGGCCATGTATGTTAGGCAAGGCCGTGAGTCCCAGGAGCAGAAGATGGGCTCTGGAAGGAAGCAGAAGGTTGCTGCCCTCCAGTTCAGGACTCGGGTACCCGCAGTGCACTCACCTTAACCGCTCAACCTCCGCATCATCCACCAGGAAGTCTCTCTTCTGCACCAGTTTGTGGATCTTCTGGATTAGCTCATCCTCTCTCTGCTTCTGCAGTTTGGTTTTTTCTTTTTCTGGAAAGAAGACATCAAAAAAGAGACAGATAAGCACTTTGGGAGGCTGAGGTGGGAGGATCACTTGAGGTCACGAGTTCGACACTAGCCTGAGCAACATGATGAAACCCCATCTCTACTAAAAATACAAAAATCAGCCAGGCGTGGTGATGTGCACCTGCACCCAACTACTCAGGAGGCTGAGGCTGGAGAATCGCTTGAACCTCCTGCAAGCAGAGGTTGCAGTGAGCCGAGATGAAGCCACTGCACTCCAGCCTAGGCGACAGAGTGAGACTCCTCAAATAACAACAAAAACTACAAAGAGACAGATGACGGGCTGACTACTAAAAGTGGCCAGTTTTAGAGTCCCAACTCTGCCCTTCCACCCTCTGGGTGAACTTGGAGAAGCAACCTGACCTCTTCAAGCCTCAGTTTTCTCATCTGTAAAATACAGTTAGGCTGTCCGGCCGTGGTGGCTCACACTGTAATAGCAGTATTTTGGGAGGCTGAGGCAGGTGGAACATGAGGTCAGGAAATCGAGACCATCCTGACCCACATGGTGAAACCCTATCTCTATTAAAATACAAAAAATTAACTGAGCATGGTGGTATGTGCCTATAGTCAGAGCTAGTTGAGAGGCTGAAGCAGGAGAATCGCTTGAACCGGGGGGCGGAGGTTACGGTGAGCCGAGATCATGCTGCTGCACTCCAGCCTGGTGACAGAGCAAGACTCCGTCTCAAAAAAGAAACACACACACACACACACAGTGAGGCTTAAAATGGGACTAACGGGCTGAGCACAATGGCTGCTTCCTATAATCCCAGCACTTTGGGAGGCCAAGGCAAGAGGATCACTTGAAGCCAGGAGTACAAGACCAACCTGGGCAACATAGTGAGACCCACCTATGTCTACAAGAAATTTCTCTGTAAATTAGCTGGGTGTGGTGGAATGCTCCTGTAGTCTCAGCTACTTGGGAGGCTGAGGTGGGAGAATCTCTTGAACCCAGGAGTAAAAGGCTGCAGTGAGTTATGACTGCACCATTGCACTCCAGCCTGGGTAACAGCAAAAGACTCTTAAAATAATTTTTTGTTGTTGGGGGTGGGTGTGGAGAGGGAAAGCATCAGGAAAAATAGCTAATGCATGCTGGGCTTAATACCTAGGTGCTGAGTTGATAGATGCAGCAAGCCACCATGTCCCATGTTTACCTGTGTCATAAACCTGCACGTTCTACTTACGTACCCTGGAACTCATAAAACAAATTATTTATTTATTTATTTTTTGAGACGAAGTCCTGCACTGTCACCCAGTCTGGTGTGGGTGCAGTGGCAAGATCTCGACTCACTGCAACCTCCACCTCTTGGGTTCAAGTGATTCTCCTGCCTCAGCCTCCCTAGTAGCTAGGATGACAGGTGTGTGCCACCATGCCCAGCTAACTTTTTGTATTTTTAGTAGAGACGGGGTTTTACTATGTTGGCCAGGCTGGTCTTGAATTCCTGACCTTGTGATCTGCCTGCCTTGGCCTCCCAAAGTGCTGGGATTACAGGCATGAGTCACTGTGCCCAGCCAAAAGAAAATTTTTCATTGCAGCAATGTTAGTAAATGGCTTAGGGGAGTGCTTGGCCTTGTCTCAGAGCCTTCAGTAAATAGTAACGACAAAGCCAGAGGCTTCTGCAAAGACGGGGTGAGAAGGGACTCAGATGGGGGTGCTCGGAGGAAATGCTACTTTGGTGAGTGTAAACCAATTTGCCAGAAAAAAGTCATCCACACTGGTGACATTAACCTTGTCCCAAACACCAAGAACTACGATGCCAAAGAGAAAAGAAAAGAGAGGGCTGAAGATGAGGTCTGAGAAAATGAGGAGGCAAAACCTTAAACCCACTTGATCTCTTTCTGCTTAGACCCCTTCAGAATAAAAAATGTGGGCTGGGCACAGTGGTTCACGCATGTAATCCCAGCACTTTGGGAGGCTAAGGCAGGTGGATCACAAGGTTAGGAGATCGAGACCATCCTGACCAACATGGTGAAACCCCGTCTCTACTAAAAATACAAAAATTAGCTGGGCATGGTGGTGTGTGCCTGTAATCCCAGCTACTTGGGAGGCTGAGGCAGGAGAACTGCTTGAACACTTGAACCAGGGAGTCAGAGGTTGCAGTGAGCTGAGATCACACCACTGCACTCCAGCTTGGGCAAGAAGAGCGAAAATCTGTCTTAAAAAAAAAAAAAAAAGTGAGGTAGTTTGTCTGCCTGCCCAAGACTGGCGCTGATAATTTCTTCTGGATCTGGAAGCAGAACCAGAGGTAAGGGGGACATAATATTTGGATAGGAGAGAAAATTGGTTTTTCTCATTAACCAGGAGCCCACCACTGCACGAAGAAGGGCAGTGGGCTTGCTAGCCATTCTCAATTCCCGGCCATTGGTGCACTGGACAATGGTGTCATTGCTCCTGCCGTGGTAAGTCTTGTGGGTTGGGTCTGATTCCCCAAATCACTCATCAGCATCACAGAGCTGCTCCCTGCCCCCTCCAAGCACACACCAGCACCCATAGACTCACTAGGGCCCCCTGCTCACTCAGGCTCTTTTAGGAGCTCATGATATGACTTTACTCTCCAAGTAACCACTGACAGCACTTCAGCATTCCCAAGTGCCCTCCACTGCTCTCTAGATCTTAGCCAGAATCACCCAACAACTGGCTGAGCCCCCAGCACCTTCGAACCTCTGTCTCCAAGCCATTCATCCACGTCTTCTGTCACTCACCAATAGAGGTATTCCCCAGCCTCCCCCAGACACTCAGCTGCAGTGACTCCCAGGAGAAGCCGCCTACTCACACGAGAAGCCTGCATCAGCTCACAGACCTATGACTAGCCCAAGTCTCCAAGTCACTGGCCAGTGCTGCTCAACTGCAGGTGTGCTACATACCTTTCCCATCACCTCCCACCTGCCTACAGGTGCTACCTGCTGGCCTGCAGACACCACCTACCTGCAGGCACCACCCACCGGCCTATGGGTACCACCTACCTGTCTATAGGTACCACCCACCTCTCTATACGTACTACCCTCCCATCTCCAGGCATCACTCATCTGTCTATAAGTACTACACACCTGCCTGTAGGCACCACCTGCCTGTCTATAGGCACCGCCTACCTGTCTGTAGGTACCATCCACCTGCCTGCAGACATCACCCACCACCTGCTTCATGATGTGACCCTTTCACCTGCCAGCTTCACTCACCTACTTGCCATTGAGAACCCCCAGCTTGCCAACTTGACCACAGCTTGCTGGATCATACCTGATTCCCCCAGTCCCCATGTGCTTGCCATGTGACCCTCCCACTGGCTTCTCACCTTCTCTCATCTCCTGAGCCCACGCCACCATCCCCTCTCCCCAGAGCATGCTGTGGCCTCCTATTTGGTCTCCTATCACAACTGTGAGTTACAACTGTGAGTCCCACAGTCCCCACATGACATCCCAGCTCTGGTATCCTCCTTGCTGTGTGACTGGGCATGCCCCTCAACCTCTCTGAGAATCCAATCTCTTGACACAGATAACCATAAAGTTGTTGCAAGTTGTTTTATTACTATTATTATTGTTACTGAGGGAGTCTCACTCTATTGCCCAGGCTGAAATGCAATGATGCAATCACAGCCGGATGCAGCCTTGAACTCCTGGGCTCAAGTGATCCTCCCACCTCAGCCTCCCAAGTAGCTCGGACCACAGGTACGTGCGACCACACCTGGCTAATTTTTTTTTTTTTTTTTTTTTTTTGAGATGGAGTTTCTTTCTTGTTACCCAGGCTGGAGTGCAATGGCGCGATCTCAGCTCACGGCAACCTCCGCCTCCTGGGTTCAGGCAATTCTCCTGCCTCAGCCTCCTGAGTAGCTGGGATTACAGGCACACGCCACCGTGTCCAGCTAATTTTTGTATTTTTAGTAGAGACAGGGTTTCACCATGTTGACCAGGATGGTCTCGATCTTTTGACCTTGTGATCCACCCGCCTGGGCCTCCCAAGGTGTTGGGATTTATAGGCATGAGCCAATGAGCTCGGCCTGTGGCAAGTTTTAAGAGGTATAAACCAAGTAAAATACCTAGCTCACTCCTGCTGCATAATAAGGCTCATGAAAAGTTAGATGCTATTGTTACACACTATTATTTTACATTGTCACTGTTGTTTTAATGTAAATATTTACTGAAACAGGTACAAAAGAAATACACATTTATTTAAAGAAAGAAAAGGCCAGGCGCGGTGGCTCAAGCCTGTAATCCCAGCACTTTGGGAGGCTGAAGCAGGTGGATCACAAAGTCAGCAGTTCAAGACCAGCCTGGCCAACATAGTGAAATCCTGTCTCTACTAAAAATATAAAAATTAGCCAGGTGTGGTGGTGGGCACCTGTAGTCCCAGCTACTTGGGAGGCTGAGGCAGAAGAATGGCTTGAACCTGGGAGGTGGAGGTTGCAGTGAGCTGAGATCTGGCCACTGCACTCCAGCCTGGGTGACACGGCAATCAAAAAAAAAGAAGAAGAAAGAGAGAAGAGAGAAAGAGAGAAGGAAGGAAAGAAAGAAAGGCAGGTATCTTAAGTAGACACATTCTAAGTGCTTAATAAATTGCAGCTGTTAGAATGATATTTGTCCAACCATGAGCTTTACATTTTCATTTAATCTGGGCTTCTCCACCTTAGCACAATTGACATTTGGGACTAGGTAATTCTCTGGTGTAGGGATCTGTCCTGGCATTGAAGGATGCGCATTGAAGAGGCAGCATCCTTGCCTCTACCCACCACATTGCAGGAGCATCCACTCCCGTAGTTGTGACAATTAAAATTTATGTCTCCAGAGGCCAGGTGCAGTGGCTTATGCCTGTAATCCCAGCACTGTGGGAGGCCAAGGTGGGCAGATCATCTGAGGTTCGAAGTTTGGAACCAGCCTGGGCAACATGGTGAAACCCTGTCTCTACTAAAAATGCAAAAATTAGCTGGGTATGGTGGCACACATCTATAATCCCAGCTAGTTGGGAGGCTGAGGTGGGAAGATCACTTGAACCCAGGAAGCAGAGGTTGCGATGAGCCAAGATCATGCCACAGCATTCCAGCCTGTGTGACACAGCAAGACTCTGTCTCAAAAAAGAAAGAAAGAAAGAGAGAGAGAGAAGAAAGAAAGAAAGAAAGAAAGAAAGAAAGAAAGAAAGAAAGAAAGAAAGGAAGGAAGGAAGGAAGGAAAAGATATCCTCTTCCTGCACCCCAGCCATGTGTCCACCAAAGACCACCCAGGTGCACAAATGCTCTGGGGGGTGCCCTGGTGGCCTCATATACATGATTCCTTTGCCTTGGTATGTGGAAGCTCAGTGGGCTTCCCTGTGTCCTGCTGAGCCAACAGTGAGCCCTGGGAATCCTCCCTCCCAAGAGGGAGACGGTGACTCACATTGGGCCCATCAAGCCTCCTGAGATATTGAAATTGGGACACAGAGCCTCTGAGAACTGGGTTTTTGCCTGGGGACATCATGGAAGGGAGATAGAATGGTCTTGCCTGGCTCATGGGCCAGTGGAAAAAAGTAGAATTTGCCCCTAAAATGGGTGTGAGGGGAAGAACATTCCATAGGCTTACTTGTGTCTGGCTCCAGGTCCTTGTAGGGCTGAGCTGAGCTTCATGTCTATAGTGGGTTGAACAGTGCGGTCACCTATAGCTCTCCTGCTATAATCTAAATATTTGCCTCCCCCCCCATCAACTTCGTTTAAAAATTTTAAAATTATTTTATTAAGACAGGGTCTTGCTATGTTGCCCAGGCCAGTCTAGAACTCCTGGGCTCAGGTGATCCTCCCATCTCCTGCCTCACTTCCTGAGTAGCTGGGATTACAGGTGCACGCCATGGTACTCAGTAGCACCCCCAAATTTAAATGCTGAAATCCTAACCTCCATGGTCATAGTATTAAGAAATGAGGCCTTTGGGAAGTGAGTAGATTATAAGGGTAGAGCCCTCAGGAATGGAACTGGTGCCCTTATAAAAGCGGCCCAAGGGAGCTGCTTTGCCTCTTCCACCACACAAGGATGCAGTGAGAAGGTATTATCTATAAGGAATAGGCCCTCACCAGGCAACTGAATCTGCCAACACCTTGATCTTGCACTTCCTAGCCTCCAGAACTGTGAATTATAAGCCCCCAGCCTACAGCAAGCCATAGGGACTAAGGCACCCCCAAAATTCATGTGTGCCCTATTTGGAAATAATTTTCCCCCAGTTTATGTCTCTTCTATTTGGAAATACTCTATTTCCAAAGTAATGTGGAAGTTGCTTTGCAGACGTAATTATAATAGTTAAGCTAAAATGAGGTTACACTTACTAGCATGGACCTTAAACTCAATGACTTGGGTCCGTATAAGCAGAGGAAAGAGCCAAGCATGGTGGCCTGCACCTGTAATCCCAGCTACTCAGGAGGATGAGACAGGAGGATTACTTAACCCAAGGAGTTTAAGACCAACCTGGGCAACATAGCCAGACTCTGTCTTTCAGAAAGAAAAGAGGAGAAGAGGAGAGGACACACAGACACACACAGCGGAGAAGGTCATGTGAAAATGGAAGCAGAGATTGGAGTGGAGCAATTACAAGCCAAGCAATGCCAAGGACTGTGTGTGCTACTGTTAGAATAGCAGGACAGGAGAGGGGATTCCCCCGCAAGGAGAGTCAGAAAACCATCAGGTGATGTCAGGCAGTTGTTAAAACTGTTTCTCTAAAATAATAATTGGTCGCAGCTGGTGCCAGGGAAAGGCCATCTCCCAATAGATAGAAAACACCTGAAGTGATCAGCAGCTTCCCGACGAGATCTTAGGAGTTGGGAGATTGGGTTCAAGCACGCACACTAAGAGCCAAAAGGGAGGAGTCTAACTGGCATATGACCTTCCTCGGGAAAACTCAAGTGGTAAGGGGAAAATATGTCAAATGATCATGTCCATGACGTCCGTAAATACACTGCGCATGCGGCCTCTAAGAAGCGCCGGCAGGCCCCTGCGCATGCGGACAACCTGCCCCGAGGAAAAATGGAGGGAAGAGAGACAAAACCCTGGAAGCAGGCTAACATACAAAACCCCAAATCAGGCCGGGCGCGGTGGCTCAAGCCTGTAATCCCAGCACTTTGGGAGGCCGAGGTGGGTGGATCACGAGGTCAAGAGATTGAGACCATCCTGGTCAACATGGTGAAACCCCGTCTCTACTAGAAATACAAAAAATTAGCTGGGCACGGTGGTGCGTGCCTGTAATCCCAGCTACTCAGGAGGCTGAGGCAGCAGAATTGCCTGAACCCAGGGGGCGGAGGTTGCGGTGAGCCGAGATCGTGCCATTGCACTCCAGCCTGGGTAAGAAGAGCTCAACTTCGTCTCAAAATAAATAAAAAAATAAAACCCCAAATGAAAGATTAAACAGTGCACTTGGATCTCTCAAGTCACCCACTTGGCTGTCTTCCAAGTGTACTTTACTTTCTTTTCTTTTCTTTTCTTTTTTTTTTTTTTTTTCTGAGAGGAAGCCTCGTTCTGTCACCACGCTGGAAGGAAGCACGATCTCGGCTCACTGCAACCTCCGCCTCCGGGGTTCAAGCCATTCTCCTAACTCAGCCTCCCCAGTAGCTGGGATTACAGGCACTAGCCACCAGTCCCGGCTAATTTTTGGTATTTTTAGTAGAGACGGGGGTTTCACCATGTTGGCCAGGGTGGTCTCGATCTCTTGACGTCGTGATCCACCTGCCTCGGCTCCCAAAGTGCTGGGATTACAGGCGTGAGCCACCACGCCTGGCCTAAGAAGAAATTATTATACAGATAGCAAGGGTAAGGAAGTGCTCAGGTAAGATTTTCCTTTTAATGAAAAGCAGCCCCCAAGTCATTTTCTTTTCTAGCAAAGAGCAGCCAGTAAAATCGAGCTGTGGACATAGTCAAGAAAGCTGGAAGCTTACACGGGTGAATGCTGGCAGCTGTGCCCATAAGAAAAGGTTACCTGGACTAGACATGTTCAAAATGGCGGCGCCATGCTCCCTTCACTTTGCCTGCCAGTATACAATAAGGAGGAGACACTATGGGGCCCGCCAAATGGAAAGTTCATTTGCATAATAAGATTAGGGTGGAGTTGCCAGCCCTCCCCGCACACCTGGTCCGACCAATCTGTGCGCCCTATGTAAATCAGACACCGCCTCCTCAAACCTGCCTATAAAATCCTGTGCGCTCTGTCACAGTGGAAATTCCCATTCAGGGACCCCTCTTGAAAGACAGAGGGAGCTGTTCTCCTTTCGCTTTCTTTTGCCGATGAAACCTCAGCTCCTAAACTCACTCCTCCTGAGTGTCTGTATCCTTCATCCTCTTGGGATGAGGAATCTTGGGTATTTACTCCAGTCAACAACACTGCTTCACTAACCCTCTCAGAAGCTAGGAGGAGGCAAAGGAGTCTCCTCTACAGCTTTGGGAGGGAACGTGGTGTTAACGCTTCGATTTTGGATGTCTGACCTTCAGAACCGAGAGAATACATTTCTGTTGCTTAAGCTATCCAGTTTGCATCAGTGTGTTAGGCAGCTCTGGGAAATGAATGCAATGCCCTAGGGCTTCAGGAGACTCCCCGGTTCTTCCAATAATTGCCTGTTTTGTGCTTACATAAGCTTGGGTGGGTTTCTGTAACTTTCAGCCAGACTATTCCTTGGAGAGCTGTAAATGAGAGAGTGGAACAGACCTGGTTGTTCCTAACCCTCACTGCTCATCACAATCATGTGGGAAGCTTTAAAAATTACCAGTGCTCAGCTGGGTATGGTGGTTCATGCCTGTAATCCCAGCACTTTGGGAGGCTGAAGCCAGCAAATCACCTGAGCTCAGGAGTTCGAGACCAACCTGGTCAACATGGAAAAACCCTGTCTCTACTAAAAATACAAAAATTAGCCAGGCATGGTGGCACACGCCTGTAATCTGAGCTACTCAGGAGGCTGAGGCAGGAGAATCGCTTGAACCCAGGAGGCAGAGGTTGCAGTGAGCTGAGATCTTGCCACTGCACTCCAACCTGGGTGACAGAGCAAGACTCCATCTCAAAAAAAAAAAAAAAAAACTAATGCTGAGATGCAGCAAGTGAGGCAAGAGAATAGGGTCTGGAGGCAGGGAACCTAGGGCCAACTTCCTAGAACTAAATCAAAAGGAAAACCCCAGCTTTCCACACCTATTGCTTGCAGAAAGCAACCAATCAGATGCTTGCATAGGAGTATAACTTTGTAATTTCAGTTATCAGACTGATAGTCTTCCTTTGCATAGAAGTGTAACTTTGTAACTTCACTTCACTCATTGTGGGTTACCACTTCATTTACATATGGTGTATGCCAGGTAACCAATGGAAAACCTCTAGAGGGTATTTAAAACTCAGAAAATTCTGTAATGGGTCTCTTGAGTCCCTGTGGTCAGGCTCCCTCCCACCTTGTGGAGTGTACTTTCATTTTCAATAAATCGCTGCTTTTGTTGCCTCATTCTTTCCTTGTTTTTTTTGTGCATTTTGTCCAATATTTTTTGTTCAAAACATCAAGAACCTGGACATCCTACACCAGTAACACAGGGACTCCCTTTTGGAGCCTGTGGGAGGCCCCCTCCCTCTGATGCTACCACCCTGAGCATGCAAATAAAGGAAAATCTTGAGTCCCCTCAAATAAAATTCTAGGCACCTAACTAGCCTTGAAAAGTCAACAAGTAGCTTAGCAAGAAGGTAATTGTAGCCTAAAACAATAGCCAAAGAAGTTAGAATCTGGAGATGTTTTGTTCTTTATGGAAACTAGAGATAAACATCCTAACATATGCGTCTGGGTTGTTTTTCAGAAACCCAGGGCCTTACCAAATGGATCACTGGCGTATAGACATCAGATAAGGGAAGACTGAAGACTGAATTCTATCTTTCCCTTTTCTAAATATCTTCCTGAGAGGCTTGGAGGGAATCAAACCCACAGGCCAGGATTTTCTGCTGATCCCCAATTTTTATCATTTTAATTTTTTATTTTCTTTCTTTAAGGCAGAGTCTTGCTCTGTTGCCCAGGCTGGAGTGCAGTGGCACAATCTTGGCTCACTGCAACCTCCCTCTCCTGAGTTCAAGCAATTCTTCTGACTCAGCCTCCTGAATACCTGGAATTACAGGCAGGTGCCATGATGCCTGGCTAATTTCTGTTATTTTAGTAGAGACTGTGGCCTTGCCATGTTGGCCAGGCTGATCTCAAACTCTTAGCCTCAAGCAATCTGGCCACCTCAGCCTCCCAAAGTGCTGGCATTATATGCATGAGCCACTGTGCCTGGCTTTGACCTTGGTTTTTAAACAAAGCTTCTCTTTCTTAACGAATTAGAAAATTAGCAAATTAGAAAATCTTCCAATCTACCTATGAGCTGTAAGCCCCAGCCTCAAGGTATGCAGCCCTTTTAGGCCAAAACCAGTGTGTAATCTCCATGTTTGTTTTACAATTTTGCCTGTAACTTCTGCTTGACTGAAATTTATCCCTGCCTTTAAAAAACCCTTACTGAAACTGCCATCGCAAGATTATAACTGCGATAGTGAAAGAGATTCAACCTAATCAACTCCATCTTGCTTCTAACTTCCAGGCTGTCCTTGTTCATTCCTGGGCATAGGCTGAACTAACTTTGGGAGGAACTTAGTTTACAGTTTAAAGCAAAGACGTTAACGGCCCTTTCCCAGAATAAACTCCCTTTCTGCACGGGAACTAGACTGCATTTGTAGGCGATATGGTTAGGCTTTGCATCCTCACCCAAAACCCATCTTGAATTATGATCCCCATGATCCCCAGGCATCAAAGGAAGAGACCAGGTATTGGGTAGTTCCTCCTGTATTCATTGCCCTTCCTGCCACCTTGTGGCACGAAGGGGAATGAATAAAACATACCTGAGATTGGGCAATTTATAAAGAAAAAGAGGTTTAATGGACTCACAGTTCCATGTGTCTGGGGAGGCCTCACAATCAGGGCAGAAGGCAAAAGGCACATCTTACATGGTGGCAGGCAAGAGAGAAAATGAGAACCAAGCGAAAGGGAAAATCCCTTACAAAAGCATCAGATCTTGTGAGACTTATTCACTACCATGAGAAAGTTTGGGGAAACTGCCCTCCCATGATTCATTTATCTCCCACCAGGTCCCTCCCACAAAACATGGGAATTATCGGAGCTACAACTGAGGATGAGATTTGGGTGGAGACACAGCCAAACCGTGTCACTAGTTGAGTTCTATTACAATGCCAGAGTCCAAAGCCAACAATGCCAGATCAGCTGCACTGGGATTTCTAGTGGGTGGTGAATAGACTCTGGTACTTTTCCCCCATTCCTTTGTTGTTTTATGTTTGACATTTAACTTTTTTGTTTTGTTAACAGCTTTATTGCAATATGATTCACACACCATGCAGTTCATCTATTCCAAGTGTATTTGCAGAGTTATGCAACCATCACCACAATCCATTTTAGAACATTTTAATCACCCCCAAAAGAAACCCCATACCCACTAGCTGTCACTCTCTTTCAATTAGGAGTCTATTCACTCATTTATTCTCATGGCCTGTACAGTGCTGGGCACGTAGTAATGCTCATGAAAGCTAGAGGATTCAGTTCTACTGTCATCGCACACACTACCCTTACAACAAGACTCTGTCAAACACTCCTACACCTTGCATTTGTTATTTATGGGATGTTCACAACAACCATGCGGAGGTGCTATTATTGGCCTCATTTTCCAAACAAGGAATTCAAGACGCAGAGAAATTAAGTCGTGAACTTTCACGAAGTTCACCTACCTACTAAGGCTGAATTCAAACCCAAAATACTGCACCCTAATTACTAAAGTAGTAGCTCTTATGTGGCAACTATAGGCTGCAAAGTGTCTTAGAAGGTCTCAGTCTCAAAGTTTATTTTGCCAAAGTTAAGGAGGTGCCTGGGAAAAAGAGACAGAGGCAATAGTAGGATCCTTGGTCTGTGCTTTTTCCTGCAAAGGACTTTAAAGACTTCAATATTTAAAGGGAAAAGAGAGGGCAGGAAGGGGAGGATTGCATTCTCTGGCCCTCAGTGAATCTACATTTTACACAGGATAAAGGAGTAGAGGAGGAAGTCAGATATGCATTTGTCTCCGGATGGGTGGAGGAATGATAATTCTAGTCTTGTCTTTGTCCCCTACCTATGAGGATAAGCTGTTAATTTACATTGTCAGGGTGAGGGAGGCCCCCTGGGAAGTTGGTGGCCTTCTATCTTGCAGCTATCTGTTCAGGAAAAAAAGAAAAGCAGTTTTTTGCATAACTCACAGTTCCCAAGCTTAACTTTTCCTTTTGGTATAGTGAATTTGGGGTCCTGGGACTTTATTTTCCTTGCACTGGGCAATGTTGAATGCTCCCCAATTTCACTTGGGGTACATTCAGCAACATCTGGATGTCTGTATACATTTTTGATTGTCACTGTCAGAGGGGTTTGAAGCAGAGCAACTCCATTTTGAATAGGGGCTGGGTAAAATAAGGCTGAGACCTACTGGGCTGCAAGTCTAGGAGGTAAGGCATTCTAAGTCACAGGATGTGGCAGGAGGCTGGCACAAGATACAGGTCACAGAGACCTTCCTGATAAACCAGTATCAGTAAAGAGGCTGACCAAATCCCACCAAAAACAAGATGGTGACGAAAGTGACCTTTGGTGGTCCTCACTGCTAATTATAATGTATTAGAATGTTAAGAGGCGCTCCCACCAGCACCGTGACAGTTTACAAATGCCATGGCAACATCAGGAAATTACCCTATATGGTCTAAAAAGGGGAGGAACCCTCAGTTCTGGGAATTGCACACCCCTTTCCCAGAAAACTCATGAATAATCCACCCCTCGTTCAGCATGTAATCACTAAATAGCTGTAAGTATAAATAGTTGCTCAGACCAAGCTGCTGCTCTGCCTATGGAGTAGCCATTGTTTTATTCCTTTGGTTTCTTATAAACTTGCTTTCACTTTGCTCTACAGACTCGCCCCAAATTCTTTCTTGCTCTTGTCCAAAAACCTTGGGGTCTGGATCAGGATCCCTTTCTGGTAACACCACCACTATGGGATGGGGGGAGGTAGGTTGTGCTAATGGCCAGTAGTAGGTAGAGAGGCCAGGGATGAAACTCAGCATCCCACAAGACACAACACAGAGCCCCGCATCCCCAACAAAAAACGATCAACCTCAAAGGATGATATCAACATTTGTCAGTCCCAGATGTCAATAGTTCAAGCTTGGGAAACGCGGCTCTAAGGCTCATCATGCTGCACTTACAGCTCAGTAATTACTGCCACTTATGGGTGCCCATTGTGTGCTGGGCCCAGTCTCTTTCTACTAACTTGTGAGCTCCTTGAAAGTAGAGAACCGTTCTCTGTTCATCACTGCACGCCCAGCACCGTGGTTCAGGGCTTGCTGCAGAATGGCCTCTTGGGACGTACTTACTGAACTGACAGCATGGCAAAAACATTCAAGTCAAGGACAATGGTGAGTGCTTATGTGGCCTCAGTGAAAACGCCTTTGCAAAAATGATAACAGTGAGAGAATTATGACCGTGAAAGGGATCTGCTCTAACCAACCCCATCTTGCCTTTAGCTTCCAAATTGCCCTTAATCATTCCCAGGCTTAGGCCAAGCTATCTTTGGGAGACATTTAGTTTATGGTTTAAATGATTATAACCCTTCTCAACAACTAAACTGCCTTTGTAAAGCTAATAAAAGGCCACCATGTTTAGAAGGATGGGAGGTGGCTGAATTCTGCTGAGGCACAGATATAAATAACTACAGCCATTATTCCAGAGGTCGCAAGATTCACAACTTCCCCAATTATTCCTGCAGATAACATCACTTTTGCAGAACCTAAGATCAGCCTTTTGAGATACCTTTTTAGATGTTTGCATTTCTGATGACCAATGGCTCCACCTGGACCTGCCACCCAGAGGTGGACTTAGCACCCTCGAGAACCATTTTTCACACCCCTATGACTGCAGCCCCAACCCATCAGCAGCACCATTCTCATAGAGCTTGGATGTGTGTCCCCACCCAAATCTCATACTGCAATGTGATGCCCAGTGTTGGAGGTGTGGCCTGACGAGAGGTGATTGGTGTGGCACCTCCCCCTCACTTTCTTGTTCCTGCTCTGGTCATGTGACATGCCTGCTCCCTTGTCTTCTGCTGTGATTGTAAGTTTCCTGAAGACTTCCAGGGGCTGAGCAGACACCAGCATCATGCTTCTGGTACAGCCTGTAGAACTTCAGCCAATTTAAGCTTTGTTTCTTTATAAATTACTCAGGTATTTCTTTTTTCTTTTTCTTTTCTTTTGAGTCAGAGTCTTGCTCTGTCGCCAAGGCTGGAGTGTAGTGGTGCAATCTCACCTCACTGCAGCTTCCACATCCTGGGTTCAAGCAATTCTCTCACCTCAGCCTCCTGAGTAGCTGGGATTACAGGCACCCGCCACCACCCCTGGCTAGTTTTCTTATTTTTAGTAGAGATGGGGTTTCACTGTTAGCCAGGCTGTTCTCAAAGTCCTGACCTCAAGTGATCTGCCCGCCTTGGCCTTCCAACGTGCTGGGATTACAGGCATGAGCCACCGGGCCCAGCCTCTTTATATTTATACTCAATGAATTAGGTCCTCTTACTGTCACTACCCAATTTTCAGAGGAGGAGAAACTGAGTCTGAGAAGTACAGTGACTTGCCCAAGGACAAGAAGGTGATCAGAATTAATTAGGACTTGAACTCAGGTCTGCCTGACTTGAAGTTGTGTTTGAAACATGTGGTTAGGGAGTACTGCATCGTGAGAATTAGGCTCTGTCTTCCAGACCCAGGGGTACAGATGGGCCAGGCTGGGTGCCCCCAGGCATCTTCTTAGCACAGGGTGAAGTTGCAAATGGTTACCTGGGATGGCGACCAAGTTCTGCAGCTCCTGCTTCAAGTCCATGATGTCCTTGCAGAGCTGGATGTCATCCATCCTAGGGAAACAGGACACCACCAACATCAGGGTACATCAGCAGAGCATTACACCCTGAACACCACCCGGTTAACACAAAGAGGGCTGCTGACGGTGGGGCATCTTTTGAGGAAGCTATACATGCTAATTGTAGATGTTTTCCCTCAAAAGGAAAAAGGCAAACACTGCTCAATTATCCCATCACTTAGAGGTGATCAACCACTGTTTTTTATTTTATTTTATTTATTTATTTTTTGAGACAGAGTCTCAGTCTGTCACCCAGGCTGGAGTATAGTGGCATGATCTTGGCTCACTGCAAACTCCACCACCCAGGCTCAAGTAATTCTCCTGCCTCAGCCTCTCAAGTAGCTGGGATTACAGATATCTGCCACCATGCCCAGCTGTTTTTTTTTTTTTTTTTCCTTTTTGTATTTTTAATAGAGATAGGGTTTCATCATGTTGGCCAGGCTGGTCTTGAACTCCTGGCCTCAAGTGATCTGCCCACCTCGGCCTCCCAAAGTGCTGAGATTATAGGCATGAGCCACCGTGCCAAGCCATCAGTCACTGTTAATAACACCTCGATAGAGGTCCTTCCAGTCTTCATGTGCCTGGCTTTGGTTTGCTGGATTGAAGCTTACCCCACAGCCTCTGAGTCTGCCGGGACAGTGGCCACTCATCTCATTCAAGACATCGTCCCACGTTTTGGACTCCCGGCCACCATACAGTCAGACAACGGCCCAGCCTTTATCTCCAAAGTCACTAATGCTGTTTCTACCTCTCTAGGAATTCAGTGGAAGCTACACGCCGCCTACCATCCTCAGTCCTCTGGTAAGGTGGAACGGGCCAATGGCCTAATAAAGGAGCATCTGACCAAGCTCATGCTTGAGCTCCACCAATCCTGGGTAACCTTGCTTCCTATTGCCCTCACCAGGTTAAGAGCAAGCCCCCGAGGCCCATCACAGCTTAGCCCGTTTGAGCTGCTGTATGGTCGTCCCTTCCTACTTTCAACTCCCCCACCGCCAGAAACCACTCCTCTAGACAGTTACCTCCCCTACTTTACTCTCCTTCGCAACCTTCTCCGAGAGCACGCCGACGCTTCTCTTCCCCAACCCACCCAGCCATCTGAAAATACACAAAAAGTCTCCCCCGGGGACTCAATTCTTATTAAATCCCTCTCCCCAAAGCCCCTCGCCCCCAAGTGGGAGGGACCATATACTGTCATCCTCACTACTCCATCGGCCATAAAAGTCGCTGAAGTCCCATCTTGGGTTCACCTGTCTCGGGTAAAAAAGGCCCCTCAAGGACCCTCTTCATGCTGGAAGGCTGTTCCTACTGGCCCTTTATCTGTCAAACTTACCAGGGCCTAGCAGCCACACCCCCTACAGATGGAGATTTTTCCTAACTGAAAACTATACCAAAACCACCTTTATCTGTAACACCCCCCCATACAGCCACAACCATCTCCTTGCAACTGCTGACTGTCCCGCAGCCGGGTGCCAAAGCGCCATATACCTAAACTTCACTAAATTCTACAATGTCCGTGAAGGAATTGGGGTTTTACCTGTCATATGCTTCAACTATGACCAACCATCAGGAAAATGCAGTGATACTCCCTGGCGCTCCTGCATGGGCTGCACCTGGGGCTACTGTTCCCTACATGCAGCCCTTGACATACAGCGGCACCCAAACATTCCTGCCCGGCTCAAAATTGTTCCAGACGTAGATGGAGAAGGAAATGTCAGAACCGGTTATACACGGTATTCTCTTCTCATACCTGACCCTTGGAATGACCGGTGGAAAAGCCCCCAGAAAGCTGCCCTATATGACCTCGGCACCACCGCATATCCCTCCTCCCACCTGTATATTTGGCGGGCATACGTACGCACAGCCCACCAAGTCCATTCCGCTATTAACCTACAAGAACAATCACTAAATACCCAACTGCAACCACAATCGTCTCCGTTTTCCTGGCTAACCTTTCTCAAAGAAGGAATCAAGTTAGCTAACATCTCAGGATTAGCGGACCTAACCTCATGCCTCATGTGTGCCTCCTTAGGACAGACTCCCTTCGTCGCAGTCCCCTACCCCATCCCTCTCAACCTTTCGGCCTCAACTTCTCCCTTCTCCCCCATCAAGGAAGTAAACCTCTACACTCCACCTGGTTTTACACAGCTACCAGTATGCTACTCCCTAGGCCGGACCTACCCCAACTGGAACAAAACCATACTGGTAACCACCAATCTGACAGCTCCAAAGGGAACCTTCTTCTGGTGCAACAGACCCTCACAAAAACTCTCCACACCGGCCAATCCCCGACTCTCTTATGCCTCCCAGTGACCTTAGTCCCCCGACTCACTATATGTTCCTCAGCCGAATCCCAAATGCTACAAGCGCCGCTCCACCGCACCCGGCGGGCTGCTTTTCTGCCCCAGCCGTAGGCATCTCCCTGGCAACCTCGGCACTTGCGGCTGGACTGGGAGGAGGGGCACTAGCCCACTCTCGCCAAGCAATAGCCCGGCTAACCTCACAATTCCAAAGGGCTGTTG
This sequence comes from Callithrix jacchus, assembly GCF_049354715.1. NCBI lineage: Eukaryota > Metazoa > Chordata > Mammalia > Primates > Cebidae > Callithrix > Callithrix jacchus. The sequence continues at coordinate 13,491,110 of NC_133513.1, read as the reverse complement.
ATGACTCTGCTGAGTCGTTAGCATCTCTCCAACGACAGATTACCTCAGTTGCCCAAGTTGCCTTACAGAACCGCAGAGCCCTGGACCTGCTCACCGCCGAGCGCGGGGGGACCTGCATCTTCCTACAGGAAGAGTGCTGTGACTACATCAATGCATCCGGCCTAGTAGAAACCCGAATCGAGAGCCTCCAGAGACTCAGAACTAACCTGCAGAGTCAGAAGTTCTCGGCTGAAGCCACGGCGTGGTGGTCTTCCTCTATGTATACCCTCTTGTCCCCGCTGCTTGGGCCCCTAGTAGCCGTTTGCCTAATCTTACTTATCGCTCCTTGCTTTCTACAGTTCCTACAGCGGCGCTTTCAAGAACTGACTCGAGTCACCATCCACCAGATGCTGCTCCAACCCCACCCTGAACGAGTGCTGGAAGCGGACCTCTCCCTGAACACCCAGGCTCCTTAGGAAAAGAGACCTCTTCAGAACCCCCCGTAGACCCTTGTCAGCAGGAAGTAGCCAGAGAGACAACCGACGCCCCTGACCCCCTCTTTTCTTCTTTTCTTTTAAGGAGTCGGGAATGTTTGGAAAACTCTGCCCCTACCGTGAAAGGTCTCTTCCCCTCCCCCACAAAGAGGCTCCCTTATCTCTCACTCTACATACCGCCCCAGCCTTCCCGCCCGGCCGCAGCCACCTCCCGCCCGGCAACCGGCTGACCAATCACCGTCTGCCTCATCAGCACTCCCCGGCTTCCCGCCGCCCGGCTTCTGCCTCATCAGCACTCCCCGGCTTCCCGCCCCCCGGCTTCTGCCTCATCAGCACTCCCCGGCTTCCCGCCGCCCGGCTTCTGCCTCATCAGCACTCCCCGGCTTCTGCCTCATCAGCACTCCCCGGCTTCCCGCCGCCCGGCTTCTGCCTCATCAGCACTCCCCGGCTTCTGCCTCATCAGCACTCCCCGGCTTCTGCCTCATCAGCACTCCCCGGCTTCTGCCTCATCAGCACTCCCCGGCTTCCCGCCGCCCGGCTTCTGCCTCATCAGCACTCCCCGGCTTCTGCCTCATCAGCACTCCCCGGCTTCCCGCCGCCCGGCTTCTGCCTCATCAGCACTCCCCGGCTTCTGCCTCATCAGCACTCCCCGGCTTCCCGCCGCCCGGCTTCTGCCTCATCAGCACTCCCCGGCTTCCCGCCGCCCGGCTTCTGCCTCATCAGCACTCCCCGGCTTCCCGCCGCCCGGCTTCTGCCTCATCAGCACTCCCCGGCTTCCCACCGCCCAGCGGTTCAAATTGACCAACCGTTGCCCGCCACCTCGGCTCTCTCAGCTCCCCACTCCCTCAGCCCTTCAGCCCCCTATAAAAGAACCCTGCTCCTCTGAGCGGCGCGGCCATTTTCCTCTTCCCGGCTGGTCCGCCTGGAGGCTCTTTCCTCTCAATAAAGCCTGAACTTAAGACTTTCTTCTAACCTGCGGTCCGGTTTTTTCCCGAACGAGCTCAGTTCTCCCGCAGAGGGTAGGTCGGACACTGGGCTCAAAGGATCCTCCCCCCTCTGCACAACCCCTCCCAACCCTGGCCCTATACCGAGTAGCTGGGGCTATAGGCTAATTTTTGAACAATTTTTTTGTAGAAACAGGGACCTCGCTATGTTGCCCAGGCTGGTCCTGGATTCCTGGCTTCAAGCAATTGTCCCACCTCAAAGCTGGGATATAGGTGTGAGCCACTGCACCCAGCTGCCTCCAGATTTTAAAAAATGGACATGCTTATCCCACAATATATGATTCCATTGTTACTGTACAAAAATGTTCTGTAATTTGCTTTTTTCAATTTAATAATTTTTAATAGTCTTGGGCATCTTTCCATATCAGTATATGCAAATCATATTTGTAGTGGCTGCATAGTATACTATTTGTAGATATACAGTGATATATTTTATTTTTGTTTATTTTAATTTTAATATATTTTTTTTAGACAGAGTCTTGCTGTCTTGCCCAGGCTGGAATGCAGTGGTGCAATCTTGACTCACTGCAACCTCCACCTCCCAGATTCAAGTGATTCTCTGGCTTCAGCCTCAGAGTAGGTGGGATTACAGGCGTGAGCCACCCCACCTGGCTGATATACAGTGATCTATTTAACTATAATGTATTTAACTATTCCCCTATTTATAGGCATCTGAGTTGTTTCCTGATACATTTCTAGGATAAATTACTAGAAATGCAATTGCTGGGTCTGAGTGACATGAACACTTATATTTTAGTAGGAAACTCCAAACTGCCCCCCAGAGAGATTGTATATCACATTCCCAACAGTGTGGTGGTTGGGGGCGGTGGGTGCTGGCTCCTGTAATCTCAGCAATTGGGTTGCTTTTGCAACCCAGTTTTGCATTACACATTATTCTAGTTTTGTGTGTATGCTACAAAAATTAACTCATCTTACTGTAAACAATATTTGTAATGGCTGTCTGCAGTTTCACAAAGGAGAATCATTGAGATTGTGCTAATTATGCCCTCATCTTGATTAGTAAAGCTGGCTTTTCAGGATGTTGGAGCAATTTTGGCTACTGTAGGATGAACATCAGTGCCTGTAATGCTTTTTCTCCATGTTGGATTTGGGGTTTAGATTCTCAGAACTGGAACTACTATGTACAAAGGGCTTGTTATTTCCAGAGCTGTTGAGATACATCTTCAAATTGCTTCCCGGTGATACAGAAGTTCACATTCACTCGCATGTCTTTGTTTTTTTTATTCTTGTTCTTTTGCTTTTTGAGACAGAGTCCTGCTCTATCACCCAAGGCACAATCATAGCTCATTGCAGCCCTGAACTCCTGGGCTCAAGTGGTCTTCCCACCTCAGCCTCCAAAGTAGCTGGCACTACAGGTGTGCAGCCACCATGTCCAGCTAATTCTTTTTTTAACTTTTAAATTCTTCATAGAGATGAAGTCTTGCTGTTTCCCAGGTTGGTCTCAAACTCCTGGACTCAAGTGATTCTCCCACCTCGGCCTTCCAAAGTGCTGGGATTACAGGTATGAGCCTCTCTACTGAACATCTACTATGTCGGGCACTGTTGTCATCTCTGGGGCTTGCAGCAGCAAAGAAGACCTAGCCCTCACGAAGATGACGTTTGCTAGCAGAGACAGAAGGTAAACACAAATACAATACTTCAGATGTTACAAAGAAGGTGAGTGATGGAGTGGGTCACTTGGAGCCAATATCTTACTTTGCTTCTGACAACTGTCCTAGGAAAAGCCAGAGAACAGCAATCATATTTTCATTTTATTCATGCAGAAACGGGTAAAGAGGCTCAACTGAGTACACACAGCTCATGGGAACAGGAGCAGAACTGGAAATCGACCCTTGGAGTCTGAGTCCACTGATCTTTCTGCCTCATTCCTCAGGGTCTACATCAAGGACTGAAAGGAGTCAGCAGATTCCTTTCAGCAGTGCCATCTGTAGACCAGCATGGGGCCCTGTCTTAGTCTGTTGAGTGTTGCTATCAAGGAATGCCTGTGGTTGGATACTTTATAAAGACAAGAGGTTTATTTGGCTCATGATTCTGCTGGCTGGAAGATGGGACATCTGGCAAGGGCCTCAAACTGACTACACTCATGGGAGTGAAAGGGAGCCCATGTGTGCACAGATCACAGGGCAAGAGGGAAAGCAAGAGAGAGGGGGAGGTGCCAGGCTTTTTTTAACCACCAGCTGTCCAGGAACTAAAAGAGGGAGAACTCGCTAACCCCCACCTCCCAGGGAGAGCTTAATCTATTCCTGAGGGATCCACCTCCGTGACCCAAACACCTCCCACTAGGCCCTGTGATATCATTTGGATCTGTGTCCCGGCCCAATTTCATGTCAAATTGTAATCCTAATGGTGGAGGGGGGGCCTGGTGGGAGGTGACTGGATCATGGGGGTGGATATCTCCCTTGCTGTTCTCATGATAGTGAGTGAGTTCTCACGAGATCTGGTTGTGTAAATGTGGGTAGCACCCCTGCCCCTTGCTCTCTTCCTCCTTCTCCAGCCATGTAAGATGTGCCTGCTTCACGTTCACCTTCCACCATGATTGTAAGTTTCCTGAGGCCTCCCAGCCATGCTTCCTGTACAGCCTGTGGAACTGCAAGTCAATTAAACTTATTTTCTGTAAAAATTACCCAATCTCAGGTACTTAAAAAATTTTTTTTATAGTAGACGTAGAGTTACACCATGTTGCCTAAGCTGGTTGCAAACTCCTTGGCTTAAGTGATCCACCCACTTCAGCCTCCCAAAGTGCTGGGATTACCAGCGTGAGCCACTGTGCCCGGCCTCAGGACGTTCTTTACAGAAATGTGAGCATAGACTAATTTCCACATGAGATTTAAAGGGGACAAACATACAAACCACGGCAGGGCCCCTTGCTTTTGCCACACAAGAACAACTCATGCTGTCCATTCTAATCTCAGCATCCTAGTTTCAGGACAAGAGGCAGGAACGCCTTGCTTCAGCCTGCATCTCTTGTTGCCAGAGGCACGCCAAGAATTTTTCAAACCCCACCCTGGAATGTCCTAGCAGGTGACAGCTGCCTCGAATGAGTATGGGCTTGCCAAGAGAACATAGACTGTTCCCATGGGTTTCTATCAGCGATCGCTCAGCTGGAGGGACTTCGGATGCTTTTGCAGAGATCAGGTTCTATCAGTGCAATCTTGGTCCCAGGGATGTTTGGCAATGCCTGGAGACGTATTTGGTTATTATAATTGAGTGTGTGTTGGCAGGGGCTGTGCTTGCTACTGACATCTGGTGGGTAGAGACCAGGGACACTGCTAACCATGTTACTGTGCACAGAACTGTTCCCACAACAGAGTGAGCCAGCCACCATGACGATCACACTGAAGTTGAGGAATCTTGGATTCTAACCACAGAATTAGCACATTCTTGAGAATTTTCGAGAGGTAAGAGAGGAAAAGATGGAGAAAGGACAAAAGGAGGACAGGTAGTGAGGAGGAGGCAGAGTTTTGGCACCAAACACCTATGGCTCAAAGGGGCCGTGGTGCAGTGACTTCCTTCTCTGTCTCACTTAACTCATCTGTAGTTATTTATTTTTCTTTTCTTTTTTTTTTTGAGACAGAGTTTTGCTCTTGTTGACTAGGCTGGAGTGCAATGGCTGGAGTGCAGTGGCACAATCTCAGCTCACTGCAGCTTAGCCTCCCAGGTTCAAGTGATTCTCCTGCATCAGCCTCCCAAGTAGCCAAGATTACAGACATGTGCCACCAGGCCCAGCCAATTTTTTTTTTTTTTTTAGTAGAGATGAGGTTTCACCATGTTGGTCAGGCTGGTCTCTAATGGTGATCCATCCACCTTGGCCTCCCAAAGTGCTGGGATTACAGGTGTGAGCCACCGCACCTGGCTGTCATTTTGTATATAGGAATGAGGGCAGTACTACTTGCTGGGATTACTATGCACATCAAACATTGAGCACAGTGTTTGGGACCTATACAGTCAAATGCCCAATACATGCTATCTAATATTATTATGTTTTCAGAGACAGGGTCTTGCTCTATCACCCAGGCTGGAGTTCAGCAGTGCAATCATAGCTCACTGCAGCCTCAAACTCCTGGGCTCAAAGGATTCTCCTGCCTCGGCCTCCCAAGTAGCTAGGACTACAAGCATATATGCCTACACTCGGTGAATTTTTTAATTTTTTGTAGAGATGGGATCTTGCTAGGTTGGCCAAGATGGTCTTGAACTCTTAGCCTCAAGCAATCCTCCTGCCTTGGCCTCCCAAAGCACTAGGATTATAGGCATGAGCTACCACCCTTGGCCTTTACTATTATCATTAGCTGTGAGAAAGAAGCAGAGAATGGCCGGGCACAGTGGCTCACACTATAATCCCAGCACTTTGGGAGGCTGAGGCAGGAGGATCACTTGAAGTCAGGAGTTCAAGACCAGCCTAGCCAACATGGTGAGACCCTGTCTCTACTAAAAATACAAAAATGAGCTGGGTGTAGTGGCACATGCCTGTAATCCCAGCTTCTCTGGAGGTTGAGCCAGGAGAATTGCATGAACTCGGGAAGCAGAGGTTGCAGTGAGCCAAGATCACACCACTGCACTCCAGCCTGGGCAACCGAACAAGACTCCATCTCAAAAAAAAAAAAAAAAATAGATAAATAAAAAATAAAGAAGCAGAGAAAAAAAGGAAAGATAAAAGGATGCAGAAGAAGAAGCACTATTTCTGAGGAATGGAGCAAACATGTAAAACCTTTTTTTTTTTTTTTGAGACGTAGTCTTGCTCTATTGCCATTGATGGAATGCAGTAATGCAGTGGTGCGATCTTGGCTCACTGCAACCTCTGCCTCCTGGATTCAAGCAATCCCCTGCTTCAGCCTCCTGAGGTAAAACCTTTTAAAAAATAACTTTCAGTGATTATAGTCCTCTTTATAAAAGTTCGTATTTTTATTTTTATTTGAGAAAGGGTCTGGCTCTGTCACCCAGGCCGGGAGTGCAGTGGTCCAATACTGGCTCACTGCAATCTCTGCCTCCTGAACTCAAGCCATCCTCCCTCCTCAGCCTCTGAAGTCTGGGAATATACACAGCACCACCATGCCCAGATAATCTTTTGTATTTTTGGTAGAGATGGGGCTTCACCATGTTGACCAGGCTGGTCTCAAAGTCCTGGGCTCAAGTGATCCATCCACCTCAGCCTCCCAAAGTGCTGGGATTATGGGCATGAGCCACTATGTCTGGCCAATAAAAGTTTGTAAATAGCATTTTTATCAGATTGTAGAATGGATCCCTAATCATTGTAGAAATTTTGGAAAATACAAACAAGTACAAAGAGGGAAGCTGAAAGTATGCATAACCTTGACCTACATGTGACAGAGGCCACTTCTACTCCGGGGCTTTTGGTGGCTTTCACACCAGTCTTTATCCTCCATGTAACCAAAGGGTGGCAGGCTTGCCCTGGGGGCCTTTGCCCTGGCGCTTTGTCCCTCTCTAGGCTACACTTAACGTGTCATTGAATCCTCCCAAGAGACCCAAGCCCACAACCCATTGACAAGCAAGGTGGAATTCTACAGACGAGCTGACTGGAGTCACGCTGCAGGACTCCATCAATGTCCCTGTGAGATGGCTCTGCTTTCCTCATGCCCTATCTCTTCTCTCCCTCTCTCTACCTCTTCCACACAAAGAAGAACCATCAGGTCCTAAATCAAGCTTGTCCAAATCTGGCCCAGGATGGCTTTGAAGGTGGTCCAACACAATTTTGTAAACTTTCTTAAAACATTATGAAATTTTTTGGTGATTTTTTAAATTAGCTTATCAGCTATTATTACTGTTAGTGTATTTTATGTGTGGCCCAAGACAATTCTTTCATTGTGGCCCAGGGAAGCCAAAAGATTAGACACTGTTGTCCTGAATCATTCAGCTTTGTTCTTCAACTTACAAATCCCAGAAGGACCCCAAAGGACTGAGGTTTTGGCAAAACAGAAAGCCTCATGGTCCTTTGAACATCCCCTCAAGAAAGCTTGTCCCCCCACCCCAAGATGTCCATCAAGGTTAGGTGTCCATTCACCTAACTAAAAATCAAATCTTTTTCTGGAAGATGGAAGGATGGGTTCTGCCATTAAGGAAAACAAGAAGTCAGCATTTAGAGAGCATTTACTACGAGCCAGGCATCACGCTCAGCACTTTCTGTGCATAAATTCACCTAGACCCTCACAGCAGTCCAGGAAGAGAGACATTATTTTAAGCCCCATTTTACAGATGAGTACACAGAGGTTAAGCAACGCACCCAAAGTTCCGTACTGGTAAGTGACCTTCGAGATTCAGCCCTAGCTCCTGCTCTTGACAATTTCACTGTGTTGTCTCTTCTACATATGGCTGCATGAGTTGCAGACCTTCACCTCCCCCTTTCTCCCAGAGCTCTCATTTGTCCAGGAGGCAACCTGCCCAGCCTTGATGGAAGCCAGTCACAAAATCCCATTTGCTTTGGCCAGACACGCACTTTTCCTGGCTCTCTTGCAACTAGAAGTAGCCATGATGTCTTCTCTGGGCCAATTCAATGCTAGAGTAGGTATGCTTGGGTCGGCTTCTGGGAAGGATGATTAGGGCCTTGCATCCTCACCGCTCCTGGTCCTAAGCTCCTATAGCTTCTCAGGTGAGGATGGTGAAACTGAATGCTAACCTGATTAAGCCCACCAAACTTCACTTGCCTTGCTTGCTTTTAACCACTTACTTCTAGCTGATCTTAAAACTTAGATAGCTAAAACAGTAGATAACTAAACCCCCCACTGGCTTCCTTATATATGTCACTATGTGTCATTATGGTACGTTTATGTCATATGTCACATACATGTCTTTGGGACACACATGTCACTATGATAATGGTTGCTTAAAGTTGTTTTTCCGGACTATGGGGGCAGCTCTTGTCCAGTTCAAACCCGTTGAGATCAACGACCCTTCAACTGAACCTGTGCAAAGGCTGGAGATCATGGTAATGAGATCATGGTAATGATGCCATTTTCTGAACACGCATCCTATGAAAAGCCAGGAAGCTTGGCTGCGTATGTGCAGATGGCCAATGACCTCACTTTTCCTTGCCTCCAATTCCCTTTCCCCACACTTTAGACCACCTGCTCCTTTATTCCATAAAGTTCTGGGAAGAGGTCTTGACATGTATGTGACAGATTATATATTGCTTACTGAGAAACGATAGCAAGGAACACCAAGCCATCTCCAGGCAGAAAACTGCTAAAATAGTGAGTAATATGCACCAGTCATGCGCTAGTTAAACCAGTTCCCAAAACGCAGAATACATGACCTTGTCCCCATTGCTGACTCGCAAAGAATGCTTTCTAGCTTATTTCTATCTTAGTGGTGAACTGGCACTATCTCCCTATTTAGTCTATCTTTATTCTATGAAGAAACACTGAACACCTGCTTAGTAAAAATAACCACAGCTGGGCATGGTGGCTCACACCTGTAATCCTAGCACTTTAGGAGGCTGAGGTGGGCGGATCACAAGGTCAAGAGATGGAGACCATCCTGGCCAACATGGTGAAACTCCATCTCTACTAAAAAAAACACAAAAATTAGCCGGGTGTAGTGGCACGCGCCTGTGGTCCCAGCTACTCGGGAGGCTGAGGCGGAAGAATCGCTTGAACCCAGGAGGTGGAGGTTGCAGTGAGCTGAATTGCGCCACTGCACTCCAGCCTGGCAACAGAGCAAGACTCTGTCTAAAAACAAAACAAAACAAAACATAACAAAACAAAAAACACTTGTTCACAAAGAATAAATACGTGGGTCAGAGTCTGCTCTGGGCTTTCAGCTGGGAAGTGCTGTCAGTCAGTAGTCCCTGACGTCCCACTCTGTTTCCCACTTTGTGGTCTGTCTTTGTGTCTGTTTCTTAATTCCTTTGGTGCCGCCTGGGTTGGGGTCTCTATAACCAAGCTGGTCCCAGCAATAAAGATACCTACATCCCATCTTCAGGGAGACACATATGAGACCTTTTCTCCTGCCTCCTTGCTTTGGCTGCATTGGTGTGAATAAATTCTTTTCTTTTGCCAAATCTATCCTAACAGTGATTGGCTTACTATGCATGAGCAGAAGGGGATAGGTTTGCTATCTATGACAGGGGAGGAGAGGAAACAGCCAGACTCTTGATAGCATCCTTGGGCCACCCCACTGACCCCCAGGCCACCTGCATCTGGACTGCTTATCAAGTAAATATTAAATGTCCTTATGACCGAAGTAGTGTGACCAACTGACTTGGTTTGCCTGGGGCTGTCCCATTTTCTGCACTGCAATTTCCAAATCCTTGGAGACCTCTCTGTCCCAGGCAAACAGAGACAGCTGGTCACCCAAGATTTAAGACACAAGTTATCGGATGCTCTGTTACTTGCAGCTGAAGACATTTTCACGGACTTGTGTGTGGATTGGTGCATTTTTAATGCGTATTGGATCAAGACACACCTACATCTGTCCTGCTTATTGCAAGCATGACATCATGATGATTTTCCAACACCATTAAATCATATTGTTCCAAAGGCTTGTAAATAGTTCATGGAAGTTAAACTTGTTAAAAGCATAGCTAGAACTTTGAATAAGCCACAGTAGTCCAGGTCTCTGTACCATTAGGGCTAAACCTGGAAATCAAACTCTGTTGTTTTTGGCTCATTCCAGAGAGAGATGTCATCTTCAAGAACTTGATTAATGCCAGAAGAAAAAGAAAGCCAGCCCATGTCATTCAGCATCTTGGCCTTTCAGGCTGGGACGATGGGGGAAAGTGGGTCATTTTTACCAGCGTTGGGTGGGGAGAGGTGATCAGGCCCTGCTGGAATAATACAGCTGCTGCTTTACAAAATTTCTTTGAAAACAACAGGAAACGGAGGCATCGGTAGCTTGAGTTGCAGCCTAATGGAAACCCAGCAGAGACCACGATGAAGGCAGAGGCAGATTTCCAGAGGGAAGGATTGACTTTTAAAAATAGTCTTTGTTGCCTCCTTTTAAAAATAAGTTATGGAGGCTGTGGGCATCTTAAAACAAGTGAGTAAAAGAAGTAACATCTGACCTTAGAGATGAAACGCTGGTCTAGATTTGGAGCCTGGGTCTGGACAAGCTCTAGCACAACCCGCTGTGAATTTGGGCAAGTCAGCTCCCTCTCTGGTTCTCTGTTTCCTTAGATATAAGATGAGGGGTTTTGGGCTGGGCACAGTGGCTCACCCCTGTAATCCCATCACCCCAGGAGGCTGAGATGGGTGGATCACTTGAGCTCAGGAGTTTGAGACCAGCCTGGGCTATGGGGTGAAACCCCATTATCTACTAAAAAAAAAAAAAAAAAGTTAGCTGGGTGTGGTGGCACATGCCTATAGTCACAGCTACTCGGGAAGCTGAGTCAGGAGAATCACTTGAACCTGGGAGAGGGAAGTTGCAGTGAGCCGGGATCACGGCACTGCACTCCAGCCTGAGCAACAGAGCGAGACTCTGTCTCAAAATATAAATAAGTAAAAATGAAAGGAGGGGTTTAGATGAGCTCTTGAGCCTCATTCTGTGAGCACAGAGTGGATACAACCCACTTCAGACCCAGCCTGGTCTCAGTACCCCCATTGACTGGTTATGAATTCCTTTGCTGCTCTCAGCCTCAGCACTGTCACTGTTGAAAAGGGGTTACACCTTTGTCTTTGGGTTGTATGAGAATCAAACAGCCTTGCGTGTGTGATGCAGGCAGCCCACGGTTTTACACAGGCAGTGTGGGTGTGTAGGAACAGCCACTTCCATCCACCCCTCCACTCTAGGTAAGAAGTCAGCTCACAGAGATTCTCCTGGACTATCTCAGCCAACATTTCTATGCAAAACGTGTGTCTCACCATCACTTTTTTTTTTTTGAGATGGAGTTTCGCTCTTGTCACTCAGGCTAGAGTGCAATAGCAGGATCTTGGGTCACTGCAACCTCTGCCTCCCAGGTTCAAGTGATTCTCCTGCTTCAGCCTCCCAAGTAGCTGGGATAACAGGTGTGTGCCACCATGTTCAGCTAATTTTTGTATTTTGGTACAGATGGGGTTTCACTATGTTGGCCAAGCTGGTCTTGAACTCCCGACCTCAGGCGATTCACCCACCCCAGCCTCCCAAAGTGCTGGAATTACAGGCCTGAGCCACCATGCCCAGCCATCATATGCTCTTTCAATTTCCTCAAATCAAATGATACCAAGATGCTAAACAAGTGCATTGGGTCAGCTTTCGTGGGATTCATGAGCTTAAATGCTATCCCTGGGGAAGGATGAGTGTTGAGAAGTCTCCAGGGAGCCCCAGGCCTCAATCACTTCTTGGCATCTTGCTGGGGACCAAGGGAACAGAGGGGTGCCCACCAGTGGGCTTGGGTGATGTACATAAAAAAGGAATGCCCTCATGTCGCACTCTGGAAGGCCAATCTGCCTGTTTCTCTCCGTGGCTGGTTTAACGGTCTGTGGATTAACATCCACCTGTCACACCAGCCTCTCCTTTCATTATAACCAGACACTTATTCCCAAACCAATGTCACCTTCTTCAGGATCCTTGTTGCCACTCTGCTACCAAACAAATGCCAACTTCCTCAAGCACAGTTCATTCTTCTCTCTTCCAAGGGCTTTCTAGACTGCCTGAGTTTTGATTTTTCTTAGGATAAAAATTGCTAATACTCATCTTTCCTGTATGTATGATATAAAAAAATATGGCTGAGCACAGTGGCTCATGCCTGTAACCTTGGCACTTTGAGGCTGAGGCAGGAGGATTGACAGAGTCCAGGAGTTTGAGATCAGCCTGGGCAACATAGAGAAACCCTGTCTCTACACAATAAAAAAATTAGCTGTGCCTGGTGGTGTGTGCCCGTGGTTCCAACTACCAGGGAGGCTGAGGTGGGAGGATCGCTTGAGCATACGAGGTTGAGGCTACAGTGAGCCATGATCAAGCCACTGTACTTCAACCTGGGAGGCAAGGACTGACTTTTAAAAAGAGTTAATTTTCGGCCGGGTGCAGTGGTTCAAGCCTGTAATCCCAGCACTGTGGGAGGCCAAGGCGGGTGGATCATGAGGTCAAGAGATCGAGACCATCCTGGTCAACATGGTGAAACCCCGTCTCTACTAAAAATACAAAAAATCAGCTGGGCATGGTGGTGCATGCCTGTAATCCCATCTACTCGGGAGGCTGAGGCAGGAGAATTGCCTGAACCCAGGAGGCGGAGGTTGCGGTGAGCCGAGATCGCGCCATTGCACTCCAGCCTGCGTAACAAGAGTGAAACTCCGTCTCAAAAAAAAAGAGTTAATTTTCTTGACTTGGGTGACCAGCTGTCTCTGCCTTGACAGAGAGAGACCCAGTCTCAAAAAACAAACAAACAAACAAAAAGAAACCAGTACTGCTTAGTTACTTTTGTTTTAGACCTAAAAGGATAATTGGTCCTTTTTTTCTTTTTTAGAGGCAGGGTCTTACTATGTTGCCCAGGCTGGATTTGAACTCCTGGGCTCAAGGGATCCTCCTGCTTCAACCTGCCAAGGACCTGGGAACACAGGCATATATAGGCATGCACCACCACACCCAGCTTGGTCCATTTAAAACATTTTACAAATATTACATAAATATGGCCTCACGAAAAACATCAAACAGGCCGGGCGTGGTGGCTTACACCTCTGATCCCAGCACTTTGGGAGACTGAGGTGGGTGGATCACGAAGTTGGGAGATTGAGATCATCCTGGCTAACATGGTGAAACCCCATCTCTACTAAAATACAAGAAACTAGCCAGGGTGGTGGCGTGTGCCTGTGGTCCCAGCTACTTGGGAGGCTGAGGCAGAGGAATCACTTGAACCCAGGAGATGGAGGTTGCAGTGAGCCGAGACTGCACCACTGCACTCCAGCCTGGTGACAGAGTGAGACTCCATCTCCAAAAAAAAAAAAAAAAAAAAAAATCAAACAACACAAGTATAATTGCTAGCACTTACTGGTGTCAGGCTCTGGGTTAAGCATTTTACACAAATCATCTCAGTAAACTCTTGCAGTAACTCTATGAGGTAAAGACTATTATTATTATTTCTAAATTTTTTAAATTTTGAGATGGAGATTCACTCTTGTTGCCCAGGCTGGAGTATAACAGTATGATCTTGGCCCACCGCAACCTTCGCCTCCTTGGTTCAAGCGATTCTGCTGCCTCAGCCTCCTGAGTAGCTGGGATTACAGACATGCGCCACCATGCCCAGCTAATTTTGAATTTTTAGTAGAGACAGGGTTTCTCCATATTGGTCAGGCTTGTCTTGAACTCCTGACCTCAGTTGATCCGCCGCCTCGGCCTCCCAAAGTGCTGGGATGACAGGTGTGAGCCACTGCTCTTGGCCTATTATCTCCTCTCAGGATAAAGAACTTGTTTAAGGTCACAAAGTAAGTGATAGGAACCTGAACCCGTGCAGTCTGATCTCAGAGCCCATGCTCTCAACTGGGGGTGTGAAAGTGGAGTTCAAGGAAGACAGGGGTCAGACCGTCTGGGAGAAGGTCGCTCCAATCAAGGTGCAACTTACAGGAGGGGCTCAACTTGGAGGGGGTCAGAAAGAGATTCCAGGCATTCAGAGAGGCGGGGAGGTGAGACAAATGTTAGGAATGGGTGTGGTATGCCAGGGTAGGTGACAATGAAGAGTCTGCCCAATTAGGACATATCATGGACATATGTGCCTGGGTTGTGAAGAACCTTAACATGGGAGCCGTCTTAGGTTCTAGAGTGAGAGCATGGCATGGCAATGTGTCTGTGAAACCCAGACTGGAAAACGGTGATCAGTATTTACACACAAAGGAGAGAGAGCACTCTCTTTGAACTTCTGAGACACTCCAAGGGATTCCTGGAAGATGTGTTTGCTCATCAGTCTTCAGCTGGGGTTGGCAAACTACAGCCCACAGCCAAAACCTGGCCCACTGCCTGTTTCGGTACAGCTCAGGAACTAAGAATAGTTTGATTTTCATTTTTAAATAGTTGGGGGAATCAAAAGGATAACATTTTCTGATGTATGAAAATGATACGAAATTCAAAGCCTAGTGTCTGTAAAGAATGGGCTATTGGAACAACGTCACATCCATTCATTTCTGCAACAGTGTGGCTGCTTTTCACGACAGTGGCAGAAGTGAGTAATCCCGACAGAGACTGTACACTGTAGATCCTAAGATATTTAGTACCTGGCCGTTTACAGAAATATTTTGCTGACCTCTGGTCTTCAGAAAGAACCATGGTAAGTATTCAGAGACTAAGGAAGTTTCTTTCCTTTTCTTTTTCTTTTTTTGAGATAAGGTCTCTCTGTCTTGGCCAGGCTGGATGGAGTACAGGAGTGTAATCATAGCTCACCGCAGCCTTGACCCACTGGGCTCAAGCAATCCTCCTGCCTCATCCTCCCAAGTAGCTGGTACTACACATGCATGCCACCGCACCTGGGTAATTTTTAAAAAATGTTTTGGGCCAGGCAAGTTGGCTCACGCCTGTAATCCCAATACTTTGGGAAGCCGAGGCAGGTGGATCAGTTGAGGTCACGAGTTCAAGACCAGGCCAGCCAACATGGTGAAACTCCGTGTCTACTAAAAATACAAAAATTAGCTGAGCATGGCGGTGCATGCCTGTGATCACAGGTACTCGGGAGGCTGAGGCAGGAGATTGCTTGAACCTGGGAGATGGAGGCTGCAGTGAGCTGAGATCATGCCACTGCACTCCAGCCTGGGCAACAGAGTGAGACTCCATCTCAAACAAACAAACAAAAACAATGTTTTGTAGAGGTGGGAGTCTCACTATGTCATTCAGGCTGGTCTCAAACTCCGGGGCTAAAGCCATTCTCCTGCCTGGGCCTCCCAAAGTACTGAGATAACATGCGAGCCACTGGGCCAGGCCCTAAAGAAATGTTTGCAGCTAGAAGAGCTCTCACCTTACATGAATGAAGAAATCAATGCCCAGAAGGGTGAATGCTGTTCACCGATTCCCTGACTCATCCAGAAAACAGTTCTTGAGTGCGTACTGTGTGCCAGCCCCCCTGATCCATTTTCACTTTCAACAGACACGGAGGATGAGGCCAGCTACCAAGGCCACATGGCAAGACAGAAGGGCTCTTCCCACCCCACTGCTTCGTCGGAGACCTGAGCTTGTTTTCTTCTCCTGGCTATGGCGGGGAATTGGACTGTGCCCAGTGCATGTAAAGTTGGCCAACAGATTTCTCGCACATGCTCACTAACACTACCTGGCACTAAGCCCTCTGCACATCCTTTGCTCCTTCAAAGGACACAGTCAGTGTTGTAAGTTCATTTCTTTCTTTCTTTCTTTTTTGAGACAGTCTCGCTCTGTCGCCCAGGCTGGAATGCAGTGGTGTGATCTTGGCTCACTGTACCTCTGTCTACTGGGTTCTGTTTGGAAAACTCTGCCCGAACCGTGAAAGCTCTCCTTCCCTCCCCCACAAAGAGGCTCCCTTATCTCTCACTCTACATACCGCTCTAGCCTTCCTGCCCGGCCACAGCCACCTCCCGCCCTGCAACCGGCTGACCAATCACCGCCTGCCTCATCAGCACTCCCCAGTTTCCCGCCGCCTGGCTTCCCGCCTCCCAGTTTCCCGCCGCCCGGCTTCCCGCCCAGCGGTTTAAACTGACCAACCGTTGCCCGCCACCTCAGCTCTCTCAGCTTCCCCACTCCCTCAGCCCTTCAGCCCCCTATAAAAGAACCCTGCTCCTCTGAGCGGCGCGGCCATTTTCCTGTTCTTCCCGGCTGGTACGTCCGGAGGCTCTTTCTTCTCAATAAAGCCTGAACTTAAGACTTTCTTCTAACCTGCGGCCCGTTTTTTTTTTCTGAACGAACTCTGTCTTCCCGTAGAGGGTAGGTCGGACAGGTTCAAGCAATCCCTGTGCCTCAGCCTCCTGAGTAACTGGGATTATAAATGCGCAGCACCATGCTCAGCTAATTTTTGTATTTTTAGTAGAGACAGGGTTTCACCATGATGGCCAGGCTAGTCTCAAACTCCTGACCTCAGGTGATCTGCCCACCTCAGCCTCCCAAAGTGCTGAGATTACAGGTGTGAGCCACCATGTCCAACCCTGTGAGTTCATTTCTTATTTCCTATGTTTTTCCCCATACTCTGACCAAGTTAATGCCTAGAATGAGACACAACTCCTTCCCTTGGAGGGCCCAGCGAGCTGTGAAGGGGATAGAAGACTGGCCCTTGGTGTCCCTAACTCTACCTCGAAGGCCCTTGGCTAAGCTGGCCCAGAAATAATTAAAGATGTGAACAGAGGTGAAACTCCAGGGAGGGTGAGGTGGCTCCTGCCTGTTACCCCAGCCCTTTGGGAGGCCAAGGTGGGAGGATCGCTTGAGTGCAGTTCAAGAGAGCTGATGGTTTTAAATGTGTCACTTCCTCACTCTTTTTCTCTCTTGCTCTCTCTCTCCTGCCACCATGTAAGACGTGCTTGCTTTGCCTTCACCTTCTGCCAGGACTGTAAGTTTCCTGAGGCCTCCCCAGTCAGGCAGAACTGTGAGTCAATTAAACCTCTGTGCTTTATAAATTACCCAGTCTCAGGTAGTATCTTACAGCAGTGTCAGAACAGACTGATACACAGCCCATGCGCATGCCTGTGTAAATCCTGGCCCCATGTCTGTCAAGCCTTTGCCCAACTCCTCCCCCAGCTTAGCACACCTTTACTAATTCCTCTGCAGCTTCACTAATCCCTTCTCCTTCTGGAATCTTCCTGATGCTCTCAGCTGCATCAGGGCCTCTTCCTTCATGCAGTGTGCGAAGTAGAAAAGTTCCTTTTTAAAGTGTCCTTTCTTGTTAAAAAATAATCATGCTAATAACTTTGTTAAGCCCTATCCTATGTAGCTGTTAAACATGCCATGCTTACAGGCACATAGTATATTCTATGTCCTTGTACTTTAACCTAGATATCTGTGCTGGACGTGCTCACACGCCTGTCTCAGCTTTCTATTGCTTTTACCTGTTTAAAAAATTTTAAGTTATTAATCGGGTTTTAGTTTAGATTGTGAGGTGTGGCTCCAGCCAGCGGAGATCAGACACAGCAGTAAGGACAACCCCAAATGCGTAAGGGATAAATTTGTGCATTTTCCTTTGTTCATTGTGCTCTCATGCACGATGGCTGGCGAGGGTCCCCTTCCTGCAGTCCAGGAAGTACAAATTGTGTTGCTAAAAGACGCTTTGTCTCAGTGCTGATTTATCTTTGTGGCACCGAGCAACTGTTTCCAACATGCAGCCATAGCCCCCTTGTTATCCCACTGACATCTAGGCATCCCAGACCCACCTAGGCATTTCATTGCATTTCTCCCTCAACAGACTGCACCTCCTTTAAGGGACTTTGCCTTTTTCCTTCATGATTCTAGCACACCACCCCGTGCCTGACACATCGGAGTAAATACACAAGGAAGGGAAGGAAGGCCGGCAGGCATGGGGAGTACACACAGTTCTGCATTTTGTTGAAACAAGACCTAAAGACTGCAGGTGCAGGTGGAAAAATTTCACATCTCATAATAGACGCCACGAGGGCAATCACATCTATCAAAGGCGGTGAGTCAGCCCTGGAGAAATCCAATTAAACATCCGTCATTCGAGTGATACTGCTTTGCATTTTGCTATCAATACTGTTTCTATTCTGAGCTGTTTCAGCATCTGGGCTCTCTTGTGCCTTCCATTCTCAGTCACCTGCTGCAAGTTCCTGCCGCTGTGCGGCATCCCCTCTCCCACATCCACCCTCTCCACTCCCAAGTCCATCCCTCCTCTCAAGCTGATACCAACAAAAGCTGATTTGCATCCAGCCCAACCTCATCATCTATAGTGTGGTTTTGTCAATCTCCACTTTATAGAAGTCTCAGAGAGGTTAAGTAAATCACTCAAGATCACACAGCTTACAAGATTTGAAAGAAGACAGTCTGACTCCAGAGCCCTGACAATTGCCACTACAACAGACTGCCTACATATGCCAACCAGATATACCAGGCTGTCACCCTCTGCTCCCGTACTCCCCTACTTTGTCCCGTTCTTGCAGTCAGGAGCCTTCTAAAATGCTTTCAGGCCGGGCACAGTGGCTCATGCCTGTAATCCCAACACTTTGGAGGCTGAGGCAGGTGGATCACTTGAGCTGAGGAGTTTGAGACCAGCCTGGGCAACACAGCAAAACCCTGTCTCTTCTAAAAAGTACAAAAATTAGCCAGGCGTGGTGGCAGCAGTAGTCCCGGCAACTTGGGGGGCTGAGGTGGGAGGATCGCTTGAACCTTGACAGGAACTATGCAATTTTAGTTAATTTGTACTACACAAATCTCAGCCAGGCGTGATGGCTCACGCCTGTAATCCCAGCACTTTGGGAGGCTGAGGCGGATGGATCACGAGGGCAAGAGATGGAGACCATCCTGGCCAACGTGGTGAAACCCTGTCTCTACTAAAAAACACAAAAATTAGCTGGGTGTGGTGGCACGCGTCTGTAGTCCCAGCTACTCAGGAGGCTGAGGTGGGAGAATCGCTTGTGTAGCCTGATTCAGATGCCCACATTATCACAATGAAGAATGTCTCCTTCATTGTGTGGCCGGCCAGGTCTCATTAACGCAGGCCTCCATGACAGCTGTTTCAGCATGGACTGTGTGGTTAAGTTAAATATTAAAAGCTGAAAGCCACCAGACATGGTGGCTTATGCCTATAATCCCAACACTTTGGGAGGCCGAGCTGGGTGCATCACCTGATGTCAGGAGTTCGAAACCAGCCTGGCCAACATAGTGAAACTCCATCTCTACTAAAAATACATAAGTTAGCTGGGCATGATTGCACACGCCTGTAATCCCAGCTACTCAGGAGGCTGAGGCAGGAGAATCACTTGAACCCGGGAGGCAGAGGTTGCAGTGAGCCGAGATCATGCCACTGCACTCCGCCTGGGTGACAGAGCAACACTCTGTCTCAAAAGGAAAAAAAAAAAAAAACGCTTAGAGAGCCAGTGCCCTTATACAAAGGCTGGAATTAACAAAAACTCCCCAAGAGTTTTGCCCAGGCTGTTCCTGGGCCTTGAGGCATGACAAGATAAGGAAGGAATTCTTCACAGGACCATTTAGGACTAAACACGTTTTATTGGGGACCTGAGGAAACTCCCCAGGCCTCCTCAGACAAGGTTGTCGGGGATCTGAAGGAACTCCCCAAACCTCCTTGATTTAGCAGGAGACAAGATAAGGGTAATCGCCCAGCACCTGGGCCCATTTAGACTAAGTTACTGAGGCTTCAGAGAAAGGTCTTCAGGACTCAGACCTTAGTTATAGATTAGAAGAAGCTAATCACTTAGGTCTTTAGATGAATGTACACTTACACTAGACATATAGCTTGGAAGTTATGTAAGCTCTGGAAAACTTTGTAATTTTGAGTTTGTCCAGTGGTATTTTCCAGGCCTTCTTCCTGTAACTGGTAACAGAAATAGAAACTCCCTCCTTTCCCAGTTCACCCGCATCTCGTCATTGGGCCACTAGAAGAGCAGCCCGACCCTCAGTTTGATCCAGGAACAATTGTTCCAAGTAATTTAGCTCTGATACCAGTTCAGCATAACGCTCTGGAAAACAAATCTAAATCCCGCAGGTAGCAGGCCTGACTTTGCTTAGAAGGCCGGGATTTGTGTGTACGTGTTTTTACTTGTTTGTTTAAGATGGGGAAAGAGGATCTTGCTCTGTCACGCAGGCTGGAGTGCAGCTGCTTGGTCATGGTCACTGCAGCCTCAATTTTACAGGCTCAAGACATCCTCCTGCCTCAGCCTCCTGAGTAGCTGGAACTACAGGTGCGCCCTGGCATGCTTGGCTCATTTTTCTATATTTCATAGAGACGGGGTTTCACCGTGTTGCCCAATCTGGTCTCAAACTCCTGGCCTCGAGCGATCTGCCCACCTCAGCTTCCCAAAGTGCTGGGATTATGGGCATGAGCCCCTGTGCCTGGGCCCCATCCTCTTCTTTGACTTCTGTCAATGAAGACCTTCTGGCCGAGTGCGGTGGCTCACGCCTGTAATCCCAGCACTTTGGGAGGCTGAGGCGGGCAGATCACAGGGTCAGGAGATGGAAAGCATCCTGGCTAACATCGTGAAACCCCGTCTCTACTAAAAATACAAAATATTAGCCAGGTGTGGTGGCACGCACCTGTAGTCCCAGCTATTTGGGAGGCTGAGGCAGGAGAATCATTTGAACCCGGAAAAGGAGATTGCAGCGAGCCAAGATCATGCCACGGCTCTCCAGCCTGGGTGACAGAGCGAGACTCCATCTCCAAAACAAAAAAAAAACAGAAAACCAGAAAACTAAGACTTTCTTTGGCCACTGTTCCTGGCCACGGAAGGCTGTTTAGAGACCACCTATTGTTATTCACACATGGTCTTGGGTGGGGTTGAGTCTCCCTCTTGTAATGGAAAAAAGTTGGAATTTTTGGCTGCTCAACCTCCAAACCCTAGATTTAGGGGAAGCATTCACTGTTTCAGTCATTATTAGAGAAGGTCAACAAGGGAGCACCCCCACTTCCTCAGACTCAGCCGATCAGAAGCTCGTGTCCAAGACTTTGACCACAGAGCCAATGACAGAGATGAAAAGATGGTGGGATTAGACTCTTGCTATCCAGCATTGGCGGCCTCCTGGCCAGACTGGTCCTGTGACCAGTCTCCAAGGATTTCTTGATCCATACTCATTTCCAAGCCTGTTTCTTCTGACTCCTGAGTCCCCATCCCCACTGACAGCGTTCTACAGCCCCATTTTTTGGTTGAGTCAGGCAGAACTGGTTTCTATTGCTTGTAGCGAACAACCCTAACCAAAACAAGCTTCAGAGTGTTCCCAGCAACCACACCAAGTCTTCTCTCTAAGGGAAGTCCGGATGGGGACCATTTTCTCCCTCATATATCAATATCATCTTAGCGAGTCTGCAGCGT
Organism: Callithrix jacchus; assembly: GCF_049354715.1. Lineage (NCBI taxonomy): Eukaryota > Metazoa > Chordata > Mammalia > Primates > Cebidae > Callithrix > Callithrix jacchus. The sequence goes on along the minus strand of NC_133513.1, from coordinate 13,469,759 downwards.
CTTCTATGGACTGGTACTGGGCTAAGCTTTCACCTAATCAGCTCTGGGCAGATATCAGTAGGAGGGTTTTAGAAAGAACTTAGAAAATTTGGGGCCAGGTACAGTGGCTCACACCTGTAGTCCTAGCGCTTTGGGAGGCTGAGGCAGGTGGATCACTTGAAGTCAGGAGTTCAAGACCAGCCTGAAACCCCGTCTCTACTAAAAATACAAAAATTAGCCAGGTGTGGTGGTGGGCGCCTATAATTTCAGCTATTTGGGAAGCTGAGACAGGAGAATTGCTTGAACTGGTGGTGGGGGGTGGGGGCGTGGAGGTTGTGGTGAGCCAAGATTGCACCACTTCACTCCAGCCTGGGTGAAAGAGTAAAACTTCATGTCGATAGATGATATGATAGATGGATGGATGGATGGATGGATGGATAGATAGATAGATAGATAGATAGATAGATAGATAAATAAAAGGGCCAGGTGCGGTGGCTCACACCCGTAATTCCAGCACTTTGGGAGGTCGAGGCAGGCGGATCACTTGACTTCAGGAGTTCAAGACCAGCATGGCCAACATGTCTCTACTAATAATATAAAAATTAGCCGGGCGTGGCAGCAGCTGCCTGTAATCCCAACTAATCAGGAAGCTGATGCAGGAGAACTGCTTGAACCTGGGAGGTGGAGGTTGCAGCGAGCCGAGATTGCGCCATTGCACTCCAGCCTGGGCAACAAGAATGAAGCTCTGCTTCAAAAAAAAAAAGGAGGGGAGGGGAGGGGAGGAGTGGAGGGAAGGGGAGGGGAGGGAAAAAGAAAATAAATTTGGGCTTGTGTTAGATGCTTTGCGGGGCAGTTTAAAGGCAGCGGGCATTTATTTTGGATTGAATGTTGTCAGGAAGTGAAGGTAATTCTCTGATAGAGTGTCTTCATAATTCTTTCCTTTAAGGGGAGAAGAACCGAGTGAGACTGACACTGTGATTGATGGAGAAGCAGCAGTCACTCATACGAGCTAGGAAATGGGGCTGTTGGTGATTTTTGTGGTTGGGACAATGTTCATGTCTTTACCTGCCTTCAGGGGTAGTGTTATTTTGTCTTGATCTATCGTGGTCTCAGGACGGCCTTGTCTGATGCCGGCAATCTGCAAAATTGTTGACGTTCAACAGGAGAACACTGGCCAAGCTGTGTGTCAAGCCAGCTCCTGGCTGCCATGGGCTGCTTTTCTCTTTCTCATAATGTAGGAAGTAACTTATAAACTTCCTGTCTGCCCACAAGTAATTATGAGATCTGCGTCTATAGGCACCAGTCCCACCCATTTCAGTCTTCCCTGCGGGGCTCACCATGATGCCTTGTGTACAGAATGTGCTCTGGGAATGTGCGCAGTGAACTAAATTATGGGCGCAGAGCACTCTCTGGGACTTGGCGTTATGATCATGCTGAAGTATGTTTTCGGAATTTAAAACGTGACTCATACAAATGACAAATGAATGCTTGTCAAAAAATTTATTAACCCATTAATGAGGGAACCAGTAAGATGATAAAGCTTACTCCAAGGGCATTAAAAAAGTGGATTCGGCTGGGCGTGGTGGCTCACACCTGTAATCCCAGCACATTGGAAGGCTAAAGGAATGCGGATCATGAGGTCAGCAGATTGAGACCAACCTGGCTAACACAGTGAAACCCCATCTCTACTAAAAATACAAAAAATTAGCTGGGTGGCATGTGCCTGTAGTCCCAGCTACTCAGGAGATTGGGGCAGGGGAATTACTTGAACCCGGGAGGTGGAGGTTGCAGAGAGCTGAGATCGCACACTCCAGCCTGGGCAATAGAGGGAGATTCCATGTTGAACAATGAGAACACAAAGACTCAGGGAGAAGAGCATCACACACTAGGGTCAGTTGGAGGGGTCCAGGGGAGGGACAGCAGCAGATGGGGAGGGTGGGGAGGGATAACATGGGGAGAAATACCGGATACAGATGAAGGGGGAATAGAGGCAGCAAACCACCTGGTTACGGATGCACCTATGCAACAACCCTCCATGACCTCACATGTACCCCAGGACCTAAAGTACAATTTTTAAAAAGTAGATTCATTGCATTTTTAATAACAATCTTAGCATAAGATGTTGAAATGTGAGACAAATCTGGTTAACATGGTATAAGGGCAATAAAATCACAACCTTTAATGTTGTCTTTTTTCTACTGGACAGAAATCTACAAGTTAACATGTAATTTCACTATGTCAGCGCTCTAATCAAATAATAAATAACAAAGTCGGATACATGTATTCTGTCCAAGATAATTAATCATCCGTGGACAGGTCATTAAACAATGCCTTGTATGACATGGAAAAAACATTCTTCCTTATTTCTAATTGTTAGTTAATTTTTATTTAAGAAGCATAACAGACCAGGCGTGGTGGTTCAAGCCTGTAATCCCAGCACTTTGGGAGGCCAAGGCAGGTGGATCACGAGGTCAAGACATCAAGACCATCCTGGCCAACATGGTGAAACCCCGTCTCTACTAAAAATACAAAAATTAGCTGGGCATGGTTGCGCATGCCTGTAGTCCCAGCTACATGGGAGGCTGAGGCAGGAGAACTGCTTGAACCCAAGAGGTGGAGATTGCAGTGAGCCAAGATTGTGTCTCTGCACTCCAGCCTGGCGCCTGGCAACAGAGCAAGACTCTGTCTCAAAAAAAAAAGAAAGAAAAGCATAACAAAAGACTCTTTTATGGCTTCTTAGGAACACATACAATTGAAAAAAATTTTTTTAATTGTATTTTAGAGACAGGGTCTTGCTCTATGGCCCAGGCTGGAGTGCAGTGGCATAGTCATAGCTCACTGCAGCCTTGACCTCTCAGGTTTAAGGGATCCTCCCACCTCAGCCTTTTGAGTAGCTGGGATTGTGGGTGCACACTACCACACCCAGCTCGTTTCAAAATTTTTTGTAGAAAGGAGTTCTTGTGATGTTGCCCAGGCTGGTCTCAAACTCCTGGGCTCAAGCAATCCTCCTCCTTCTACCTCCCAAAGTGCTGGGATTATAGGATTGAGCCACTGTGCCAAGCCTGAAATATTTCTAACATCCACTTCACATCTGGCAGTTTCCCATATATCAGCAGCAGCAGTAGCATCCTGCTGATACGGAGAGGAGGCAGGAGGACAGAGTCCCTGATGAGGGCTGCACCCTCAAGCCTGGAACTGCAGCTCTAAATGAGAACAGATATTCCTGTTTTTGCAGCCAAATGTTGCCTTTTCCAAGACCACTCTGTCCTGCCGTGCCCCCATCCTGTGCCCATAAGAACCTCAAACCCCAGGCTTCACAAGCAGAAGAGCAGCAGAGTGGTGCAGCAGAGAAGCAGAGAAGAGAAGTGTCTGAACATCAAGAGGAGTTTGGCTAGGAACGGTCGGAGAGGAATTCAGCCCAGGATGGCCGAACTACAGGGGAAGATTATCTTCCCACTCCATTCCCTTTCCAGCTCCCCTTCTGCTGAGAGCCACTTCCACCACTTAATAAAAAATCTTCATTCACTGTCCTTCAATTCCATGTGACCTGATTATTCCCGGACACCAGAGAAGAACCCAGGTACCAAGAGGGCAGGGTGTAAAAGAGTCAGTGGAGCTGACTCTCCACTGAGCTGGTTAACACTTTGTCATCTGCAGACAGCAACTGCTAAAAGAGCATTAATTGTAAAACACCCCTAGATCCTGCCATGGGACCAGAGCTCAAAAGCACTCCTCCTAGCTGCAATCCACTCGCCTGCATGCTCTCCCTCCTGCAAGGGGTTTGAGCACAGTGGCAGCCAAGTGAGGCACACCCTGTCACAAGTCCCAAAAAGGGGTCAAGGGAGCTCCCCTGTTTCACTGCTAACATTTACTGAGCAGTTATTATGTGGTTAGGTACCATAATATCTTTTTTATATATCTTATCTCATCTGCTCCCTGACAAAAGAAATCCCTAGTATGTAATTCATTAAGCCACTAGTGTGGCTTAATAAAATATCTCTTTGGTCTTTATCCCTGGTTCCTGGCACAGAGCTCTTAAAACCCCTGAAATTTCCTGAGTGATAGGCGTATCTTTTGTTATCTGTAGCAATCCCCACTGTACCACATCTGAGTTTATTCTAATGAGGGCACTCAGGCTGAGTTCCCTAGAGAGATGGCTTCAGGACAGGGCCTCGTCACCAGAAGAGCAAACGTGTGATAAAGATGGGGGTGGGGGCACTGCCAGATGCGGTGGCTCACACCTGTAATCCCAGCTACTTGGGTGGCTGAGGCAGGAGGATCTCTTGAGCCCAGGAGTTTGAGACCAGCCTGTGCAACATAGCACAGACTCCATCTCTACAAAAAAAATTTTTTTTTTGATTAGCCAGGCATGTTGGCACACACCTGTAGTCTCAGCTACTTGTGAGGCTGAAGCAGGAGGCTCACTTGAACACAGGAGGTTGAGGCTGCCGTGACCTATGATCACACCACTGCACTCCAGCTTGGGTGACAGAGCAAGACCCTATCTCAAAAAAAAAAAAAAATTGTGGTGGGCAACATTCAGTCCCACTCGCTGACCTGCCAGAAAGAAGAGGAGGCTGGTGACTGAATTATAAAAGCTCTTCAACAGGAGATCCAGGAAACCTCTGGGTCGGTGGACACATTGGTGTGCTGGGAGGACGGTGCAACCAGAGAGAGTGTTTGAAACAGATGTTTGGTGCTACAAAGAAAAATCAGCACTGAGACAAAGGATCTCTCAGCAACGCAATCTTTACTGTCAACAGAAAGGGTGCCTTCATTAGCCATCTTGCCATGAGAGTACAACGAATAAAGGAAAAGCAGACATATTTATCCTGTGTGCATTTGGGATCATCCTTACTGCTGTGTCTGATCTCCATTGGCTGGAGCCAGTCCTCACAATCTAAAACTAAAACTTGATTGGCTAACAACTTAAAACTTTTCTAAACAGGTAAAAGCAATGGAGAACATAAAGGAAGTTTAAACAAGGAAGGGGCATAGGCTGCGAGCTAGGCCATGCCTGTGAGCACGTACAGCACAGATATCTTGGTTAAAGTACAAGGACACAGAATGTACTATGTGCCTGTAAGTGTGTCTAACAGCTATATAAGTAGGGCTTAACAAAGAGTCTCTAGTAAAAAGCAAGAAGGCTTTGAAGAAAGTTCTTAAAAGATACTTTCTTTTTTCTTTTTTTTGAGATGGAGTTTCACTCTTGTTACCCAGGCTGGAGTGCAATGGCGCAATCTCGGCTCACTGCAACCTCCACCTCCTGGGTTCAGGCAATTTTCCTGTCTCAGCCTCCCGAGTAGCTGGGACTACAGGCACCCGCCACCATGCCCAGCTAATTTTTGTATTTTTAGTAGAGACGGGGTTTCACCATGTTGACCAGGATGGTCTCGATCTCTTGACCTCGTGATCCACCTGCCTCGGCCTCCCAAATCTAACATTTATTATTATTCTTCTTTAACAAGAAAGGAAACTTTGAAGAACTTTTGTTTTGTTTTTCTTACACATTGCTATGAAGATGTATCCAACAAAGAACTTTTCTACTTCCTACGAAGGGCATCATGGAAGCTTCACATGGCTCCCTCTCCACACCTTGCCCAATGCGTCTCTCTTCCATTTGTCTATTCCTGAGTTCTGCCCTTTGTAATCAACTTATGTTTATAAGGAAAGGACTTTACTGAGTTCTGTGAGTCATTCCAGCAAAATATCAAACCTAAGGAGTGGTCGTGGGAACCCCCAAGCGTGTAGTTGGCCAGGCAGAAGGGTGGGTGGCTCCGGACTTGCAACTGGCATCCGTGGTGGGGGCAGGCTGGTGGGATGGGGACTTTTCACATGCAGGATCTCATGCTAACACCAGGACATGGTGTGAGAGTTGAATTGAATTGCCTGGTCACCCAGTTGGCATCCAAGAATCAGAGCTGGCCAGGCACTGTGGCTCACGCCTGTAATCCCAACACTTTGGGAGGCTGAGGTGGGCAGATCATGAGGTCAAGAGATTGAGATCATCCTGACCAACATGGTGAAACCCCGTCTCTACTAAAAATACAAAAATTAAAAAAAAATACAAAAATTAGCTGGGTGTGGTGGCACATGCCTGTAGTCCCAGCTACTCCTGAACCCGGGAGGTGGAGGCTGCAGTGAGCCAAGATTGCACCACTGCACTCCAGCCTGGGCGACAGAGCAAGACTCTGTCTGAAAAAAAAAAAAAAAAAAAAAAAAAATCGGAGACTTAGTGTAAATAAGGGACAAGTATTTGGTATCAGAAAAAACACATTTGGTGTCAGAACTGATGTTAGAAAACACCACACAAATAAGGAACAGAGAAGAGAAGTCAAGCAGTTTGCTCAAAATCACACAGCCGGCAAGCATGTGCTCTGGGACACAGACCCAGGCACAGGCAAAGCCTGTGACGGTAACTGCCACCTGTGCTGCGTCTTGCTGTGCCTGACATCCTCACACCAGCCACCGGGCGCAACTTCCGTCTGGCCTTGTAGGGAAGAAGAAAAAGTGTGGCTCAGGGTGGCAAAGCCGGTGTTTCCTGAATATCATCACCATGGCAATGCTATGTCTCAAGCCCTCTCTATTATTATCTGAGACAGGGTCTCACTGTGTCACCCAGGCTGGAGTGCAGTGGCACTGTCTCAGCTCACTGCAACCTCCACCTCCCAGGTTCAAGCGGTTCTCGTGCTTCAGCCTCCGGACTAGCTAGGATTACAGGTATGTGCCACCGTGCCTGGCTGATTTGTGTATTTTTAGTAGAGACGGGGTTTTGCCATGTTGGCCAGGCTGTTCTTGAATTCCTGGCTTCACGTGATCTGCCCAGCTCAGCCTCCCAAAGTGCTGGGATTACAGGTATGTTCTCTATTATTGTTTATTTAATACTTCTATTTATGTTGATTGTCTTTTTTTACATCACCATAAATGGAAACCTAATGTTCTTCCTAAAAGACATGAAAATACATTTTTTTTTTTTTTAAAGACAGGGTCTCACTCCGTCATCCAGGCTGGAGTGCAGTGGGGTGATCTCAGCTCACTGCAGCCTGGATTCCAGGGATCCTCCCGCTTCAGCCTCCTAGGTAGCTGGGGGGACCACAGGTGCACACCACCAAGCTGGGCTTATTTTTTGTAGCCATGTTGCCCAGGCTGGACTCAACTCCTAGGCTCAAGCGATCCTCCACTTTGGCCTTCCAAAGCGCTATGATTACAAGCATGAGCCACTGGGTCCTGCCTGAAATGAATTCTTAATTTAATTGTTTTCCTAAATGCTGCCTAAAATTATCTCAGAGTGTATACCCTGCTTTGGGAAAAACTGGACTAACTGAGTCTGATAAAGCAGGGGTTCCCAAACCCTGGGCCACGACCAGTTCAGGTCCTGGGCCTGTTAGGAGCCAGGCCACACAGTGGGAGGTGAGTGGCCGGGCGGAGAGGGAGAGGGTGAGTTAAGCTTCATCTACATTTACAGCCACTTCCTATCACTCACATTACCAGCTGAGTTCCAGCTCCTGTCAGATCAGCAGCTGCATTACACTTTCATGAAAATGCAAACCCTACTTCGAACTGCGCATGTGAGGGATCTGGGTTGCACACTCCTGGTAAGAATCTAATGCCTGATGATCTGTCACTGTCTCCCATCACCCACAGATGGGACCATCTAGTTGCAGGAAAACAAGCTCAGGACTCCCACTGATTCTACCTTATGAGGACTTGCATAATTAGTTCATTATACATTACAATGTTATAATGATAGAAAGAAACTGCACAGTAGGCCGGGAGCAGTGGCTCACGCCTGTAATCCCAGCACTTTGGGAGGCCAAGGAGGGTGGATCATGAGGTCAGGAGTTCAAGACCAGCCTGGAAATACGGTAAAATCCTGTCTCTACTAAAAATACGAAAATTAGCCAAGCATGGTGGCACTCGCCTATAATCCCAGTTACTTGGGAGGCTGAGGCAGAAAAATCCCTTGAACCCAGGAGGCTGAGGTTGCACTGAGCCGAGATCACATCACTGCACTCCAGCCTGGGTGATGGAGAGAGATTCTTTCTCAAAAAATAAATACATAAGTAAAAATAAAAAATAAAGTGCACAGTAAATGTAATATAATTGAATCATCTCAAAACCATGCCCCCCATCCCGCCCCTGGTCACCCACTCCAGCCTGGGCAATAGAGCAAGACTCCATCTCAAAAATTGTCTTTCATGAAACCAGTCCTTAGCGCCAAAGAGACTGAGGACCGCTGCTATAAAGTTAAACAGCCAAGCTATCAACTCTGGCTCCTGCCTCCCAGTCCAGGACCCTTTTAGCTACAACATGGGCCCCGTGGCCACATCATGTTTCTGGTTAACCATGTTGGGGCAGCAGGTGAAGAGAAACTGGAAATTTCTCAACTTGGCTCTAAATGAGACCAAAGAGAAAAACCGAACAGTGACGGCAGACAGCAGATGGCGAGAGGGCTCGCTCCTCCAAGGCGGTTAATGATGCCCTGGGCAAGCTCTCTGAAGTTAATCACCAGAGCGATTCTGGACTGAAGCAGGCCTGCTCTGATTGTCCTAGGATCTGATGGGATTTTCCTCTGGACTAACTCAAGGTCAGTTCTAAAAGGCCTGAGAAACAGCGTGAGCACTGAAGAGCATTGAAGACATGGAACAATAGCAAATAGTCACGGTCTTCAAGGGAACATCAGGGCACGGACTTCCAATTTAAGAGCCTTTTTTTTTTTTTTTTTTTTTGCTTTGAGTCGGAGTCTTGCTCTGTTGCTCAGGCTGGAGTGCAGGAGTGGGATCATGGCTCTCTGCAACCTCCGCCTCTCAGGTTCAAGTGATCCTCGTGCCTCAACCTCCCAAGTAGTTGGGATTACAGGTGTGCGCCACCATGCCCGGCTAAATTTTGTTATTTTAGTAGAGATGGTGTTTCGCCATGTTGGCCATACTGGTCTTGAACTCCTGACCTCAAGTGACCCACCCACGTTGGCCTCCCAAAGTGCTCGGATTATAAGTGTGAGCCACCATAGCCAGCCTGATCTAAGGGCTTTTTAATGACTTGGTATAGCTCACCAAACTCCACGTGGGGAAGCCTCCTATCAAGTCAAGATGTCGGCTTATTCGGGCATTTCCCAAAGTGTTGCTTTCAAGGGGAAATTACATTTCATTATGTAAATGATCAGTTTTTCTCTTGGGTCACACTATAGCTCCAAAACGTTTTCATAGGTGGCAGAAAAATTTAAGAATTATCAGCCAGGCACAGTGGCTCATGCCTGTAATCCTAGCACTTTGGGAGGCTGAGGCAGGAGGATCACTTAAGGCCAGGAGTTTGACAACAGCCTGGGCAACATAGCAAGACCCCATCTCTACAAAAAAATTAAAAAATAGGCCAGGCATGGTAGCATATGCCTATAGTCCCCTCCACTCAAGGGGCTGAGGCAGAAGGATTGCTGGAGTCCAGGATTTTGAGGCTACAGTGAGCCTCTCCAGCCTGGGCGACAGAGTGAAACCCCATCTCTTATAAATATATATATATTTCTCAGCCGGGCGCGGTGGCTCACATCTGTAATCCCAGCACTTTGGGAGGCCAACGTGGGTGGATCATTTGAGGTCAGGAGTTTGAGACCAGCCTGGCCAACATGGTGAAACCCAACCTCTACTGAAAATACAAAAATTAGCCAGGCGTGGTGGCAGGCGTCTGTAGTCCTAGTCACTCAGGAGGCCGAGGCAGGAGAATCACTTGAATTCGGGAGGCAGAGGTTGCAGTGAGCCGAGACTGCACCACTGCACTCCAGCCTGGGCGACAGAGTGAGACTCCCTCTCAAAACAAAATAAAATAAAATCCATGTTCTGCTCTTGGCCAGCTCACTTGAGTTCTTTAAAAAATAAAAATAAGGCCGGGCGCGGTGGCTCACGCCTGTAATCCCAGCACTTTGGGAGGCCGAGGTGGGTGGATCACGAGGTCAAGAGATCAAGACCATCCTGGTCAACATGGTGAAACCCTGTCTCTACTAAAAATACAAAAAATTAGCTGGGCATGGTGGCTTGTGCCTGTAATCCCAGCTACTCAGGAGGCTGAGGCAGAAGAATTGCCTGAACCCAGGAGGCGGAGGTTGCGGTGAGCCGAGATCGCGCCATTGCACTCCAGCCTGGGTAACAAGAGCGAAACTCCGTCTCAAAAAATAAAAATAAAAGGAGACCCTGTGTTGGTTTTTAAAAGTTTAAAACAGGACCAAATGGAAAGCAATTGTCATTGAATGATGACAAATTCTGTTTGGTTGGAAACTGTCAGAAAGCCTGTAATTTTCTTGATAAATATAGCACCAGGTTCAATCAAAGTCGTAATCAATGGACTTCAATAACGGATGTGATGATGAAGATAACAGATGGCATTGGAATTATCTGACGCCACGGGAGACCACAAACACACATTTCATTCTGATACTGATCACGATCCTGGACTACAGGGGAGAGAGAGAAAATCCCCACTGCTGTGCCAAGGAGTCAAACTAACACAGGGCAGATTTTGTACTTTCTATTAACATCTGAGGCAAGTTTTCATCAAGAAAGGTTTAAGAAGATGAGTCATCTGTAAGCAGCTGACGGACACTAGGGTTCTTCTGTTTCACCCAGGGAAGAGGTGAGGGGATGTCAGTGCTGTTGGAGGTAAGGGGGGCATCACCCTACCTGCTTCTAAAACTCCCAATGACATGGCTATGCCTTGGAGCAATCACACAAGGCTCTGGCTGTAAGACCAGGCCCTAGCATTTTCTTTAAAGCTCTCCACGTGATCAAGGCTGAGAAGCCTAAGTATGGGGGAATGTTCGCCTGGTGTAAGACGGACACATTGCCTCCAACCTTTGGCTGCTTCTGTAAAGGCTGTTGATGGGTATCAGTCAGTGCTCAAATGGGGAAGCAGGGTCACTATGTGCTCTGGGGCAAGGGATGTGTTATAGGAATTAGACCTTCTACAGTCGCCCAGGAAGCTGGGGAGATGGCAGTCTGGGAGGGGAGGGGAGGACAGAGAAATCATCGACAGCTGATGTGAGTCAGACACTTCCAGCTGTCAAGACAGGGTGGCAGAGGGGAAGCAGGTGGAGGGGTCCCCACGGGGCTGCTGCCTTGCCTGCCAAGCATCCAGAGAAGGTAGGTCTGCTGTTGGTTCGCAGGGCCAGCGGTCAGGAAGACAAGCTGGAAGGGACACGGGGGAGGGTGAGGAGAAGCTGGAACCTCTGTGGCCCCTCTGTCAGATCAGTTCTTTGGCTCACCGTGACAGCCTTCGAAGAGTAAATACAAAGGTCGCCTTCCTTCCACTTACCAAATCTCCTGCACCATCGTATCCTGTCTACTTTTAACCCACAACCCGACAGGGAAAAGGATGTATTTTGGCTCTGCGTCCCCACCAAAATTTCATCTCGAATCGTAATCCCCACGTGTCAAGGGAGGGGGGTGATTGCATCATGGGTGGTTCTTCTGATAGTGAGTGAGTCTCAGGAGATCTGAGGGTTATGTAAGTGTCTGGGATTTCCCTGCTGCCTCTCACTCTCTCCTGCCGAAGTGTGAAGAAGGTGTTAGCCAGGCTGGTCTGCTTCCCCCTCACCTTTCACCATGATTGTAAGTTTCCTGAGGCCTCCCCAGCCACGCAAAACTGTGAGTCAATTAAACCTCTCTATTTTATAAATTACCCAGTCTTGGGTATTTTTAAATAGCAGTACAAAAATAGACTAATACAGAAATGGATATGAGAAATAAAAGCTCAGCGTAGCTAAGCTTTTTTTTTTCTTTTCTTTCTTCTTTTTGTGACAGAGTCTCACTGTGTCCAGTGAGCCCAGACTGGAGCGTAGTGGCACAAGCATAGCTCCCTGCAGCCTTAGACTCCTGGACTCAAGCAATCCTCCCACCTCAGCCTCCAGAATGGCTGAAGCTACAGGCATGCACCACTACACCCAGCTAATTTTAAAATTTTTTTTTTTTAGAGATGGGGTCTTGCTATGTTGCCCAAGCTGGTCTTGAACTTCTGGGCTCGAGTGATCCTCCTGCCTCAGCCTCTCAAAGTGCTGGGATTACTGCACTCAGCCTAAGTTTCAATAGAATATTGCAGCACAGACTAGAATAAAGAGAAATCCACTCAAGCTCACTTGATAAAAACAGTTTAGTAAAGGTGTAAGAAAATGAAGGGAAATGCTAGGGTCTCGACAGACGGTGCCCATATCTATCTTGAGGAGATAATGATTTTTGCTTGGAATTACAGCTTGACAAACACCTGGGGTGGTACTTGCAAGAGGCCAGGCATAAATAGGTGCCATGGCTTCTTAGGAGAGGGCAAAGCTGCTGTGGATAAGACAGGAGAAAAAAGCGTCTTTGTTGGAATGGAGGGAACTGAGATAAAGGGGAAGAGAAATGGGATGAAACTGGGCCCCGTGTGTGGAAAATGCCAAGAAAAAGGAAAGCAGCCCATCGTCTCATGGCACAGGGTGGTGAAAAAGCTCTTGTTACCCAGGAATGTCAAATGCGAATTTCTAATTCTCCTAGTTATGGCCATACAGATGCCACGATGCCCTTCACCGGAACACTGACTTTTTTTTTTTTTTTTTGAAATGGAGTCTTGCTCTGTTGCGCAGGCTGGAGGGCAGTGGTGCCACCTCGGCTCACTGCAACCTCTGCCTCCTGGGTTCAAGTGATTCTCCAGTCTCAGCCTCCTGAGTAGCTGGGATTGGATAATTTTTGTATTTTTAGTAGAGACGGGGTTTTGCCATGTTGGCCGGGCTGGTCTTGAACTCCTGACTTCAGGTGATCAACCCGTCTCAGCCTCTCAAAGTGCTAGGATTACAGTCATGAGCCACCGCACCTGGCCTTTTTTTTTTTTTTTTTTTCTTTTGCAATTAAAAAAAAAATCAAGGTTTTTGCAGGGCTGTGGCTGGGGCTAGTCCTCTGGGGTTGGAGAGCCAGTTGAATGATGAGCCAGGGGAGGATCTTCACGTGACAGTTTTTAAGCTGTCTGCGGTGAAGAGGTCAGTGACACCCTTTTTGTGATGCTCATTGTATTGCTCCTCAAATGACCTGTGGGAATAGGATAGGGCATTGTTTCATTCCGTTGTTAGGGAAACTAGGGAAGCATCTGGGTTTCATATTCAGATGGATGGAGGTACAGGACCCAAGGAACCAAGCATTGAAGCAGAGAAGTCTTGAGAATGGAAGTCCCCTGGAAATGTACAGGCAATGTACAGCTGGATTGTGGATTTCCCTAGGCGGTGACAACAGGGGGTGGGAGGTATTTCCCCAAGGGTCGGGAGAGGGGACGCTCAGGGAGGAACAAGGTGCAACGTCTCATAGACTGCCTAGTTCATCTGGACTGCAATGGGAGCGTCATGGCTGAGTTCATTCTTTGCTTTCAAAGGACACTGTCTGTCTCGTTTGTTATTGAGGCAGATGCTCTGTCTTCTTTCCCTCCAAAGAGGGGTTTCTCACTTAGGCATAGACCTCTGTTTGCTACTCATTGTCCACCTGGCCCAGTCTCTCTCAATCCCAGGAGAGAGACTCTGATTGGCCCAGACTGAGCCAATCTGGAGCAATCAGAGAGAAGTGAGGACAGGCTCAAACCCCCCACACCTGAGGCTGCTACTTGGTCCCAGCTACTCAAAAGGCTGAGGCAGGAGGATTGTTTGAGCCTGGGAGGCAGAGGTTGTAGTGAACCAAGATTGTGCCACTGTACTCCAGCCCGGGCAGCACAGTGAGACCCTGTCTCAAAAAAAAGAAAAAGGAATGAATTTCCTCTTCCACGTGACATCCTTCAGACATTTTGAGACAAATCTTAGGTGCCCCCTGAGCCTTCTCTCTTCATTTCAACAACCTTTGAAACGTAAGAGACCATCAGTCCACCCCCCAATCTCCTCCCTTCTCTGTGCCTCCCGTTCCCATCAAAGAAACCGGTGTTTGCACTTATGTCTGCATCTATTCATTTCCAAACGCAACTGCCGCCTGTTGGTAAAGTGACATTTCATGAGCGCTTATATGGTAGCAGGCACTAAACGGCACCTAATACGCATGACCTCCTTTACTCCTCATGACTGCCTTGTCAGATACTGGATGCATGTCTGTTTTAACAGATGAGGCCACTGAGGCTCAGAGAAGGTAAGACACTTGGGCAAGATTGCACAGCCTATACATGGCAGAGCTACAATTCAAATCTAAGTGTAATTTAATCCAGAGCAAGTAAACACACTTACCAGGCATGAGGTCTCTCTGTTTATCAGAAAGCAACGCCATCCAAGACCACCATGTCTAGTAATGAAAAAACAGGGATCCCGCCCCCGCTGACCAGGAATGTCCTGGATTGATCTAACATAAGGGACTGAGGACAGACACCGTAGAATTCCAGGAGAAAACATGACCCGGGTAATTGATGGCTCAACTAATAGCAGCCAATTACATACATGGAAGATGTAAGTCAGGATATTGCTTTAAGGGGGTGCCTGGGGATCTGCTTGTGTAGACCCAAGACTCCAAAGAGGCTCTGCTAAGTCGCCTGTAGTTTTACGCCCTCCCATTTCTCTTTGGGCATCCTGTCCTAAAACTGTCAAGAAAGGGTTGGTATTTTATTTGAAGAAAAATGTGGAAAGGAGGCTCAGCCAGGCATGATCCAATTCAATTTAGACCATCAAGTGATAGGGATGAGCCTTTCTCAATCTCTGTAGCCACTCACGTCTGAAACTTTCCAGAAATAAGCAGGGAATGGAAAAGTCCTTAATCATCAGGCCACGGTACATGCACTTTGCTGATATCTATCGCCCTGTCTTTCTA